>NC_068916.1:95948596-96587634 GCF_023091745.1 Budorcas taxicolor | reverse complement strand
CTTGTTTCAAAAAATTCTGGGCATTCGTGTATTTTGTAAGAGACATTAGAGATACTTTCTTGAATGGAAGATTTTGCTGGAGTTTTATTGTCCCCGACTCCTTGGAAGAAAAGTTATGACCAACCTAGACAGTATATTCAAAAGCAGAGACGTTACTTTGCTGACTAAGGTCCGTCTAGTCAAGGCTATGGTTTTTCCAGTGGTCATGTATGGATGTGAGAGTTGGACTGTGAAGAAGGCTGAGCCCCCAAGAATTGATGCTTTTGAACTGTGGTGTTGGAGAAGACTCTTGAGAGTCCCTTGGACTGCAAGGAGATCCAACCAGTCCATTCTGAAGGAGATCAGCCGTGGGATTTCTTTGGAAGGAATGATGCTAAAGCTGAAGCTCCAGTACTTTGGCCACCTCATGCGAAGAGTTGACTCATTGGAAAAGACTCTGATGCTGGGAGGGATTGGGGGCAGGAGGAGAAGGGGACGGCAGCGGATGAGATGGCTGGATGGTATCACAGACTCGATGGACATGAGTCTGAGTGAACTCCGGGAGTTGGTGATGGACAGGGAGGCCTGGCGTGCTGCGATTCATCGGGTCGCAAAGAGTCGGACATGACTGAGAGACTGAACTGAAACTGAACTGCCCAAAGAGATTGTTATGGAGAAATGCTTTGGTTTTATCAGAAAGTTATATAGCTAAGCTAAGCACCATGAGGTTTGTTTGCACATGATTAAAGATAAAGATGCTGGTGATAGAGAGGATGTAATTACTCTTTAGAGTAATAAAGTAATATCCTCTCTAGAGAATAAAGAGGGGATTAGAGTTAGACAAGAGTCCCTTCCCCCAACCTTGTCCTCAGATTCCTTGAATCTTCTCTTATATTTAACATGAACTTAACAGTGACCCTCTGTCAGTTCATCAATCATCTTGAGACAGCAGAGCACAGGATTGTTAACAAACTTGTTGGAGCATCTCAAAAGAAAAGTGCTATTGAAAACGCACTAAGAAGGAATACGCCCAGATAATGACAGAAGAGATGGAGGTATACACATGTTCAACACAGAGTCTAAGCCACTAAACATTTCAACACCACCCTCAGCATTCAAGAGAAGCCTTATAGAATCCTTACACGTGCACATTCTGAGCTGTTTATTTTTTAGGAAGTGCTGACTCCAAGGCTCTCACTTAGAGAATTCTGGTTTGACATAATCAGTTCTGGTTGATGTGTCCTTAGATACCATGTCATGAGCCAACCGTACACAATGCTATCAATTCCAGCTGATTGGTCTTTGCCAACCTTTGTCCAAGCCTGAATGCCTGATTACGACCAGCATTCAGTGCACTGATTAGGCTCAGTGGCCCAAAGGCTCTTAGAGCCAGGCTTCAAGCTACCGCTTTTCTCAGCCCTGGGAAAGAAAACACTTGGCCAATACAGCTAAAATCAGCAAACCTATCGCTATAGGAGTATCCTGGGTGGGGACACAGATCATGAAACTATTACTAGTGAAAAATTAGAGAAATCTTATGCTTGTTATACTTAGAGTTTACAGAGGACCTTATATAATACATAACATAAATCACAGATGAAAGGCTAATTAAGTGTTCTCATAGTTTAAGATTAACTTATTCTGTGTCTTTCATTTCCCCTAATTTTTTCCCTAGTTTCTATACACTACTTTTCTATTCTTAAATTTAAAACTGCTCTGTTCAAGTTTGGGGCCATTCTTTTTGCTGTCACTGTTAGGAAATTTGGCACACTAGTGTTGACTGTAAGTTATGCAAGTTCTACAATGCGACCAGTTTAAATGATAAAAGTCAAATAACCAAAACAGTGCATATTATAAAACTTTATAACTAAATTTTATCATGAATCATTTAGAATGAATGCATGTACTTAATATCTGCCTCAAAAATTCACAAAAATGTAAACTTATTAACAGATATACTGAGTGTCTTTGTATAAAAACCCATGTAACACAGAAAAAAAAAAAAAAAAACAACTCTGACACTCTGAAAAAAAGAAACTCTATTTCTACTGTTTCCCCATCTATTTCCCATGAAGTGATGGGACCAGATGCCATGATCTTCGTTTTCTGAATGTTGAGCTTTAAGCCAACTTTTTCGCTCTCCTCTTTCACTTTCATCAAGAGGCTTTTGAGTTCCTCTTCACTTTCTGCCATAAGGGTGGTGTCATCTGCATATCTGAGGTTATTGATATTTCTCCAGGAACTCTTGATTCCAGCTTCTGTTTCTTCCAGCCCAGCGTTTCTCATGATGTACTCTGCATATAAGCTAAATAAGCAGGGTGACAATATACAGCCTTGATGTACTCCTTTTCCTATTTGGAACCAGTCTGTGGTTCCATGTCCAGTTCTAACTGTTGCTTCCTGACCTGCATACAGATTTCTCAAGAGGCAGGTCAGGTGGTCTGGTATTCCCATCTCTTTCAGAATTTTCCACAGTTTCTTGTGATCCACACAGTCAAAGGTTTTGGCATAGTCAATAAAGCAGAAATAGATGTTTTTCTAGAACTCTCTTGCTTTTTCCATGATCCAGCGGATGTTGGCAATTTGATCTCTGGTTCCTCTGCCTTTTCTAAAACCAGCTTGAACATCAGGGAGTTCACGGTTCACATATTGCGGAAGGCTGGCTTGGAGAATTTTGAGCATTACTTTACTAGCATGTGAGATGAGTGCAATTGTGCGGTAGTTTGAGCATTCTTTGGCATTGCCTTTCTTTGGGATTGGAATGAAAACTGACCTTTTCCAGTCCTGTGGCCACTGCTGAGTTTTCCAAATTTGCTGGCATATTGAATGCAGCACTTTCACAGCATCATCTTTCAGGATTTGAAACAGCTCAACTGGAATTCCATTACCTCCACTAGCTTTGTTCATAGTGATGCTTTCTAAGGCCCACTTGACTTCCCATTCCAAGATGTCTGGCTCTAGATTAGTGATCACATCATCATGATTATCTGGGTCGTGAAGATGTTTTTTGTACAGTTCTTCCATGTATTCTTGCCACCTCTTCTTAATATCTTCTGCTTCTGTTAGATCCATACCTTCTTGCCCTTTATTGAGCCCATCTTTGCATGAAATGTTCCCCTGGTATGTCTCATTTTCTTGAAGAGATCTCTAGTCTTTCCCATTCTGTTGTTTTCCTCTATTTCTTTGCATTGATCGCCGAAGAAGGCTTTTTTATTCCTCTTGCTATTCTTTGGAACTCTGCATTCAGATGTTTATATCTTTCCTTTTCTCCTTTGCTTTTCATCTCTCTTCTTTTCACAGCTATTTGTAAGGCCTCCCCAGACAGCCATTTTGCTTTTTTGCATTTCTTTTCCATGAGGATGGTCTTGATTCCTGTCTTCTGTAAAATGTCACGAACCTCATTCCATAGTTCATCAGGCACTGTATCTATCATATCTAGTCCCTTAAATCTATTTCTCACTTCCACTGTATAATCATAAGGGATTTGATTTAGGTCATACCTGAATGGTCTAGCGGTTTTCCCTCCTTTCTTCAATTTCAGTCTGAATTTGGTAATAAGGAGTTTATGATCTGAGCCACAGTCAGCTCCTGGTCTTGTTTTTGTTGACTGTATAGAGCTTCTCTATCTTTCGCTGCAAAGAATATAATCAATCTGATTTTCGTGTTGACCATCAGGTGATGTCCATGTGTAGAGTCTTCTCTTGTGTTGTTGGAAGAGGGTGTTTGCTATGACCAGTGCATTTTCTTGGCAAAACTCTGTTAGTCTTTGCCCTGCTTCGTTCCACATTCCAAGGCCAAATTTGCCTGTTACCCCAGGTGTTTCTTGACTTCCTACTTTTGCATTCCAGTCCCCTATAATGAAAAGGACATCTTTTTTGGGTGTTAGTTCTAAAAGGTCTTGTAGGTCTTCATAAAACCGTTCAACTTCAGTTTCTCCAGCATTATTGGTTGGGGCATAGACTTGGATAACTGTGATATTGAATGGTTTGCTTTGGAGGCAAACAGAGATCATTCTGTCATTTTTGAGATTGCATCCAAGTACTGCATTTTGGACTCTTTTGTTGACCATGATGGCTACTCCATTTCTTCTGAGGGATTCCTGCCCACAGTAGTAGATGTAACAGTCATCTGAGTTAAATTCACCCATTCCAGTTCATTTTAGTTCACTGATTCCTAGAATATCGACATTCACTCTTGCCATCTCTTGTTTGACCACTTCCAATTTGCCTTGATTCATGGACCTAACATTCCAGGTTCCTATGCAATATTGCTCTTTACAGCATCGGCCCTTGCTTCTATCACCAGTCACATCGACAGCTGGATATTGGTTTTGCTTTGGCTCCGTCCCTTCATTCTTTCTGGAGTTGTTTCTCCACTGATCTCCAGTAGCATATTGGGCACCTAATCACTGCAGATGGTAACTGCAGCCATGAAATTAAAAGACGCTTACTCCTTGGAAGAAAAGTTATGACCAACCTAGATAGTATATTCAAAAGAAGAGACATTACTTTGCCGACTAAGGTCCGTCTAGTCAAGGCTATGGTTTTTCCTGTGGTTATATATGGATGTGAGAGCTGGACTGTGAAGAAGGCTGCGTGCCGAAGAATTGATGCTTTTGAACTGTGGTGTTGGAGAGGACTCTTGAGAGTCCCTTGGACTGCAAGGAGATCCAACCTGTCCATTCTGAAGGAGATCAACCCTGGGATTTCTTTGGAAGGAATGATGCTAAAGCTGAAGCTCCAGTACTTTGGCCACCTCATGCAAAGAGTTGACTCACTGGAAAAGACTCTGATGCTGGGAGGGATTGGGGGCAGGAGGAGAAGGGGACGACCGAGGATAAGATGGCTGAATGGCATCACGGACTCGATAGACGTGAGTCTGAGTGAACTCCGGGAGATGGTGATGGACAGGGAGGCCTGGCGTGCTGTGATCCATGGGGTTGCAAAGAGTCGGACACAACTGATCGACTAAACTGAACTGAACTGAACACAGAAAAGGGATAATGAAAGCAAATGTAATCGTAGCCCCTCCCCTAGAGGGATGTACATGATATCACAGTGATTTCTGATCTGACACTTCTTAGACTCCCATTCCCTTCTTTCTCTCCTTCAAAAAGACCTAATGGTTATAGAAAATAAAACTTTAATAGGAACCATATATGTACCTGTTTGAAGTCTCCATAGGCTAATTAAAATATCAAGAGAAGCAACCTGATACTCGGTGCTTTATATATATAACACAGTAAACCCTCACAGTCACATTATGTGGATATCACTTTTCTTCCCCATCTATAACAGATGAGGAAGAGAGGATAGAAAGGTTAAATAAGCTGTTCATGGTTACATGGCTAGTAAGTTGCAGAGCCAGGATAGAAAACCAGTCTTCAACTTTCATATTCTTCACAGGGATGCTATACCATCTCTTGAGTTTTTTGTCCTTGACTCTATTCATGATTATCAGGATCTTCAGGGCTTCCCTGATGGCTCAGTGGTAAAGAGTCCACCTGCCAATGCAGGATACACAGTTTTGATCCCTGACCTGGGAAGGTCCCACATACCATGGAACAATTAAGCCCTGGCAACACCACGGCCGAGCCTGTGCTCTAGAGCCTAGAAACTGCAACTGCTGAGCCCATCTACCACAACTGCCAAAGCCCACACCGCCACGAGACGCCCGTACTCCACAGCTGGAGAGTGGCCTCCAGTCACTGCAACTAGAGAAAAGCCCAGCAAAGTATAGCAAAGACCCAGCAAAGTCAAACATAAAAATAAGTCAACAAAATAAAAGAATCTTCAGTTGACTCTTAATTAGAGAGAAAAAAAAATGAGAACTAAGTTCTTACTCAGTGTGAATGAATTCTCTACATGGACATTATTATTATATTATTTTTTTTTCCAAATTTCAAAGTCCATGAACTGAGGGACAAGCAATTAAAAAATTCTTGTTGTTAAAAAAAAATTGTAAACATTGATTCCTGTGAAGGTGATTGGCTCACTTATTTTGGAGAGGTTATTATATCATTTGACTATGTATATCCATTTTGGAAGAAAAAAAATACTGTATTAGGAGGAAAAATAGAGATTGTAGTTCTTTTTTTCTCAGAAAGAAGAGACAGAATAGAAATGCCATGTCAGAGACCTTTGAAGAATCACCCTGAGAATAGTCCCTCTAATCACACAATTCCCAAGAGCTCGTAAAATTCTGGCACTGGGAGATGGAAGCTGCAGCTTTATTCTAAGGACCAATCTGACATGAGAAAGTACGTAACAGCATATTTGATTCTTCTCTCTCCATTTTCTCAAGCTCTTCCTTTAATTATTCCCCAAAGGATATTTAGCTCAAACTCAGAGATCCAAATAGCTGTCTTATCCTGTCTGAAAATTGACTTTCACAAGTAAAGTTATCAGTTTTTAGTTTAAAACCAAAATTCTAGGTCTAAATTATGAGAAGGGCTGACTCCACTTAAGCCTCTAATTTTCTTTAAGTATTTCCTTTGGTAATTTAACATTCAGCTTTCTTGACTCTCCTTTCATGCAGAGTCATGCAGGCATAATTTTATTATCCCATATCCCATAAAACTCCTGCTTACCTCTCTTGCCTTCTGTTGCCCCCCTTCAGATTTGCACAATGTCATTTCTTTATATAGACTCATTTGCACACGGAGTTCCATTACAACCTCTAGAATAAGAAAACAGCCTTAACTCATGTATATGCTCAGACTTTTTTTATACTCTCAAGCATTATCCAGATGATATCGTGATAACATTTCCATAACAATCTCCAGTTTGAAATATGTAAGCAATATCTTCCAACATGCACAAATTACAAAACATCCTTGCTGAACAAATATTCAATTATATTTAAAATGGACACACTTCTTTATATATGAAGTAAATGTATTTCCCTTGGATATATACAAAGAACAAAAGAGAGGGTTATAAACAAAGAAAAATATCATACACACAAAAATGTATGATGCCTATTTATTTAAACAGAAAGATAGAAGGAAGAAGAGAGAGAGGGAAAAGACGTTAAACAGAGAGAGGAAGAAGGAAAGAAAGAAGGCTATCTGTGTCAAAAATATCAATTGTAATGACTAAATGCATGTCTCATTAATAGAACATCCCCACCATATGAGATACATATTATACAGTTGTCGGAATAAAGTACAGGGTGCAAATGTAGTTAGAATTTAACTTGCTTATGGATGTTTGATTAAGTATTTAATCAATTATATTCTTATTTCTCATCTAAGATATGATGAGAAATATTTACCTTTCCTGTTTCATCTGAACTTACTAGGAAGTGAAGTGAAGTCGCTCAGTCGTGTTCGACTCTTTGCGACCCCATGGACTGTAGCCTACCGGGCTCCTCCATCCATGGGATTTTCCAGGCAAGAACACTGGAGTGGGTTGCCATTTCCTTCTCCAGAGGATCTTCCCAACCCAGGGCTCGAACCTGGGTGTCCCCCAGTGTAGGCAGATGCTTTACCGTCTGAGCCACGAACTTACTATAGCTTTACAATATTCATGACCTCTAAGGAAAGATACGAAACAATACCTCATCCTCACATGTATGCCATCAAAATAGAATAATAATTTAAGATATTTACACAAATTTGGTTCATGTCATGCTGGAATTATACCTGACTCTTTAAACACTGCCAAATCTTTCTATCTGATTATTTTTTTAATTTAAATTTATTATCTCTGATAATTTTTTTCTTTCATCCTTAAATCTATTCAGGTTGTAAAGCATCTGGGAAAATGGAAGTAATAAGTGACATGACCTAGTTTGACAGATTCTTACTTAAGGTCCAGCTTCAGTTCCCTATGCTATAAGGCAAGGAACAGCTGATAAAAGATCTTTATTTATGCATATGTTCACACACACCTTATATATTTAACCATATTGATATCTAATATACACATAAGCATATCCATACACTTATAATGTTGAAAACGGTGATTAATGGGCTATTAAATGGTTGAAATAAAGTACCTTAATACCCTATCAAGACATATTAAATGAAATAGTACTAAATTAACCCACACATTATGAGAATAAACAGTTTAACTTTTATTAAAAATGTAACAGAACTTTAAATAGATACTCATATAAATAGACTTGTTAGTATTATTGAACTAAAGGGCACTTTACTTTTGGCAAAAACTTTTCAGACCAGCTGAAGAATAAATCATACTAATTACTTCCTATCCACTAAAATTTTCCTGTTGAATATGATAAAACAATCTCAGAAATTCTAATCTCAAAAGTTTCTCCTACCCTCTTCAATATGATATTCATTTAGCTGTTTGCCTTGGTAATGATGTTAACCTTTTGAACATCAGCTAAATTCTAAACTACCAGAGTCCAGTGAGCAATGAGTCCAGTTCGCCAGAGATGGGGAATTTTATAACATGGAGACACTTGGAAGAGTATTGGGCAAGACTGAATTCCATCATATCAATATACTGATATTAAGTGAAAAATTCGATTGAGGAAAATCAGGATTAAAATTATAAGTTAGACTTCTATAAATATTAGACACTTCTGGGCTGTATCATATGAGCAAGAAAATAAAACTTAGAGATAAAGGTTGAGATGGTGATAGTTTTATTTCCAACATATTTCCAAGGGAGGCCTTAGAGAAAAAAAGAAAAGCTATATATATATATATATTCCCCCTATTTAAGCTTCATGAACATTTTAGAGGCTTCTGTTTTTCATAGATTTCTTAGCTGAGAATATGTAAACCCAATGAACTTCATTAAATGTAAAAAGTAATCTGTAGATATTGTTGCAATGCAAATTTAAAAACATTCAAGTTGAAATGCAGATAATAGCAACACAATTTCATAAAGAAAAAATTGGAATAGGAGAAAAACATCACTGACATTTTTAAAATCTATACTTGGCTTTATATTTCAAATATCAATGGTATATACTGTCTTGGTCTTAATCTGGAAGACCAGATTCAGTAATAATGAGTAAAGTTTGAACAATTTGGTGAGTGATTAGATTCATGTTGAACACTGTTCATCTCCTCTTCATTAACCATTTCATCTTTACAGTCTCAATAGTATATATGTATATATATTTAAAAGGCATTTATTAATTTATCTTTACATATAGTAATTGGCCATAAAAATCAGTATTATTTGAACATATAACAGATATGGCTTTACATGACTCCTAGTCATTTTTCACCAACATGTCTAAATTATTTAATAGTTGGTTTAACTTAATTTATCATTTTAAAAAAAGAACACATTATATAGAAGTATGTGATATGACTGTTTGTGACTCCATGGACTGTAGCTCACCAGACTCCTCTGTCCATGGGATTCTCCAGGGAAGAATATCGGAGTGGGTTATCATGTCCTCCACCAGGGGATCTTCCCAACCCAGGGATTGAACCCTTGTCTCCCCCATCTTAGGCAGATTCTTTACCATCTGAGCCACCAGGGAAGCACAAATTGTTATTTTAAAAGAAATACAGTTATATAAAAGATTCAGTTTAGTTCAGTCTTTCATGCCTGTCTGATTCATTGCAAACCGTTGGACTACAGCACACCAGGCTTCCCTGTCCATCACCAACTCCCAGAGTTTACTCAATCTCATGTCCATTGAGTCAGTGATTCTATCCAAATGTCTCATCCTCTGTAGCCCCCTTCTCTTCATGTTCTCAATCTTTCTCAGCAGCAGGGTCTTTTCAAATGAGTCAGTTTTTTGTATCAAGTGGCCAAAGTATCGGGATTTCAGCTTCAGCATCAGCCCTTTCAATGAGTATTCAGGACTGATTTCCTTTAGGATGGACTGGTTGGATCTCCTTGCAGTCCAAGGGACTCTCAAGAGTCTTCTCCAACACCACAGTGCAGAAGCATCAATTATTTGGTGCTTAGCTTTTTTATAGTCCAACTCTTACATCCATACATGACTATTGGAAAAATCATACCTTTGACTAGATGGGTCTTTGTTGGCAAAGTAATGTCTCTGCTTTTTAATATGTTGTCTGCTAAGTTGCTTCAGTCATGTCTGACTCTGTGCAACCCCATAGACGGCAGCCCACCAGGCGCCGCTGTCCCTGGGATTCTCCAAGCAAGAACACTGGAGTGGGTTGCCATTTCCTTCTCCAATGCATGAAAGTGAAAAGTGAAAGTGAAGTCACTGAGTCGCATCCAACTCTCAGCAAACCCATGGACTGCAGCCTACCAGGGTCCTCCGTCCACGGGATTTTCCAGGCAAGAATACTGGAGTGGGTTGCCATTGCCTTCTCCAATATGTTGTCTAGGGTGGTGATAACTTCCAAGGAGCAAGCGTCTTTTAATTTTATGGCTGCAGTCACCATCTACAGTGATTTTTGAGCCCCACTAAATTAAATCTGTCACTGTTTCGATTGTTTCCCCACTTATTTATCATGAAATGATGGAACCAGATGCCAGGATCTTAATTTTCAGAATGTTGAGTTTTAAGCCAGCTTTTACACTTTTAAAATCCTGAAAGATGATGCTGTGAAAGTGCTGCACTCAATATGCCAGCAAATTTGGAAAACTCAGCAGTGGCCACAGGACTGGAAAATGTCAGTTTTCATTCCAATCCCAAAGAAAGGCAATGCCAAAGATTGCTCAAACTACCACACAATTGCATTCATTTCACATTCTAGCAAAGTAATGCTTAAAATTCTCCAAGCCAGGCTTCAGCAATATGTGAACAGTGAACTTCCAGATGTTCAAGCAGGTTTTAGAAAAGGCAGGGAGCTAGAGATCAAATTGCCAACATCCATTGGATCATAGAAAAAGCAAAAGAGTTCCAGAAAAACATCTATTTCTGCTTTATTGACTATGCCAAAGCCTTTGACTGTGTGGAACACAATAAACTGTGGAAAATTCTGAGAGAGATGGGAATACCAGACCACCTAACCTGCCTCTTGAGAAACCTATATGCAGGTCAGGAAGCAAGAGTTAGAACTGGACATGGAACAACAGACTGGTTCCAAATAGGAAAAGGAGTACGTCAAGGCTGTATATTGTCATCCTGCTTCTTTAACTTATATGCAGAGTATATCATGAGAAATGCTGGTCTGGAAGAAGCACAAGCTGGAATCAAGATTGCCAGGAGAAATATCAATAACCTCAGATATGCAGATGACACCACCCTTATGGCAGAAAGTGAAGAGGAACTAAAAAGCTTCTTGATGAAAGTGAAAGAGGAGAATGAAAAAGTTGGCTTAAAGCTCAACATTCAGAAAAATGAAGATCCTCGCATCTGGCCCCATCACTTCATGGAAAATAGATGGGGAAACAGTGGAAACGGAGTCAGACTTTATTTTTTTGGGCTCCAAAATCACTGCAGATGCTGATTGAAGCCATGAAATTAAAAGACGCTTACTCCTTGGAAGAAAAGTGATGACCAACCTAGACAGCATATTCAAAAGCAGAGACATTGCCAGCAAAGGTCTGTCTGGTCAGGGCTATGGTTTTTCCTGTGGTCATGCATGAATGTGAGAGTTGGACTGTGAAGAAGGCTGAGCACCGAAGAATTGATGCTTTTGAAGTGTGGTGTTGGAGAAGACTCTTGAGAGTCCCTTGGACTGCAAGGAGATTCAACCAGTCTATTCTAAGGGAGATCAGTCCTGGGTGTTCTTTGGAAGGAATGATGCTAAAGCTGAAACTCCAGTACTTTGGCCACCTCATGCGAAGGCTTGACTCATTGGAAAAGACTCTGCTGCTCAGAGGGATTGGGGGCAGGAGGAGAAGGGGACGACAGAGGATGAGATGGCTGGATGGCATCAGCGACTTGATGGACATGAGTTTGAGTGAACTCCAGAAGTTGGTGCTGCACAGGGAGGCCTGTTGTGCTGCGATTCATGGGGTTGCAAAGAGTCGGACACGACTGAGTGACTGAACTGAACTGAACTACACTGTCCTCTTTCACTTTCATCACTAGGCTCTTTAATTCTTCATTTTCTTCCATAAGAGTGGTGTCATCTGCATATCTGAGGTTATTGATATTTCTCCTGGCAATTTTAATTCAAGCTTGTACTTCATCCAGCCCAGTGTTTCTCATGATGTACTCTGCATAGAAGTTAACTAAGCAGGGTGACAATATACAGCCTTGACTTACTCCTTTCCAGATTTGGAACCTGTCTGTGGTTCCATGTCCAGATCTCAATGTTGCCTCTGGACCTGCATACAGATTTCTCAGGAGACAGTTCAGGTGGTCTGGTATTCCCATCTCTTTCAGAATTTTCCACAGTTTGTTATGATCCACACAGTCAAAGGCTTTGACATAGTCAATAAAGCAGAAGTATAAGTTTGTCTGGAACACTCTCGCTTTTTGCATTTCTTTTTCTTGGGAATGGTTTTGATCCCTGTCTCTTGTACAATGTCACAAACCTCTGTCCATAGTTCATCAGGCATAGTTCATCTGTCTATCAGATCTAGTCCCTTAAATCTATTTCTCACTTCAACTGTATAATCATAAGGAATTTGATTTAGGTCTTATTGAATGGTCTAGTGATTTTCCACACTTTCTTCTATTTAAATCTGAATTTGGCATTAAGGAATTCATGATTTGAGGCACAGTCAGCTCCCGGTCTTGTCTTTGTTGGCTGTATAGAGCTTCTCCATCTTCAGCTGCAAAGAATATAATCATTCTGAATACAGTGTTAGACATCTGGTGATTTCCATGTGGAGAGTCTTCTCTTGTGTTGTTAGAAGAGGGTGTTTGCTATGATCAGTGCATTCTTTTGGCAAAACTCTATTAGCCTTTGCCCTGCCTCATTCTGTACTCCAAGGCCAAATTTGCCTATTCCTCCAAGTGTTTCTTGACTTCCTACTTTTGCCTTCCAGTCCTCTATAATGAAAAAGACATCTCTTTTGGGTGTTAGTTCTAAAAAGTCTTATAGGTCTTCATAGAACCATTCAGCTTCAGCTTCTTTAGCGTTATTGTTCTGGGCATAGACTTGAATTACCATGATAATGAATGGTTTGCCTTGGAAATGAACAGAGATCATTCTTTCATTTTGGAGATTGTATCCAAGTACTGCATTACGGACTCTTAAATTGACTATGATGGCTACGCCATTTCTTCTAAAGGATTCCTGCCCACAATAGTAGATATAATGGTCATTTGAATTAAAGTCACCCATTCCTGTCCATTTTAGTTTGCTGATTTCTAGAATGTCCACTTCACTCTTGCCATCTCCTGTTTGAGCACTTCCAATTTGCCTTGACACATGGACCTAACATTCCAGGTTCCTATACAGTATTGCTCTTTACAGCTTCAGATCTTGCTTCTATCACCAGTTACATCCACAACTGGGTGTTGTTTTTCTTTGGCTCCATCCCTTCATTCTTTCTGGAGTTATTTTTCCACTGATCTCCAGTAGCATATTGTGCACCTGCCGACCTGGGGAGTTCATCTTTCAGGGTCCTATCTTTTTGCCTTTCATACTGTTCATGGGATTCTCGAGGCAGGAATACCGAACTGGTTTGCCATTCCTTTCTCCAGTGGACCACATTCTGTCAGATCTCTCCACCATGACCCCTTCATCTTGGGTGGCACTACAGGGCATGACTTAGTTTCATTGAGTTAGACAAGGCTGTGGTCCATGTGATCATATTGGCTAGTTTTCTGATTGTGGTTTCACTTTTTCTTCCCTCTGATGCCCTCTCTTAGTGTCTACCACCTTTGTGGGTTACTCTTACCTTGGACGTAGGGTATCTCTTCACAGCTGCTCCAGCAAAGTGCAGCTGTCTCTCCTGTGCCATGCAGCCAGTTGTCTGAGGAGGCCTTACAAATAGCTGTGAAAAGCAGAGAAGAGAAAAGCAAAGGAGAAAAGGAAAGATATACCCATTTTAATGAAGAGTTCCAAAGAATAGCAAGGAGAGATAAGAAAGCCTTCCTCAGTGATCAGTGAAAAGAAATAGAGGAGAAGAAAAGAATGGGAAAGACTAGAGAGGTCTTAAAGAAAATTAGAGATACCAAGGGAACATTACATGCAAAGATGGGCTCGATAAAGGACAGAAATGGTAGGGACCTAACAGAAGCAGAAGATAATAAGAAGAGATGTCAAGAATACACAGAAGAACTGTACAAAAAAGATCTACATGACCCAAATAATCACAATGGTGTGATCACCCACCTAGAGCCAGACATCCTGGAATGAGAAGTCAAGGGGGCCTTGGGAAGCATCACTATGAACGAAGCTAGTGGAGGTGATGGAATTTCAGATGAGCTATTTAAAATCCTAAAAGATGATGCTGTGAAAGTGCTACACTCAATATGCTAGCAAATTTGGAAAACTTAGCAGTGGCCACAGAATTGGAAAAGGTCAGTTTTCATTCCAATCTCAAAGAAAGGCAATGCCAAAGAATGCTCAAACTACCGCACAATTGCACTCATCTCACATGCTAGTAAAGTAATGCTCAAAATTGCCCTAGCCAAGCTTCAGCAATACGTGAACCATGAACTTCCACATGTTCAAGCTGGTTTTCGAAAAGGCAGAGGAACCAGAGATCAAATTGCCAACATCTGCTGGATCATCGAAAAAAGCAAGAGAGTTGCAGAAAAACATCTATTTCTGCTTTATTGACTATGCAAAAGCCATTGACTGTGTGGATCACAATAAACTGTGGAAAATTCTGAAAGAGATGGGAATACCAGACCACCTGACCTGCTTATTGAGAAACCTGTACACAGGTCAGGAAGCAACAGTTAGAACTGGACATGAAACCACAGACTGGTTCCAAATAGGAAAAGGAGTACGTCAAGGCTGTATAAAGAAGCTGTCACCCTGCTTCTTTAACTTCTATGCAGAGTACATCATGAGAAATGTTGGGCTGGAAGAAGCACAAGCTGGAATCAAGATTGCTGGGAGAAATATAAATAACCTCAGATATTCAGGTGACACCACCCTTATGGCAGAAAGTGAAGAGGAACTAAAGAGCCTCTTGATGAAAGTGAAAGAGGAGAGTGAAAAAGTGGCTTAAAGCTCAACATTCAGAAAACTAAGATCATGGCATCCGGGCCTAATCACTTCATGGGAAATAGATGGGGAAACAGTGGACACAGTGGCTGACTTTATTTTTCTGGGCTCCAAGGTTGCTGCAGATGGTGATTGCAGCCATGAAATTAAAAGACACCTACTCCTTGGAAGGAAAGTTATCACCAACCTAGATAGCATATTGAAAAACAGAGACATTACTTTGCCAACAAAGTTCCATCTAGTCAAAGCTATGGTTTTTCCAGTGGTCATGTATGGATGTGAGAGTTGGACTGTGAAGAAAGCTGAGTGCCAAAGAATTGATGCTTTTGAACTGTGGTGTTTGAGAAGACTCTTAAGAGTCCCTTGGACTGCAAAGAGATCCAACCAGTCTATCCTAAAGGAGATCAGTCCTGGGTGTTCATTGGAAGGTCTGTTGTTGAAGCTGAACTCCAATACTTTGGCCACTTGTTGTGAAGAGCTGATTCATTTGAAAAGACCCTGATGCTGAGAAAGACTGAGGGCAGGAGGAAAAGGGGATGACAGAGGATAAGACGGTTGGATGGCATCATTGACTCAATGGACACGAGTTTGGGTAAACTCTGAGTTGGTGATGGACAGAGAGGCCTGGCATGCTGCTATTCATGGGGTCGCAAAGATTCTGACACGACTGAGTGCCTGAAGTGAACTGAACTTGCTTTTTGAGTATACAATGGATATTGGCAATTTAATATCTGGTTCCTTTGCCTTTTCTAAATCCAGCTTGAATATCTGGGAGTTCAAGGTTCTGGCTTGGAGAATTTTGAGCATTACTCTGCTAGTGTGTGCGATGAGAGCAATTGTGCAGTAGTTTGAGCATTCATTGACACTGCCTTTCTTTGGGATTTGAATGAAAACCGTCCTTTTCCAGTCCTGTGCCACTGCTGAGTTTTCCAAATTTGCTGGTAATCTGAGTGTAGCACTTTCACAGCATCATCTTTTAGGATTTGAAATAGCTCAGCTGGAATTTCATCACCTCCACTAGCTTTGTTCATTATGCGCCATTCCTAAAAGCTGCAACATTCTAGAGGCATTAATTTTAGTTAAATATCAGCATAAATTGAAAGTAGAAATTCAGAAGCAGCTTATTATTCAATTTTCATTTATATTATCTCAGTTTGCTTTTTATCTGTTTTCTAGAAAATGTTAATTAATCACTAATATTTATGTACGAACACCTCTACTTTTGTAAGGAATCTTGTCATGCTAAACATCTAATTTATAATATTTTATCTCTCCCTGATATTTATTATTTAAATTAACTTAGTCACCTGTAGTTTAAGACTAGACAGCCTAGTGAATGGGCAAACTTTAATTAAGCAATGACATATCTAGAAGAAAGTAACAGGATTTCACCAAATACCTCTGCTCTCTTTCAAGGATTATGTAGTTAATAAGTTAGTTAGGAAAATTACAATAGAATAAATATAGATTTTAAAAAGATACTGATTCTCCATGCACTTAAATCTAAGCGGCCAGGAGATTTGGTATTGAGGTTAAGATGCTTTTGGTGATCTAGCATTTGGGTTTTGCTCTTAATTCTGCAACTTTCTGTTCAACTTGCTTTACTGAGACTCAACTGAAAAATGGAAATAATAATACATCTTTCTCAGGCTGCAGTGAATGTGGAATAAAATAATCTGTATGTACAGTCGTATATAAAACTCTTGGTGGAATGCTTAGCATAAAATAGTCATAATCATTAAGCTATCAACCTGAAAAATACCTCATTCTTAAGAAGGTAAGGGTAAAGAGGATGATAAGTAGAGGCAGCATTTGGCTTCAGATCAACATAATTTGCCATGTCTCTTGAGATTTTTTATAATATCTATGCTTTGGTGGTAGATGCCACTATCGTGTTATTATGAAGGATTTGCAAAGCTCATCTGGTATCAACAGGAATAAATGCCTGGAGCATTTAATTATATCTGCAGTGCTCACAGAGTGAGCTGAGAGTAACTGCCTTCTCACGCATGGGCAACACTTCCCCATCTAAGTTGCTCTTCACATTTTCTTACTAGTCTTGGCCCCCTACCTTACTAGCATCTTCTGTTAGATTATCCCCTTCTATCTTCTCATTTTTATCACTGAAATCTGAAGCTGGAAATATCCAGCAGGTTTACTTCATGGCTCCTTAAGAATCTAAAGAAGAAAAAAAAAAAGTATAGTATGCGATGTATGGCAAAACCAATACAGTATTGTAAAATTAAAAATAAAAAAAGTATAATATCAAGGAGAAAACAAACCCTTTCTACACTGATACTTGAGAGGACTTTTCTGGAAGACAGTATTTGTTTGTTCTTCTCATGAGGCAAGTCTATTTTATACTTTTAACTATTGGCATTTACTAAGAACATATTACATCGACAGAAAATATTGGCAGCAGGCCCTGATAACCACAATTCTAGTCTGTTTTTACAAGCTTGTTTTGTTGTTTTTTTTTTTTTCCCCAGATTCTACATATAAATGATACCTTACAGTATCCTTTCTCTGACTGGCTTATTTTACTTAGTGTAATGCCTTCTAGTTTCATCGATGTTGTCCAAATAGCAATATTTTTTCTTTTGTTTTTGGCTAAATAATATCCCATCTTATACATTTATATATATCAAAGAGACATTGTATATATTATATATATTATATATAATATATATATTGTATATATTAAATATATGATAAAATATATATTATATATAATATATATAATTCTTACATAGTGATAATTTATGTAATTTGTTATATATATGACTATAATTTATATGTATACTATATATACAATTTTTTGATATCTATAAATTTATATGATGAAATATTTTATATTTACATATATATATCTGCATTCATTCATTTGTTGATGGACACAGATGGTTTCCATGTGGGTACTATGGATAATGAACATGGGGTTATATATATGTCTTTGAGATACTGATTTTGTTCCCTACAGGTATATACCCAGACGCAGGATTGCTACATCATATTGTTGTTCTACTTTTAGCTTTTTGGAGGAAGTTCATACTTCTCATCACCATGGCTGTATCAATATACATTGTACCCTTTACAAGGGTTCCCTTTTCTCTACACCCTCACCAACTGCTGATAAAAGTAGTAGTCTCATCTTTTTTAATATCTGCCATCCTAACAGGCATAAGGTGATATCTCATTGTGGTTTTGATTTGTGTTTCCAAATTATTGGTGATATTGAGCACCTTTCCACACATCTGTTGGCCATTTGTATAACTTCTTTGGGAAAAAAAATATTTATATATATATATATATGGAACTCATACCTTAAGAGAAAAAACACAAATAATTTGATTAAAAAATGAGCAAAGGATATGAATTGAATGGTAGTGCTTTAATCTGTAAGTTTTAACCCTCTTGATGGCCAGTGCCTAAATATCACCTCTCTCTCAAGAGTGCTTTCTAATATCAACCACTTTCATACTCTTTACTGTGGTGCTATACCACCTCCTGAATCTTTTTTCTGTTGTTCTCTTCCTGCTAATGTCCCACAGAGCCTATTGCTCTTAGAGTCCTGTCTTGGATCAAACTTGCTACATTACATACATCATCTTAATCTACAGAAAAACTCGCATCCTTTTCCACCAAACACTGGAACAAGAGATCCCCTATGGATCTCTCTCCTTCCATTCTGCTCCCCAGCAAATACTACCAGTCTTTAGCTTTTCCCAGAAAGATTCAGGCCTGATTTTCTACACCTCCAAGCTCATTGGGTCATTCCTTTAAGCCCTAGTCACATGGCTTAAGTTGAAAAAGAGTACACTATTTCCCCAAGAAATGAGAGAGGTAAAGCATAGCACTACAAAATTTTCCTCAAGGAAATCCTTATTTGTCAGTCTGCGCCCATTAATTCAGAGACTTCCCTGGTGGCTCAGAGGTTAAAGCATCTGCCTGCAATATGGGAGAGCTGGGTTCGATCCCTGGGTCAGGAAGGTCCCCTGGAGAAGGAAATGGCAACCCACTCCAGTATTCCTGTCTGGAGAATCCCATGGACAGAGGAGCCTGGCAGGCTACAGTCCACGGGTTGGCGAAGAGTCAGACATGACTGAGTGAGTGAAGTTACTGAAGTTACCCATTAATTCACTAGCCTCCTCTCATGTATAAGCTGGAGGTGCTGATGGGTTAAGTGTTGCAGAGCCAGTTTGGGCCACTTTTAACAAGTTCTACATAGATGGCTAGCACCTCTGAATAAATGTGTGAGCACTTAACACACATGGTGCTGTTCTTTTGAGCCCCAGTTAAACATTGAAAACAGCAGGAACTGTCTCACTTACCACTGTGCTACAGTTATATAGAGGCAGCTAAACTGGGTAGACCTCTACTATTAGGACCAAGGCTCTGAATTCCTTAGAAAGAAACGGCAAGTGAATAGCAAGGTGACCAGATTTGAACTAGATGCTTATGCACTGCATTTATTCTTGATAACTTTCTTTATATATATATATAACTTTCTTTTAATCAAACCATAAGCATTTACTATCTACATATACTTGGCAAACACCAGGAGTTATTCTGAAATTTTGCCAAGTAGAAGAGACCATCTTTGTTCTTAAAGAAATTATTTTAGATACCCTTTGCCATAATTCAGTTCTTCTAAAACCTAAGTATGCCATTAAGAAGAGAATAAAAATATAGCCTTTGGTGTTTGAGAATACAAGCTGCAATAGTGAACAGCTTCAGTCTTCAATATTGGATAGCATATGTATATCACATGGGTACTTGAAGACTTGACAAGGAATATGCAGAAGAAATATCTTAAAGGAATTGATTTTTAGATCTTCACCTATCTTATGTATACATAACCAAAACTGATCTGCCCAAGATAGAACATGGAGTTGAATTTTGCTCACTTTCCTAACTTCTCTTCATCATTTTTATTCTCCAACTTAGCTCTTATTTTTTGCCTCCCATACTTTACCACCTTGCATTATTCTAAGAATTAAGAACTCTGGGACAGCAAAACATAGTGATGATTTTCAAATTACTGCTCTTGATTTTAAAAAAGTAAATGATTCTGATGAATGGACAATAAATAATAAATATCTTACTGCTCAGTGTTTTGCAACTGTTTACATTCAACAAAAGTTAAAGGAGCACAGAATTGAGTTGTTATCTGATAAGTTATTAGTGTTTGATGATAGATCACTAAGTGATTTAAGTGTATGACTAAAAAGAAGTTTAAAGACTTTGAAGATATTGCTGCAACTCCTTTAAGTTTCATCTACATATTTATATGAAGAGATTTCTCTGAATTTACACCTATTGAAAGACAGAATAGAATTGATGCTGAATATTGCCATTCTTATAAGGAATACAATTTAACCTCAGAAACATGAGTTAATTATAAACCATCACAGCAACTCACTAGTATATAAATCTTCATATATTTTTCCTTTTAAGTATTAAAATTAATATTTACATTATATTTTTATATCTCTATATACCTATCACTCAGGTGGCTCAATGCTAAAGAATCTGCCTGCCAATACAGTGGGCACAAGAGATGCAGGTTGGATCCCTGGGTTCGGGAAAATCCCCTGGAGTAGGAAATGGCAATCCACTGGGAAATCCCATGGACAGAGTAGTTTGGCGGGCTACAGTCCATGGGGTTGCAAAGAGTCAGACATGACTGAACACACACACATACATACATATGTTACATATAATGCATTCTATTGATACATATGTACAGATCCAAAATGTATTTATAAAGCTACTAATTGTAGCATTCCCTATGAAAACAAAACAAAACAAAAATGTCTATTAGTAGAAAATTACTTAAAACCTGGTACAGCTGTATGTGGGAGTATTAGTGAAAGTAAAAGTGAAAGTCGTTCAGTCACTTCCAACTCTTTGCGACCCCATGGACGATATAGTCCATGAAATTTTCTAGGCGGGAATACTGGAGTGGGTAGCCTTCCCCTTCTCCAGGGGATCTTCCCAACCAGGGAGCAAACTCAGGTATGCATTTCAGGCAAATTCTTTACCAGTTGAGCCACCAGGGAAGCCCAAAATAAGACCCTATTCAGTCAGACAGTTCAGTTGCTCAGTCGTGTCCGACTCTTTGCGACCTCATGAATCGCAGCGCGCCAGGCCTCCCTGTCCATCACCAACTCCCAGAGTTCACTCAAACTCACGTCCATCGAGTCGGTGATGCCATCCAGCCATCTCATCCTCTGTCGTCCCCTCTTCCTCCTGCCCCCAATCCCTGCCAGCGTCAGAGTCTTTTCTAATGAGTCAACTCTTCGCATGAGGTGGCCAAAGTTATGCAGCTACAAAAGGAAAGCAAAGAAACTGCACGTCTATGATGGATAGGAATGATTTCCAAGGCACAGACCTATCAGGCTCAATAATACACTCTCACCACAGATATCTACATTGTAATTCTCAGAACCTCCATTAGCTTATATGTCAAAAAATAATTTGCAACTTTAATTAAAATAAGGAATTTGATATGGAGAAGTTATCCTAGGTTACTCAGGTGAGCCCTAAATGTAATCTCCAGTGTGTCTGTAGGGGGGAGCCATAGGGAAATTTGAAGAAAAGAAAAGGCCATGTGAAGATGGCAGTAGATATTGGAGTGGTTTGTTTATGAGACAAGAAATTTCAGCAGTCTCTAGAAGCTGGAAGAGATAAGAAATAGATACTTTCTGGGTGCCCCAGAAATAATTAGTCTTGCAAACACCTTGATTTTACACGTGTAAACTGATTTTAGTCTTCTATCCTCCAGAATTGAAATGTAATACATTTAAGTTTTTCAAGCCCTTAAATTGATGGTAGTTTGTTACAAAAAATGTGAAACTATACTTTTCTTTACTAAAATAAAACAAAAAAATTAGTACATTTTATATACTATGCTCCTTTTTATAAAAGAACAGATGAGAGCTGTTTGTATATGCCTAAAAAACAGGGACAGTAATGAAAGTGGTTACTTATAGGAGACAGGTATAGAGATAAAACATTTCAGTGTTTGCTTTTTATTTTGATTTTGAAACAAGGGAGGTACAACATATTCCAAACAAAATAAGCATAAGTAAATATATAAAATTTAAAGAAGAAAAAGGCAGTTGATAAATCTGGTTCTTAAAAAACGTTCTGGTTTTTCTTCATTCAAATAAACTCATAAGTAAATAAAAGAATGAAAGAAACGATAGTTTTACTTTCAAAAGTTAATGCAAGCAATGCATTGGAGATTGAATCCTTTCCATCAATTTAGACTTATGAGGAACATTTTTAATACCAAATTTAAGTTAGATGCATAAATTTTTTTTTAATTTGAGAACAGGAAAGGAGAAAAATTGAACATCAGTTGTACAGAAAGCACTAAATTCTAGTAATATTTTGCACACTTTCTTATTAATACATGTAATTTTAAAAATTTTAATTATAATGAATGAAAAGCATTGCATTTAAAATCATTCCAAATATATGACGGACTGTCTTGTTGCCATATGGGTGAGATGCTACCGCATTATCTCTTCAGAATTGGAAACGTGGGCTCAGCTGAAGCTGCCTACAGCTAGGTTTCTTCTTTTCCCTGTATGCATGTTACATAAATGTATGGGTAGAAATGGCAATGGTGAGTTTGTTAGTATAGTTTGTTGTTCTTAATTTCACTCTGTGCTCAGCTAGGATAATCATTGAGAAGAAAAATTCAGAATTCTGTCAAGGATTTGGTACAGGTTTTTCCAACTACAGTTGGAGAAATTTTCCATGGATTCATCTTGTATACCTTACGGCACACTGAAAGGAGCTTTCTTCTATTGGTTGTAAGGATTAAATAATTTAATATATGTACATCACATCTCATGACTGCAGCCATGAAATTAAAAGACCCTTATTCCTTGGAAGAAAAGCTAGCACAAACCCAGACAGCGTATTAAAAAGCAGAGATTCACTTACCTGACAAAGGTCCATATAATCAAAGCTATGGTTTTTCTAGTAATAGAGTAGAAATGTGAGAGCTGGACTATAAAGAAGGCTGAGCACCAAAGAACTGATGTTTTCTAACTGTTGTGTTGGAGAAGACTCTTGAGGGTCCCTTGGACTGCAAGGAGATCAAACAAGTTAATCCTAAAGGAAATCAACCCTGAATACTCATTGGAAGGACTGATGCTGAAGGTGAAGCTCCAATACTTTGGCCACCTGATGTGAAGAGCTGACTCATTGGAAAAGACCCTGATGCTGGGAAAGTTTGAAACCAGGAGAAGGAGACAACAGAGGATGAGATGTTTGGATGGCATCACCGACTCCATGGGCATGAGATTGAGCAAGCTCCGGCAGATTGTGAAGGACAGGAAGCCTGGAGCACTGCAGTCCATGAGGTTGCAAATTGTCAGACATGACTTAGCAACTGAACGAAACAGAACAAAACATCACATCTCAACTCCAATCTACTTTCCTCGCAAAATCTCCATTTTTTCACTTGTTGCTCAAACTTTTATTACACTTCGCTGTGCAGCCAAAAGCTTTTGTGACTTCAAATCTGTTGCTGCTCTATATTGTCTTATAATAAAATCCTACATAAGACTTTAAGCTTCAATTTCTGACTTTAATACAATTTGGTATAATTGAACACAGTGATTGCCACAATAATGCTACATAACAAAGCACTCCTAAGTTTGGTGGCATAATGTATTATCTTACTCATCTGTGGGGTCTCTGGATGCTTCTGCTTCTGGCTATTGGTGTGAAGATCAACTAGGGCAATTGCACCTCATATATCCTATTCTGGATCTCAGTTTAGACAAAGTGAGGCTGTCTTGAAGCTACCAGAAAATACTGTATTGAACATTTTGTTATCATGTTGGAGGTTGGAAGCTCATAGCGATTTTAGCATTTAGAAACTTATCTCTCAAGAAAATGTGGCCTTCCTACCATACATACAAAACTTCAGACACTCAAAGCTGAGCAAAACAATTTGTCTGCAACACAGAATGCATTAGTTTCAATAGCAGAAGTCACCAGGACAACTTGGATCTAGAGACTTTTAATAATGAAATATATTATTTTAATAGCTCATAAAATGTACCTCTTTATGCAGATTACTTAATAACTGCATCTTGGTGTATATATAGGACTAGTTAACAATTTAAATGTGCATTTCCGTAGCCTAGTAGTTATCACATTCACTTATATGTGACAGGTCCTCGTTTTGAAACTAGGCAGAGACAGAATGGACATAAATTTGAGTCAACTCTGGGAGGTGGTGGAGGACAGAGGAGCCTGGTGTGCTGCAGTCTATGAGATCTCAACGAGTCAGATAAGACTTGGTGACTAAACAACAACAATTTAAGTAATATGAAATTAAGTGCATTAATTAAAAGAGAACAAGTAGGGTACAGTTACAGAAGAAGCTGAGGACATGAGCATAGAGCATCCTGGAAGCGAGAGAAGTGCCCACGCTGAAGGCAGGTGTGACTGACAATGCCGCTGTCCCAGAGAAGTCAAGGAAAATGAGACAGTGGCCTTTGGTGGCCATGAAGAGCCTAATTTTAGATAAATTTACTTGATGAAGAATGATCAGATGTTTTATGTGGCAAACAAAAAAAGATATTTTCATTTTATTTCCCCTTATTGGATTAGGTGTCATTATCATTTACTCTTTAATATCTTTAGGGCTGATATAATGAAAAACTTAATTGCACAATAAAAATTGTAGCTTAAACACCCTGTTCCCAAATGAACAAATTCTACATCTTTTGTATAAAATAAAATGAAGATAAAGCATCTAAAATGTTATTTTGTTAAAAAATCTCACTTTGTGTTTGAAATGTACATGCATGCATCCTAAGTTTCTTCAGTCGTGTCTAACTCTGTGACCCTATGATCTGTAGCCCACCAGCCTCCTCTGTCATGGGATTCTCCAGGCAAGAATACTGGAGTGGGTTGCCATGCTCTCCTCCAGGGGACCTTCCTGCCCAGGGAGCAAACCGATGTTTCTTACTTTCCCTGGATTGGCAGGTGAGTTCTTTACCACTAGTGTTGCCTGGGCAGCCTGGTGTTTGAGATAGCATACAGTAAATGATTGGAGAATGGTGCACTTTGGTTAAATGTGTAGTCACACATAGCTAAATCAAACTAACTACTGATTTTTAAAAACTGGATGTCTATAAAGTGCAGTTGGGATATTTTTCAATCTAAGCTAGAAATTAGTTGATGGCTTTTTCTTTTTTTTTTAATCATGGTCAAGGCATGGGGATATGGGAGACATGCAGACTGAAACTCTGTATTGTGGACCTATTCTATACCAATAGGGTAAGCTTTGAAGGCTCATAGACTTGGATTCAATTTTATTCCCATTATTTACTAGTTATATAAAGTTGCATAAGGTTCTCTGAATTACAGTTTTACAAACCCTATGATGGGAATAACTACAAGCTCTTAACAGGTCTGTTGAGAGATTAAACTAATTATTATAACACATAGCAATTAGGCCTTATCTGTAATTAAACTATATCATAACATTAGATTATTGTACAAATTGGTATCTAGATGAAAGAACTTAACACAAATATCTAACATGTCATAGGTACTCAAATATGTATTCATTTATTCAATATATAAGAGAGATACTGTGGAGAAGAAAATGGCAACCCACTCCAGTATTCTTGCCTAGAGAATCCTGTGGACAGAGAAACGTGGTGGGCAGCTGTCCATGAGGTCGTAGAGTCTGACACGACTGAAGCGACTTAACATGCATGCATGCATTGGAGAAGGAAATGGCAATCCACTCCAGTACTCTTGCCTGGAGAATCCCAGGGATCGAGGAGCCTGGTGAGCTGCCGTCTATGGGAGTCACACAGAATCGGACACGACTGAAGCGACTTGGCAGCAAAAGCAGCAGAGATACTGACTCTCCACTAAATTCATATATTGTAGGTACTAGAATTTCCAAGAGGATAAGATACAATCTTCTTCCTTCAGTTCAGTTATGCAAATTTTACGGTCACCACTTTTCAGAAAAATACAGTTTGTGCATTTACTAAACCAAAAAAGGATATAAATCACTTTGATGAACACAAATATATTAACAGAGACAATGGGATATATTTGAATTTACAACCATCTTGTCACTATTTTTATACTTCTCAAATTCATTAACCACATCAATTTCAAAATAATATATTTAAAATACAAATATAACCAACTCATAATATTCCTGCTTAAAACATTTCAACAGTCCCCATATCACCTTCCAAATGGATTCCATACTGCTTCACACGTGTACACACTTTTTATTATTTTATTGCTTTCTCAGATTCTTTTATTTTTCTTCCTATATTCCCTGCATCAGGTTTTTTGATCTAGTTACAGCTCACTTCTTGCTTTTCTCTAGATATATGGCTGTTTCTTTCACTCATGTCTTTGTTAAACTATACTCTTTATCTGAACAATTTCTGTGTCCTTTTCACTCAACTAATTCTTACTCATTTTTTAAAACTTAGCCCAGATATTTTCTTCTCTGAGATACTTTAATCACCTACAGTCATACTTTCTCCTCACCTAACTCTCTATAGAATGTAAACACCTTAAGGTGACTGTGATTATTTACCTTCAAGTCCCCAGTCTGATTCCACATAGGAAAGGAGCTCAACAAATAAAGATTGAATTAATATATACATGAAGCAAATGAAGCCCAGAGAGTTTATGAAATCAGCTTAAAGATGCATAAGTAAATATTTTGGGGGGAGCAAATTCCAGTGCATTACTTTATCTTTAGAGGCTGCAAAATACAATAGTAATAAAATATAAAACTATTTAGTATATAATTATGATAGTTAGATATAAATAACATAACCAATAATACTTTCTCTTATATAATTGTTTTGATATATGAAGAGAAAAATCATTAAGCCTGAAAAAGGCAGGGACTCTTAAAAGAGCTAAACTACAAAAAAAAAAAAAATTATCCCATCTGGATAATTTATTGACGGACATGTCTATTGGAATGTAATAGATACATAATTACCAAAGCAGTGTTTTCCTAATAGGAAAAAAATTTCATAACATGAGGAAAGATAAGCAACTTGATATTTCTTTCTTTTTTAATGCTCTTGTTTGCCATGGAAAAAAGGTAGGAAACCCAAGCTGAATAGTGCAGGAAAATAAATTAAATGAATGCTGCATATTTAGAAGCCAAATGGAAAGAAAGCAGCTCTTGCCTGTGCAAAGAATAAGATTAGTAGGAAATACTACAGACAAGATTCTCTAAGAGGGGATAAAAGTCAGCAACAAAGCATTAATAGCTCTGAGCTTTTTCCAGTAGCCTGGAGAAATCTTACTGGGCTGAAGCATGTACTTTATCTGTCATGCTTTACATCTTCAAGTATAAGAACCAATGAGTCAGACTGGCAAAAAATAGGTTAAATTAAATAGTGATTCATAAAAGTTGAATACATTATTATTGAAGTATAGTTGATTTAGAATGTTTTGTTACTTTCTGGTGTACAGCAGAGCAAAGTGATTCAGTTAAATAATATACATATATAATATTTATGCTTATTTTATATTCTTTTCTATTGTGGTTTATTACAGGCTACTAAATATAATACCTTATGTGTTGTGTGTTGTTTATCCCATTCTGCATGTAATGGTTTGCACCTGTTAGTCCCACTTCCAATCCCATGATATTTGAAATTCAACATTGGACACACAAGTCTTGTATAACTCACATTTATTGCATCCAAACTGGGCTCCTAAAGAAACCAGTGCTAAATCTGTATGCACCACAGTTTGGACTGACACCTAGAAATATGTTATGGAAGAAGCAGCTCTAGGCTTGGGTTTCAAGAATGACATCCATCTCTACCATTTAGCAGACTTGTGACTTTATAGAGTGAAGGAAACACTCTTTATTTCCCTCATCTCATCAGAGCAAAGCAATGTGAAGGTTTCAGGGAACTGCAATGGTGCTTCTTAGAACTCAGAGTTGATGCACATCATAAAATAAAAGCAATTTGCACCATAGACAGTTTTGGTGGTGTGCTAGTGAGATTTTTTGTTTGTTTTATGGCTTTATTTGCCAAATATTTTTGTGTTTGCTACTATTTTAAATCATATCTGCCCTCAAAATCAAAGAGAGTACAGCAAACTGCTTGGGTCAACTATAAACTATTCAGTTCAGTTCAGTCGTTCAGTTGTGTCTGACTCTTTGTGACCCCATGGACTGTAGCATGCCAGGCTTCCCTGTAATTAGAGAAATATAAAACAAACACTCAAAAAAAAAAAAAAAGTACAAGATACCACTCTAGACTCACTGGGATGGGTGAAATTCAAAATAGTGGACTATAACAAGTGTTGATAAAAATGATGGGAAACTGGAACCTCTATACACTGCTGCTGGGATAGTAAAAGGAAGTAGCCACTTTGGAAAACAGTTGGTGATCTGCTCAAAATGCTGTATATTATTGCCCTATAGCTATGTAATTCCACTCCTAGGTATATGCCCAGGTGAACTGAAAACATGTTCACACTTTTATAGGAATGTTCATAGAAGCATTATTCATGACAGCCAAATGTGAAACCAACATAAATGCCCACCGACTAATGAATGGGTAAGTATAATGCATTCTTCTAAGCAATGAATCATTGTTTATTAACAAAAAGAAATATAGTACGGACTGTTCTGCCACATGACCTTGAAAGAATTATACTAAGTGAAAGAAACTAGAAACAAATCATGGAGTGAAAATGGAAGTGTTAGTGGCTCAGTTCTGTCCAACTCTTTGAGACTCCATGAACTCTAACCTGTCAGGCTCTTCTGTCCATGGAATTCTCCAGGCAAGTATGCTGGAGTAGGTTGCCATTCCCTTCTCCAGGGGATATTCCCAACATATCATGTAACTTCATTATATGAACTGCCCAGTATAGGCAGATGATTAGACATAAGAAAAGTAAATTAGTATCTTCCAAAGGAATGGAAGGTGATTGCTAGTTAATATGAGGTTTCTCTTTGGGATGATGAAGATGTTTTAAATTAGTGATGGTACTTCCCTGGTGGTCCATTGATTAAGAATCTGCCTTGCAATGTATGGGCTATGCTGTGCTTAGTCACTCAGATGTCTCTGACTTTCTGCTATGCCAGGCACTGTAACCTGCCAGGCACCTCTGTCCATGGGAATTCTCCAGGCAAGAATACTGGAGTGGGTTGCCATTTCCTACTCCAGAGGATTTTCCCAACCCAGGGATAAAACCCAGGTCTCCCACATTGCAGGCAGATTCTTTGCCATCTGAGCCACCAGGGAAGCCCAAGAATACTGGAGTGGGTAGCTTATCCCTTCACCAGTGGATCTTCCAAACCCAGGGATCAAACCAGAGTCTCTTGCAGTGCAAGCAGATTCTTTACCAGCTGAGCTACCAGGGAAGCCCACAATGTAGGGGATATGGGTTCAGTCCCTGGATGGAGAGCTAAGATCCCATTTGCGGGGAGGAAACTAAGCCTGTACCCTGCAACTACTGATCCCGTGTGCTCTGGAGCTGGCGTGCCACTGTTAGAGAGTGGTGTGTCACAATGGAAGATCCCACATGACAACATAAAGATGTCACAGGATTCAATACAGATCCATGTGCTGCAACTAAGATCTGGTGCAGCCAAATAAATATACATATGTTTTTAAAAAATTGAACAAAACCACCTAATTGTACATGTTAAAGGGTGCAACTTATATATATGAATTGTTTCAATAAAATTATTGTAATAAAAGAAAAATAATACAGATCATAGGATACTCTGTGTAAGATGGTAAATATATGAAATTATTATTTATGGGTAAAGATAAAAATTTGTACAAAAACAAAGCATGTTATAAATACATGCCAACTTTGGGTCTTGGCTATCTGCAGAGATGAAGGAAGATGAAGGGATTACTGTGTTGTGCATAAAATGCCAAAGTGTTTTATTCTCAAAACTGTACTTAGAAGAAGTGCAACCAAACACTGAGTATTTTAAAATCTGGGTAGTTTTTTATTCATTAGAGTATTCTCTATAATATTTGTATATCTGAAATATTTTATAGCAAAATACTTAACAATAGAAAGTGATTATTAATGTGATTATGAATTAAAAGAAATTCTTCTGTTCATTCTGTTTATTCTGATCTACTTACCAACTTAAGTTTTCAGGCCAGCAAAAGCTTAGAGAGAGCTTCTTGAGACAAGAATAGCTTAGATTCAACAACAAAACCTAAGAAAACAAGCGCTAAGTAATTATATACATAGAAGATAGCCTGCTAATCCAACAAGAGTTAAAGGCAAAGCATGAAAGTCCACTAACAAAAATAGTAAATCCAGGCAAAAAGTATGCCAGAGAAAGGTATGGGCCACTGAAACTATTCATTACTTATCATCTGTGTTATGCACTCCAAATCCCTTAGTGGACCTCCTATCCTTATCACGTACTGGGCTTCCCTCGTGGCTCAGACAGTAAAGCAACTGCCTGCAATGCAGGAGGCCTGGATTTGATCCCTGGTAGGGAAGATCCCCTGGAGAAGGAAATGGCAACCCACTCCAGTACTCTTTTCTGAAAAATTCCATGGACATCGGAGCCTGATAGGCTACAGTCCATGGGGTGACAAAGAGTCTGACACAACTGAGCAACTTCGCTTTCACATAGTGAAGATAATGTGAGATCTGGAATAAGAAAATCTGGTTCAGAAGCTGCGTTCCCATTTATCACCTGTGTCTTAAGTGATTCACAACTTCTGAGGTCAATCAGCTAAATTTTCAGGTTATTTAAATGATCAAATGTTTTTTTAAGTAAATTGTGATGTGTTATGTACAATTATACTTATTTTTGGAACATACTTTCTATTGCTTGAGTGGATAAGGAAAAATAGGTTCCTAATATCAAAGAATCAAACAAAGAATCAGATCAATCAAACAGATATATGTTTATTAACAATGTTAGTGGGTAAGCATAAACAGATCTAATATGTGCACATGTGGAGTACTGCAAATTATTTCTCATTGTGATAAGGTTTAGAATTGAAGAAATGCCAAGGGACAGTCTTCCTAGTTCTGGGATTTTCCTACCCTGATATAATGTTGTTGTTTTAGCTGCTAAGTAATGTGCATGCATGAATGCTGTTACTTTAGTCAAGCCCTACTCTTCTGGCGACCCCCTGGACTGTAGTCCTCCAGGCTCCTCTGTCCATGGGATTTCCCAGGCTAGAATACTGGAGTGAATTGTCATTTTCTTCTCCAGGGGATCTTCCTGACCCAGGGATCAAACCTGCAATCTTCTGCATCAGCAAGCAGATTCTTGAGCCCTCCCCAATAGTAACAACTAAAAACATGTCCCTTAAAGAATCAGGGTTCTTACAGTGTATGCAATTTCTTTTCAATTAAGTGGAAAGTTGTTATTGCTGTTGTTGCTGTTGTTTTTTAAAGAGAGAATTTTTTTGCATTCCACCACCTTGGGTTGTTATTCAGGCATAAGAAACAAAGCCTAAGAAGTGCTCATGCCCGTAATTCCAAATACTAATTCTGTCCTTACCAGTTGGTCTTTTTATATTCTGTTGCCTAATTCAAACTTCAGTGCTCACTGAACAGTAAGATATATGTAATAGCTGCAGGATGGCGGTATTGCCAATATTTTCAAATGAAAACATCTGATTCCCCAAACACTCTGTGGCTTCTGCCAAATCTGAAAAATCTTCACTTTCTAGAGTTCTTCATTTGAGCTCTTTCCTACCGTACTCTGGAAAATTTAAAAACCAAGAGACAGACAGACAGGCACACACACACACACATACATGGACAGAGACAGAGAGAGAACAGAGTGGGAAAATGTGGTTCTATTTCAAATTATACCACTATAAGAACTGAGAAATAAAAATAGTTGGCAATTCTCCAAGATTTCTAAATAAGGTGCTCATATATAATATAACATTCTGAGATCCTCATAGTGCAGCTGCTTACAGGAATTTGAAGAGCTAGAAGTTTGGCATATCTTCCTTAACAAAGATGCCTTCTTGGATGAAGAAGGGCTGTGGATAAATTCCTTTGAACAAGATTCATTTGCCCAAAGCCAAACAACATGGGGGGCTTCCCAGGTGTCTCAGTGGTAAAGAACCTTCCTGCCAGTGCAGGGGACACAGCTTCAATCCCTGGGTCAGGAAGATCCCCTGGAGGAGGAAATGCCATTTCCTCCTGGAAAGTCCCCTGTGTGTGTGTGTGTGTCTAATTATTAGATTTTTTAAAAAACAATTATACTTTCCTCTTAACTGTAAAATTATAGAGATATCCAATTACATAAAAGAGGGAAATTAGAAGATTATTGTTTATTTCATTACAATTACTTAAAATCCAAAAGAAGCAAGAAAAGAGCAAAATTTAAAGGCAGTAGAAAATCCAAAGAAGGTGATGGATATCACAGTTAAAATAATGATGATGAATGCAAGACGTTTTGATTAAGTTCCTGCTTGGGATGGAAAAAGAGACCTGAGTTTAATATGTGAACTAGAGGAATGGGAATTTATTATTCAAACCCTCATTCTACAAGAAGGTCATTTTTATTATGTTGTTATTTCTGGAAAAGATGAAACAAAGCTATGCAAGGGGGTAATGGGGAAAAGGTAGCATGTATAACCCATTGCATACAATTTTACAAAGACTAGTCACTGTATTTGCAAACAAGTAGGCAATTAATTCTGAAATTTCTAGGAAAGTCATCAGTAATATAAAGAATGCTTGTATTCACACAGAGATCCAAGATCAGAAGTGCATGTTTATAAATTTGAATTTGGCTCAGATGTTATTCAGAATACAATTTGAACATTAAATTTGAAGGTAAACAGGACACACTGCATTGGAGTTGGATAAGCCAAATTATTCCCAAAGCATCCAGCAAAGACTAAGCTTCCTAAGTATTCACCATACACATTTACATTCTAGTAATCTATATGTAGATAGATAGAAATAGGGGAAAACAATGGAATGGGAAAGACTAGAGATCTCTTCAAGAAAATTAGAGATACCAAGGGAACATTAAGTGAGTGAGTGACGGTAAAGCATCTGCCTGCAATGTAGGAGACCCGGGTTCGATTCCTGGGTCGGAAATATCGCCTGGAGAAGGAAATGGCAATCTACTCCAGCACTCTTGCCTGGAAAATCCCATGGACTGAGGAGCCTGATAGGCCACAGTCCATGGGGTCACATTTCATGCAAAGAAGGGCTCGATAAAGGACAGAAATGGTAGGGACCTAACAGAAGCAGAAGATATTAAGAAGAGGTGGCAAGAATACACAGAACTGTACAAGAAAAGATCTTCATGACCCAGATAATCACGATGGAGTGATCACTCACCTAGAGCCAGAAATCCTGGAACGTGAAGTCAAGTGGGTCTTAGGAAGCATCACTACGAATAAAGCTAGTGGAGGTGATGGAATTCCAGTTGAGCTGTTTCAAATCCTGAAAGATGATGCTGTGAAAGTGCTGCACTCAATATGCCAGCAAATTTGGAAAACTCAGCAGTGGCCACAGGACTGGAAAAGGTCAATTTTCATTGCAATCCCAAAGAAAGGCAATGCCAAAGAATGCTCAAACTACTGCACAATTGCACTCATCTCACATGCTAGTAAAGTAATGCTCAAAATTCTCCAAGCCAGGCTTCAGCAATACGTGAACCATGAACTTCCAGATGTTCAAGCTGGTTTTAGAAAAGGCAGAGGAACCAGAGATCAAATTGCCAACATCCACTGGATCATCGAAAAGCAAGAGAGTTCCAGAAAAACATCTATTTCTGCTTTATTGACTATGCCAAAGCCTTTGACTGTGTGGATCACAATAAACTGGAAAATTCTGAAAGAGATGGGAATACCAGACCACCTGACCTGCCTCTTGAGAAACCTATATGCAGGTCAGGAAGCAACAGTTAGAACTGGACATGGAACAAAAGATTGGTTCCAAATAGGAAAAGGAGTACGTCAAGGCTGTATATTGTCACCTTGCTTCTTTAACTTATATGCAGAGTACATCATGAGAAATGCTGGGCTGGAGGAAGCACAAGCTGGAATCATGATTGCCGGGGGAAATATCAATAACCTCAGATATGCAAATGACACCACCCTTATGGGCAGAAAGTGAAGAAGAACTAAAGAGCCTCTTGATGAAAGTGAAAGAGCAGAGTGAAAAAGTTGGCTTAAAGCTCAACATTCAGAAAATGAAGATCATGCCATCTGGTCCCATCACTTCATGGGAAATAGATGGGGAAACAGTGGATGGAAACAGTGTCAGACTTTATTTTTGGGGGCTCCAAAATCACTGCAGATGGTGATTGCAGCCATGAAATTAAAAGACGTTTACTCCTTGGAAGGAAAGTTATGACCAACCTAGACCACATGTTGAAAAACAAAGAGACATTACTTTGTTAACAGAGGTCCGTCTAGTCAAGGATATGGTTTTTCCATAGCCTTGGTCATGCATGATGTGAGAGTTGGACTATAAAAAAAGCTGAGTGCCAAAGAATTGATGCTTTTGAAGTGTGGTGTTGGAGAAGACTCATGTGAGTCCCTTGAACTACAACGAGATCCAACCAGTCCATCCTAAAGGAGATCAGTCCTGGGTGTTCATCGGAAGGACTGATGTTGAAGCTGAAACTACAATGCTTTGGCCACATTATGCAAACAGTTGACTCATTTGAAAAGACCCTGATGGTGGGAAAGATTGAGGGCAGGAGGAGAAGGGGACGACAGAGGATGAGATGGTTGGATGGCCTCACCGACACAATGAACATGGGTTTGGCTGGACTCTGGGAGTCAGTGATGAACAGGGAGGCCTGGCGTGCTGTGGTTCATGGGGTCACAAAGAGTTGGACACGACTGACAGACTGAACTGAACTGACTGATATGTAGATAAGACCACATGTTGGCTGAATATATGACTAATGAAAAGTGTAGCTCCTTGCCTACACATGGCACATTTTTAGGTGAATTTTTTCCATCAAGGATAGGGAGAAGTCATAACTAAAACACGTTACTTGAAGAATCCTAACATATGGACAAATATGAGGCAAGCTTTAATGTTTCCCACTTGAGGAACAGAGTAGAAAAGAACTGAAGAGTAGTTATAGAGCTGAGTTTGACAATCTTTCATGTGAACTCACAAATACATCTGCTCTCCCACGCAGGCTGCCAAATAAACTGCTCTGAGAACAGCAGAGTCCCACAGATTGGGAAACCTTAACTCATAGGTGAGGCTCTAAAAGTGGTATCAGCTTAGTTCTTGGAAATGGAGTAACAATTCACATCACTATCTCAAAGAGTCACATTTTGCCAATAATTGAATGCCCTTGTTTGTTGTATTCTTCCTATTTTTTTTAAATTATGAAAGTATAATAACAAATTTACAGGAGACTTGGAAAATATAGAACAAAGTTACGTATTATTCTACTACTTGCACATGTGCTAAACCGATTCAGTCTTGTCCGACTTTTTATGTTTCTATGGACTGTAGCCCACAAGGCTCCTCTGTCCATGGGTTTCTGCAAGCAAGAATACTGGAGTGGGTTGCCATGCCCTCCTCTAGGGGATATTCCCAATTCAGGGATCGAACCCTCATCTCTTATGTCCCCTGCATTGGCAGGAAGGTTTTTTAACACTAGCACCACCTGGGAAGTCCTCAGTTCCAAAACTTACTACAACTATTTTTTAAGTAGATAAATTAAGATTTTTAGTTGGAATTTCAATATCAAACTCTCAAAAATTAATAGCATGAATAGACAGAAAAGTGAAAGGATAAGTAGACCTGAAAATCACTATGAACCAATTCAATGTAATTAAGATTTACATAATTTTCACACAACAGCACAATACAAATTCTATTCAAGTACCCATAGACTATAAACCAGGAGACACTTGCACATATCCAGAGACATAAAACAAGGTGCAAAAACTTCATGGTCTAAAGGTACTGAAATCATACAGTCTGTTTTCTTATCACTATGGAATTATGTTAGGAATCAACATAAACAATATATTTGAAAATAACCCACATATTTTCAAGTGCAATGTGACATTTACCAAGAGAGATCTTTGACTTGACCATGGAAAACCTAAATAAAGTTAAACAAGTGAATAAACACAGAAGGTGATTGCAGAGAAAAAAGCATTTAAATGAGAAATTAATATTAAAAGAGAAATTAATATCAAGAATACTTTAAAAAATCCATGTATTTGGAAATTAAATGTCCACTACTAAATGGTGGGTGTATGCTACAAGGGAAGCCCTATATTTAAGAAACCATAACAAGGAAAACTAGAAAATATTTGTAATAAATATGAATAGAGTAAAAATGGAAAAAGAATTTATCAGAATTTGCTGTCTGTAGCTGAAGCTGCTCATTGCAACGAAATGCCATGTGGAATCTTGAATAAGTTATGAAAATAAATAATGGACACTAGCATAAAAATTTGTGAAACTTGAACAAATCTGTACTTAATAATATTCTATCATATGTTAATTTCCTGTTTTTGTTTACAACATACTATTTCTTTATATTCTCAGAATTGGATTCTCACTCAATTAAAAAAAATCACTAGAATAATTTGCTTTCTAGACTTTTTGCAGTAATAGAAAGTGAAAAGAAGAAAGTGAAGTCACTCAGTCGTGTCCAACTCTTTGCGACCCCATGGACTGTAGGCTACCAGGCTCCTCCCTCCATGGGATTCTCCAGGCAACAGTACTGGAGCAGATTGCCATATGCCAAATAAATAGAACTGTAGCAAAGTTTTGAGTGAATATAAGCTGGAAATCTAGAATTCTATTCATACTTAGTTAAACAGGTGGAACCAGAATGTCATATATTTTTTAGCTAAGCCAAAAAAAATTGTTTCCTAAAATGTATACATTATACATATATAGTATATATATGCATATGTATACATGTGTATTTGTGCTTAGATGCTCAGTCATGTCCAAGTCTTTGGGGCCAGATGGGTTTTGGCCAACGGGGTCCTCTGTCCATGGAAGTTCCAGGCAAGGATACTGGAGTGGGTTGCCATTTTCTACTCCAGAGGATCTTCCTGACCCAGGGATTGAACCTGCATCTCTTGCATCTTGCATTGGCAAGCAGGTTCTTTACCACTAACACCACCTGACAACCATATATATGTATATATATACATATACACACATATATATATACGTGTGTATATGTATATATATATACACAAAAGCTTTTCCATTACACTTCAAAAAGGTTTAAGAAAGAACAACAAAGAGATGGAGAAATTGGAAAACATAAACTAAATGAAATGGGAGCATGGAATATGAAATAGAGAAAGTGAAACAGATTTGAAAAAGGTAAAAGATCAACATATGAGTCCAGTTGTTTTGAAACAGCTGATCATTAGAATCACATCTGGAGCTTGGGAAAAAAACTATACCTAGACATTTGTAGTTTTCCAAAAATTCCAATATAATTCTAACATGCATCTGGATTTTAAAAAGCGATTAGAGATTTTTTAATTAAATAGTAGTTTCATTGATAAAGAATCCTATTATTTTCTATTGACCAGTCTGGGTATAATAATATTAAGTCAAGTGGGCCTTAGAAAGCATCACTATGAACAAAGGAGTGGAGGTGATGGAATTCCAGTTGAGCTGTTTCAAATCCTGAAAGATGATGCTGTGAAAGTGCTGCACTCAACATGCCAGCAAATTTGGAAAACTCAGCAGTGGCCAAAGGACTGGAAAAGGTCAGTTTTCATTGCAATCCCAAAGAAAGGCAATGCCAAAGAACGTTTAAACTACCGCACAATTGCACTCATCTCACATGCTAGTAAAGTAATGCTCAAAATTCTCCAAGTAAGGCTTCAGCAATATATGAACAGTGAAGCTGGTCTTAGAAAAGGCAGAGGAACCAGAGATCAAATCACCAACATCCGCTGGATCATGGAAAAAACAAGAAAGTTCCAGAAAAACATCTATTTCTGCTTTATTGACTATGCCAAAGCCTTTAACTCTGTGGATCACAATAAACTGTGGAAAATTCTGAAAGAGATGGGAATACCAGACCACCTAACCTGCCTCTTGAGAAATCTGTATGCAGGTCAGGAAGCAACAGTTAGAACTGGACATGGAACAACAGACTGGTTCCAAATAGGAAAAGAAGTATGTCAAGGCTGTATATTGTCATCCTGCTTCTTTAACTTCTATGCAGAGTACATCATGAGAAATGTAGGACTGGAAGAAACACAAACTGGAATCAAGAGTGCCTGGAGAAATATCAATAACCTCATATATGCAGATGACACCACCCTTATGGCAGAAAGTGAAGAGGGACTCAAAAGCCTCTTGATGAAAGTGAAAGAGGAGAGTGAAAAAGTTGGCTTAAAGCTCAACATTCAGAAAACTAAGATCATGGCATCTGGTCCCATCGCTTCATGGGAAATAGATGGGGAAACAGTGGAAACAGTGTCAGACTTTATATTTTTGGGCTCCAAAATCACTGCAGATGGTCATTGCAGCCATGAAATTAAAAGATGGTTACTCCTTGGAAGAAAAGTTATGACCAACCTAGATAGTATATTCAAAAGCAGAGACATTACTTTGCCGACTAAGGTCCATCTAGTCAAGGCTATGGTTTTTCCAGTAGTCATGTATGGATGTGAGAGCTGGACTGTGAAGAAGGCTGAGCACCGAAGAATTGATGCTTTTGAACTGTGGTGTTGGAGAAGACTCTTGAGAGTCCCTTGGACTGCAAGGAGATCCAACCAGTCCATTCTGAAGGAGAGCAGCCCTGGGATTTCTTTGGAAGGAATGATGCTAAAGCTGAAACTCCAGGACTTTGGCCACCTCATGCGGAGGCTTGACTCATTGGAAAAGACTTTGATGCTGGGAGGGGTTGGGGGCAGGAGGAGCAGGGGATGACAGAGGATGAGATGGCTGGATGGCATCACTGACTCGACGGACATGAGTCTGAGTGAACTCCGGGAGTTGGTGTTGGACAGGGAGGCCTGACGTGCTGCGATTCATGGGGTTGCAAAGAGTCGGACACAACTGAACGACTGAACTGATCTGAACTGAATCACAATAGTAAAAGATTTTGATCTATTCTTTACAAACAATTGTTAGACAAAAAATAGGAAGATAATTGCGTTTGTAAGTCTTAATGCATTGTGATTAACCTAACAATATCAAATAATTACATACAATGTGGGGGGTTTAGTTGAATAATGTGATAAATGGAAATGCATCCATGCACATGTTTTCATCCACACAGCCGGTCTATGTCTTTTGGTTGGTTCATTTAATCTAATTGCATTTAAGATAATTATACATATATATGATCCTATTACCATTTTGTTAATTATTTTGTGTTATTTTTTGTAGGTCTTTTCCTTGTCTTGTGTTTCCTGCCTGGAGAAGTTCTTTTAATATTGATAGTAAAGCTGGTTTGGAGATGCGAATTATTTTAACTTTTGCTTGTTGGAGAGTTTTGTATTTCTCCATCAAATCTGAATGAAAGTCTTGCTGGGTAGAGTATTCTTCATTGCAAGTTCTTCCTTTTCATCAGTTTAAATATATCATGCCATTCTGTTTTGGCTTGTAAAATTTCCATTGAGAAATCAGCTGAAAACCTTATGGGAGTTCCCTTGTTGTCTGTCACTTTTCCCTTGCTGCTTTAACATTTATTGTTGTCTTTAATTTATGTCAGCTTGATTACCATGTGTCTTGGTGTGTTCCTCCTTGAGTTTATCCTGCCTAGGAATCTCTGTGCTTCCAGGACTTGGTTGATATTTACTTTCCCATGTTAGGGAAGTTTTCAGCTATTATGTCTTCAAATATTTTCTTGGGTTCTTTCTCTTTCCTTGTGGGTCCCCTATAATGTGAATGATAGTGTATTTAATGTTGTCCCAGAGATCTCTTAGGCTATCTTGATTTTTTTTTCATTCTTTTTTTCTATATTCTCCTTTGTGGCAGTGATTTCCACATTTTGTCTTCTAGGATATTTATCTGTTTTTTCAGCTATGCTGCTATTGATTCCTTCTAGTGTATTGTTCTGGAGAAGGCAATGGCACCCACTCCAGTACTCTTGCCTGGAAAATCCCATGGACGGAGGAACCTGGTAGGCTGCAGTCCATGGGGTCACACAGAGTCGGGCACAACTGAGTGACTTCACTTTCACTTTTCACTTTCATGCATTGGAGAAGGAAATGGCAACCCACTCCAGTGTTCTTGCCTGGAGAATCCCAGGGATGGGGCAGCCTGTTGGGCTGCCATCTATGGGGTCACATAGAATCAGACACGAGTGAAGAGACTTAGCAGCAGCAGTGTATTGTTCATCTGTTTGTTTGTTCTTTAGTTCTTCTAAGTCAATGGTAAACATTTCTTGCAAACTCCCCCTTTTTTTTTTTCTGAGATCCTGGATCATCTTCACTATCATTATTCTGAATTATTTTTTCTGGAAGATTGCCTGTCTCCCATTCATTTAGTTATTTTTCTGGAGTCTTATTTTGTCCCTTCATCTGGGACATAATCCTCTGCATTTTCATTTTGACTAACTTTCTATGATGTGGTTTCTTTCAGGTTAGCTCTCAGATTATAGTTCTGGCTTCTTCTGTCTGCCCTCTGGTGGATGAGGCTAAGAGGTTTATGCAAGCTTCCTGATGCTAAGGACTGGAGGTAGAGAAACTAGGTCTTGCTCTGGTGGGTAGCCAGAGTGCTGAGTAAAACTAACTCAACTGTTTGCTGATGAGTGTGGTTGTGCTTCTTCCCTATTAGTTGTTTAGATTGAGAAAACCCAGTTCTGGAGTCTGCAGGTGCTATGATATGGTTAATGGAGATCTCTAAGAGGGCTCACACCAAGGACTGGACTCATTCTATCAGGACTGTTGTTGCCAGTGCCCCCAGCCCCATGGTGAGCCACTGCTGACCTACATCTCCACAAGAGACACTCAACACTCACAGTTAAGTCTGGCTCAGTCTCTTGGAGTCTCTGCTCCTTTCCCATGGGTGCTGGTGCCTATTTTGTTTGTGGCCTCCATCTCTGTATCACCCCAGTCTTGTGGAAGTCCTGTAATTAAATCCTTCTGAACTTCAAGGTCAGAATCCCTGGGGATTCTCAGTCCCTTTGCTAGATCCCCAGACTAGGCAGCCTGACACGGGGCTCAGAACCTTCACAACAGTGGGAGAACTCTCTGGTATTATTGTTCTCTAGTTTGTGGGTCACCCACCTGGCAGGTATGGGATTTGATCTGATTGTGATTGCACCCCTCCTACCATCTCATTGTGGCTACTTTGTCTTTGGACTTGGGGTATCTTTTTTTGTCAGTTCCAGCATCGTTCTGTTGATAGCTGTTCAACAGCTAGCTGCAATTTCAGTGCACTTACAGGAGGAGATGAGCATACATCCTTATACTCTGCCATCTTGAAGAAATATTCTTCCCATTTTTAAACTATATTTACTATTAGGGAAACTTGATCTGTATGCTATATCTTCTTCACCTTAGTTCACTGAATTAATTTGGATAGTATAGATCATGACTGTAGAAACAGAACAATCCTGAAATCTCAGTGGCTTATTTTAAAAATGATTTCTTCTTTCTGGCTAAGAAGACTCAGTGTGAATTGCTGGGGGAAATCCCTGTTCTACACAGCTACTCAGTGATGCAAGTTGTCAGAAACTTCAGTATCTTATACCTTCCCCATGGTCTCAGTGGCTTCAATGACAAAGGAAAAGAGAGGTTAGGGAGCTAAACACTGGCTCCTAATCATTTCATCCTGGAAGTGACTTTTGTCACTTTTACTCACAACCCATGGACCAGAATTAGTTCCAAGGCCAAGCTTACCTTCAAAGATTGGGAAATGTGTGGTTGTTATGAATAGCTGGTAGCCAGTGATTGTCTCTGCCATAATCACCATATTACTTGATAGGCAGTATTCTAAGATTTTTTTTTTAATGAAGCCTTTTTAAATTAGGCTTACTCCTGGAAAAGTTTAATTTTGGAATTGAGTGTCATATGAATTTATTCTTAAAAGTATAGTTCTAGAAGAACTTCAAGAAATATAGTAGTTCTAAAGGAATTCATCTTTGAGTAGATTTCTACACCAGAAAAACAGATCCTTTTCTCAGTTTAGTCCTTAAAGTGGTTTTATCGTAATGAAGTTTCATTTTCTTGCTGATTTGAATAAACGGCAGCTATTACAAAATTGAAACTCACCAATTCCCTGTTACAGAAATGTATCTTCCCCATAATTATCTTAGCTTTCAATTAATTGCCTTAAGTTCATTGGCTTTAGATATAGCAGCAAAACTAGTGCTATACCTTTCCTATATAGAACTATAAAACCATATATATGTAAAAACCATAAATATCATATATTCCTCCACAGGACATTTTAGGACATAATTGCAGCAGATTTTGTTTTTATTACAGATATAATCAAAACAAAATTAAATCCAAACATAGTGAATCAAAGTTACTTAAGTTTCCTATTTCCTTAGTAATACACAACAGACTTGAGGAACATGGTATCATGACTCTGGATTATGGATTGTCATTTGATATTTTGGGAAAAGGAGGTTTCATTGTCTTATGAGCAGTGTCATGTCATCCCAGGAGGAAATCAGATTCTGTGGGATGATACTTTTCAGGTGGCAGAAGAGAAGTGATAATGGATTGCTATTTTTAAAAATGTTGCAACACTGGCTACAATCATGAGAAATTTACTAACCTATTTTGACAAGGCTGTCCAACTAGGTCCCTTGATGAATTATAGTGCTCTATCTAAGATCTTTGCAAACTATTCCACTGCAATTTTTATATCATTCAAAATAACTCTACCCAAAGGGGAAAAATAAATAGAATAGTCAATTAGTATTATGTGACAATTAAGTGGTAAATTAATGCTTCACATAGACTTTTAATCATTCATCTACCATTCAGTATAATAAGAGTTATTTAGTATTGCTGATGCCTGTCTTTAATGTAATTACTCAAATATCAGGAGTTGGAAAGGATCAAGAATTAACTGCTCTCATCAACATTCAGTTCAGGATTTGTAGTACAAAACTCTGAAAACATAACAAAAGTCCTTTTAGTTAGTAATATAAATTAAAAAATACAATATTTTTTCTGTAAGCTCCATAGTTTTTAAAAATATATTTTAATCTAATGTCAACAGGTAGATAATAGTGTTTACCATTATACATCTTTAAAAATTATAATTAGAAGTATTGTAATTTTCATTGAAACAACCTCAAAATGTCCAAAAATAAACTTAAAAATATTCAGAATGCCCACTCACTAAAAATAATCTTTGCATAGTAAGATATTCATAATACATTGCAATATAAAAAGATGTGTTGCATGAGAGTCTCTGTCAATCTATATTTGCATAAGGAAAGTATGTAAGGATATACAGTAAAGTGTTTAAAGAGATATTTCAGGTGCTGATCTAATTAGTTTCATGCTTATTAGTTTTTTGTATATGATGTATGAGTTTAAGGTAGAAATTACTATGAGCTTTGTTTTAGGCACTGTGATATTCACTTAATAGAAAATATTTCATTGGCTCTTAGCAGTATGTTGCGACTTAGATTATAAAATTATTCAATTTTAAATATAAAAAGAGAGCAGCTCAGGAGTACACAGTTAACGTGTAGATGCTGTTTGTGAAGTAGCAGAGATTTTAACATAGGCAGGCAACTTGCTTAGAAAAGCATGGTTAGAACTATACTACCTACTATAGATTGAATAATGCAAAAGAAACAAAAGAGACCATAGCAAAAACCAACAAAGCAAAAAGCTGGTTCTTTGAAAGGATAAATAAAATTGACAAACCATTAGCCAGACTCATCAGGAAACAAAGGGAGAAAAATCAAATCAATAAAATTAGAAATGAAAATGGAAAGATCACAACAGACAACACAGAAATACAAAGAATCATAAGAGACTACTATCAGCAATTATATGCCAATAAAATGGGCAACATGGAAGAAAAGGACAAATTCTTAGAAAAGTACAACTTTCCAAAACTGAACCAGGAAGAAATAGAAAATCTTAACAGACCCATCACAAGCATGGAAATTGAAACTGTAATCAGAAATCTTCCAGCAAACAAAAGCCCAGGTCCAGATGGCTTCACAGCTGAATTCTACCAAAAACTTAAAGCAGAGCTAACACCTATCCTACTCAAACTCTTCCAGAAAATTACAGAGGAAGGTAAACTTCCAAACTCATTCTATGAGCCCACCATCACCCTAATACCAAAACCTGACAAAGATGCCACAAAAAAAGAAAACTACAGGCCAATATCACTGATGAACATAGATGAAAAAATCCTTAACAAAATTCTAGCAATCAGAATCCAACAACACATTAAAAAGATCATACACCATGACCAAGTGGGCTTTATCCCAGGGATGCAAGGATTCTTCAATATCTGCAAATCAATCAATGTAGTAATACACCACATTAATAAATTGAAAAATAAAAGCCACATGATTATCTCAATAGATGCAGAGAAGGCCTTTGACAAAATTCAACATCCATTTATGATAAAAACTCTCCAGAAAGCAGGAATAGAAGCAACATACCTCAACATAATAAAAGCTATATATGACAAACCCACAGCAAACATTATCCACAATGGTGAAAAATTGAAAGCATTTCCCCTAAAGTCAGGAACAAGACAAGGGTGCCCACTTTCACCGCTACTATTCAACATAGTTCTGGAAGTTTTGGCCATAGCAATCAGAGCAGAATAAGAAATAAAAGGAATCCAAATTGGAAAAGAGAAGTAAAACTCTCACTGTTTGCAGATGACATGATCCTCTACATAGAAAACCTTAAAGACTCCACCAGAAAATTACTAGAGCTAATCAATGAATATAGTAAAGTTGCAGGATATAAAATCAACACACAGAAATCCCTTGCATTCCTATACACTAATAATGAGAAAATAGAAAGAGAAATTAAGGAAACAATTCCATTCACCATTGCAATGAAAAGAATAAAATACTTAGGGATAGATCTACCTAAAGAAACTAAAGACCTATATATAGAAAACTATAAAACACTGATGAAAGAAATCAAAGAGGACACTAATAGATGGAGAAATATACCATTCTCATGGATCAGAAGAATCAATATAGTGAAAGAGTATACTACCCAAAGCAATCTATAGATTCAATGTAATCCCTATCAAGCTACCAATGATATTTTTCACAGAGCTAGAACAAATAATGTCACAATTTGTATGTTTCGTAGGAAATCAAATAATGAAAGTTCAGGGGAAAATTTGACACCCAATAACTCTTTCACATATAAGTTTATTTCTGAAAAAGCATATTTAAGGTTCAATATAGTGTTATAAATACTGGGATCAAGAGGTAAAACTTTAAAATATTGTAGATAAATTTTCAATGTTTTTCTACTCCTGGTGAGTCATTATATAAATATATTATTTTTGCTTCCATTTAATGTGTTTATTAACTTGGTAGCTATGTTGATAGTTTTGTTTTCTTTTTTAATATGTAGAGAGGAGAGATATGTAATCCTTTAAGCACACGAAGTGGACTAAAGGATAAATTTCTTTCTTTTTTCTTTATCTGATTAGGTTAAAAATAAAGTATTATAATTTAGATGAATAAAGGCAGTTTTAAAACCTTCCTGAAATTACTAATGTTGTTAAAAAAAACAAAAATAGTTTCACTAATTTGTGAAATCTGAATATTGCATCAGATGCTTTGCCATAAATGATATTATGAATATAGAAAACAAACATTAAAAGTAAAAGAGACTTAAATATTCTAGCAAAAGTAACCTTGCTATGCTAGTCCACCTAATGGACTATGTTTTACAATATTTGGAATAATAGTAAGTCAAGAAAAACAAATGAAAAGATCTGCTTCCTAACAGAAACATTTTAATCTGAGTGGAAAACATTTAGCTAGTAAGTTATTGACTTGCATTTAATTTTTTAATTATTAAGGATATTGGTAAATTTATTTGACACAGATAGGAATACCAGACCACCTTACCTACCTCCTGAGACACATGTAGGCAGGTCAAGAAGTAACAGTTAGAACCAGATATAGAATAATGGACTGGTTCAAAATTGAGAAAGGAGTATGCCAAGGCTGTATATTGTCACCCTGCTTATATATAACTTATGCACAGCACATCATGTGAAATGCCAGGCTGGATGAAGCACAAGCTGGAATCAAGATTGCTGGAAGAAATACCAATAACCTCAGATATGCAGATGAAACCATCCTTAGGGAAGAAAGCAAATAAGAATTAAAGAGCCTCTTGATGAATGTGAAAGAGGAGAGTGGAAAAGCTGGCTTAAAACTTAACAGTCACACAGAGAAGATCATGGCATCCGGTCCCATCACTTCATGGCAAATAGATGGGGAAACAATGGAAACAGTGACAGACTTCATTTTCTTGGGTTCCAAAATCATTGTGGATGGTGACTGCAGCCTTAAAATTATAAGATCCTTGCTCCTTGGAAGAAAAGCTATGACAAATCTAGATAGCATATTGAAAAGCAGAGACATTACTTTGCCAACAAAGTTTCTTATAGTAAAAGCTATAGTTTTTCCAGGAGTCATGTATGGATGTGAGAGCTGGACTATAAAGAAGGCTGAGTGTCTAAGAATTGATGCTTTCAAACTGTGGTGCTGGAGAAGACTTTGCAGAGTCCCTTGGACTGCAAGGAGATCAAACCAGTCAATCCTAAAGGAAATCAATTCTGAATATTCATTGGAAGGACTGATGCTGAAACTGAAGCTCCAATACTCTGGCCACCTGATATGAAGAGCCTGTGCATTAGAAAAGGTCCTGACGCTGAGCAAGCTTGAAGGCAGGAGGAGAAGGGGATGACGGAGGAAGAGATGGTTGCATGGCATCAGCGACTTGATGGATATGAGTTTGAGTGAGCTCTGGGAGATGGCAAAGGACAGGGAAGCCTGGCATGATGCAGACCATAGGTTCATAAAGAGTCAGACATGACTGAGTGTCTCAACAACAATAGCAATTTTACTTGACAACATTCTTCTTTAAAAGACTTTATACCTCACATTAATAAAAAGTTAAATTTTCATAGAAAAAAATTATAGTTGATAAGATTGTGATCCCTGGTGTTAACTAGGTCAAACTTAAAACCAAAAAGGGGGAAAAAAGAGATAGGAGAGAAACTTCCACATATGGGAGAAAGAGGAAGTTCAGTTCAGTCGCTCAGTCGTGTCCGACTCTTTGCGACCCCATGAATTGCAGCACGCCAGGCCTCCCTGTCCATCACCAACTCCCAGAGTTCACTCAGACTCACGTCCATCGAGTCAGTAAGCCATCCAGCCATCTCATCCTCTGTCATCCCCTTCTCCTCCTGCCCCCAATCTCTCCCAGCATCAGAGTCTTTTCCAATGAGTCAACTCTTCGCATGAGGTGGCCAAAGTACTGGAGTTTCAGCTTTAGCATCATTCCTTCCAAAGAAATCCCAGGGTTGATCTCCTTCAGAATGGACTGGTTGAATCTCCTTGCAGTCCAAGGGACTCTCAAGAGTCTTCTCCAACACCACAGTTCAAAAGCATCAATTCTTCGATGCTCAGCTTTCTTCACAGTCCAACTCTCACATCCATACATGACCACTGGAAAAATCATAGCCTTAACTAGACGGACCTTTGTTGGCAAAGTAATGTCTCTGCTTTTGAATGTGCTATCTAAGTTGGTCATAACTTTTCTTCCAAGGAGTAAGAGTCTTCCAATTTCATGGCTGCAGTCACCATCTGCAGTGATTTTGGAGCGCTCCCCCCCCCCCCCAAAATAAAGTCTGACACTGTTTCCAATTTCCCTATCTATTTCCCATGAAGTGATGGGACCAGATGCCATGATCTTCGTTTTCTGAATGTTGAGCTTTAAGCCAACATTTTCACTCTCTACTTTCACTAACCAAAGAAAGGGCTGAGAAATAGTATCCTAGCACTATCTTGTCCAGGAACTTTATTTCTTTCTTGGAGATTCTTGGTCTAATACTGCAAGTATGTTTGGAAGATCCCAAGTTAACTGAATATTCTGTATGAGAAGAGTCGCTACTTATCAGAGGGTTGATAGAAAGGAAAAGCCATAGTACTGCTAATAAAATAACCAGAAAAATAAAAAAACATAACGACCCCCAAAACATTAAAACATGATCTACGGGAAAGTATTAGACTGTGGGAGAACAAAAAATATGAGCCTTCATGAGTTTACTTCTAATGCTGCTTTCATATTAAACCTCTTTGCAAACACCAATATTAGACCTCTAAGTTACTAGAGACAACTTAAAAGACGCTTACTCCTTGGAAGAAAAGTTATGACCAACCTAAGACAGCATATTGAAAAGCAGAGACATTACTTTGCTGACTGAGGTCCGTCTAATCAAGGTTATGGTTTTTCCTGTGGTCATGTATGGATGTGAGAGTTGGACTGTGAAGAAAGCTGAGCATCGAAGAATTGATGTTTTTGAACTGTGGTATTGGAGAAGACTCTTGAGAGTCCCTTGGACTGCAAGGAGATCCGTCCAGTCCATTCTGAAGGAGATCAGCCCTGGGATTTCTTTGGAAGGAATGATGCTAAAGCTGAAGCTCCAGTACTTTGGTCACCTCATGCGAAGAGTTGACTCATTGGAAAAGACTCTGATGCTGGGAGAGATTGGGGGCAGGAGGAGAAGGGGACGACAGCGGATGAGATGGCTGGATGGCATCACTGACTCAATGGACCTGAGTCTGAGTGAACTCCGGGAGATGGTGATGGACAGGGAGGCCTGGCGTGCTGTGATTCATGGGGTCGCAAAGAGTCGGACACGACTGAGCGACTGAACTGACCTGAACTGAACTGAAAGTTACTAGATTTCTTTTCACAACGATGTACTTCTTTTTATGTCATCTCAAAATAAGCCGCACCTCTGTCATACTTGTTAGAATAACTTCTACAGTATCTCTTCCAAGTAATCAGGTAGATTTTGCCTAAAGGATTTCATAGAGGGAACTCACAGATATTAGGTCAGGCTGTATTACTGAAAAGCTCATACCCCATATTCTTAGAAAGCTATTGGTGTCTTGTCAAATTTAGAAAGTAAAGGAGAGAATTATACTGGTCCTTATAACCATTGCAGAGATTACATGTCCGTATGAACAAAGACTGGGAACAAGAATTAATGAAATGAACAATGGAACTATATGTAAAATGATTTTTATGAATTCTATTTAGAATTAATAACATTGACTGTAGAAGAGGAAGAATAATATTCTTTGTATTAAGTCAAATCTCTATCTCACTATCCAGTGCCTAAAACTCTACCCAGCACATAACACTCAGTAAAAATATCGGGGGGAGGAAAAAATCAGCAAAATATTTGAACAGATACTTCACAAAGAACTTAAGTAAATGACAAATAAGTACATCAAAAGATGCTTAGTATAATTAGATATCAGGGAAAAGTAAATGAAAAACTTTAATGGGATACCAACTCACCTCTATTAGAAAAATTTATTCCATATTAAACAAAGGTTGGGAAGACATTTATATTACTAAAGTTTTATTCCATTCAGTCTGATAGAAAACTGTATATAGTAGTATCTATTTGTTGAATATACTTCCTGCCTCTAAAATAAATGATACCAACTGATTTCAAGGCAGTGCTGAATACTATTCATAAAGCTATTGATGAGAAATTAAGCTACCTGATTCCTAATCCTGGCTAAACCACTGTCTTTGTGCCCCCTGAAAATGTGATGCAAATAATTAAAGCATCAATTCTTGACACTGTGGAGTCATTCTAAATAAAATTCTAAAATCTCAAAAATCATATTTTTCTATTTTTTTCATTGATTTTAGTAGTGGACACACATAACATTTTATTAAATACTTTTGCAACACTTCATTGAAAATGGAAAGCAAGATCTGAATTAAATGAGAGAATGTCAGCTCCATAATATACGTGTGTGTGCGTGTGTGTGTGTGTGTATCTTCAGACTGTTGGGAGGATCATAAGAACTTGCTAGTTTTCAATGGCACAGAATTGCCACGAAATTCAATTATCTCCTGGAATGCAGTAGAAACAAGGAGTAAAGGGGAAGCAAGGAGAAAAGGAAATTCCACATGTGTGTGTCTTCCCACTGGCTAAACTGAAGGACAGTAAGGATGGAACAGGGATCCTTAAAGCTGTCATGGGTAGTCCTCATTGTGTTTGAAGGCCACCCACAGAATTACCATTCTTTCTTCTTTGATAACCAGGTGTTGATTATAGAAATTTTTTAAAGTTTATTTAAAAAAATAGAAATGTGGCTATGGCTGGAAAAGATAAAAATGTTCCTCTTATGTAGTTTATAACTTTAGTAAATGCCCATGGCACTAGCAGTTTCAAAGCCAAGAATTCTTACCACTCCCTAAAAAATAGCATTGCATAAATATGTCATACAAACACTTAAATATGACCATCAAATACAGCAGTTAATATTTTAGCTATAAAAGCACAAATATACCTTTTCAAGTCCCTGTTTTGTATTTTACAGATCATAAAGTCAATTTCTTCTCCTAAGATGAGGTGAAAAATTAATGTCTTAGAGTACCTAACTTAAAGTACCTAACAAAATGCTACCCTGTAGGGAAAAATATGACTTCACTATTTTATTTTTATTTTGTTCGAAAGTCAAATTCAACCTTAAATTTTTTTCTGCTCCATTATGGTAGCATGCTACTGTATATGAAGCATTCAACTCATACAACTACATGTACAAAAACACTAGTAAAATTAGTGAAATTAAGCATCTAATTAGAAAAAAAATGATATGCTGAAGAGTAAGAAAATAAAAATAAGTTTTTTGACTTATAAATTCTGTATGGCACATGTTTATATTTTTTCCTTTGAGTAATTTGTAATTTTTTTCATATTTTTTGCCTCAAAAAGAAAGCTCAGTAAAATAATTATGCATGCTTTATTAAGAATTTTATTTCTAAATAAGTCTATTTTTCATTGAACATTAAAGAAATTTTAAAAATAAACAGCACGGTGAGAAAGATGAGGATCAAAATCAATATGCAACCACAGAAGATGTCCAACTTTTTCTCTTGCATAAACTGTCCATTTGCCAGGGATAGATATTCTTTAAAAAGGGAATTTTTCTCCAAAAAGATCAGAATACGCCCCATTTAAGCATTCTCTTATAAGCAATTTGTCATTAATTTAGTGCATATTTAGCATCTGTGGATGAAATAGATGGACAATGACTAACTGACTGACAGTAACATATGCCTGCTTGACTGCAATCCATACTATTCAGTAGAACCTTGGAGTGTGCATAAAAGGTGGGAATGGGACAAGAAGCCTCCAGGAAAATTGGAGTGGGTCATTAATACAGCTGACTAATAAATATCCCACTATAACTTACTATGAGTTGATTTCTACCAAAACCACTACAGCCTTAAATTTCCCATAAAATCCAACTCAGTAAGTAGTTCCCATTCAAATAAAAAAATTCAATATCCAGGTAAGTAGAAAACCTTGAAGATTAAAATATAAATTCCATCTTTTCATGCCTTGGGAGAAAATCTGTATTTTGGGTGGCTAAAACAACAAACTAGAAGAGTGTAACAGAAAACTTGGGGCTTAATGACCTTTTACTACGACTAGCATTTTGTGCTCATTAGTCACTCTAACAAACTGAATTCAGTTTAAAAACTACAATGCAAAAAAGTAACTATCTGGGAATAGGTGCATTTCAAAGAAACTACGATTTATTTTCTCCATCAAAAACTTAATTTAATTTCCAAGTTCTTTGGTATCATGTCCTGAGTCTGTACTCCCCTTCTCTGTCCCTTTAGCTCCCTAACTGCATGGACTATGGCATCTTAGGCTCATTTGTGTCTTTTGCCATTTCTTTTCACTATATTTCTCCACCATATTATTCCCCATGTGGCCTCATGCTAATATAAGGCTTTAAATACAAGTGTTTTTGAATTAAGACGGTATATCTAGCCCACAAATTATAACTTTAAAGTTCAATAAGAAAATGAGTCCTTCTGTGTTCTGCATTTAACTCAGTAATCAATACTCTTCGCAGTAAATCTATTAAGGAAGAAAATGCTTGAACAAGTTAATCCATACGTGCATAATTAATTTTCAACAAAGTCAACAAAGTAACTTGGTGAAGAAAGGGATGTCTTTTCAATAAATGATACTGGAAACAATTGGATATGCATATAAAAGAAAATGTGAATTTTAAGCCATACCTCACAACATGTACAAAAATTAATGATTTGTCTGAGATCATAAACTTCAACATAAAATCTAAATTTATAAAGCTTTCAGAATGAAATATTCATTACCTGGGGGTAAACGTAGATATTTTAGGGCACAACAGGTAAGATTCATAAAAGAAAAAAATAAATAGATCAAAAGATGTCATTAAAAAAATAGGCAAGCTTCAGATTGAAAGTATTTGTAAATATATCCCACATAAGATTTGTACCCAGAATATATAAAGAACTCTCACCATCCAGTAATAAAAAGATAATTCAATACCAATATGTATATTTTAAACAATGACATTGATATACCTCTATACAGACTAATGTGCCTAAATATTAAAAGACTGACAATATCAAATATTGATGAGAATATGGAACAATTGGAACTGTTATATATTTTTGATGGACGTGCCAATGGAATAACCACTGTGGAAAATGTTTTGGTAATTACTTATAATTAACCAATTTAATGATGTAGAAATTATTCTCTCAGGTATTCCAGTAAGATAAAGAAAAATATATGCCTACAAAAAAACTTGTAAAATAAAAGAATTTAAGGTATATCCTTGCCTGAAAGGACTTAGGTTCTGTAAATTTAGTTCTTCATTAATTCTCACAAATATTTACTGAGCACCTTCTATGACTGAATGACTGCAGGTAAAATGGAGAAATATAAGCCAGATTGTGAAGACCATAGGATTCAATCTAATTAGGAACTAGAAGTTTTCACATATAAAAAAATGTAATATAATGTCAAATGTGATCTAGCATCAAAGAGCAATCCAATAAAGACAAAATGCCAAAGAATAAAAATTATTAACTAGGATATTTCTAATTGTATAACTGATTTGTTAGATTTTCTCCATCATTCCAACATCCCACACAGTAATCTCAAGCACTAATTTCTAAGATCATCTCATTTGTATCTAAAACCAGAGACTTTTTAAGGTGTGAAAAACCTCAAAAACCATCTATGCCTTCTTTGAAAAAAAGGTTGATTTAGATCTACCACCCATTTTTAAATCGGGTTGTTTGTTTATTTGATATTGAGTTGTATGAAATGTTAATATATTTTTAGATATTAACACATGTCAATCATATATCATTTTCATTTTTTTCCCTTTTAGTAGGTTGTCTTGCATTTTGTCAATGCTTTCATTTGTTAGACAAGAGCTTTCTCATTTGTTTATTATTGCTTTTGTTTCCTTTGGGAGATAGATACAAAATAATATTGTTACAATTTATATCAAGCAGTGTCCTGCCTGTCATCTTCTACAAATTTTATGCATTCTGGTCTTAGGTCTTTAGTTCATCTTGAATTTATTTTTGTATATGGTGTGAATAAATATTCTAATTTCACTCTTTTACACGTCCAGTTTTCCCAGAATGTATTAAAGAGACTGTCTTTTCCCCCCCCAAAATTGCCTCCTTTGTCACAGATTAACTGACCATAAGTTTCTGGGTTTATTTCTGGGTTTTCAATTCTGTTCCATTGATCCATGTGTCAGATTTTGTGCCAGTTCCATACTATTTTGAATACTGCAGTTTTGCAGTATAGTCTGGATTTGAGGAGATTGATACATCCAGCTTTGTTCCTTTTTCTCAATATTGCTTGGGGAATTCAGGGTCTTCTCTTGTTTGATATTAATTTTAGGATTGTTTGTTCCAGTTCTGTGAAAAATTTCATGGGTATTTTGATAGGGATTGCACTAAATCTACGGATTGCTTTGGCTAACATAAACGTTTTAACATGTTTTCCAGTTCTTGAACATGGAATATATTTCCATTTCTTTGTATCATTTTTAATTTCCTCCATCAATATTTTATAGTTCTCAGAGTATAGCTATATGGATAATAACTAAACATGATATCACTAAATATGAGAAATGTATTTCCTTTATTTAATATGTTTTATTACTCCTACCCTTGGCTAAGTTTATTACTAGATATTTTATTCTTTTTGATGCATTTTAAGTGGGATTTGTTTTTTTCTCTTTCTGATAGTTCATTATTAGTATAGAGAAGAGCAGCAAATTTCTGTAAATTATCTTGTGTCTTGCAGTTCAGTTCAGTTCAGTTCAGTTCAGTTCAGTCGCTTAGTCATGTCTGACTCTTTGCGACCTCATGAATCGCAGCACGCCAGGCCTCCCTGTTCATCACCAACTCCCGGAGTTCACTCAGACTCACGTCCATCGAGTCCGTGATGCCATCCAGCCATCTCATCCTCGGTCGTCCCCTTCTCCTCCTGCCCCCAATCCCTCCCAGCATCAGAGTCTTTTCCAATGAGTCAACTCTTCACATGAGGTGGCCAAAGTCCTGGAGCTTCAGCTTTAGCATCATTCCTTCCAAAGAAATCCCAGGGTTGCTCTCCTTCAGAATGGACTGGTTGGATCTCCTTGTGGTCCAAGGGACTCTCGAGAGTCTTCTCCAACACCACAGTTCAAAAACATCAATTCTTCGGCGCTCAGCCTTCTTCACAGTCCAACTCTCACATCCATATATGAACACTGGAAAAACCATAGCCTTGACTAGACGGACCTTGGTCGGCAAAGTAATGTCTCTGCTTTTGAATATACTGTCTAGGTTGGTCATAACTTTTCTTCCAAGGAGTAAGCGTCTTTTAATTTCATGGCTGCAGTCACCTTTACTTAATTCATTTATTAATTCTAATACTTTTTGGTGGAGACTTTAGGATTTTCTGTTTATAGTATCATGCCATATGCTAACAGTGACTGTTTCATTTCTTCCCTTCCAATTTGGATGGCTTTATTTTTTCTTCTCTGATTGCTCTAGCCAGGGCTTCTAATATTATGTTAAGTAGGTGTGGCATGAGTGGTCAGCCTTGTCTTGCTCCAGATTTGAGAGGAAAAGCTTTAAGCTTCTCACCCTTGAGTATGAATTTGTGAATTTGTCATAACTGGATTTTATTATGTTGAGATATGTTCCCTTCATACAAATTTTGATGAGACTTTTTACCACTATATTTTGCTCAGTGTTACTCAGAGATAAGTCAATGTACCTAGAGTTAAGTAATGCAAAAGTTTTCTGCAAAACTGTGAGGAAATCAGCTGTCTGACTTGGACTTATTGATTTACTGATAGATGCATTTGTAGTTTTAAATCCTAGAGGCCTGCTTTACTGTTGTTTCAGCTTATAACGGCAGATCTAAAAGCTAAAAGAAAAAGTACACTTAGGGATCTCCATGTGTATCTGCACTACCAAACAAAATTGAATTCTTTGAGTTTGCTATCATTGGGTCTTCAGGATAATTTGCTTTAAATAATCTTGCTTGGATTTAGTTATGAATTATTCCTTTTGGAATTGAAAAATGATATTTTTTCAAAATCATGTTTTAAGGATTTATATATATTTTTTCAAAGATCTTTCTTTCTCATGTAACAATTCTTAGCTGGCCTGGAACCATTTGTTCATTATCCTGGACTGAAGAGTGGCTATCAATTGATCTTCAACAGGGAGAATGTCAGTCATGTAATTTACCTTCTGTATTTGATTAATCTAAACCAAGACTGATAATAGACTAACAATCAGGCTACAAGGATAAAGTTAGGTGATAACTCCCTACCTTCCTGCCTGGAGATAGTTTGAGCCTGGATTCTTCCTACAAAGTACTACAATTAGAGTTGTAAACAACTGTATATAAACAACAGAATAACTGTATATGGATAATTATAATAACTATTCAATATTATCTATGGATAATATTAAAAAATAATAAAAAGTCAGTTGATTAGTCATGTCCACTCTTTGAGACCCCATGGACTGTATTTCACCAGCCTCCTCTATCCATGGAATTCTCTAGGCTAGAATACCGGAGTGTGTAGCCATTCCCTTCTCTAGCGTATCTTCCCAACCCAGGGATCAAACCCAGATCTCCTGCATTGCAGGCAGATTCTTTATTGTCTGAGCCACGAGGGACAATAGACAAATATATGTATGGACAATAGACAAATATAAAATGACTAAATATGAGAAATATATTTTCTTTAGTTAATTTAAGTTTTATTACTCCTAAATGACTTTCAGTTTTAAGTTTTATTCTTGGATTGTACAATAAACACTAAATGGCAAGATGACATTTTTTCATATTTCTGTATTACTGAAATAATTGTGTGAAAAAATAAAAATTACTTCACATTTTAGTATTTGTGTGAATCATATAAAAGTTATTTAATTTTTCAAATTCAATAATGGAATAGAATATGAAGAAAACTGAGTATCAAGTTAAATTTGATCAGTTGGAATTATTTATAAAATATTGGGTATAATTCTTTCAGATGTCTATTTTTACAAATATATTTACATATACAAACACTCGCAAAACTAGATATAGATAGTAGAGTAGCATGATTTGTTAATCAAGTTTGTTGTGACCTTAAAATTTAGCTCTATATCATCGTTATAATAACTGCACAGTATTTCACTCTGAGTTTATTTATTAATTTTTCTATTGATAGATATTTAATTTAATTCCACTTTTAGATTTATAACCAATATTGCAAAATATTTAGTTACATATACCATTGTGCTTTTGCCCAATTATGTATTAGAAATTAATACCTGGAAGTATAATGATGAAATCAAAATATTGAAACATGTTTCTTTCCAGAAACTAGTAACAGATTAAGAACATTCAAACACCACTTTCCCAGTGTCCTTAATAACGCTAGGGATTATAATTTTACCACTAGTCTCTCGTTAACAACAATGTTGGGACAAGTTTTACACTATAATGATCATTTTAGTTGGTATCATACAGAAAATAATTAGACAGTTGTACCTCCATTGCTAATCTACCCAGAAATGTTGTTTTTCAAATGTCAGGGCAAGATTTTATCACTAAATTATTCAATCTGAATATTTTGCTTATATTTGGACATCCTCCATGGGTGGGGGATTATTTTTACCAAATATATATGAACTAACATAACCATGCTGTCTGTGGTGTGTTAACAAAAATGATCATAAATTGCTAACTGCTAACTATACAAACTTCACATCACCAGAGAGGAGAAAAAGCAAAAATAAGCAGTTTGATCAATGACTAGTAACTGAGTTCATATGAAATGCTAGAATGAGCTATCAGTGTAAGACTGTGAGTGGTAATCATTCCTACAAGAAAAAAAGAAAATCACAGAAAAACAATTCTAACACTGTAATAGTGATAGGAGTAAAGGGATAGAGAATCACTATAAATTTTGATTTAAGAAAGGTCTACTTCCTGCCCCCCTGGTTCCATTCCCAAGGTAGTAAAGCCTTGCTACAGTTCAGTCTTTAATTTTTGGACTTTATATTGACCACCCTGCTAACTGGTAAAGATTTTCACTATCCTTTTCAAAACATTAAACATCAGTATCCACAATAGAATAGTCATTTTCCTCTTGAGATGCTTTTTCCTTCTGCCATCCTGGAGAGCTGAGACAGTGCATCGTTCACTCCCATTCATTTGAAGGCCCTGTCCTTCTCTCTTTATTCATTAGGGATTTTGGGGGGCTGAGATCAAATGGTCTGGCATCTGTCAAGGTTGGTTATTTCTCTTGAACTTTCAAGAATCGAGACTTTCCAACCTTCAAAACCTCCCTTCAACACACATATATACTTTCAATATTTTCTACATACAACTATTTTATAATGGGCATGGAGATCCTTTTATTGAGAACTATTTTCCATCCTTGCAAATCTGGAATGAAATGTCTAAACTGGTTCCGATTTTAGTACAAGAACAAGCTCCCTCTTTCCTATTTTTTGTTTCTGGTAATGTGATGAGATTTAAAGCTTACCTGTCAGCTTTCCACATTGAAACAGATAGAATAAGAAATTTGGCTGCATTGTATTTAAGGTTTTAATATGTTTACCTGAATTAAGCTTCTCATTTAGAACAATTTAGTGTTCTACATTAAAGTTTGAAACTAAGCCATTGTCCCTTATTCATCTATTTTTCCCTTAACTACTTTGCATTATGAGCAAGCAAGATGTGTTTCTTAAGTTCTTATTCATTATACTAAAGCATCTTAAAGTTACTTTTTTGTTAAGTAGCATTACTTTATCATGTTAAGCAAGAATAATGCACAGGAAATATTCAGAGACAAACTCCTTAGTAAAAAGTGAGTTTTCAGCATTGAGAGAGATCCTTAGGGTTTCTGAAAACTAGCCATTTGTCAAGCCAAGTAGACTCTACCTCTCTTAGAGTCCATGGGAGGAAGCAACATTTAGCTAGAATCAGGCTTTATTTGGGAATGTTGCAAGATAGCAGAGTCCAAAGCAAATCAAGCTTCAGAGGGTTAATATTCTTACTTTTAGTTTGTTGGTGTCAGGCATTGGCAGGTGATGCTAAATTGGCTGCTCTCATATTCTTCATAGTTAACTTAGTTTGAACAACTGAATTTCTTCAGGACCAAGAAAGTCCATAATAGGACTAATCTCTGGGGAATGGCAACTCTTGTTCAGAGTTTATCTGTGTGCCCCAAGGGTGCCCGTGAGTTGGCTCCAATTCTCTAGGTATACTATTGGTCTCTGGAAATTTGTCCTTCCAAGATGTTCTTATACATCATTAAGATAGTCTGTACCTTTGAAATGCCTGACTCAATACACCACTGGATATGTTAACCAAAAGGAAAAAGGGATAAGGTACTGGGCAACTAAGGAGAAAGAAAGGCTAAGACCCGTGGACCTCATGATCTTGTCTCTGAAGCAGAAAACATATACTGCTTAGCGAGTTGCTATTACTTATGACAAAACCAAAATATTCCCCTATATTTAGAGCTCTACTGTGTTATATTTTGGACTTCAGTCTTAAAGTCACTGAAAGATATAAGAACTATGAAAATATAGCCTTCCCCTGTGATTTTTTATTCTTCTTTTTTATACTAATTCTGGTCTCTGACTATGTAGGAAGCCAATGTGGTAAAGTAGAAAATTTAAAAAAAAAAACAAAAAAAAAAAACCATGAATCAACCATAAGGAATGGATTCAGAGAGATTGTGGACATGGATTCAGAGTAATTGTGATCTTGATAAGCCACAGTTTGTTCATCTATAAAGAAAAACCATGAGTATTTGTTGTGAAAATAATCCAAAGACAGTAATTTAAGCAGTTACAGTATATATATATACATGATAAGTGAATCATACATTTTTTGCTGGGAAAGAAATTACAATAACATTGTTTTGGTGATATTTGCCGACTAAGGTCTGTCTAGTTAAGGCTATGGTTTTTCCAGTAGTCATGTATGGATGTGAGAGTTGGACTGTGAAGAAGGCTGAGCGCCGAAGAATTGATGCTTTTGAACTGTGGTGTTGGAGAAGACTCTTGAGAGTCCCTTGGACTGCAAGGAGATCCAACCAGTCCATTCTGAAGGAGATCAACCCTGGGATTTCTTTGGAAGGAATGATGCTGAAAGTGAAACTCCAGTATTTTGGCCACCTCATGCGAAGAGTTGACTCACTGGAAAAGATTGAAGCTGGGAAGGATTAGGGGCAGGAGGAGAAGGGGACAACAGTGGATGAGATGGCTGGATGGCATCACTGACTTGATGGACATGAGTCTGAGTGAACTCCGGGAGTTGGTGATGGACAGAGAGGCCTGGCGTGCTGTGATTCACGGGGTCACAAAGTGTCAGACATGACTGAGCAACTGAACTGAGCTGAACTGAATAAAATATTATTATCTTTGCTGGTTTGTTTTATGAGTACTGAGAAAATGTGGTCATATCTAGAAAAATAAATATGTTGACATACCACAACCCACTTTATCTTGCAGAAGTATTATGAAAATCAGCCAACAGCTATATGCAGAGGGGTTTTGTACTTATATCAATAAATAACTCCTTATATGGAAAAGTATCAAATATGAATAATTATGAAAGTGAAATAATCTGCAAGAGATACTTAATATTGTAGAAGAAAGACTGTGAGGACAGGACAATGTCAAAACCAATTATTTTGGGGTGACACAAAAGAATTAGTGTAGTATAAGTAGCACCCATAAAAAAGGCCAAAATATCCATTCAATTGCCAAAAGAGATATGGAAATACTGCAACAGTAAGAGATTTAGGTCATTCACATAATTAACTATCAAGACAACAGCTCAAGAATTAAGTAAATATAATCATCAGAAAATTATGACATTACATTGAAAAGTAAACTCAAAATATAAGATGAACTACAGGACTACTTCTGCTTCCTTTTAAAACCTCACAAAAATGATACTAAAATGATTATTTAAAAAGACAAATTACCAAAAAAAAGAGAACAGGATAAGATGTGATGACAATAGTATCTTTAAACCTAGAAAGCAGAGGGTCAAGAGACAAATGATTAATTGAGGAAAAGGAAGGCTAAGCTTACAGAATTCAGGCAAACTGCTATAAAGCAGCATGGTGGTCACTTCTATGCAGAGGTGACTGATGAGCAAGGAGCAAGAGGGAATTTTCCAAGGTGATGATATGTTATACATGTGGGGTATAGTTACACAGATACTACTTTTTACAAAATTCATAGGACTATCCATGCAAAATCTATGCACTTTCTTAAATATAAATGTTCAGTTCAGTCACTCAGTCGTGTCCAACTCTTTGCAACCCCATGAACCTCAGCACGCCAGGCCTCCCTGTCCATCAACAACTCCCGGACTCCACACAAACCCATGTCTGTTGTGTCGGTGATGCTATCCAACAATCTCATCCTCTGTCGTCCCCTTCTCCTCCTGCCCTCAATCTTTCCCAGCATCAGGGTTTGTCCAAATGAGTCAGCTCTCTGCATCAGGTTGGCCAAAGTATTGGAGTTTCAGCTTCAACATCAGTCCCTCCAATGAACACCCAGGACTAATCTCCTTTAGGATGGACTGGTTGGATCTCCTTGAAGTCCAAGGGACTCTCAAGAGTCTTCTCCAACACCACAGTTCAAAAGCATCAGTTCTTCAGTTCTCAGCTTGCTTTATAGTCCAACTCTCACCTCCATACATGACCGCTGGAAAAACCATAGCCTTGACTAGATGGACCTTTTTTAACAAAGTAATGTCTCTGCTTTTTAATACACTGTCTAGGTTGGTCATAACTTTAATATAAATGTTATAGCAATAATAAAGAAGGTATATAAAGAAAATAATAAGAAAACACATAAATTTTACTGATTCCTTTCTCTCTTCACCAAGAAACTTGTACTACCAAGATAGGAAACTGGTGACTACTTTCTGAAAAAACTGACCAACCTAAAAGGTCCATCAGCAGATGAATGGATAAGAAAGCTGTGGTACATATACACAATGGAGTATTACTCAGCCATTAAAAAGAATTCATTTGAATCAGTTCTGATGAGATGGACGAAACTGGAGCCGATTATACAGAGTGAAGTAAGCCAGAAAGAAAAACACCAATACAGTATACTAACACATATATATGGAATTTAGAAAGATGGCAATGACGACCCTGTATGCAAGACAGCAAAAAAGACACAGGTGTGTATAACGGACTTTTGGACTCAGAGGGAGAGGGAGAGGGTGGGATGATTTGGGAGAATGGCATTCTATCATGTATACTATCATGTAAGAATTGAATCACCAGTCTATGTCTGACGCAGGATACAGCATGCTTGGGGCTGGTGCATGGGGATGACCCACAGAGATGTTATGGGGAGGGAGGTGGGAGGGGGGTTCATGTTTGGGAACGCATGTAAGAATTAAAGATTTTAAAATTAAAAAAAATAAAAAACTATTTAAAAAAAAAAGAAATTTAAAAAAATAAATAAATAAAATAAAGATTCTCCTAACGAAACCACTTTAAAACTGTCATTTCTTTTTAGGTTGGTCAGTTTTTTTCAGAAAGTAGTCACCAGTTTCCTATTGAAACCACTTGGAGAAGGCAATGGCACCCCACTCCAGTACTCTTGCCTGGAAAATCCCATGGACGGAGGAGCCTGGTGGGCTGCAGTCCATGGGGTTGCTAAGAGTCGGACACGACTGAGCGACTTCACTTTCACTTTTCACTTCCATGCATTGGAGAAGGAAATGGCAACCCACTCTAGTGTTCTTGCCTGGAGAATCCCAGGGACGGGGGAGCCTGGTGGGCTGCCGTCTATGGGGTCGCACAGAGTCGGACACGACTGAAGCGAATTAGCAGCAGCAGCAGCAACGAAACCACTATTCAGAAAAGTCCACCAAGTCTCACCCTGTGCACATGTCGTCTTGCCTACTTTTCTGTTTCTCTTTCTTTAATAAGAGTGAATGTTTCACAATATTCAGATATTGGAAAAGACCTCTAACAAAAATATGTAGAAAAAAAAAAAAGGCAAAGCACACAAATGGATGAAGAAAGTTGCAAGAAAATACACATTACAAAGAACACAACACATTTTCTTATTAAAAATATTTAGGGCTAGGAATGTCAGGCAATTATAATTCTGTATCTATAAAACAAGAAGTATTTGCTATAAATGTTGTGAAAAGTAGCATACAATAAAACAAATGGCGCTCTTGGAAATTAAATATATGATAGTATTTGAATCATGCAAAAGAAATCTGAAGGAGAAAATTTATCAAAGAAACCATCAAATAAAATTTAAAATGTATAGAAAAAAGTTAGTGAAAATAAATGGCTTGAACTCATCATTGAAGCATGGAAATATATAACTAATAACTATTATATACATATTATATATCAAAAACATAAGCAGGTTTTGCCTATATTGTTTAATTATATCAACAACCCTGTATAAGAAATATTATAAGAATATACATGCATAATCACATAGCAAGTAAGTGAGAGAAGCAGAATTTTATCAGAGCTGAAGAAATCTGCTCAAATACATGTGTATAAATTCAGGTTCTCCATTATACATGATATCATTCCCTACCCAGAGAAAACTTTCCTTTCTATATGAAGAGGGGAAACTGAGAAGGTTAAGGCCTTATTTTTTGTTATATGTAGGAAAGAACATTTGACCAGATAAAATTTATTTCTGTTAATATTACATTTATTTTGGAATCACAAACTATTGAGCCATCATGGGTCCTATGACACAGGGAAAAACAGTGACCAGACTGTAGAGATTCTAAAAAGCCAGGCTAAGGAAAGCATTATCCTGTAGTTACTTGAAAGTTACTTGAGTAATTATATTGCAAACAAAATCTTTTAAAATTAAATGTATTGTAAATGAATGTTCAAGAACACATACTTTGAAATGGTTATTTAGATTGATTAATAGAAGGTAAGAGTTAGTGAATATGTGCTACTTACTGGAAGTTAAGTACTTAACTAATCAACCCAATTTTACTAGGATGGTTTTAAAAATAAAATCTTAAAAACTGATAAAAATAAGCATTATCAAGAACAGTAAATGACTGTAATTCTCTGAGAATATAAAATGGAAAACTGCTTGAAAATTTATTTGGCAATATACATTTCTCCCAGGAGCACATTGGATACCTTCTGACCTGGCCGGGGAGTCATCTTCTGATGTCATATTTTTTTTGCCTTTTGATACTGTTCATGGGGTTCTCGTGGAGTGGTTTGTCATTCCCTCCTCCAGTGGACCACATTTTATCAGAATCACTCACTATGACCCATCCGTCCTGGGTGGTCCTACATGACATGGCTCATGGCTTCACTAAGTCATGCAAGACCCTTTGCCATAACAAGGCTGCTATCCATGAAGAGGATGATTCTGCTTAATAAACTTAAATAGAGAAAACAAAACTAAAAATATTGGTTGTATTTTAGGTAATAATGACTGAAATGGGTCATAAAAATTCTTTCCTCTTAACATTTGTGCACTTTGTAGTATATATGTCATATACAAATAAACACGTTTTTAAAAAGATAATAGTCCACTGCTATATAAGAGCCACCTGTGAAGAAGTAGAAGAGGGATAAATAATGGATGTATCTAATGGATATAGCTTTTTAATGTCTCCTTTCATTGTCAATGACTGTCAGTGGTAAATTTCAAATAATCCGGACTGTAGATGACTATTTCTGGTAATGGCTCTACACTTCTGAAAGCTTCTCTGAACACAGTGAATAAGAGTTCTATACCAAAGGCTGATGAAGAAGATAAACAAAAATGTTCAGATCATCACACACTGTGGGTGAACTGAAATCAACCCCCAAAATAGAGATTTTCTACACACATAGAGCTTCTGTTTTCTCATTCATTTTGATAACTTTATATTACACACCTCCATTCAATTAACTTTGTGTTTACTATAACAAGACATTTAGGTCACAAGCTTTATATACCCTCTATGTTTCCATAGGCTGTCAGAAGAAGTGAATATTAAGACAGGTATACTGCAAACAGAATAGTTAAACTAATGACATGCTCTACCCATGGAAAGATTAAATGGCATTCAGGAAGGCTATATGTGACCTAAACACCCAGTGTGTCTGATTTGAAGTACTCCACACTTACTTTCTTGAAAGGTTCATTAAATTACACTTTATTTCATTCATCTAATCAAAACTATTTCTACTCCCTCAAATGACAAATGTTCTAATTCAAGTTTCTCAAAAGAAGACTGTGGTCAGTAATTCCTAAAATCTGGTTTGCTTAATATATATATATATACACAAATTCATAAAATCAAGGCAGCATAATGATATTCCCCTAAGGATATACATTTTCAATTTAGAAGATTGTAACTAACAGTGAAATCATGCACACCGTATTCCTTTGGTATAAAAGACCCTGTATTTTAGGCAATGACTGTGACTTTTTGAGGATATTTTTAGATTGTTACATTTATTTGGAAAAAGACAAAGTTGACTAATGGGTATTGGTCCCCAATATTTCTTTGATAATTCTACTTCTTTGCTAAAACTAAAATATAAGAGTTACTGCACAATACTCCATGAGGACTTCCTTATCTATTACCCAAGTTCTGAAAAGATATGGTATATCTCATTTAATGGAGGCATTTATTGACTAGTTTATGTATTTAGTTCCCTTCAAAACTCAGTACAGGCATATCTTATTCTATTGTGCTTTGCAGATACTGTGCTTTGCAATTTTTTGCAAATTCTGGCAACTCTGCATTGAGCAAATCTGTTGGTTTCATTTTTTTCAACAGCATTTTCTGATTTCTTGCTTCTTATCACAATTTAATAAATCTCACATTTCAAACTTATTGTATTTGTTAAGGTGATCTGTTATCAGTGGTCCTTGAAGATATTCTTATTTTGGGAGTGCCACAAACCCCATCCAGAAGGCAAACTTAATCAATAAATGTGGTGTGTGTTCAGGCTGTTTCACTGACCAGGTTTTCCTCTCTCTCCTTCTCCTCAGGCCTCCCTGTTCACTAAGAGGCAACAGTTTTTGTTTTTTTTTCCCCCACACTCCTAAAACAATAACTTTCAATATCAAATATCCACACAGCATTCAAATAACCAATTGTCAAAACAGAGACTCAGACAGAGAATGGATGCCAGGGAGAAGGGGAGGTGGGTGAACTGGGAGAGTTGGATTAGCGTACACATACTGCTATGTATGTTGTTGTTAAATCAGTAAGTTTTGACTATCAACACAATTTTTAAATTAGGCCAATTAATAATCCTACAATGACTTCTAAGTATTCAAAATGAAAGGAAGACTCACACATCTCTCATTTTAAATCAAAAGCTGAAAAAAATAAATAAATAAGCTTAGTGAGGAAAGTATGTTGAAAGGTAAGATAGGCTGAAAACTAGGCCTCTCACCCAGTTAGACAAGCTGTGAAAGCAAAGGAAAAGTTCTTGAAGAAAATTAAAAGTCCTTCTCCGGTACAGAACACATGCATAATATGAAAGTGAAACAGCCTGGTTGCTAAAAAGGAGAAAGTTTTAATAGAAGATTAAATCAGCCATAGGATTCCCTTAAGTCAAAGCTTATGTCTAACTCACTTTAATTCTATGAAGTTTGAAAGAGGAGAGGAAACTCAAAAGAAGTTTAAACATATCAGAAATTGATTCATGAAGTTTAAGAAAACAAGCCATCTTCCTAGGATAAAGTGCAAGATGAACCTAGCAAATGCTGATGTAGAAACTGCAAGCAAGTTATCCAGAAGATCCAGCTAAGATCATTAATGAGCATGACTACACTGAACAACAAATTGGAAGAACATGCCATCTAGGCCTTTCACAGCTAGAGAGGAGAAGTCAATGTCGAGCTTCAAAAATCCAGAGAACAAATTGACTCTCTTGTTGAGGGTAATGTAGTAGTGAGTTAAAGTTGAAATCAATGCTCATTTACCATTGCTGAAAATCCTAGGCTAAATCTGCTCAGGCTATGCTCTATAAATGGAACAACAAAGCCTGGATAATAACAGATCTCTTTATAATATGATTTAATATAAATATTTAAGCCCATTTTGAGACCTACTACTCAAAAAAAAAAAAAAATTTCTTTCAAAATATCACTGCTCACTTCTCAGTGCACCTGGTCAGCCAAGAGCTCTGGTGGAGATAAAAATGAGATTCATGTTCTCATACCTGCAACACAGCATCCATTCTGCAGCCCATGGATCAAGGTGTAATTTAATTTTCGGTTCATTCTTTAGGAAGCACATTCTGTAAGGCCATAGCTGCCATCAATAGAGATTCCTCTGATGGATCTTGGCAAAGTTAATTGAAAACCTTCTGGAAAGGAGTCTAGATGCCATTGAGAACATTCATGATTCATGAGAAGAGGTCAAAATATTAACATTAACAAGAAGCTGGAAGAAGTTGATCCCAATTCTTACGAATGACTGTGAGGAGTTCAAGACTTCAGTGGAGGAAGGAACTGCACATGTGATAGAAATAACAGGAGAGCTAGAATTAAAGGTGGAGCCTGAAGATGTGGCTGAACTGCTGCAAAGTTGTGATAAAATTTTAATGAGTGTGGAGCTGCTTCTCATGGATTAGCAAAGAAAATGGCTTCTTGAAATGACATCTAATTCTGAAGAAGATGCTGGAAAAACTGTTTTCAATTAAAGCAAAGGGTTTAGAACATCATACAAGCTTAGTTGATAAAGTAGTGGCAGTGTTTTAAAGGACTGATTTCAATTTTGGAACAAGTTCAACGATGAGAAAAATGCTGTTAAATAGCCTTACATGCTGTAGAGAAATCGCTCATAAAAGAAGGTGCAGCAAACTTCATTGTCTTATTTTAAGAAATTGACATAGCCCCCCAACCCTCAACAACCACTACTCTGATCAGTCAGCAGCCATCAACAAAGTAAGTCCTTCCATAAGCAAAAAGATTAAAACTTGCAGAAGGCTCAAATGATAGTAGTAGCTTTTAGCAATAAAGAATGTTTTAGTTAAGATATGTATACTGATTTTTTAGTCATAATGCTATTGCATACAATAGACTACAGTATAGTATGGTGATGGTGAAGTCGCTCAGTCGTGTCCGACTCTTTGCGACCCCGTGGACTGTAGCCTACCAGGCTCCTCCGTCCATGGGATTCTCCAGGCAAGAATACTGGAGTGGGTTGCCATTTTCTTCTCCAGGGGATCTTCCTGACCCAGGGATCGAACCCAGGTCTCCCGCATTGGAGGCAGATGCTTTAACCTCTGAGCCACAAGGGAAGCCCACAGTATAGTATAAACATAACTTTCATATGCACCAAAAAATTCTTGTAACTTCCTTCATTGTAATATTCACTTCATTGTGGTGGTCTAGAGTTAAACCAGCAATATCTGAGACACACCTATATTAGTTAAGCTCTCTTTTAAAAATGTATATTTTTATTGCTATTGTCTTTCTTTAAATTGAGAATACTATGAAGTTGGGGTAAACTGTAAAAATCCACATTCTGTAAAAGACTTGATACTTTGTTTAGTTAAAGATAAACAGATATTTTAAGTAAGTATAAATGGGGTGGTTTGTCCAATAGCTTTCAAATTGTATGTTACACTGAAAGTAATTTCTTGTCTGATGTGGTCAAGGTCTAAAATGCAATGCAAAAAGCAAACTCTTACAAAGTTAGATTTTCTTTCTTAAAACCTTAAATTCATTAAATAGTACAACATGGACATTTCCTTAGGTCACATACTATTGAAAATAGTTTTCTCATTTAACCTATAAAGCATACACATTCATGCATTTTACCTGCAAAGTATTTCATCAAATGAACTGCACATTCATTAAAAATATCTGGCCACCAACAATTATATCATTTGACAGAACATATTTTAGATATATACAGTCTATTTCAATATTTTTAGAAGTTTATACTATATACATTCTGGAAAATTATTATTTGGAAAACTTCATTGCTCTTAAACAATTTCATAATTCACATATCTTTTAGATAAACTATTGTTGGAGTATTAGTATCTCATAAATCATGAAAAATGTACCCCTTGTACTATAAAGCCTAAAAATAAAAGATTTAAAAAGAGTAGGAGTAATAAATTCCCTCCCTCACCATTGCAAGCCAGTAAATCTTAGGTGAAAAATATTGATAATAACACAAAATAAAATATTGCAAAATTTTCTATTTTTTAAAAATTGTGTCTCAAATATAAAGCTCCTTAATGGATTTGATAAATAGTTTTCATTTCCATCCATCCAAGTTTAGGAAAAGATCATCTAAGCTATTCTTTTTTTTCAGTTATTGACATTAAACTTAAAATTTTTATAAGTAAAACATGTAATTCAAAGAGAGAAACTAGACTGGAAAGATTATTACTTAACTCAGGATTTAATTCAAATAAATTAAAATAATGAGATGTCAGATGTTTTTCAATTGACAAAAATTAAAAATAAGCCAAAGCTAATCTATGTCTGACGCAGGATACAGCATGCTTGGGGCTGGTGCATGGGGATGACCCACAGAGATGTTATGGGGAGGGAGGTGGGAGGGGGGTTCATGTTTGGGAACGCATGTAAGAATTAAAGATTTTAAAATGAAAAAAAAAATGAAAAAAAAAATAAAGAATATTGACATAAATAAATAAATAAATAAATAAAACATCAAAAAAAAAAAAATTATATGAAATCTATGTGTGAAATTTTTGAAAATTATAAAGTACTACAGAAGTTAAAGAATCTTGCATTCTATAAAAAAAAAACTTAGAAAGATAAAAAAAAAAAAAAAAAGCCAAAGATCCAGCCTAGGTAACAGGACATGGGGATTTTCATACATTGCTGTGGGGAATTTAAGTTGGTATCTTTCTGAAAGGTATTTGACCAATACATTTCAGTTCCTTAAATCACATGTATTCTCAGAAGAAGAACAACTGGTATTTATGCTTCAGAGAATTTTTCCCAAAGTTATTCAGTGGACTTAAGAAAGTCAATCTATGTAAACATTTAACAATAGAAAATTGGTTATGTTAGCTATAAAACACATTAAGCAACTAAATAAATAAGGAGGCAGAATTCTGGAGAGTATCAGTTCAGTTCAGTTCATTTGAGTCGCTCAATCGTGTCCAACTCTTTGTGACCCCATGAATTGCAGCACGCCAGGTCTCCCTGTCCATCACCAACTCCCAGAGTTCACTCAAATTCATGTCCATCGAGTCAGTGATGCCATCCAGCCTTCTCATCCTCTGTCGTCCCCTTCTCCTCCTGCTCCCAATCCCTCCCAGCATTAGAGATTTTTCCAATGAGTCAACTCTTCGCATGAGGTGGACAAAGTACTGGAGTTCAGTTTCAGTCCTTCCAATGAACACCCAGGACTGGTCTCCTTTAGGATGGACAGTTGGATCTCCTTGCAGTCCAAGGGACTCTCAAGAGTCTTCTCCAATATCACAGTTCAAAAGCATCAATTCTATGGTGCTCAGCCTTCTTCACAGTCCAACTTTCACATCCATACATGACCACAGGAAAAACCATAGCCTTGACTAGACGGACCTTAGTCGGCAAAGTAATGTCTATGCTTTTGAATATGCTATCTAGGTTGGTCATAACTTTCCTTCCAAGGAGTAAACGTTTTTTAATTTCATGGCCGCAATCACCATCTGCAGTGATTTTGGAGCCCCCCAAAATAAAGTTTGACACTGTTTCCACTGTTTCCCCATCTATTTCCCATGAAGTGATGGGTCCGGATGTCATGATCTTTGTTTTCTGAATGTTGAGCTTTAAGCCAACATTTTCACTCTCCTCTTTCACTTTCATCAAGAGGCTTTTTAGCTCCTCTTCACTTTCTGCCATAAAGGTGGTGTCACCTGCATATCTGAGGTTATTAATATTTCTCCCAGCACTCTTGATTCCAGCTTGTGCTTCTTCCAGTCCAGCATTTCTCATGATGTACTCTGCATATAAGTTAAATAAGCAGGGTGACAATATACAGCCTTGACGTACTCCTTTTCCTATTTGGAAGCAGTCTGTAGTCCCATGTTCAGTTCTAACTGTTGCTTCCTGACCTGCATATAGGTTTCTCAAGAGGCCAGTCAGGGGGTCTGGTATTCCCATCTCTTTCAGAATTTTCCACAGTTGATTGTGATCCACACAGTCAAAGGCTTTGGCATAGTCAATAAAGCAGAAGCAGATGTTTTTCTGGAACTCTCTTTGTTCAGAACTCTTTTTGCTCAGAATTCTCTGGGCGGGCAGGGAGTGACGGGTTAGCTTTGGGCCTTCCTGGGCCAGACCATGGGTGGCTGCGCCAGCACAGGAGGGCTGAGAGGAACTACTGCATGTTCAAGGTCAGGAGGGGCGGCTGTGAGGAGATATCCCTCGTCCAAGATGAAGAGCAGCGGCTGCAGTTTGCTGGAGCAGCCGTGAAGAGATACCCCATGTCCAAGGTAAAAGAAACCCAAGTAAGATGGTAGGTGTTGCAAGAGGGCATCAGAGGGTAGATACACTGAAACCATACTCACAGAAAACTAGTCAATATAATCACACTAGGACCACAGCCTTGTCTAACTCAATGAAACTAAGCCATGCCTTGTGGGGCCACCCAAGACAGGCGGGTCATGGTGGAGAGATCTGACAGAATGTGGTCCACTGGAGAAGGGAATGGCAAACCACTTCAGTATTCTTGCCTTGAGAACCCCATGAACAGGATGAAAAGGCAAAATGATAGGATACTGGAGAGTATACAAAGTACTAATACATCATTAAGAAAAAAAGCAGTAGAAGAGAAACACATACAATGTAGTAACACTACATTGCAAAAAAATAAAATTATATATATATCAATATTCATTTATTTAATAACTATTGTGACAAATAGCTATGTGTCTATATGAACTGATAAATCAACTGAAAGGGCAGCTACTGATGGGTTAATAAGGATCACTTTGCAGAGAGATGAATATAGGGGCGTTATTTTCACCTTTATTTTTTTTATAACTTTTTAAATAAATGGAATTATTTTGTAGTAAAAAAAATAACATTTCATTTAAAAATAAATCAATGAAAGAATTATAGATATTTCACTTTTATAGAGGACATGTCTTTCTAAAATATGACATCTTAAATGTGTGGATTCATGTATTATTATGCCAAAACAAATATATTTCTGAAAACATAGAAATAAGAATGCTCCCTGTAATACTTCATTAGTTTTTAAAACTGCTCCTTTCTGCATTCCAAATGTTTTATACATGTTCTTATTAATCATCTTATTATACCTTATGGTAAGTAGATGGTGAAAGCTATTCAAAATCACTCACTGCAGAATAGAATAATTAGATAATTAGGACATGTGTGAATATGAAGTACCCATTAGGGTGGAGAAGTACAAATAATTGCCATAAAGGACTATGACAAAATTGTCAGCTTTTTATATCTACTAGCAAAATGTTTTAAGCAATGAATCCAAGACATATTTTTTGCTTTTCCAACAATATAGGCACCTCAGGAGTGGGGCCCATTAACAGTTTTCTGCAGTGTGTGAAAAGGGAGAGGGGGAACTTCAACCCATTTCTTTTAAAATAATGATGTTTTCAAAGACTATAATGTAGTATTGGCTCACTAAGAACTAGGAAAATATCCAAACACACAAGTCTGCCTCTCTTGACTTTCAGATTACCCAAATAAAATGAAAAGCTAAAGAAAAATTAAGGGGAAAAAAAAAAACCGTGGAACTCTCCAATGCTCTGAGAAAATTCTACATGTGGTTTAAAATTAAAGGTCGTTACTTTCCAAAGTGGCTTTTCACAACTTAATAAATAACATTGAATATCTACATCTTTCATTCTGCCCGTCTTTGTCTCTATCTCTGTCTCTTCTAACTCTTTCATTTTATTCTACTTAAAAGGAAAAACAAACATATATTCTAGATACGTGATGAAATATTCCTTTCTGGGTGAATGCTGCTGGCCTAGGGTGTCCAGAAAGAGTGGGTGATTAACTTTTCATTGTAAGTTCATTTTCTCAATATCTAGGACAGTGGTTATTTCAAAGTTAGCAGGGTTTGGTTCCATTTTTCAATAATGCTTTTCTGAAAAACAAATGATTAGATTGCTTTAAATCTATATCAAGAATTAAATAAGTTTAAAGTTGTTAAAGAATCTAAAATTCTTTAGAGAACTTATAGGACTAAAGAAAACACACACATCTTTTGCAAAAAAATTATTTATAGAAAGAAGTCATATAGAACTGAAATTCAGGTATTAATTTTATTTAAATTGAAGTTATTTTCAATTATTTACCCTTAAAGAGGAAAAAATAAGCAAGCTAGAATTAAAATGAACCTTCCTCAATCCAGCAAAGAGCATCAACAAACTTCAGTTAACATTGTAATTGATGTGAAAGACTGAAAGCTTTACTTTTAAGATTAAGAACATGACAATGATGTCTGCCCTCACCACTTCAATTCAACATTAATAAAGTTTACAGATGATCACTCATCTAGAGCCAGACATCCTAGAATGGTAAGTCAAGTGGGCCTTAGGAAGCATCACTACGAACAAAGCTAGTGGAGGTGATGGAATTCCAGTTGAGCTCTTTCAAATCCTGAAAGATGATGCTGTGAAAGTGCTGCACTCAATATGCCAGCAAATTTGGAAAACTCAGCAGTGGCAACAGGACTGAAAAAGGTCAGTTTTCAATTCAATCCTGAAGAAAGGCAATGCCAAATAATGCTTAAACTACCGCACAATCGCACTCATCTCATACGCTAGTAAAGTAATGCTCAAAATTCTCCAAGCTAGGCTTCAACAGTACATGAACCATGAACTTCCAGATGTTCAAGCTAGATTTAGAAAAGTCAGAAAACCAGAGATCAAATTGCCAACATCCGTTGGATCATTGAAAAAGGAAGAGAGTTCCAGAAAAACATCTACTTCTGCTTTATTGACTATGCCAAAGCCTTTGACTGTGTGGATCACAACAAACTGTGGACAATTCTGAAAGAGATGGGAATCTCAGACCACCTGACCTAGCTCCTAAGAAGTCTGTATGCGGCAGGTAGAACTGGATTTGGAACAACAGATTGGTTCCAAATCGGGAAAGAAGTACATCAAGGCTGTATATTGTCACTGTGCTTATTCAACTTCTATGCAGAGTACATCATGAGAAATTCCAAGCTGGATGAAGCACAAACTGGAATCAACATTGCTGGGAGAAATATCAATAACCTCAGATATACAGATGACACCACACATATGACAGAAAGTGAAGAACTAAAGAGCCTCTTGATGAAAGTGAAAGAGGAGAGTGAAAAAGTTGGCTTAAAGCTCAACATTCGAAGACTAAGATCATGGCATCTGGTCCCATCACTTCATGGCAAATAGATGGGGAAACAGTGGAAACATTGACAGACTTTATCTTTGGGGGACTCCAAAATCACTGCAGATGGGACTTCAGCCATGAAATTAAAAGATGCTTGTTCCTTGGAAGAAAAGCTATGACCAACCTAGATAGCATATTAAAAAGCAGAGAAATTATTTTTCCAACAAAGGTCCATCTAGTTAAAACTATGGTTTTTCCAGTAGTCAAGTATGTATGTGAGAGCTGGATTTTGAAGAAAGCTGAGCACCAGAGAATTGATGGTTTTGAACTGTGGTGCTGGAGAAGACTCTTGAGAGTCCCTTGGACTGCAAGGAGATCCAACCTGTCCATCCTAAAGGAGATCAATCTTGAGTCTTCTTTGGAAGGAATGATGCTGAAGCTGAAACTCCAATACTTTGGCCACCTGATGTGAAGAACTGACTCATTTGAAAAGACCCTGATGTTGGGAAAGATTGAAGGCATTAGGAGAAGGGGACGACAGAGGTTGAGATGATTAGATGGCATCACTGACTCAATGGACATGAATTTGAGTAGGCTCTGGAAGTTGTTGATGGACAGGGAACCCTGCACTATATGGGGTCACAAAGAGTCAGATAAGGTTGAGCAATTGAACTGAACTGAACTGAACAGATGGAGCATTTAAAAAGAAAAGTAGGGGGGGCGGTCCTAAGATGGCGGAGGAATAGGACGGGGAGATGACTTTCTCCCTCAAAAATTCATCAAAAGAACATTTCAACGCTGAGTAAATTCCACAAAACAACTTCTGAATGCTGGCAGAGGACATCGGGCACCCAGCAAAGCAGATCATTGGCTTGAAAAACAGGTAGGAAAAAATATAATAAGACAAAAAAAAAGACAAAGGAGGTAGGGAGGGAGCTCCGTCCTGGGAAGGGAATCCCGTCCTGGGAAGAGACTCTTAAAAAGAGAAGTTTCCAAACACCAGGAAACATTCTCGCAGCCGAGTCTGTGGCAAGCTTTGGAAGCACAGAGGGCAACATAACAGGAAGGAAAAATAAATAAACAATTAAAACCAACAGATTATGAGCCCAACAGTAACTCCCCCAGCAGAAAAGCAGTGCAGACGCCTGCATCCGCCACTAGCAAGTGGGGGCTGGGCAGGGAGGAGCGGGAGGCACAGCCGGCAGTGCTTTTTAAGAATCGGGCCGCGGGAGGCGCAGGCTGCAGTGCTTTTTTGAAAATCGGGCCGGAACACCCCGCACGTGGACAGAGCGAACTAACTTGGGCTAGCAAACCAGACTGTGAGATAGCTACCACGCGAAACGCTCGAACATAAGACACCACCAGGACTGCTCACAGAACAAAGGACCGATCGGAAATAGCCGGCTGCAGACCATCCCCCTCTGGTGACAGGCAGCCAGAGCCTAAAGGGCTGGAAGGGGGCAATCGCAGCCCAAGAGAGACATTACCTACCAAAATGCAAGCAGGCTTCTTTGTTAACTAAGGCTTCTGGGGTTTCTGGACAGTCATCATCCGCCTGAGAAGGAATGCCAGCGGTACACCCAGAAAACTGATCAACAGGGAAAGGCCATAGTCGCAGCGATTGCACTCGCCAAACTCCTGAGCTACTTGGACCTGGGAAGGGCACAAAACGCAGGCCCAACCAAATCTGTGCCTGAGGGCTTCCTGAGCGCTGAGCCTGAGTGGCTTAGACCTGGGAGGTGCATGAAGCCTAGGGCCGGCCTCAGACGATTCCCCAGCGGAGCTACCTAGAGCCTGAGCGGTGTGCACCGCGAGCAGGGACAAGCCCAGAGTGGATGAGACACTGCAAGCACACGCCAGTAATATTTGTTTGTAGCATCCCTCCCTCCCCACAGCGCAACTGAATAGTGAACCTAGTGTGTCCACCACCGCCCTCCCTGTGTCAAGATAGAAATCAGACACTGAAGAGACCAGCAAACAGAGGAAGTTAAACAGAGGGAACCGCCTTGGAAGTGACCCCACACAATCCACAACACCAGAGAAACGGCCAATATACCTTTACTACTTATATAATCTTTTTTTTTTTGAGTTGATGGGGTTGTGTGATTGTTTTTTCTCTTTTTTTTTTTGTTTTTCCTCTTTTTAACTTTCTTAAATTTTTAAGTACTCTATTTCTCTAATTATTATTTTTAATAATTCTTGTGGCTTTGGTTTTTTTGTTTTTTTGTTTGTTTTGTTTTTTCTTTCTTTTTTTCCTCTTCTTCTTCTTCTTTTCTTTAATATCATATTTTTGAAAATCCAATCTCTACTCCAGATTTTTAATCTTTCCTTTTTGTTGTCAATTTTGTTGTCAACTTGTTGTCAATTTTGTACATGTAAAAACCCAATCTTCAGTACCCAATTTTACCTGAGAGCGAGATTACTGGCTTGACCACTTTCCCCTCCTTTGGACTCGCCTTTTTCTCCACCAGGTGGCCTCTGTCTCCTCCCTCCCCCTTCTCTTCTCTACCCAACCCTGTGAATCTCTGTGTGTTCCAGACGGTGGAGAACACTCAGGGAACTGGTTACTGGCTGGATCTGTCTCTCTCCTTTTCATTTCCCTCTTTTATCCTCCTGGCCACCTCTGTCTACTTCCTCCCTCTCCTCTTCCCTGTATAACTCCGTGAACACCTCTGAGTGGTCCAGACTGTGGAGCGTACATAAGGACGTGATTACTGGCTAGCTTGCTCTCTCCTCTTTTGAACCCACCTCATCTCATTCCAGTCACCTCTAACTACCCCCTCCCTCTTCTCTTCTCTGTGTAACTCAGTGAACCTCTATGGGTGACCCTCAATGTGGAGAAACCTTTCATCTTTAACCTAGATGCTTTATCATCAATGCTGTATAGATGGAGAAGTCCTGAGGCTAGGGTAAAAATAAAACTGAAAACCAAAAACAGGAGGCTTAAGTCCAAATCCTAAGAACATCAGAGAAATCCTGAATCCAGGGAACATTAAACAATAGGAGCTCATCAAACGCCTCCATACCTACACTGAAACCAAGCACCACCCAAGGGCCAACAAGTTCCAGAGCAAGACATACCACGCAAACTCTCCAGCAACACAGGAACACACCCCTGAGCTTCAATATACAGGCTGCTCAAAACTACTCCAAAACCATTGACGTCTCACAACCCATTACTGGACAATTCATAGCACTCCAGAGGGAAGAAATCCAGCTCCACCCACCAGAACTCCAACACAAGCCTCCCTAACCAAGAAACCTTGACAAGCCGCTGATACAACCCCACCCACAGTGAGGAAACTCCATAATAAGGAAAACTCCACAAATTCCCAGAATATAGAAAGGCCACCCCAAATGCAGCAATATAACCAAGACGAAGAGACAGAGGAATACCCAGCAGGTAAAGGAACAGGAGAAACGCCTATCAAACCAAACCAAAGAGGAGGAGATAGGGAATCTACCTGAGAAAGAATTCCAAATATTGATAGTGAAAATGATTCAAAATCTTGAAATCAAAATGGAATCACAGATAAATAGCCTGGAGACAAGGATTGAGAAGATACAAGAAAGGTTTAACAAGGACCTAGAAGAAATAAAAAAGAGTCAATATATGATGAATAACGCAATAAATGAGATCAGAAACTCTCTGGAGGCAACAAATAGTAGAATAACGGAGGCAGAAGATAGGATTAGTGAAATAGAAGATAGAATGGTAGAAATAAATGAATCAGAGAGGAAAAAAGAAAAACGAATTAAAAGAAATGAGGACAACCTCAGAGACCTCCAGGACAATATGAAATGCTCCAACATTCGAATTATAGGAGTCCCAGAAGAAGAAGACAAAAAAAAAGACCATGAGAAAATTCTTGAGGAGATAATAGTTGAAAACTTCCCTAAAAGGGGAAGGAAATAATCACCCAAGTCCAAGAAACCCAGAGAGTTCCAAACAGGATAAACCCAAGGCGAAACACCCCAAGACACATATTAATCAAATTAACAAAGACCAAACACAAAGAACAAATATTAAAAGCAGCAAGGGAAAAACAACAAATAACACACAAGGGGATTCCCATAAGGATAACTGCAGATCTTTCAATAGAAACTTTTCAGGCCAGGAGGGAATGGCAAGACATACTTAAAGTAATGAAAGAAAATAACCTACAGCCCAGATTACTGTACCCAGCAAGAATCCCATTCAAATATGATGGAGAAATAAAAAGCTTTACAGACAAGCAAAAGCTGAGAGAATTCAGCACCACCAAACCAGCTCTCCAACAAATTCTAAAGGATATTCTCTAGACAGGAAACACCAAAAGGGCATATAAATCCGAACCCAAAACAATAAAGTAAATGGCAACGGGATCACACTTATCAATAATTACCTTAAACATAAATAGGTTGAATGCCCCAACCAAAAGGCAAAGACTGGCTGAATGGATACAAAAACAGGGTCCCTATATATGCTGCCTACAAGAGACCCACCTCAAAACAAGGGACACATACAGACTGAAAGTGAAGGGCTGGAAAAAGATATTCCATGCAAATAGAGACCAAAAGAAAGCAGGAGTAGCACTACTCATCTCTGATAAAATAGACTTTAAAACAAAGGCTGTGAAAAGAGACAAAGAAGGACACTACATAATGATCAAAGGATCAATCCAAGAAGAAGATACAACAATTATAAATATATATGCACCCAACATAGGAGCACCACAATATGTAAGACAAATGCTAACAAGTATGAAAGGGGAAATTAACAATAACACAATAATAGTGGGAGACTTTAATACCCCACTCACATCTATGGACAGATCAACTAAACAGAAAATTAACAAAGAAATGCAAACTTTAAATGATACAATAGACCAGTTAGACCTAATTGATATCTATAGGACATTTCACCCCCAAAAAATAAATTTCACCTTTTTCTCAAGTGCTCACGCAACCTTTTCCAAGATAGATCACATCCTGGGCCATAAATCTAGCCTTGGTAAATTCAAAAGAATAGAAATCATTCCAAGCATCTTTTCTGACCATAATGCATTAAGATTAGATGTCAATTACAGGAGAAAAACTATTAAAAATCCCAACATATGGAGGCTGAACAACACGCTTCTGAATAACCAACAAATCACAGAAGAAATCAAAAAAGAAATCAAGGTATGCATAGAAACGAATGAAAATGAAAACACAACAACCCAAAACCTGTGGGACACTATAAAACCAGTGCTTAGAAGAAAGTTCATAGCAATACAGGCATACCTCAAGAAACAAGAAAAAAGTCAAATAAATAACCTAACTCTACACCTAAAGCAAATAGAAAAGGAAGAATTGGAGAACCCCAGAGTTAGTAGAAGGAAAGAAATCGTAAAAATTAGGGCAGAAATAAATGCAAAAGAAATAAAAGAGACCATAGCAAAAATCAACAAAGCCAAAAGCTGGTTCTTTGAAAGGATAAATGAAATCGACAAACCATTAGCCAGACTCATCAAGAAACAAAGAGAGAAAAATCAGATCAATAAAATTAGAAATGAAAATGGAGAGATCACAACAGACAACACAGAAATACAAAGGATCATAAGCGAATACTATCAGCAATTAATGCCAATAAAATGGACAACGTGGAAGAAATGGACAAATTCTGAGAAAAGTACAACTTTCCAAAACTGAACCAGGAAGAAATAGAAAATCTTAACAGACCCATCACAAGCATGGAAATTGAAACTGTAATCAGAAATCTTCCAGCAAACAAAAGCCCAGGTCCAGACGGCTTCACAGCTGAATGCTGCCAAAAATTTCGAGAAGAGCTAACATCTATCCTACTGAAACTCTTCCAGAAAATTACAGAGGAAGGTAAACTTCCAAACTCATTCTATGAGCCCACCATCACCCTAATACCAAAACCTGACAAAGACGCCACAAAAAAAGAAAACTACAGGCCAATATCACTGATGAACATAGATGCAAAAATCCTCAACAAAATTCTAGCAATCAGAATCCAACAACACATTAAAAAGATCATACACCATGACCAAGTGGGCTTTATCCCAGGGATGCAAGGATTCTTCAATATCTGCAAATCAATCAATGTAATACACCACATTAACAAATTGAAAAATAAAAGCCACATGATTATCTCAATAGATGCAGAGAAGGCCTTTGACAAAAGTCAACATCCATTTATGATAAAAACTCTTCAGAAAGCAGGAATAGAAGCAACATACCTCAACATAATAAAAGCTATATATGACAAACCCACAGCAAACATTATCTACAATGGTGAAAAATTGAAAGCATTTCCCCTAAAGTCAAGAACAAGGCAAGGGTGCCCACTTTCACCACTACTATTCAACATAGTTCTGGAAGTTTTGGCCATAGCAATCAGAGCAGAATAAGAAATAAAAGGAATCCAAATTGGAAAAGAAGAAGTAAAACTCTCACTGTTTGCAGATGACATGATCCTCTACATAGAAAATCCTAAAGACTCCACCAGAAAATTACTAGAGCTAATCAATGAATATAGTAAAGTTGCAGGATATAAAATCAACACACAGAAATCCCTTGCATTCCTATACACTACTAATGAGAAAGTAGAAAAAGAAATTAAGGAAACAATTCCATTCACCATTGCAACGAAAAGAATAAAATACTTAGGAATATACCTACCTAAAGAAACTAAAGACCTATATATAGAAAACTATAAAACACTGGTGAAAGAAATCAAAGAGGACACTAATAGATGGATAAATATACCATGTTCATGGATTGGAAGAATCAATATAGTGAAAATGAGTATACTACCCAAAGCAATCTACAGATTCAATGCAATCCCTATCACGCTACCAGCGGTATTTTTCACAGAACTAGAACAAATAATTTCAAGATTTGTATGGAAATACAAAAAACCTCGAATAGCCAAAGCAACCTTGAGAAAGAAGAATGGAACTGGAGGAATCAACTTGCCTGACTTCAGGCTCTACTACAAAGCCACAGTCATCAAGACAGTATGGTACTGGCACAAAGAAAGAAATATAGATCAATGGAACAAAATAGAAAGCCCAGAGATAAATCCACACACCTATGGACACCTTATCTTCGACAAAGGAGGCAAGAATATACAATGGAGTAAAGACAATCTCTTTAACAAGTGGTGCTGGGATAACTGGTCAACCACTTGTAAAAGAATGAAACTAGATCACTTTCTAACACCACACACAAAAATAAACTCAAAATGGATTAAAGATCTAAATGTAAGACCAGAAACTATAAAACTCCTAGAGGAGAACATAGGCAAAACCCTCTCCGACATAAATCACAGCAGGATCCTCTATGATTCACCTCCCAGAATACTGGAAATAAAAGCAAAAATAAACAAATGGGATCTAATTAAAAATAAAAGCTTCTGCACAACAAAGGAAACTATAAGCAAAGTGAAAAGACAGCCTTCTGAATGGGAGAAAACAGTAGTAAATAAAGCAACTGACAAACAACTAATCTCAAAAATATACAAGCAACTTATGCAGCTCAACTCCAGAAAAATAAACGACCCAATCAAAAAATGGGCTGAAGAACTAAATAGGCCTTTCTCCAAAGAAGACATATGGATGGCTAACAAACACATGAAAAGATGCTCAACATCACTCATTATCAGAGAAATGCAAATCAAGACCACAATGAGGTACCATTTCACACATGTCAGAATGGCTGCGATCCAAAAGTCTACAAGCAATAAATGCTGGAGAGGATGTGGAGAAAAGGGAACCCTCTTACACTGTTGGTGGGAATGCAAACTAGTACAGCCACTATGGAAAACAGTGTGGAGATTCCTTAAAAAATTGTAAATAGAGCTGCCTTATGACCCAGCAATCCCACTGCTGGGCATACACACCAAGGAAACCAGAATTGAAAGAGACACATGTACCCCAATGTTCATTGCAGCACTGTTTATAATAGCCAGGACATGGAAACAACCTAGATGTCCATCAGCAATTGAATGGATAAGAAAGCTGTGGTACATATACACAATGGAGTATTACTCAGCCATTAAGAAGAATACATTTGAATCCGTTCTAATGAGATGGATGAAACTGGAGCCGATTACACAGAGTGAAGTAAGCCAGAAAGAAAAACACCAATACAGTATAATGACACATATATACGGAAGTTAGAATATGGTAATGATCACCCTGTATGAGAGACAGCAAAAGAGACACAGATGTATAGAACGGACTTTTGCACTCTGAGGGAGAGGGAGAGGGTGGGATGATTTGGGAGAATGGCATTGAAACATGTATACTATCTGTAAGAAACGAAGTGCCAGTCTATGTTCGATACAGGATACAGGATGCTTGGGGCTGGTGCATGGAGATGATCCAGAGTGATGATATAGGGTGGGAGATAGGAGGGGGATTCAGTATTGGGAGATTGTATACACCCGTGGTGGATTCATGTCAATGTATGGCAAAAACCAATACAGTAGTATAAAGTAGAATAAAGTAAAAAAAAAAAATAATAATAATAAAATAATTTGCCAAAAACAAAAAGATAAATAAATAAAAAATAAAAAGAAAAGTAAATACATAAAGGATGTCCAGATTAAAAAAGAAGAAGTAAAATTATCTCTATTTTTAGATCCATGATGTTATATATAACATTGCCTAAGAAACTGGCAAAAGAAAAATTGCTAAAATTAATAGTTAAGACTGTGAGACACATGATTAATGTAGAATCTGAAAATTTTTCTATAAACTAGCTAATGAACAATCCAAAAATAAAATTAAGAAAACAAATCAATTTATATCATATCAAGCAGTATAAAATACTTAAAAATTTATTAAAAAAAGAAACACAAGAACTGTACACTGAATAGCACAAAGACTGTTGAAAGTAAAGATGCATAAGAAGATGTGTCAATAGAAATATAACTCCTGGTCATAGCTTGAAATACTTAATATTAAGAGGACAACACTCCTCAAATTGATCTACAAAAATAATAATAATCCTTTTCAAAATCCTAAGTGGCTTTTTGGCAGAAAACTACAATCCGATCCTAAAATTCATATGGAATTACCATAGGTCCAGAAGAGTGTGAACAATGTACAAAGAGAAAAACAAAGTTAGAAGACTCACACTTTTTGATTTGAAAACTTACTGAAAATCTCTTGTTATCAGGACACTGTGGTCCTCGGATTAGAAACAGAAACATCAATCGATAGAACAGAATTGAAAGTCCAGAAGTATGTTCTTACATTTATGGTTAATTGAATTTTGACAAAAGTACCAAGACAATTCAATGGTAAAAGAAGAATCTTTAAACACATGGTTCCAAGACAACAATATATTCACTTCATGCTTATCTCATGCTATATATAAAAAGTTAATTTAAAATGTATCAAAAATTCACATATAAAGAGTACAAATATAATACTCTTACATGGAAATGTAGGTGTTAATACCTCAGATTTAGCAATGGCTTCTTAGCTATAATACCAAATCACCATCTACAAAAGAAAAAATACACAAATTAAACATGATCTAAATTTAAAAAATTCTGCTTGAAAGGGAACCATCAAGAAAAAGACAACTCAGAAAGGGGAGAAAATATATTACATATTTTTCATCAGATACGATACATCTAAGATATTTGATAATGGACTTATATCAAGAATATATACAGAATCTTACATCTCAATGGCAAAAAGACAAACCAGTTTTAAAATGTTATGGATTTGAATACAAATTTCTCTAAAGAACATATGCTGTTAACTAACACAAAAATAGAAAGTGAAAGTCACGTCTGACTCTTTGCGAACCCATGGACTAAGGGCCATGGGATTCTCCAGGCCAGAATACTGGAGTGGGTGGCTTTTCCCTTCTCCCAGGGATCTTCCCCACCCAGGGATCAAACCCAGGTCTCCTACACTGCAGGCAGATTCTTTACCAGCTGAACCACAGGGAAGTCCAAGAACATTGGAGGGGTTAGCCTATCCCTTCTCCAGCAGATCTTCCTGACCCATGAATTGAACCAGGGTCTCCTGTATTGCAGGCAGATTCTTTACCAACTGAACTATGAGGGAAGCCCAACGTACAAAAATGTGTTCAATCAAATCATTAGTCATTAGGGAAATACACAGATTGAGTCCCCAGTGAGATATGCCTTTCACTCATAACTAAAATCAAAAATATGAAAAATAACATGTGTTTAAGAGGATGTGGAGAAATTGGAACACTTAAACATCACTAGTGGAATTGTCAAATAGTGCAGCTACTTCAGAAAAAAAAGTCAGTAGTTCTTTAAAATGTTAAAAATAGAGTTATCCTATTATCCTTTGGTTTCATTCTGAACAATTGAAAATCCCAGTGGAACCAGATGGGGTAGAGTCCATGGAGTCCCAGAGTCGTACACGAATGAGTGTGAGTGTATGCACGCACAAACAATTAACAACATAAATGCATAAAAACTTCTATGTTACTATTCACAGCATTATTTATAATAGCCAAAAAGTGAAACAATCCAAATGTTTACCAACTGATAAATAAACAAAATGTGTCATATTCCTTAAATGGAATATTATTCAACAATAAAACAGAATATTATACTGTTACATGACACAACATGGATAAAACTACAAACGTCATGTTAAGTGAAAGATATTGGTCATGTTTTAGGTCTTTAAGCATCCAAACTACCTCAGCGTACAAATCCACAGAGACAAAAATCAAATGAGTAACTTCTACCACTAATTGGGCTTCCCAGGTGGCACTAGTGGTAAAGAACCCATCTGCTGATACAGGAGACATAGAGATTCAGGAGGCTTAAAAGACACAGGGTTCCATCTCTGGCTCAGGAAGATCCCCTCGAGGAGGCCATGGCAACCCATTCCAGTATTCTTGCCTGGAGAATCCTATGGACAGAGAAGTCTGGCAGGCTACAGTCCATAGGGTTGAAAAGAGTTGGACACAACTGAAGCGACTTAACACACACTGCTAATTGGTATGAGTCAGTAATATTATGTCTTAGTGGTACTGTGAAGAACAGGGAAGAAATGACTGCCATTAAATATGGGTTATCTTTAGGGAGCAATGCAACTTTTCTCAAATTAGGCAGCCGTGATGATTGGACACTATGAATAGCAAGCACACATACTTTAAGAGGGTGAATTTTATGGCATATGGATTATATCCCAGTAAAAAAAAAATAGGTTTCTCTAGGTCTTTAAATTGATCCTGTTTTTTAATCTATAATTATAATTAATTTGAGGAGGGATATTAGGTAATGGTAACTCTATGCAGATACCATCAAAAAGACTTCTTTAAAACTAAGCAGAAACCAATTATCTCAATTGTAGTGTTCCCATATGATATAGCATTCAAATTCTAAGGTTGTCATTAAAAGTGTTACCAATAAGCCTACTCTGTGTCTTTATTTGGTTTCTTTCCCCTCTCTGTGTGCTCCAGTGACTATATTCAACTCTCCTCAATTGTAACCATTGTATTTCCATTTGAAAGTGTTGACTCACCTTATTTTCTTAGGAGGAAAACAGTCTTCCCTCATATGTACTGTGTGGAAATAGATAAATGTCACCTTATCTATATAACTTACTTTATTTCACCAAACATAATGATTTTCACAAATTCATGTTTCTATAAACACTTAGCAGGAGAAGGCAATGGCACCCCAGTCCAGTACTCTTGCCTGGAAAATTCCATGGGCGGAGGAGCCTGGTAGGCTGCAGTCCATGGGGTCAGTAAAAGTCAGACACGACTGAGTGACTTTACTTTCACTTCTCACTTTCATGCATTGGAAAAGGAAATGGCAACCCACTCCAGTGTTCTTGCCTGGAGAATCCCAGGGACTTAGGAGCCATCTATGGGGTTGCACAGAGTCAAAAGCGATTGAAGCGACTTAGCAGCAGCAGCATAAACACTTAGCATCTCTTGTCACATTTATCAGATTGACCTTATTATCATGAAATACACAGTAAATTTTTAATCAAATAATAATATTTCTCATGAATACTTAAGAAACAAAACTAATAAGTCTTAAATTACAATACCTTAAAATTGAAACAATATTTTAAAAAACAGTGCTGACTTCTTTTTAAACTTCCAACCCCAGCCTTTTCTTACCTTTCCCAACAGGTTAGAAGAAAGGCAAGTCATTTTCACAGCCCCATTGATTCAACAATCATATATTTTTTTCTGTCACAACCAAGGCAGAGTTTGAGTGTAATTGTTTAGGGACTTTGTGTCACTGATGTACTAGGTCAGCCATCTATCTAAAAAATGAACTGGACAACCTTCAAATAGCAATGACTTCAATTCCTTCGGGATATGAATTGGCCATAAAGCTAACAATAAATTGTTGTTAATGTAGTGATTTCCTGTTGCCAAGTTCCATGTATTTTACAAATACATCTCAACTTAGATGGAAAAAATCATTATAGCCATTCAAAGACTGAGAAGCTGTAACATAGAGCCATTAAAGGTATTGAGCAAGGTCAGAGAGTATATGATCAGTGAAAATGAGAATATCTCAAAGTCTCCAAATTGTGGTCTATCTACCAGGAGACATAATTTCTCAGTAAATACTCATCACTTTGCTCTGGGGTACTGAGAATCACAAGCAACTCTTTCAAATTGATGCTGAAGTCCTCAAAATACGAATCTTAAAATTACTCTAGGGCACACCAATTTCACATTTTTAAACAAGCTACTCTCCAATAATCTTCTGAGAACCCACAAAACACTCTAAAGGCATAAAGACAATACACTGAATTTAAATTCTACTTACAAAAAACCCTTCAAACTATTACTCAGAATCCACTTTAGATCATCATCAGTTCAGTTCAGTTCAGTCACTCAGTCATGTCAGACACTTTGCGACCCCATGAATCAAAGCATGCCAGGCCTCCCTGTCTCTAGCCAACTCCCGGAGTTTACCCAAACTCATGTGCATCGAGTTGGAAATGCCATCCAGCCATCTCATCCTCTGTCATCCCCTTCTCCTCCTGCCCCTAATCCTCCCAGCATCAGAGTCTTTTCCAATGAGTCAACTCTGCACATCAGGTGGCCAAAGTATTGGAGTTTCAGCCTCAGCATCAGTCCTTCCAGTGAATACCCAGGACTGGTCTCCTTTCGGATGGACTGGTTGGCCACCTGATAGTCTGAATGTAATAATCTACAGTAAAGTAGCAGCAAAATTGTAAGGAGAAAATATTCTATGAACAACATATTCTTTCAGCTTTGCCTTAAATATATATTTGGTGCTTCTACTTCTCTTCCTATTGCCTCAGTTCAGTTCAGTTCAGTTCAGTCACTCAGTCGTGTCCGACTCTTTGCAACCCCATGAATCACAGCACGCCAGGCCTCCCTGTCCATCACCAACTCTTGGAGTTCACTCAGATTCATGTCCATCGAGTCAGTGATGCCAGCCAGCCATCTCATCCTCTGTCGTCCCCTTCTCCTCCTGCCCCCAGTCCCTCCAAGCATCAGAGTCTTTTCCAATGAGTCAACTCTTCGCATGAGGTGGCCAAAGCACTGGAGCTTCAACTTTAGCATCATTCCTTCCAAAGAAATCCCAGGGCTGATCTCCTTCAGAATGGACTGGTTGGATCTCCTTGCAGTCCAAAGAACTCTCAGGAGTCTTCTCCAACATCTATTGCCTGAACCCATACAATACATTTCTAACTCGTCTCCTTTTCACTTTTATTTTCATATTTCCATTCTACACTCAGAAGACTGAATTGTCTTTGTATAAAAGTGACTACATTATCCCTATGATTTAAGTACATCCGTGCTTCTCATTGTTCAGTTCAGTTCAGTTGCTCAGTCATATCCAACTCTTTGCGACCCCATGAATCGCAGCATGCCAGGCCTCCCTCTCCATCACCGACTCCCGGAGCTCACTCAGACTCACATCCATCGAGTCAGTGATGCCAGCCAGCCATCTCATCCTCTGTCGTCCCCGTCTCCTTCTGCCCCCAATCCCTCCCAGCATCAGAGTCTTTTCCAATGAGGCAACTCTTCGCATGAGATGGCCAAAGTACTGGAGTTTCAGCTTCAGCATCATTCCTTGCAAAGAAATCCCAGGGCTGATCTCCTTCAGAATGGATTGGTTGGATCTCCCTGCAGTCCAAGGGACTCTCAAGAGTCTCATTGTAGTTGGAAAATATTCATCTCCTTGTGACAGGATCCTTTATGATCTGTGCCCCGTCCAGCTCTCTAGCTTCAACTCTTACCACCCCAACCCCCTTGATCATACAGCTTCAACAACCTCTCAGTTCTTCAAATTCATCACATTTATGTCCCCTTCTCCATCTTTCTTCTGCTTGGCTTATGCCTCGGAAATCCTTACCTCTCAGAAATTAGCATTATGAGATCTTCACCACCTACTTAGGTTTCACTTAAAAACTGCCTCTCATTAGGTGATTTCCCTCCTTGCCAGCTTACTCTCTATTGGCCTAATCCCTTACAACTTCTATTTTGTTTCCTTCAAAGTGCTTGTTACTAAGTTGAATTATCCTGATATGTGTGTCTCTTGTTTACTGTCTGTCTTTCCTCAGGACAGTATAAGGTCCCTAAGAAGAGTAAATGTGTCTTGCTCAGCATTGTACCCTCCGTGTGTAGAACAATGTCTAACACAATGTGAATTTAATACCTGGCTGAAGAAATGAATCAGTTGATAACTCATGGTCTAAAAATAATGAAGAATAAAGAGTAACCATGAGATTGATGTAGGACAATTTAATTAACACCATAGGATTTTACAATAACCTGCCATAGAAAAGTATCATGTCAATCCAAGCCTTTGAGTATATAAATATTTTACAGCACCAGCAATAATTGATATTCACAGTTATTACCATGCATTAGCAAGAAAATTTGAGTAATATTCTATATATGCCATACCAGGGAAGTATTTTTATTTAACTTTCAATTAGAAAATAATGAAAACAAAAGATTAGGTATTTTACATTTGGAAATTAAATTATCATAACTAGCTATTTATCCCTTATTTTCTATACACTATCCCCTCAAGCCAGAAACCTGAGAATAATCCTAAGTTCTTTTTATCTTCCTTATCTTCACATCCAATAAATTGGGTATTTTCAACTTTATTTCCCAACTGTTTCTTGATAATATTTCTTATTTAATATTCATATTACCAATGTATGATTTGTTATCATCATTTCTTACCTGAACTATTACTGAGAGATTCTTACTCTAGCTTTATAAATCATAAAATATAAACAGAAGTATCTAACAATAACTTAATTAAGCACTCCGGTAGATTACTATTGCTTATAGCAAAATTTCCAATGACATCATTAGGACATGCAAACATTTTCATGACTCTCTACCCAACCTACTTCTTTGCTTTACATCATAGTAATGTTTTTTTATGGACTTCCCTGATGGCTCAGAGGGTAAAGCGTCTGCAATGCAGGAGATCTAGGTTCGATCCCTGGGTCAGGAAGATCCCTTGGAGAAAGAAATGGCAACCCACTCCAGTACTATTTCCTGGAAAATTCCATGGAAATAGGAGCCTGGTAGGCTACAGTTCATGGGATCACAAAGAGTTGGACACAACTGAGTGACTTCACTTTAATGTTATTTTATAGCTTTTTACCTTTATCATCTATTATCTTTCCCTAGGAGGATATTCTTGAGAAGGCAATGGCACCCCACTCCAGTACTCTTGCCTGGAAAATCCCATGGATGGAGGAGCCTGGTAGGCTGCAGTCCATGGGGTCGCTAAGAGTCAAACACGACTGAGAGACTTCACTTTCACTTTTCACCTTCATGCATTGGAAAAGGAAATGGCAGCCCACTCCAGTGTTCTTGCCTGGAGAATCCCAGGGACAGGGGAGCCTGGTGGGCTGCCATCTATGCAGTCGCACAGAGTCGGACACGACTAAAGCAACTTAGCAGCAGCAGCAGGAGGATATTCTGATTTTTTTTCATCCAGGTAATTTTTATGCATCTTTCCATCATTACTAAAACCTTGTCCAATTTTCCAATATGCGGCAAGAGCTCCTTTATTTGATGCTTCCTCAAGCCTCAAACATATTTCATTGAACTCATTAGAATGTTTGAGTTTCAGTTATCAAAGAATCCAACTAAATATAGTTCATTCAATAGAGTTCATTACCTCCTATAATAAAATGATTTGCAGGAAATCATTTCAGGTTTGTTGGGAGCTGATTAATGTTAAGTATCTGGGTCACTTTTTTTCCTTTAAAATTCTTATTCTTAACATGGCTACCATATGTCCAAACCTCATACATTCCTCCAACTATATTTAAAGGCAGAGAGGAGAAGGAAATAGCTGATGGATGGGTAACCAAGAGTACCAGCAATTGTAACACTGATATTTCTGTTGATATGTACATTTTTCCCATTGTTTTTTAAAACTCTTCATGAATATATTGCTAAAGGCTATTATTTTGTATATCATGACATTAATAAAAGTTGATTATCAATAAAAGGTGACATAAATGCTGATCATCATTAACATCAAAATGTTAACTCAAAGTAAACTTAAACAACATTTCCTTATCGCTAAGTTGAAGCTATATTAGTTTTCTAGTGATGTCATAACGAAATACCACAACTGAGTGGGTTAAAACTACAGAAATTTATTCTCTCACAGGACTGGAGGCTAGATATCTGAAATCAAAATGTCAGCATGGCCACTGTCCCTCTAAAACTGTAAGAAAAACTCTATTTAACCTAACATCCATGGACCTACTTAAGGCACTTAGAGGCTATAACATTTCTGTGCTTCCGCATAACTTTCCACGCCAGAACAAAACAGGAACTCACAGATAAAATTTGAGTCATTTTCCCAATTTGATCTGGAATTTCTGTTTAAACTCAAACAATTTTCCATTTGACCAAAATCATAATTTGCATATTACATGTAAATAATCTTCAGAATAAGACTCTATAAGAGCATAAGGTTTTAAAAGCTCATCAGTATTCTGAGGTTGGTTAAGTACATTTATTTATGGTTAAGTACATTTATTAATGGCTAAGTATGTTTATTTAATTTTAAAGACATTCTTAGCTATATGAGCATTGGTGCTGGTGGGTAAGTGGCCAAATCGTGTCTAATTCTTACAACCCCATGGACTGTAACTCATCTGGCTCCTCTATCCATGGGATTTCCCAGGCAAGAATACTGGAGCATGTTGCCATTTCATCCTCCAGGGAACCTTTCTCACCCAATGATCAAACCAAGGTCTCCTGGATTGCAGGCAGTCTCCTGCTTTGAAGGTGGATTCTTCATCGACTAAGCAACCAGTTCAATTCATTTCTGTTGCTCAGTTGTGTCAGACTCTTTGTGACTGCATGGATTGCAGCACACCAAGCTTCCCTGTCCATCACCAACTCCCAGAGCTTGCTCAAACTCATGTCCATTGAGTCGGTGATGCCATGAAATCATCTCATCCTGTGTTGTCCCCTTCTCCTCCCACCTTCAATATTTCCCAGCATCAGGATCTTTTCCAATGAGTCAGTTCTTCGCATCTAATAGGTGGCCAGCCTATTAGAGCTTCAGTTTCAGCATCACTCCTTCCAATGAGTATTCATGACTGATTTCCTTTAGGATTGACTGGTTGGATCTCCTTGCAGTCCAAGGGACTCGCAAGGGTCTTCTCCAACACCACAGTTCAAAAGTATCAAGTCCTCAGTGCTCAGCTTTCTTTAGGCCAAACTCTTACATCCATACTGGGCTATTAAAAAATCTATAGCATTGACTAGCCAGATCTTTTTCAGCAAAGTAGTGTCCCTGCTTTTTAATATGCTGTCTAGGTTGGATATAACTTTTATTCCAAGGAACAAGCATCTTTTAATTTCATGGCTACAGTCACCATCTGCAGTGATTTTGGAGCCCAAGAAAACAAAATCTGTCACTGTTTCCATTGTTTCCCTATGTATTTGCCATGAAGTGATGGGACCAGATGCCATGATCTTTGTTTTTTGAATGTTGAGCTTTAAGCCAGCTTTTTCAGTCTCCTCTTTCAACTTCATCAAGAGGCTCTTGAGTTCTTCTTCACTTTCTGCCACAAGGGTGGTGTCATCTGCATATCTGAGGTTATTCATATTTCTCCCAGCAATCTTGATTCCAGCTTTTGCTTCATCTGGTCCCCCATATCACACGATGTACTATGAATATAAGTTAAATAAACAGGGTGACAATATACAGCCTTGACATACTCCCTTCTAAATTTGGAATCAGTCTCTTGTTCCATGTCCAGTTCTAATGGTTGCTTCTTGACCTGGACACAGATTTCTCAGGAGGCAGGTAAAGTGGTCTGGTATTCCCCACTCTTCAAGAATTTTCTACAGTTTGTTGTGTTCCACACAGTAAAAGGCTTTAGCATACTCAGTGAAGCAGAAGTAGATGTTTTTTCTGGATTTCTCTTGATTTTCCTATGATCCAAGAGATGTTGGCAATTTGATCTCTGGTTCCTCTGCCTTTTCTATATCCAGCTTGAACAACTGGAAGGTCTCGGGAACCAGGGAAACCCATATTAGAATTAAAGAGCACTTGTTAGATATCTGAGACTTTGGTGAATTATCCATAAATGGAGAAGAACAAGATGAGGGGAGAATGAGAGAAAAGAGAGGCATACAATATCAACACCATCTGATAACTACTATGGGCTATTTGTTGGAATTCACCAAAGTATTAAGAGAGCTTAAAGAAGGTATCACAAAAAGAGGCTTTAGTTTGGTAAAGAGAAGTGGGGAAGAGCACACCAAGTATAGCATACATACTATCTTTGCATGTATTGGAGGGAAGAAGGAGTGTGTAGGTACAGAACGGAGAGGAGAGAATGAAGAAAGAAGGGAGGATAGATGATGTCTTAAAGTGAGAATGGGGCCATATTGAACCACATCAGTACAAAGTAACTCCATGGTTATAAGCAAAAATTGTTTACCCTCAAAAACAGAGGATGCCAGAGTTTGTTTCTCTCTGAGTATAAACGATTTGGGATATGAAGCTTTGAAGAGATGGCCTCCAGGGTTTAAAGGGAAACTACAGTTTTGCTGGATTTAGGAAAGGCAGAAGTATCAGAGATCAAACTGCCAACATCAGTGGATCTTAGAAAAAGCAAAGGAATTCCAGAAAAACATATATTTCTGCTTAAAGATTTTGACTGTGGATCAAAACAAACTATGGAAAATTTTTAAAAAGATAGGAATACTAGCCTACCTTACCTGCTTCCTGAGAAACCTTTTGCAGGTCAAGAAGTAAAGTTAGAACTGGACATGGAAAAACTGACTGTTCAAAATTGGGAAACGAGTATGTCAAGGCTCTATATTGTGACCCTGTTTATTTAACTTTCATGTAGAGTACATCGTATGCCAGGGTGTATTAATCACAAGCTGGAATCAAGATTTCTGGGAGAAATATCAACAACCTCAGTTATGCAGATGACACCACCCTAATATCAGAAAGCAAAAAGGAACTAAAGAGCCTCTTTTTGAGAATGAAAGAGGAGAATGAAAAAGCTGGCTTAAAACTCAACATTCAAAACACTAAGTTTGTGACATTCATTCCCATCACTTCATGGCAAATAGATGGGGAATAAGTGAAAACAGTGACATATTTTATTTTCTTGGGCTCCAAAATCACTGTGGGGGATGACTGCAGCTATGAAGTTAAAAGACGCTTGCTCCTTGAAAGGAAAGATATGACAAACTTAGAAAGCTTATTAAAAAGCAGAGACATAATTTTGCTGACAAAGGTTCTTGCTAATCAAAGCTATGGTCTTTTCCGTAGCCATGCGTGTATGTGAGAGCTGGACCATAAAGAAAGCTGAGGGCCAAAGAATTGATGCCTTTGAAATGTGGAGAAGATTCTTGAGAGTTTTGTGGACTGCAAGGAAATCTAACCAGTCAATCCTAAAGGAAATCATCTTTAATATTCATTGGAAGCACAGATGCTGAAGCTCTAATACTTTGGCCACCTAATGCGAAGAGCTGACTCACTGGAGAAGACCCTGATGCTAGGAAAGACTGAGGGCAGGAGGAGACGGGGATGACAGAGGATGAGATGTTTAGATAGCATCACCGACTCAAGGGACGTGAGTTTGAGCAAACTCTGGGAGGTAGTGAAGGACAGGGAAGCCTGACGTGATGCAGTCCATAGGGTTGCAAAGAGTCAGACAGGACTTAGTGACTGAATAGCAACAACAAATAGTTTTGCTTTTCACCTACTTCTATAATAATTATGATCTTTTCAACTCATTTCTCAAATATAATTCCACACTGCTGTTTCCCAAACAAACAGCCTGGTGACAAACATTGAATGACAATAAAATAAATTGGATGATGTCAAATTCCAACTTTTTTGCAGTACAAATACTGAGTGACAGTATCATAAAGTGGATAATGTCAAATTCTAAGACATTTTATTTGATTCTCAATTCAAACCACAACTCAAAACAGTCTCCTGTTTATTTTGTTTAGTATCAATTTTATTGAACTAAATCTATCTTCTGTATTTAAATGAAGATAATTAGATTTGAGGTATCAATGTCATAACAAATCAAACATGCCTTGGGTTATAAATATAAAATGTACACATTTTTGGTGAAACAATTATCAGGGAAATATATCCTAAGATATCAGAATTTTTTTCAAATTCTGCTATGATACATGGGATTATATAATTGTGTTTTCTTTATTACAAAGCAAGTATTCTATATCTTCAAACTGTTATATAAATTAAACTCCATAGGGTACCGACTTTAATGAAAAAGATAAAAATGTAGAGATTATTTTACAAGTCTTCCTGTAGTAAAAACTAAGTAAAACTATCAGGTTTTAACAAAAATGGTCTGTGCAATCAGACCTAAATAATAAAGTATGTCTCATATAGCTACTGGCAAAAGGGAAGAAACAACATGAGGGATAAAGTAATCAAATGACTTGTCTTTTGTTTTGAGCAACAGTATTTTCTCTAACTCATAGAAACAACAACAAAATATTAGCTCTGATTAAAAAGCTAGAAAGAGATGAGGCTTAATTATCAAATTTCAATTCTCTATGAACTCAAACCAAATATATAAAAGAAGGATGGTTAGCCATTTTAAAGGTGAAAATACAAATTTTCAATCACACTTTAAAATTAAAATATTTTACTAGAGCCTGAAGTCAGGCAGGTTGATTCCTCCAGTTCCATTCTTCTTTCTCAAAATTGCTTTGGCTATTCAGGGTTTTTTGTATTTCCATACAAATTATGAAATTATTTGTTCTAGCTTTGTGAAAAATACCATTAGTAGCTTGATGGGGATTGCATGGAATCTATAGATTGCTTTGGGTAGTATACTCATGTTCACTATATTGATTCTTCCAATCCATGAACATGCTATATTTCTCCATCTATTAGGGTCCTCTTTGATTTCTTTCACCAGTGTCTTATAGTTTTCTATATATAGGTCTTTTGTTTCTTTAGGTAGATCTATTCCTAAGCATTTTATTCTTTTCGTTGCAATGGTGAATGGAATTGTTTCCTTAATTTCTCTTTCTATTTTCTCATTATTAGTGTATAAGAATGCAAGGGATTTCTGCGTGTTGATTTTATATCCTGCAAATTTACTGTATTCATTGATTAGCTCTAGTAATTTTCTGGTAGAATCTTTAGGGTTTTCTATGTAGAGGATCATGTCATCTGCAAAAGGTGAGTTTTACTTCTTTTCCAATCTGGATTCATTTTATTTCTTTTTCTGCTCTGATTACTGTGGCCAAAACTTCCAAAACTATGTTGAATAGTAGTGGTGAAAGTTGGCACCCTTGTCTTGTTCCGGACTTTAGGGGAAATGCTTTCAATTTTTCACCATTGAGGATAATGTTTGCTGTGGGTTTGTCATATATAGCTTTTATTATGTTGAGGTATGTTCCTTCTATTCCTGCTTTCTGTTGAGGTATGTTCCTTCTATTCCTGCTTTCTGTCGAGGTATGTTCCTTCTATTCCTGCTTTCTGTCGAGGTATGTTCCTTCTAATGGATGTTGAATTTTGTCAAAGGCTTTCTGTGCATCTATTGAGATAATCATATGATTTTTATTTTTCAATTTGTTACTGTGGTGTATTACATTGATTGATTTGTGGATATTGAAGAATCCTTGCACCTCTGGGATAAAGCCCACTTGGTCATGATGTATGATCTTTTTAATGTGTTGTTGGATTCTGTTTGCTAGAATTTTGTTAAGGATTTTTGCATCTATGCTCATCAGTGATATTGGCCTGTAGTTTTCTTTTTTTGTGGCATCTTTGTCAGGTTTTGGTATTAGGGTGATGGTGGGCTCATAGAATGAGTTCGGAAGTTTACCTTCCTCTGCAAATTTCGGGAAGAGTTTGAGTAGGATAGGTGTTAGCTCTTCTCGAAATTTTTGGTAGAATTCAGCTGTGAAGCCATCTGGTCATGGGCTTTTGTTTGCTGGAAGATTTCTGATTACAGTTTCAATTTCTATGCCTGTGATGAGTCTGCTAAGATTTTCTAATTCTTCCTGGTTCAGTTTCAGGCTCTACTACAAAGCTTCAGTCATTAGGACAGTATGGTACTGGCACAAAGACAGAAATATAGATCAATGGAACAAAATAGAAAGCCCAGAGATAAATCCACGCACCTATGGACACCTTATCTTTGACAAAGGAGGCAAGAATATACAGTGGAGGAAAGACAATCTCTTTAACAAGTGGTGCTGGGAAAACTGGTCAACCACTTGTAAAAAAATGAAACTAGAACACTTTCTAACACCGCACACAAAAATAAACTCAAAATGGATTAAAGATCTAGACTTAAGACCAGAAACTATAAAACTCCTAGAGGAGAACATAGGCAAAACACTCTCCAACATAAATCACAGCAGGATCCTCTATGACCCTTCTCCAGGGGATCTTCCCAACCCAGGGATCAAACCCGGGTCTTCTGCATTGCAGACAGACACTTTACCATCTAAGCCACTGGGGAAGCCCACCTTCTATGACCCACCTCCCAGAATATTGGAAATAAAAGCAAAAATAAACAAATGGGACCTAATTAAAAGCTCCTGCACAACAAAGGAAGCTATAAGCAAGGTGAAAAGACAGCCTTCAGAATGGGAGAAAATAATAGCAAATGAAGCAACTGAAAAAGAATTAATCTCAAAAATATATAAGCAACTCCTGCAGCTCAATTCCAGAAAAATAAATAACCCAATCAAAAAGTGGGCCAAAAAACTAAATAGACCTTTCTCCAAAGAAGACATACAGATGGCTAACAAAGACATGAAATGATGCTCAACATCACTCATTATCAGAGAAATGCAAATCAAAACCACAATGAGGTACCATTTCACGCCAGTCACAATGGGCACTATCCAAAAGTCTACAAGCAATAAATGCTGGAGAGGGTGTGAAGAAAAGGGAACCATCTTACACTGTTGGTGGTAATGCAAGCTAGTACAGCCACTATGGAGAGGAGTGTGAAGATTCCTTTAAAAACTGGAAATAGAACTACCATATGACCCAGAAATTCCACTGCTGGGCATACACACCAAGGAAACCAGAATTGAAAGAGACACGCGTACCCCAATGTTCATCTCAGCACTGTTTATAATAGCCAGGACACGGAAGCAACCTAGATGTCCATCAGCAGATGAATGGATAAGAAAGCTGTGGTATGTATTTACAATGGAGTATTACTCAGCCATTAAAAAGAATGCATTTGAATCAGTTCTAATGAGGTGGATGAAACTGGAACCTATCCAACCAGTCCATTCTAAAGGAGATCAGTCCTGGATGTTCTTTGGAAAGAATGATGCTAAAGCTGAAACTCCAGTAATTTGGCCACCTCATGCGAAGAGCTGACTCACTGGAAAAGACTCTGATGCTGGGAAGGATTGAGGGCAGAAGGAGAAGGGGATGACAGAGGATGAGATGGCTGGATGGCATCACTGACTCGATGGACGTGAGTCTGAGTGAACTCCGGGAGTTGGTGATGGACAGGGAGGCCTGGCACACTGCAATTCATGGGGTCACAAAGAGTTGGACATGACTGAGTGACTGAACTAAACTGAACTGAACTGATACAGAGTGAAGTAAGCAAGAAAGAAAAACACCAATACAGTATACTAATGCATATATATGGAATTTAGAAAGATAGCAATGATAACCTTGTATGCGAGACAGCAAAAGAGACACAGATGTATAGAACAGTCTTTTGGACTCTGTGGGAGAGGGTGAGGGTGGGATCATTTGGGAAAATGGCATTGAAACATGTATATTATCATATGTGAAACGAATTGCCAGTCCAGGTTTGATGCTTGATACAGTGTGCTTGGGGCTGGTTCACTGGGATGACCCAGAGGGATGGGATGGGGAGGGATGTGGGAGGGGGGTTCAGGATGGGGAACACATGTACAACCGTAGTGGATTCATGTCAATGTATGGCAAAACCAATACAATATTATAAAGTAATTAGCCTCCAATTAAAATAAATAAATTTATATTAAAAAACAAATAAAAAACTTTAAAGATAAAAATAACAGAAATCTCAAAAAGTAAATAAATAAATAAATTATTTTTAAAAAGAACTTGCAATTAACAGCCTTCCCATAAGTAGACTCACTATTCTCCTCTATTCAAAAGACTTGATTCTTCCTCTATAATACCTTATCTTGTTTTAATTTATATTGAGTCCCTCTCCTTTGTAGCAATTCAGACAGCTGACTGACTTGGATGCTTGGGAGTTTTTCTTGGTTTTCTCTTAATTTACTATAAAATATGCCTGGAATTATTCTTAAAAAGAGCATTAATATGAAAATAAACTTGGAATAGAAGAAAATGGCAAAAAAACAATCAATTATCCCTTTCCAACACAAAGTAATCATCTTTCATATAAATTATTGAGTTATTCTAACACATTAAATTACCTAAATGTCATGGGGATTAGAATTTCTCATTCACCTTAGATTAATCTGATACAACTCTCTCCTGGGTGTGTTAATGTAGGAGGGGCTTCTGAGAACACAATATACCCTAGTGAGTAGTAGTCCCTAACCAAGTCTTGGACAGACGGGTTAAATGTTTAAATAATATATTTAGCAACTAATATACTCTGCACTTGCACACCATGCATTACTAATTCTATTTTGAAAAAATTACTTTGCCTAATTGTGTTCTTGTTTCAATTCAAAACCAATATATGATTTAAAAAATAATTTATAACAGTCCTTTGGGTGTGCAGTAGAAAGGGACTATTCCACATGGAATTTTTACATAGTTTTCAACTTTAATAAGTAGGAATATGTTTTTCTTTGCTGATTAAAAATGAAATAGCATATTTTTGCTTCCAAAAATAAATTTTAAATGAGGAAGTAAATAAAAGCAAAAGAAAAATACATTCAGGCAGAGAGGAAAAATTGTTTGTAAAACAAAAGCTATGAATAATAGTAACTTTGTGAATTTCCAATTTAGTGTAAAAGCTCAAAAACCTTTTTTGCTTCACTATGTTCTTAAAAAGATAGCATCTTAATGCAATAAATTAATAAATAACAACCTCAATTAAACAGAATCAGGAGACAGAAGGGGGAGCCCTCATGTGCTATGATGGTAGCAGAGCCCAAAAGGAGGAAGGAAGACTTCCTCTTCTTGTCTGTCAAGAGCTTAGCCAATGAAAGCCTATCACAACTGAACAAATGAAAAAGCCACCATATATCAAACTCCCCATTCCTTCAGTGGACTGTTTACTGTAGCCCTCCCAAATTCCTTTCCCCCTTTCCAGGGATCAAACCTGGGTCTCCTGCATTGCAGGCAGATTCTTTACCATTTGAGCCACTAGGGAAGCCCTTTTTCCCTATATAAAAGAATATTTCTCTAGTTTCACTGAAGCTTTGCATGTGGGTTGCTACAATTAAGGACTGCAAATTGCAACTTTTGCTGACTCTGAATAAGCTGATTTTTGCCACAGAAATAACTGTCAGCCTATTTGTTTCAGGTCAACATCTTGACAGCCCATATGGGGATCCAGAGAAGACCCTGCACAACTCCAAGGCTGGTGAGCAAACGGGTTTTGTATCCACATGGAGCACGTTGTTGCTCACTGCTTTTCTTGCCAACCCTAGCATTTGACAGTAAGTCTTTCTACTAATTTCAAGCTCTTACCTTTTTTGTCCTGTGAAACTTCTCAGGTTTTATTACAGGTCTACTTTAAGACTTCCTTCTTTCTGATTAAGGCTTTGTTCTGTATGTGAGTACTCATTTGGCACTTTGGCCTGTTAAAATCAGGCTGTTTCAGTTGAAAGTGTGCTAGCCTTCAACCCATTGCCCTCTTGAACAAAGGTATTACTTCTGGAACAAACTGCCTTCGACTCAGTCCTTCAAAAACAGGAGATGTTTCATTGGAATTGTTCTGGTTTGGCCCTCAGCCCAGTTCCTTTGGGAATAAGAGCAGCTTTTGGTCTGGCTCCTAGGGGACTAGACTGTTCCCTTGGAATTTGCTGGTATTAGGCCTACAGACTGTTTGAGCTGTATAAGCAATTTGAAAAATTATTCTTGTACTCTAGAAGAGAAGTTCTGAGAAATGGGTTTCCAGTTATCTAAAATTTTGAAAGCATCTCCCCTACAGAATCCCCAGGCACTTCTGTGTTTAAAATCATAGTTCAGGTACTAATGGTTATCTGCTGGGGAGAGAAAGTTAGGGAGTTGGGGATTTACATGTACACACTGCTATATTTAAAACAAATAACCAACAAGGGAAAGAAAGAAAAAACTATGGTTCCTCCTCATGGACAATTCTAACTTAATGGACCAACTTCAATGAAGGTCATTCTGAGGAACTTTTGAAATTCCCACACTTAATTTTCATAAAATCAAATTGGGTAACCACAGCTTCAAATTTTCCAAAACTGAATGGAAAGTTTATTTCAGTCAGTATTTTGGAGCTTATAAATGTTGAGTCCAAAATTATTTCTCTGCAAAATAAGATGTTTAACTGAGTCAAACGATCAAAGAAAGATAACATGGCTTTAGAAGCCTCATGGCCTCTTTCCTTAACTTCTCTGTCTCAGGTTCCAGCTGACTTTCTCCTGACTTTCTCCTTTTCTTTTACGTAGGCTATACCTCTCAGTTTCATCATACTAATTCTCTCACTGAACTTCCTTTTTTTCCCCTGAAACTCTCCCCACTCTCCTTTCCTCTAGCTTATCAGAACCCATCACTTTAAAATTAAGCCTCCTGAGAATCTAGAGGCTGAAGCCCTAATTTCTTATTTTCCCTGGACTAAAACTGAAGTTTGGTCCATAGCTAAAGACCTTCCTAAAATTACTAATACCCTCACAGATTTGCTGGGGAATTTAAAATAGTCATTCAAACTTAGTTTATCTTACTCGTTTCAGCTAGTTCACATACTTGTCAGTGAAGGCCAGGCTTAGTGTTGGATGAAAACCACAATTGGGAAAATCCTGAAAGGTCTCTAGAATTACAACCAGGAGGCCAGCCTGCTAATTCATTGCATGACTAGATTCAAGCAATTGCTAGGAGATTTCATTAAGCAACTCCTAGGGTTTTACCAAAGCCTGTTGATTGGAACAAAATTCAGGCTTGCCACACAAAACCTTATGAACCTGGTCATGACTGCTATAATCAACTGCACAGATTGTTGTTTCAAATAATTCTTGTTTTCCTTTAGATGTTGGTTCCATTCAGACAGCTTTTAACTGTATGATTATTACTGAACTGAGACCTTTCCCTTCTAGTAAAGAGGACCAGGATGGAATGAGAAACTGTCTCTACATCAGATTTAGTTTATCTGGCAAACCATCTCTCCTGCATGCTAGAAGAGTCACCTAAAAAGAAAGACCACAAAAATTATTCATCTTCAACTCCGGTTAATGAATGAAGGCCCCCAAATGAAAGCAAAATCCTCCTGGTTTCTGCTATTATTGCACAGTCAGGATGTTGAAAGAGAGATTGTTACAAATTCAAATGCTTTAGGTGCCTTCAGCTTTCTAACCAGCCTTTTCAAACTCTTTCCTGTTCTCAATAATAGGGTTCCAAGGGACTACAGGAAGCTACAAGGACTCTTCCCAATCTTCTCTCTTATCCAGCCCAGAAAAAATACTTCTCCAGATTGGTGATGAACCTCTTCCATCATTAATTTGGAGCAGAGCCACACTCTTAGTGCTCAATTCGACTCCTTTAAAGTAACCACTGTCCTGGAGTAGTAAATCAATTCAAACAGCGGGGACTTCAAACAGCCTCAAGTAGTTCCTATCTCTGACCCATTCTCTTTTGTTTAGTCCCTATGAGAGACTCCTTAGTTTTCTCCTTAATCCCTCATTTCCCATCCATTTATTAAACTAAGATTTTGTAGATAAGCATAACACTGGACTTTCTTTCTCTAAAAAAGGGGGGAAATAATTTTAGAATTTGACAGTAGTCATCAAAACAGCCAACCAGGTGAATTTGATGACCCTTTGGCCTCTTCTATTTATCTGCCAGAAATGGTAATAGAATTGAATCTAGAAGAACTGATCATCTGTCCCTATTGAATCAAATCAGCTACCATCCTTGTTATAAGAAAAGCCTCCAGTTAATACTAGCAAAATTTACTGTGCACCAGCCATTAAAATTCAAATAGACTTATCAAAATCTCATTCCAGAATTAATCACTATCCTGTAAGTAAACAGGCCATTCAGCGTATAAAGTTTATGATAGAAGATTTCAAGACTCAAGGTCTCATTATCCTGTAAATAAGTCACTATAATACTCTTATTTTACCAATGAGAAAACTTAAGAACTGAGGGTGGAGGCTTGCTTAGGACCTCTGAGCAATGAACAACATTGTTTTTCCTTGACACCCTGTTGTTCTTGTCCCTCATACATTACTAACATCCATTCCCTCTCAAAGCAAACTCTTGACTATAACTGATGTATGCAGTGCTTTCTTTAGTATACTAGTTGATGAAGCTAACCAATAGTTTTTCCCCTTTACTTGGGAAGAGGAGTAATTCACCTGGACAGTAATAACTGAGGGACTTAGTGAGAGTCTTTCTTATTTTTCCAAATCCTGAAGGCTGATCTGGATGATATAAAGCTCCCTAGAGGATCTACTCTGGTGCAATATGTGGATGATTTGCTTTTTTGCTGCCTTCTAAAAGCCTCCTCATTGTAAGGCAGCATCCACTTGCTAAAGCCTTTAGCTTTAAGGAGACATAAGGCTGCCAAGGGAATTTTGCAGTTTGCCCAGGTATGATATTTATGATATCTGATATCAAAACAAGAACTTCACTTAGATCCAGATGGACTTCACGGTGTACTAAAGCCCCAAAACCCAAACCCCAAACTAAGCATCATTTATTGAAAGGTTTTCTTAGTCTGATGAGTTATTGTTGAAATTGGATTCCAAATGTTTCTCTTATGGCCAAACATCTGTATATTTTGCTAAAGAATAACAGTAGTGACATGATTTTTTTGGAAGAATTAGATAACACAACTGTTAATGCCTTAAAGGAGAGTCTTATAAAACCACCTGCTCTCTGATCACCAGTGATCAGAGTCCCCTTTTCTTTTTTGTATATGAAGAGAAAGGGAATGCCCTTGGCATACTCATCATAAAACACAGGCCCCATTATTAACCCACAGATTATTAATATTGTAGTCAATAATATTAATTGCAGCTACAACTGGAACCTTGTCTTAGGCCACTACTGCTACTGTCATTTTGGTTAAGACCATCAAGAAAATCCTTGTGGGATCCCCTTTAACCATTTTTGTACCTCATGCAGCAGAAGTTTTCCTGAATTCTCATCACACTAAATATTTCTCAGTCAGCCACCTCAACCCCTATGAAGTCCTTTTGCTAACTGCTCCTCACGTAGCTCATTTATGTTGCGGTAACCTTAGCCCTGCCTTTTATCTCTGTTGCAGTTCCTCACAGCTGCTTACTGCTGACTGATCACCTTCTGACCCTTGGTGATGACTTGTAGGCTATTCCTTTGGGTAACACCAGCTTCTCATGGCTCACTAATGATTCTTTTGTAAAAGGTAACAATGGCAAATATTGTGCTGCGTATGATCGGGCAGCTCCTTTTGGATATCGTTTAGTTAGAATCTTCATCTGTGGCTGCTTCAGTCCAACAGGTTGAATTATACACACATACACTGGGCTTGTACCTTAATCAAAGGCACAGTTGCTAATTGTAAAGTAAAATAAAAATAAACAAATATATTAAAATGTGGAAAAAAATAAAAAATAAACTGATAGTAGATATTCTTTCAGAGTATCTCATGATTTTGGAATGTTTTGGGAGCAATGTAGGGCTTCCTTATATTTACTGGAAATAAAATTTAAAATGGCATCTTTGTTCAGAAATATCTGAATGCAGTACTTTTACCTGCTGCTTTATCCATTAAGATTCTGGGCATTTCTAAACTTCACTCTCTGGAAGCTAGGGGAAATCACCTTGATGGCATTTCTGCAAGGAATGTTTCCTTTAAAGAAATCAATAACAGCCAAACCTCTGTCATAGTCTAAAGAGATATTTCCCCAAATGATAACTCAGAAAAAACTGGCTAGAGAAGCCCAACAACAGGCCTCAGAGAAAGAAAAACAAGATTGGAGATTCAACAGTTGTCAGTTTGATAAAAAGAGAAAGTTCTTATTTGGACCAAATAATATCCCAGTCCTACCAGAGACTCTACAATCCCTACTTATAGCCATAGACATACATTAAGTCATTGGTCTACTGATAAAATAATAGCATTTATGAATACATATTGGTGGGAAATGTTAAAAAGGCTGCAAAAAGTGCCTAGATCACTTGTTCCATTTGTCCAAAACACAACCTAGGAAACATGTTTGTTCAGCTTTTAGACATTCTACACTACTTAATGGACCATTTGAGGTCTGGCAAATGAATTTTATGCAACTTCCTCTGTCTCATGGATATAACTATGCTTTACTCCTGATTTGGTGTGTCTACACTGGACTGAAGCCTTCCTTTGCAGATAGGTTACTGCTTTTTCTGCATCTAAAGTGCATTTTGGAAAAAGTTATCTTTACATGGGGAACTTCTCTCAAACTTCATAATGATTGAGGAAACCATTTTACTGATCATGTACTGATCAGGTCGATGCTGTTTGACTGTTTTTACACTCTCACTATAGGTATCATCCTTAATTCTCTAGTTTGTTCAAATGCACAAAGAACACTATTAAAGCTCAACTGGCAAAGTTTGTAGAAGTCTTTCAAATAACTTAGACAAAATCATTACTGGTCCTTCTAAATCTTAGATCCATCCGTCTTTTAACTCTCACCCATTGAGATCGTCACAGGACACCCTCTGAATGTACTTGGCTCCTTTTGCTGTTGTCTCACAACTGATACAGGGAGAGATACTCTAATATTGTAAAAGCCTGACTGTTTCTATGAAAAATAACCATGCTCTCATAAAACAATCTTTTCACAGTGCACACCTGCTAGATGAAAATCTTATAACCTGGAGTTTTCCTCTTTTGGACAAGATACTTCCAGAAGGACCTCTCCAACCTCACTGAAGAGATTCCTATTAAGTACTATTAATCCACCTTTGTGCTGCCAAATGCCAGAGAATACACTCTCGGATTCACATGGCATGTTTAAACAAAGCACCAAACCCTGACTGGACCTGAACATCATCTGCCAGTCTGAAAGGAAGGACCCCTGGAACTGAAGCAAGCAGCGTCTGAGACCACTGTCCCGAGATATCTGGATCAGGCCTGTTGGAAGTTTGTCTGCCAAAACTCTGATGGTTCTGTAAGACTTCAGTTGATCTCCAATGTCTATGATCTTGATACGGACTTGAGATAAAAAGCACGTCAGATTTCTCCCTCCGTTTCCTCCCTGTTTCTTAAACGTGACCTCATTAGGTTTCCAATCTACGTTTTCCTCTGATGTGGGACTCTACACTCAAGATAGGCCCTTCCTGATACTGATAGACAAAAAGCCTTTGAAACCAGAAAATCTGACTCTTGATCAGTGATGCTTTCAGATAAAGATCTTAATCAAAAGGGGAAAAATGTTAAAAAAAAATTAATAAAGGGAACCTCAATTAAATAAAGGGAGACCAGAAAGGGAAGTTCTCACGCCCTGTGATGGTAGCAGAGACCAAAAAGAAAAAGGAAGACTTCCTCTTCTTCCGATAACAGCTTAACCAATGACTGTTACACTTAGCCAATAAAAAGTCACTATGCTTCAAACTCTTAATTTCTTTAATGGATTCTGTCTTTCCTATAGCTCTCTCAGCTTTCTTTTTTCCTCTAAAATGAGTTATTTCCATTTTTGCCAGGGACTTGTGTGGGTTCACCATGGTTGAAGATCTCAAATTGAAATTCTTTGCTGATCTTGAATAAACCCACTTTTGTTGGAGAAATAACTGGCAGTCTGTTTCATATTAATAACTTTTATAAGCAAATTATTTTCTGCCAGGATAAACAGAAGGAAAACAATACCTATTTCTACTCTAGATATACTATGAAAATGAAAATTTTTAAATGCATTTTTTAAAGTCCTTTTGCACTAAAAAAATTACCCTCAAATATTATACTGTACACAATTAATAATAAATTGGAAAATGCTTTAAAAACACCAAATTGTTATAGGCTTGTCAGCTTCTTAACTCTTATATGTGGTCCATTAGTTAGCTGTATACCACGTTAAGTAATTGTTGGTTCTAGGAATCATCTTTCACTCTCTACAGAGTCTGTAACTCCGTGTTTTCTACCTGCATCCAAGAACCCTATTACTCTGCACAGTGAAGTCAGATGATGTGTATTTTCTATGTGTCTGTGATCTCGCCCCGTTTTCTTCCCAATTTTTCCTTCCGATAACAAAATATGTTATGATAACAGAAACATATTCCACTTTCTTTAGATGTAGTTACCAGATGCATTCCGATTTCCTCATTCCTTCTTTCAAACACTGAGCCTTTCTTTAGTGTCTCTGGAGCCATATTCTGGCCCTTCCACTTGTAAACTAGATGATCACGACCAAATATATAACCTGTCTGGGCCTCACTTTCTTCTTCTATAAAATGAAAATACCAATAATGTGTAACCAATGGAGCTATTAGGAGGAGTAAATCACCCACCAGTATAAAACACACAGGCTGGTGCTTGTCACTAAAAATAATATCCGTTGTAATTATTACATCTCTTATGCTGCGCATGCATAAATGCCTATACATATTTTCCCCAGTCCTGATTTATAGAAGATTTGACGTTTAACAAAGTTGTTGGTAGTCCAGTATTCTTGCCTAGAGAATCCCATGGACAGAGGAGGATTACAGTCCATGGGGTTGCAATAGTCAGACACGGCTTAGTGACTAAACCACCACCACTATAGAAAATATTATGTGAACAAATGTTTTAAATAGCATTGACACACAAACAGATTAATAACAATGAAAATGTGTTATAATTTAGCTCCAAGATTTTTATAATCTTCTAACTGTAAATTGTAAGGTCTATATCTAATATAACATCCATTTCAACTCTCTTGACTCAATTCTCCTCCAGAATTTTGTCTGTCACAAGAAAGCTCTTTCCAAATAGCTTGAACTTCAAAGGAGTTTTAGCAATATTTCTTTGTAGCTAAATTTCCAAGTGGGAAGTTAATACCTGTGAGATTAACAAATTCATTACAATGGCACCTTACCTGTTCTTTATAGATATCAGACCCATTCTTGCCCCAAAGTCTTTGAATTTCCTCTTTCTAATGATAGAATCATTCTTTTCAGCTTGTTCTCTCACCCTCTTTCACTCATGAATGAAATGCCACTTTTTCAACGTGGCCTTCCTTTGTCACTTTATTTAAAATGTTAGTTTCACCTCTATACTCCCCACAGTGCTTCCCCAGTAGCTCAGCAGTAAAGAATCTGCCTGCAATGCAGGAGACCTGGGAAAGATCCCTGAATCTGGGAGGTCACCTGGAGTAGAAAATGATAACCTGCTCCAGTATTCTTGCTTGGAAAATTCCATGGACAGAACAGCCAGGTGGGCTTCAGTCCAAGGAGTTGAAGAGTCAGACACAACTGAGTGTGCATGCAGGATGGATGCTCCCTATCACTCGTACCTACTGTATTGGGATTGTTAGCACTTATCACTAATCTTCCTTTTTTTCCTCTTTCCTCCCTCCCTTCTTTCCTTCCTCCCTATTATCTATTGCTATGGATTGTTTCTGTCTTCCCTCATTAGAAGGCAGAGGTTTTAACCTGTTTTGTATATTATTTTACCTGTATAGCCTAAAATAATTTCTGACACAGTGGATTAAAGGCTCAGTTTCCCTTTACAATTCTGCTTCAGACCCATAGCAGAGACCTGCAATAGCTTCAGGTTCTTTGGCATATCATTTACAGGAAAATGCTCGGTTATAATGTATGAAAATTCTTCTGCAATTAGCCCATTACTAATACCTGCTAGTATTTTCAGGGCATCATTGAACTAATTGAATCCCTAAAGCCATAGCAAAGATACATTACAATTGTTTTAGAGACTAGATAATTCCCTGAAGAAATAAAACTGGTTCATATGTTAACAGGGCATAAACAAAAATTCATCAAGCTTGGGTGATTTGTTAATACCTTCCCAGAATTCTGTTTTACATGAAAGCATGAATCTAGTAAGTAACTCAGAGATTCTTCTCAGCAAACTGATCAGTGTAAAAACCAAAGCAATAAGAAGGCCAGATCATGACTCTGAAGTATAAGTATAGTAAACACATTTTTAAGTTAAGGAACAACTCTTCCTTTCTCTGCTGTCATTAATGTTAAATTAAAATTTCATATACCTGTAAATTTATTTAAAAAAACTAATAACCAATTCAGTTTAATACAGCCTAATTTTGACAAAAGGAAGAGTAGAGAGAGAAAGTGTATGGTAGAAAAGCAGTTAAACTGACAATATCATACAGGCCAAGAGATAATTTGTTAGCTGAATATGTCTCATTTTTCAACTAGTTTTATTCATCTTGTTTACAATTAGAACTAGTGAAAGATTTTTTGTAGAAAACATATCTCATGAAAACAAAATCTGAAAAGCCCAGGTTCTATGAGTATCCAAGTAAAGAAGATATCTTTTTTTAAATATAAATTTATTTATTTTAATTGGAGGCTAATTACTTTACAATATTGTATTGGTTTTGCCATACATCAACATGAATCCACCATATCTTTACACAATTTTCTTAAAACCTCTCAACCAACCCCCTTAAAGCAATTAGAAATGCAACTCTTAACAGTTAACTCAATTTTAAGTTTTAAATTCTTACTTTAAGTATAAATGAGCACATAGAGCTTTGGAAATTGGCCATGTAATTTTGGTATTAACTCATCAGATTCTGCTTGCAAGTATTTTTAAGACATCTTTTCATACATTTGTGAAATAGAGATTTAATCTGATTACAAGAAGCCCCTCAAAATATGACTGGAGCAGGTAGAACACTTTTTGCTGCTGTACTAAAGTAAGGCAAAACTGATATAAACCAACATGTGTTCTGAAATATAGATAGAGAAATTTGCATCAAAAAGCATATTAAGTTCATAATTTTGGAAAAACTTACAAGATGTCTGGGAATGCAGAAGCATTCCAGTGGTTAACGAACAATAGTCAAAAGTCTGATGGGAAATTTGTAAAGACAAACAAAAAAATGCTCTGATGTCAAATTTTGTTTTCTGGTGACTTTGAACTCGACAATGGCAAAGTCTGCTTTTATAATCTGTTTATTTTTCCAAATAACTTAAGAAAAATTATTAGTAGAATTAATTAGATGAATTTTTCATGTTTATATGCAAGTTCCTCTTTAATATGTTAAGAACTGAGTAGTATTTGACTTTAGTGAATCAGAATTTAAAATATATGTTCAATAAGGATTTTAGTCAGTTCTCAAGTAGATCAGACAATGAATATTTCTCAGGCTAGTACCACAACAAAGTGGAATAACAAATCTAGGCTTCCTGTAAAAGGACTTCTGCAGACAGCAAACAACAGTTTTAGGATACATGGATGAGAGTTCAAAGCAAGCAGAGGCTGAGAACCAGATACAGAAGATAGCTGAGAAAACTGTGGTCAAAACAGAAGAGAATTAGTTTACAAGTACAGCACAGTGTGGGAAACCCCAATATATGAGCAGAGGTTCCAAAATACTGAAGAAACATCAGTTACAAAAACTGGGCAAAACAATAAATTAAGAATATAGAAGAAACATGAGAAAGGAGAAATGGATTGCCTAAGGGCTAGGACATAAGATTATAGAAAATTTTTATTCATTTAGCTAATTAATGTCTTCTTTGCATGTGTATGCATGCTAAGTAGCCTCAGTCATGTCTGACTCTTTGTGACCCATGAGTCTGTGACTGTAGCCCGCCAGGTTCCTCTGTCCATGGAATTCTCCAGGCAAGAATATTGGAGTGGGTTGCCATTTCCTCCTCCAGGGGGTCTTCCTGACCCAGGGATAGAGCCTGTGTCTCTTATGTCCCCTGCATTGTTAGGCAGGTTCTTTACCACTAGAGTTACCTGGGAAGTCCAGATATCTTCTTTGAGTAAATATAAACCTCATTCCACAGGTCCCAGAAATTGTTAGGTGAAGCAGTTAGGTAAATCCTTGAGAACCAGTCTCTATCATAATGTCTTTAATCCCCAGGGCATGCTTAGCATAGTGCCCACTGTATAGGTAGTACCCAATAATAGTTATTGAATAAGTGATGCAAACCATGGATTTCTTGATGTCAGACTCTATTTTATATAGCAGTGCATTATCCACAGCCCCAAACACTGCTTGTCAAAGCTCGGTGACTATTTGCTAAAAGAATGACAGTGATGATCATTCTTTCTTCGATCCTGTCTTCAAAGATTAATTTCACAAGATTTTCAAGGTGTCAATCTATCCCGAGTCTGCTCTGAACTTATTGACAAGTTTTGTAAACCCTACCCACTCTGACAAGGAGTATTCAATCCTTAGCCTCCCTCTATTAAAAACCTGATTGTCAAAATGCATTTATTTCTCACTGGATTTTTAACACTGAGGCTCTCATATTATTTACTTGATAATAAGATTAAAATTTTAAGTAACATTTTCCAGTAAATTTTATTTTCTAATCCTCTCTGTAATTGCCTTAGAGTTTTTTTTCTAAAGTTAAACCTATTAAAATTATTTCTTAGATTGGAAAGTAATACAACTCAGAAAATTAAACCTAGAGCCATATTCAAGCCTCTTAGCACTATAGCCCTTTTTGGACAGTGCTACAAAGCTGAGGGTATGGGTCGTATGCTCAGTCATTCTTTTAACCAATTATTGGAACACTTTCACCCTTATCCCAGCAGATGTGCATTTAACAGATATGTATTCTTTGACACAGGTGGCTTAAGGTGTGGAGTCTGGATGTAAAGAGTAAAAACTCATTCTCACCAAAAGAAAAAAAAAGTAGATGTCCTATTAATGTTGGAGCAATAGTTTGAGCACCCCACATAACGATATGCTAAAAGCCTATTCATTTGATTTCTACTGAATTCACCAATCTTGGAACAGAGGAGGACTCTGTTTGATTAACAAGTTCTGTTTTGTTTTCTAAATAAGTAAACAATACTGTACATGCTTGCAGTAAATTGGAAGCATACTCCCACAGTAAGAAATTGATAATGCTTGGGAAACTTATTTTTCAAAACATTGTCTCACTTATTTGTTTTATGTTCTCTACAAATAATGGACTTTGCTGACTGCAGAATCACTAAAACATTTTCCCCTTGAAATATTCTAATCATCTCCTCAGTACAATATTCAACACAATGTATGATTATATCCTATCAAAAATCCCTAATCAAAGTGCTGAACACCATTCCAATTCCATTATCCTCTAATTCTCTGCATCGTTCTGATTTTTCCATGGGACAGGACCTGTGAGAAGATCTGGCAGCGAGACTAGGAGAGCAAGCTGCCACACATAAGGCAGCCTGTCTGCGCTGCTGGCATCTTTTGCCAGCCCGCACACACACGGCCTGATAAGTGTCGGACAGTCACTTGTCAGGCAAGCTTTCAGTGTGAAATGGAGCACAGCTGAGCCACTTTGTAATATGAAAACAAATGGTTCACTGGTGAATAAACAGAAAATCAAATAAGCCAAATCTGTCATGTACTGTAAGTATACAGTATACCTCAGGTAGAAATGGCAGCACAACCCGTCATGCTGATTTTTATTAGCAGGTAAAGTGGAGTGAAAGGAAACAAAGAGAGCTTCCTTTCAATCTTCATAACAAATGTGATGTTTTATAAACAAAAGATTTTGGTGGAATGATTGATAAAGATTTGCTCCAGTTTTGTGAGGCCTGTTTCTAGGGCATGTAATCTAAATTCATCCCCTCTCTCTCTCGTTCTCTCTCTTCTAATACAGCTATTTTGATGCCAAAGTACTGGACACAGAGATAGGAGACTTGGAAGAGACAGGTAATAAAGCAGATGTGGGGGTTGTGTTTCAAATTCTTTCCCCCTCAAAATTCATATGTTGAAATCCTAATCCCCAGTATCTCAGTATGTAACTGTATTTAGAGATAAAGTTTTCACAGAGGTATTAAAGTTAAAATGAGGTCATTACAGTGGGTCCCCAAATCCAGTATGACTGCTAGCCTTATAAAAAGAAGACATTTGACATGGACATGACAGACAGGGAAGATGATACCATGGAACAGAAAGAAGATGATCAATATGCAAGCCAGAGACGGAGGCCTGGAACAGATTCTTCCCTGGTGCCCCCCAGAAAAAATCACTTCTACTGACAGCTTGATCTCAGAATTTTAGCTTCCAAAACTGAGAAAATAAATTTTTATTGAAACCACCTAATTTGTAATATGTTTTTAGGTATCCTTAGAAGATTAATACACTAGTCTTTACAAGTTTACTTATTTATCCACAAATAATAAAGCTCTGGAGTTTTTCCAAATGAAATAATCTTGACCTGAGGGTCGAAGTACATTTCTAATGGAGAAACCACTTTATATTCTGGCGCCTATATTGAGTTGTTGAAGACAATTTTGCAGGCAAGGTGTATGATTGGCATTCTGAATATTATTTATACCCCAATTCTGATTTTAATATTCCTTTAGATAAATCTGGAAATTTAAACTTGCCAATAACTAGAAAAAGAGTAGATATCCACATTGGTAAAAAAAAAAAAAAATCCAGGCAAATCTTCTGCCTCTAGAGGAATGAGCAGTCAGAAGCAGTTACTATGGCAGATTCTGGATGATCCCTGCCATCCAGTGGTGGAGATATCATTTCTTTACTGACTGAATGTGGCTACACTAATAGAATATGATGGAAGCAACATTTAGTTGACTTTTAAACTCCAATACTTTGGCCACCTGATGCGAAGAACTGATTCATTGGAAAAGATCCTAATGCTGGGAAAGATTGAAGGCAGGAGAAGAAGGGGACAACAGAGGATGAGATGGTTGGATGGCATTACCAACTCAACAGAGATGAGTTTAAGCAAGCTCCAGGAGTTGGTGACGGACAGGGAGGCCTGGTGTGCTACAGTCCAAGGGGTCGCAAAAAGTCAGACACGACTGAGCAACTGAACTGAACTGAATGTTATGTTAGTTCCAGCCTACTATTTAGCAAAACTGGTGGCTTCTGCTTCCTGCTCTTGGAAGGCAGTCAACATGAAAGAATCTAACAACCCTGAGACTGCCAAGTTGTAAGAAGCCCACTCCACCTATCCACAGAGAGAGAATGGACACATGGAGAAGCACTGAGTCACCAGACATGCGAGAAAAGCCCTCTCGCCTTTCCAGCCAGCACAGCTATTAACTAAGGCCAAAGGAGTGGCAGGCCTCAGCCAACTGCAAGAACTAAGATTCTACAAACACGGTCCCAAGTAAGGAAGCCCAGCCTGTGTGCTCAGGTGTGTGAGTTATCCCAAGTAAGACCCCTAAGGTCGTGAGGCAGAAGTGAGCAACTCTCATATTTATGATCCTCAGACTTGTAAGAAAAATGAAAGGATTGTTGTTTAAGATGCTAAATTTGGGGTAGTTGTCTTTGTGCAGAAAGAAGTAACTGAAGCAGTCTTAAATAAGCTATTGAGACTTCATGGAAATGTATTTAGGGACAAGGATGTTGTGCTGTATTGCCGGGAGCCAGCATGGGGAAGCCCGCCCATGGCAAAGGTCATGAGGAAGGGGGCCTGACAAAATGCAAAAGCGGGATCAGGCCTCAGGGGTCCCCCTGGATTTTCTTGAGTATCTACCCCCAGAAACAAAATCTGTCTGCTTTACTATATTATGCCTTTCACCACCTCCTCTGACATTAACAGGGGGCTGTCCCCCCACCACCTTTTTCTGGAAAAAGTTAATTTAGAGGTTTTAGATAATAAGTCTCCTGGGCATAATAAGAGTGTTTCAACCCAAAAACCCCTCTGATGGCTTTCTAGCCTGCCTTACAGGCTTGTCTGGACTCTTACAGCTGCCTATGTGATTGTTTGCAGCCTCACGACCGCAAGAGGCACAGGAAGCTTAAAACATCCTAGGAATGTAGGGGCTTCCAAGGAGTCAAAATCATTAGAATAGGACTGATTAAGGGTTTCATTGTTGAGCGAATACTTGCTGCCAAGTTTTCATATCTTTTATTTGTTGATATAGTTGGAATGTAGAAAAAACAGGTAGTAGCCCTGGTATTAGCAACATTAGGTCTTTAAGTTAAGTACCTTCTTTGTTATAACCCACTGCACCTTTGTTCTACAGGGATATAACTTTATTTAGTGCTTTGAGGGTGATGCAGATTACAGAAAAACACTTCAGGGAAAATGAGATTAACATTCATTAAGGAAGAGAGCCGTAAAGTGTTAACAGGCCTCTTGGCCAGAAAATAATGTAAATCACCTGAGACCTTTTGTATACAAAAAGATATGCAGAAAGAAAGCTGGTATTGATAAGGGTCAGGACTGCTGCCCCTGCATGACTTTGTATCTTCCATTATGTAAAACTTAGAGTATATAAGCACCTTTCGAAAATAATGTTATGGGGTTTTTGCACAAGCTTGTCCTCCCCCGTGTCAACTCTCTCTTTCTCCCTCTCCCTCCCTCTCTTCTTCAGGCTGATCCCTTGGAACACAGAGGCTGGCCATGTCTACTTATTTGCCGGGCTTCTAAGACCCACGTGAGAGGGTAGCCCAAGGTGGGGCACCCTCCGCTATTCAAGCCGGCACACGTGGCCTAACGTAGACGGTGCAAGTTTCTTATCTTGAGACTTTATTAGCTTTCCGTGTAAACCAAGGAATATCAGTCTCTTTTCTCCTCTATTTTTTCACTACATTATTCTTCTTTAATCTCTCTTTAAATCTCTAATTAATCTATCTTTAATCGCCGACTCCGTCCCCACTTCGAATTACCCTGGATCCACTGGGGCTGGACCCCAGCACTATATACCCAAAAGAATATAAAATTTTGGATCCGAGAGAAAGAAAGCCTTTGCTAAATTCAAAATGCTGACCAATTATGAGCTCTAAATAATCATGAATTTTTATTGTACCCAGTTTTGCTCTTTAGTTCTGCAGTGTTAAACATTACTTACAGTAGTATAATGTTCCTCTAGAAGCATTACAGTTCTTCCATCAACTTGGGGACTTCCATAGGAGAAGCCCATTAGTGGAGCCCTTTGGTTTTGACCACTGCCCCCTGGCCATAGAGGAAAGCTTAGAGATTTGTTAGTTCAACTCTCTTATTCTACACAGTGGAAACAAGGCTCAGAGATCTTAAGTAACCTCTTCTATATCACAGGACCAATATTGGATTAGGGCACGATGTCAGGTTTCCTAACATGCAGCACAGTGAACGCACTCTGCAATATCACTTTCAATGGAATTTATAAATTATTAATGATTTTTGTAATTTCCGTATTTTAGTTATTTCTGTATTTTACAAAGTCCCACAAATCCAACATTAGCATCTACCTATTTTACTTTTGTACCACAGTACCTTTTCTATAGGTGGCGCTAGTGGTGAAGAACCTGCCTGCCAATGCAGAAGTAAGAGATGCGGGTTAGATCCCTGGGTTGGGAAGATCCTCTGAAGGAGGGCAGGGCAATCAAGTATTCTTGCCTGGAGAATCCCATAGACAGAGGAGGCTGGTGGGCTACAGTCCATCGCATTGCAAAGAGTGACAACATTCAGTCTCCTTTTCTATATGCATATCTTTTTTTTTTTTTTTGCTTGTTAGTTTATTTTATTTTAACAAAACTATCATTTCTCCACATCTTGATATTCGCATATTGATTTTTTTTGTTCCAATATTATATTTATAAATAAAAATATTTGGAAAAGGCATTACAGCAGAAAAATAAAGTATTTATGATATTTTTTGACACAACTTGATATTATATATATCTTATATAGTGGCACATATATGCATATCTTATATGCAGAGTACATCATGAGAAACGCTGGGCTGAAGAAGCACAAACTGGAATCAAGATTGCTGGGGAAAATATCAATAACCTCAGATACGCATGACACCATCCTTATGGCAGAAAGTGAGGAGGAACTAAAAAGCCTCTTGATGAAAGTGAAAGAGGAGGGTGAAAAAGTTGACTTAAAGCTCAACATTCAGAAAACTAAGATCATGGCATCTGGTCCCATCACTTCATGGGAAATAGATGGGAAAACAGTGGAAATCGTGGCTGATTTTATTTTGAGGGGCTCCAAAATCACTGCAGATGGTGATTGCAGCCATGAAATTAAAAGACACTTACTCCTTGGAAGGAAAGTTATGGCCAACCTAGATAGCATATTCAAAAGCAGAGACATTACTTTGCCAACAAAGGTCCATCTAGTCAAGGCTATGGTTTTTCCAGTGGTCATGTATGGAGGTGAGAGTTCGACTGTGAAGAAAGCTGAGCACCAAAGAATAGATGTTTTTGATCTGTGGTGTTGGAGAAGATTCTTGAGAGTCCCTTGGACTGCAAGGAAATCCAACCAGTCCATCGTAAAGGAGATTAGTCCTGGGTGTTCATTGGAAGGACTGATGCTAAAGCTGAAGCTCCAATACTTTAGCCACCTCATGCAAAGAGTTGACTCATTGGTAAAGACTCTGATGCTGGAGGGATTGGGGGCAGGAGGAGAAGGGGACGACAGGGGATGAGATGGCGGGATGGCATCACTGACTCAATGGACATGAGTCTGAGTGAACTCCGGGAGTTGGTGATGGACAGGGAGGCCTAGCGTGCTGCGATTCATGGGGTTGCAAAGAGTCGGACATGACTGAGCAACTGAACTGAACTGATGTATGAATATGTTTTTATGTGTGTGTGTATATATATATGTATTCCAAAGGCAAGCATACTAATTTAATTCCATACTATTAATATGGAAATTAATCTGTGTATACTATATAAGCATTATGAAGTAGGATACAAAGCGAAAGTTGCTCTGCTAAGTCGCTTCAGTCTTATCTGACTCTGTGAGACCCCAGAGACAGCAGCCCACCAGGCTCCCCCGTCCCTGGAATTCTCCAGGCAAGAACACTGGAGTGCGTTGCCATTGCCTTCTCCAATGCATGAAAGTGAATAGCAAAACTGAAGTTGCTCAGTCGTGTCCGACTCCTAGCGACCCCATGGACTCCAGTCCACCAGGCTCTGTCCATGGGATTTGCTAGGCAAGAGTACTGGAGTGGGTTGCCATTGCCTCAGTTGTTTCCAACTCTTTGAGACTCCGTGGACTAAACAGTCCATAGAATTCTCCAGGTCAGAATACTAGCATGGGTAGCTGTTCCCTTCTCCAGGGGATCTTTCCAACCCAGGGAAAGAACCTGAGTCTCCCACATGTCAGGCGGATTCTTTACCAGCTAAGCCACCAAAGAAGGAAAGTAGGATACAAATCACAGAGTGTTTCAAAAAGTTGGATTCTGTGGAGATTAGTAGACTATTAATATAATGAAACCCAGTTGTATCAGGCATTATCAGATGGGGAAGAAATGCTCTGTCAGTTTTAACCCAGTCTGCAAAGGCAGTCAGCCACATGCAACCACCAATGATGTGCTCCACTGTGTGATGCCAGATGGAGCTCTGGCAATACGTCCCTTACTGTGATGTGAGCCAGTGGGGACCTCTGTGTAGGCAGACTGCAATTACTTCCACATTACAGTGAGCACAGAAGAACAGAAACCTTATTAAACACAGATTAAGTTCATTATTGTATAAATTCCTCCTTGGAAATTGAGCCTAATCCTCTCCCAAAATATTAAACATGGCACTGATATTACATTAAAGATAGAAATAATACCCTCCTCCTTATCTTGGCTCACCTCTGTCATATTAATGAGGAAAACTTGTAATAGCTGTAGCTGCTGCTTGTGTAAAAGAGCAGCTGCCAACTAGATCCAGAGTCAGATTCCTCTATCTGGTTCGCTACATGATATTTCCCACAAAATCTTTTCAGACTGATCTTCACTCGAAAGGCCTTCAGCGCAAGCTAATCTGGAGTTTCATGTTGCAAAGGTCTTGGATGGCAAACATTATGTTTGCATTCTCCAGTAATTGTGTTTGACCGAAAACACATTTGTAACTGGCTCTGCATTCAGAGTAGGAACTCCCCAGGGCCAGCGTCAATGCCTCAGTAAGGCTGTTCAATTGGAACAGAATTGGAGAGCAGCTTGGCTCTATGCACACCTGCCTTTTTCCAATTAAATACATGTTTTTCATGGATGCAATGAAATCTTTTTTATTTTCAGTTATGTTTTAGGGTTTTCATTCAATGCTATGTTTTCTTGTTAGAGAACTTTATATGCATGTTTTGTGTAAGGAAATGTCCAGTAAAACTAACTCAAACCTGGGTCAATTCTCAGGGAAAGCTTAAAATGCAAAAGCATAATTTCAATAACTATTATCAACTGCCTCCATACCTTAGGGGAAAAAAATCATTTTGACTGATATTTTATATAATTGGAAGACAAAAGGGGATTGAAGAGTAATCAGAAAACAGAGAAAGAGGAAAAAAGCAAAGAAAACAAGACAGAGAATTTATGAATAATGGCCAGAGAACCAAGATGCTCTCAGAATTGAATTATGCTTGTTTTCCCTATCAGATGCTTCATTACTGCCAAACCTTTCCTCAACCTGATTTTTCCATAAATTATTAGGTTGGTGCAAAACTAATTGTGGTTTGTACACTGTTGAAATTTGCTGTTTGATATTGGAGTATATTCTTAATAAATGTAGTTATGTAATACTTTATTTTAATCCACATTCTTGCTTTATTTTTTTGCTAATGACTTATTACTTGCTGTATACTTTATATTTATTTTAGACTCTAGAAATGATGTTAGACAAAAAGTAAATTCGAGTGATTTTCTCATTCGAATTCAAAATGGGCTGTTAAACAGCGGAGACAACTCACAAAACCAACAACACATTTGGCCGAGGAACTGCTAATGAACCTACAGTGCAGTGGTGGTTCTAAAAGTTTTGCAAAGGAGACAAGAGCCTTGAAAATGAGAAGTGCAGTGACTGGTCATGAGAAGTGCAGTGACTGGCCATCAGAAGTTGACAATAAATAACTGACAACAACCAACAAAAATAATTTGCTTTTTGTCTAACATCATTTCTAGAGTCTAAAATAAATATAAAGAATACAGCAAGTAATAAGTCATTAGCAAAGAAAATCACTGAAGCTGATACTCTTTCAACTACAGAAGTTGCCAAAGATCCAAACATTGGCCATTCCATGGTCATTTGGCATTTGGAGTAAATTGGAAAAGTGAAAATCCTCGGTTAAGTAGATGCCTCATGAGCTGACAGGGAAAAAAGAGAAGAAGTATTTTTTAAAGTGTTGTCTTCTCTTATTCTATGCAACAATGGACTGTTTCTTGATTGGACAACGAACCATTTCTTGATCAGATGTGTGATCATGATGTGATCGCACAGCTGTGACATGCAACAAAGGTGGATTTTATATGACAACCAGTGATGACTAGCTCAGTGATTGGACTGGGAAGAAGCTCCAAAGCGATTCCCAAAGCCAAACTTGCACCAAAAAAAGGTCCTGGTTGTGGCTGGGTGGTCTGCTGCCAGTCTGCTTTCTGAATTCCAGTGATACCATTACATCTGAGAAGTATGTTCAGCAAATCAATGAGACACACCAAAAACTACAATGCCTAAAGCCAGCATTGGTCAATAGAAAGGGCTTGATTCTCCACCACAATGTCCGACCGCACATGGCACAACCAATGCTTCAAAAGTTGAATAAATTAGGCTACAAAGTTTTGCTTCATCTGCCATATTCACCTGACCTCTTGCCAGCTGACTACCACTTCTTCAAGTATCTTGACGATTTTTTGCAGGGAAAATGCTTCTACAACAGCAGAATGCAGAGAATGCTTTCCAAGAGTTCGTTGAATCCCAAAGGATGGATTTTAATGCCACAGCAATAAACTTATTTCGTGTTGGCAAAAAAAAAAAATGTGTTTATTGTAACGGTTCCTATTGTGATTGATAAAGATGTGTTTGAGCCTAGTTTTAATGATTTACAATCCATGATCCAAAACTGCAATTACTTTTGTACCAACCTAATATAATTGGTAAAACAACACAGTAGGAGGGCCCAGACAGAGAGGCCAATTTTTCCCCCTTATAATTAATGATCAAAGTTCTAACAGCTGGGCTCATATAAATTGATCAAACAAGTAATAGTCTCCTAATCTTTTATTTATTTTATCCAGATAGAGGGTAAAGGGCAGTTTGCTTGAAAGCTGTCATGGATATTAAAATCAACAAATGTCAGAGTGATTAAAAAATCAAATGATATTTCTTCATCTATAAACCAATACAGACACTCTATGAAAGTCACTTTATCAGGCTATTGCCATTTGTACAAGAAAATCATAACTTTATGTAGAATGATGTCTTCTATTATTGGTTCTTGTTTAGGGGGATGTTGGTTTAGGAAAAAAAAAATATTGCAGATATTTCATGCACAGACCTAAGTGTCTTCCAGGTCACAGGCAAAGATTGTAAGGCTTTTCTTAGTCTCTATGGACTAATTCCTACATGTTATTACTGTACGTTTTCTAGTCTCCTGGCTTCGAGGTTTATAGACAAATGAGATCAATAAAAGTGGGCAATAGCAGGACCGCAGATAGGTAAGTCCAGTGACTGCACACAAAGACATTATCTGTAATCATTCAATCAGGGATCAGTTTCTTCCTATTTACCCAGACAGTTAGTACCTGCCTTCTTCTTCTTAGCTATTTTCAGGCTATAAAATTCCTATCAGCCTTTCAGTTGAAAAGATTTAAGTTGTATCTTAAATATAACCTTTCTTTCTAATTATCAAAGCCACACAAATACTGATATATGACAAAGTAGTTTACAAGAAAACAAATAGATATGGTAAACAAAACAAAAAAATATACTTAATTTCACTTATAAAAAAAAAAAACAACTCCAAATGACTCATGGTTTTCACTAGTCATATTAGCCAAAATTTAAAAGTTGGTAATACCTACTCTTTCCTGCACTATTAAGCAATATGATAGGATGATTAAGTACCCAGAGCCTGGAGCTGCATTGCCTGAGTTCACACCCTAGCTCTGTTATTCATTAGCCAAACTATGTTGGCTAAGTGACTTAGCCAGTCTTTTGTGTCTCAGTCCAAAAGCTATACAATGTGGCTAAGGATAGAGTAGCTAGCTCTGTGAAGAATAAACGAATTAATAAATGTGCAATACAATATGTGATAATGACAGAGTTAATTCTTAAGTAGGCTGATAAGAGGAGAAGGCAACGGCAGCCCACTCCAGTACTCTTGCCTGAAAACTCCCATGGACAGAGGAGCCTGGTGGGCTGCAATCCGTGGGGTCGCACAGAGTCGGACACGACTGAGCGACTTCAGTTTCACTTTACACTTTCCTGCATTGGAGAAGGAAATGGCAACCCACTCCACTGTTCTTGCCTGGAGAATCCCAGGGACGGGGGAGCCTGGTGGGCTGCCGTCTATGGGGTCGCACAGAGTCGGACACGACTGAAGTGACTTAGCAGCAGCAGCAGCAGGCTGATAAGAAGTCTGAAGAGGAGGAGGAGGAAGAGGGAGGAGGAGAGAAGAGGAGGGGGATGGAGGAGGGTGAGGAGCGGGGAACACAGAAGAATACACAGAATACACAGGGGGGGAATACACAGAAGAACTGAACAATAATGATCTTCATGACCCAGATAATCACGATGGTGTGATCATTCACCTGGACCCAGACATCCTGGAACGTGATTTCAAGTGGGCCTTTGGAAACATCACTAGGAACAAAGCTAGTGGAGGTGATGGAATTCCAGTTGAGCTATTTCAAATCCTGAAAGATGATGCTGTGAAAGTGCTGCCCTCAACCTGTCAGCAAATTGGGAAAACTCAGCAGTGGCCACAGGACTGGAAAAGGTCAGTTTTCATTCCAATCCCAAAGAAAGGCAATGCCAAAGAATGCTCAAACTACCACACAATTGCACTCATCTCATGTTCTAATAAAATAATGCTCAAAATTCTCCAAGTCAGGCTTCAGCAATAAGTGAACCATGAACTTTCAAATGTTCAAGCTGGTTTTAGAAAAGGCAGAGAAACCAGAGATCAAATTGCCAATATCTGCTGGATCATTGAAAAAGCAAGAGAGTTGCAGAAAAGCATCTATTTCTGCTTTATTGACTATACCAAAGCCTTTGACTGTGTGAATCACAATAAACTGTGGAAAATTCTGAAAGTGATAGAAAAACCAGACCATATGCCTCTTGAGAAATCAGTATGTGGGTCAGGAAGCAACAGTTAGAACTGGACATGGAACAACAGACTGGTTCCAAATAGGAAAAGGAGTACCTCAAGGCTGTATATTGTCACCCTGCTTATTTAATTTATATGTAGAGGGCATCATGAGAAACACTGGGCTGGAAGAAGCACAAGCTGGAATCAAGATTGCTGGGAGAAATATCAATAACCTCAGATATGCAGATGACACCACCCTTATGGCAGAAAGTGAAGAGGAACTAAAAAGCCTCTTGATGAAAGTGAAAGAGGAGAATGAAAATGTTGCCATAAAACTCAACATTCAGAAAGCTAAGATTGTGGCATTTGGTCCCATCACTTTGTGGCAAATAGTTGGGGAAACAGTAGCTGACTTTATTTTTGGGGGGTCTACAATCACTGCAGATGTTGACTGCATCCATGAAATTAAAAGATGCTTACTCCTTGGAAGAAAAGTTATTAACAATCTAGACAGCATATTAAAAAGCAGAGACATTACTTTGCCAACAAAGGTCCATTTAGTCAAGGCTGTGGTTTTCCCAGTAGTCATGTATGCATGTGAGTCCATGTATGGATGGACTATAAAGAAAGCTGAGCACTGAAAAATTGATGCTTTTGAACTGCGGTGTTGAAGACTCTTGAGAGTCCCTTGGACTGCAAGGAGATCCAATCAGTGCATCCTAAAGGAAATCAGTGAGTGTTCGTTGGAAGGACTGTTGCTGAAGCTGAAACTCCAATACTTTGGCCACCTGATGCAAAGAGCTGACTCATTTGAAAAGACCCTGATGCTGGGAAAGATTGAGGACAGGAGGAGAAGGAGACAACAGAGGATGAGATGGTTGGATGGCATCACCGACTCAATGGACATGAGTTTGGGTAAATCCGGGAGTTGGTGATGGATAGGGAGGCTTGGCGAGCTGCGGTCCATGGGGTCGCAAAGAATCAAACACGACTGAACAACTGAGCGGAACTGAAGTGATATTCAATCAAGGCTAAAATAATTAGAACATTTCAGAGCCAGACAGACAAATGGTAAAACCCAAATGGTTATAAATACTCAGAATGATTTGTCAGCATGAGGCGGATAAAATATACCCCAACAAATGCACACACTGTCATTCCTTAAACGTTCACTTGTACCTGAGCAGGTAGCAAAGAAACCCTTGTCATCATCAGCTGTAGTTGCTCTTTCACTACCCAGCAGCCAAGGGAAATCACCCAGCTACCAAAGGTATCAACAGCATTTAACATCTGGCTATCTGAAAGTGTGAGGGAAAACCTCAGGCCTAAATTGATTCAGTTCAGTTCAGTCACTCAGTCGTGTCCCACTCTGCAACCCTATGAATCGCAGCACGCCAGGCCTCCCTGTCCATCACCAACTCCCGGAGTTCACTCAGATTCACATCCATCGAGTCCGTGATGCCATCCAGCCATCTCATCCTCTGTCATCCCCTTCTTCTCCTGCCCCCAATCCCTCCCAGCATCAGAGTCTTTTCCAATGAGTCAACTCTTTGCGTGAGATGGCCAAAGTACTGGAGTTTCAGCCTTAACATCATTCCTTCCAAAGAAATCCCAGGGCTGATCTCCTTCAGAATGGACTGGTTGGATCTCCTCGCAGTCCAAGCGACTCTCAAGAGTCTTCTCCAACACCACAGTTCTAAAGCATCAATTCTTGGGGGCTCAGCCTTCTTCACAGTCCAACTCTCACATCCATACATGACCACAGGAAAAACCATAGCCTTGATTAGACGGACCTTAGTCGGCAAAGTAACGTCTCTGCTTTTGAATATGCTATCTAGGTTAGTCATAACTTTTCTTCCAAGGAGTAAGCGTCTTTTAATTTCATGGCTGCAATCACCATCTGCAGTGATTTTGGAGCCCCCAAAAATAAAGTCTGCTACTGTTTCCACTTGTACCTGCTTGGTATCTATTGCAACTGTGCCGTCCTTCCAGTTTCTTGAGTTGAAATAGCTACTTTTAATCTCTTACCTGGACACTGGATAAATGAAAATTGAAGGATACTCCAATATGTGTAAAATAAGTTATCCTTGTTCATTCAAGGCAAGGTTGAAGTATTAAAAAAAAAGGTTCAATAGGAAGCACAAAGGAACCAAATCTCACAAACATAAACATGACAATATAATAATCCAGTGGCAGTACACTAGGTCCTGACCTTAATTTTTCATTTAATTTTTTTCTAGAAAGAATACTGAGAATGAGTGCTACTGTCTCATATTCAACTCTGTGGATATTCAAGAGTGTGATCCTAAAAACACATTTCACACAACTTAAAACATGCTGCAATCCCTGTTGTTTATCCCTGCCTCCAATTTTATATTCTAGTCCTTCTCATTCTCTAGATTTGAAGATCAGCCTACTGCTACACAGAGTACCAGGAATTACTCGTCCTTAATTTGATGTCGCCTGTCGCAGACCTTGAGCACTCTCACTTTATCTTTCTCAGTGATATTTTAGGGCATTAGTTCTCAGGCAGTCCTCACCTAGCTCCACTTCAGTCTGTCTTCTGCTTGCTAAGGAACCTTCATGAAGCAGTTCTACACTTGAAATATTGTTTTAGGGTAGTGTATTTATTCCTTAAGGCTTCCGTAACAACGTACAATGACTTTAAATAAGACTGTATGACAAAATAAGAGAAATTTATTTTCTCACAACTCTGGAGGCTACAAGCCTGAAGTCAAAACGTCAGGAGTGTCACTCTCTCTCTAAAAGATCAAGGAATATTTTCCTGCCTGTTTCCTAGCTCCTGCCCTTTAATCTTGGTGTTCTTCGGCTTACAGTTGTATCACCCCAACTCCACCTCTGTCTTCACATATCCTTCTTCCCTGCCCCTCTGTTCATCTCTGTGCTCATATTTCTCTCTTCTTATAAAGACATCAGTCATTGGATTAGGGCTTTCCCCCATTCATTATGACCTCATTTACTTGGTTACATGCCCAAAAACCTTATTCCAAATAAGGTCAGCTTCTGAAGTTTCAGGTGGACAGGAATTTATTCAACTTAGTGCAGATAGTATTTGGAAATGGCACCATTAGCTTGTGATCTTAATTGAAGATGCTTTTTTTTTTTCCTCTACAGACCACCTGCATGGAATCAGCCCTCCAAACTAGCAGCAGGATGTTTCCTTTGATATATTTCTCTAAAGGATAATCTCTATATTGCATGACTTCAGACTTATGCCATCTCAGATACCTGAAACATTTAAAAGTAATAACATAAATAAAGTACACTTATATAGATATAAAATCATGCATTTATATTATTTTATATTTTAATGGTATAAGAACATAAATAACTACAGCTCAGTTTTCAATTATTCCATAAATTTGATGATTTGTGAGTGTGACATGTGATATAATTTTTTTTTTCCTCAAAGAGACTAACTTTCAAAGACTGAGGTCAACAAAACATGCTTTTGTTTTGGATGGTTAGACAATGAAGCAATTTTAACATCTGGGGCTATAAACGTAAGTGGAAACTTCTTTAAACTAGGGTGATGAGCCTAATGCTGCATGGAAGACAATATATATTATATATATATATATATATATATATATATATATTTTTTTTTTTTGGTAGCTGAGACAGTTACTCATTTCCCCAAAGAAAAAAATATAGTACTTTCATAAACAAGGGAAAGATCTACAACTCAAAGTGACTTTCTGTAATAAAAGTTATGGTTTAGGGTGGAAATAAATTAACATCTGGGAATTGCTGCCAAGAAATAGATAGAAACAGAATATAATGTTACTCTAGAGACATACAGAATGAAAGGAAAAATTTTCAATAATCTAGTCAATTTCTACAGTGTTCACAAGGAATTTTAATCATTTTGGCTTCATTCTTTTTCACCCATTAAACTGCTTTTTTTCTCTTATTTATTGTCATTCATTTACTTTTCAATTAATTACTGCTGAATCAGAAAAAGCCTACTTGCCAGCTCTGAGTATACAGTGGAAGATGTGGTCCGTACAATCAAAGAGAAAGGGCTATTGTGAATGGCAAAGGAATGAACCATATGGTAGGTACTGTGGTAAGGGTAGGTATGAGGAGCATAACATGGGCACTTATTAAAAATCAGGATATCAGGGCAGGGTTCTCAAGTAAAGTGATCACAACTCTTGGACAGAAGATGAGTAGGAGTTAGCCCTGAAACAACAGCTGCAAAGACTCCAAAATAGGGGAACATGGTACTTACAAAAGGGTTGGTATGGAGATGAGGAATACAGACAAAAGATATGGCTGGAAAAGAAATAATGGCCATAGCTGACAAGGTTGCAAAACACTTTAAGTTTTTAGCTTATCCTCAGGGCAAATTTCAGTACAGTTTGGAAGAACTATTTAGGAGGAAAAAGGGATGTTGACTTGCTCAGGCAATTTAATAACATAGATTTATTCAGAAAAAATAAGGTAGTAGCTTTTCTGTATATCATTTATTCCCATATATAATATATAGACGCTTTCTCATATATATTATACATCCCTGAATACATTTATTGTACAACCTATATATATCATACAATACACACATACACATATAAATGTGTATCCCTAAATGAAATGGCCCCTGTAAGAGTCTGAAAGAAATAAAGAAGAAAACTAGAACATCTTCACCAACACACCAGAGCCATAAAACATCAATATTATATGAATATAATCAACTTTGATTATTTTATCACTTAAAAAGCAGGGCCCTATTTCATTTACATTTGTTATATGTACATTATTCTATGAGAGGCTCAAAGAAACACAAAAGGGTAAATAAAAATATAGGAGGGTTTTTCTACAAGCCAATTGGAAAATTATGCTTGCCTTTTTTCAAATGTCCTTATCCCACCCACATCCGCTGCAATCAGGGGCAGTTTTCCTGATGTACATAATGCAACTAAGATCTGTATTGAATGCCAGGGACAAAATGATAAATAAAACTTATTCCACACCACTGGAATAGACTTCATTACAGTCTAATGAAATGTAATGTAAATCAGTTTATTTTTACAAATTAAAAAAAATCTTTTAGGAAAAAACAAGACATGGAAAAGATGGAATTGAGTGGTTTGGAGACTGAGAATTCTCTATGGATTTCTGTTTTCCCAGTTACCTCTATTATTTATGTCACAAATGAGCGAGATGGCTGCACCTTTATATAAGTAAGAAATCATTTATTATCTGGATCTCTACAGCATTCTTACTGACATAGAAGAAAAGTCAAAGCTAGAGTATGAGGTCTGTAAGGTGAAGAATGATTCTTATGTTTTCCACAGAGACCAACCTAGTGATCAGCATATAGATGGTCTTAATAAAAGCCTATTTATCAAGGTGATGAAATAAATTCTGAAGAACTATCTTATCATCCATGCAATTATATTCCAATATATATATGCATTCAAATTCAATATATAAATATATTGCTAAAAAGTGGTGTAGAAAGTAAAATCAATAGTTGTTTAGTTTGTATACAGACATACTGATTAATATTTCTTAACTGAGTTCTTATTTTGGTGTTGGACTTCCCTTAAACAAGTAAATTTTGAGTTAGGGAAACTACAATATCAGAATAGTGCCATTAAAAGCATAGTTTGCATCAATTTTTTAAACTTATCTTACCAGCATCCTAATGAAGACTAAAATAGCCAAATGAGTTATTCCTGGCAGTTTTGGTCAGCACACATCAGCATCTGTCCCTGACAGAGAGCACCTAGATTTTCCACACATCTCTTGTTAATCTTGTTAGCATTTTAATAAATTTCTCCTACCAAACTGGCCTGGATAATTACCCATCATTTTCTTGTCAGTTTCATTTCTACAAATATCAGTCTCATTAGCCTTTTTTTTTTTTTCCTTTGATGAAAAATATTTTAGTTCACTTGGGCAGAGAATTACATTGGCTGGAAAGATAACAGCACTAAAAAGTAATAATTACAAACAAACCCATTAACATTGAGAATACTGTCTTAAAAATGAATCAGATTGAATTGTTTTTGCTACTGAGTTGTATGAGCTCCCTGTATACTTTGGATATTAACCTCTTATCAGATAGTTGATTTGTAGATATTTTCTCCCATTCCATAGGTTGTTTTGTTTATTTTGTTGACTGTTTATTTTGCTGTGCAGAAGCTTTTTAGTTGATGTGGTGACATTTGCTCATTTTTTTCATTTGTTGCTTATGTTTTTTATGTCACAGCCAAAAATACATCTTGGTAATATACAGCTCAGACCAATGTAAAGTATCATTTCCGCCACATTTTCCTCTGGGAGTTTTATAGTTTCAGGTCTTACATTCAATATGCAATACATTTTGAGTTAATTTTTATACACGATATAAGGAAATGGTCAAAGGATAGGAGTAGACATTTCTCCAAAGGCCAACAGGTACATGAAATGGTGTTCAATATCACTAATCATCAGGGAAATGTAAGTCAAACCCACAATGAAATGTCACCTCACACTTGTAGGATGACTATTATTAAAAACAAGCAATAACAAATGTTATTGAAGATGCAAAGAAAATAGAATCTTTGTTCACTGTTGATAGGAAGATAAATTTGTGCAGCCAATATGGAAAGCAGGATAGAGTTTCCTCAAAAATTTAAAATAGGACCACTGTATGATCCAGAAATTACACTTCTAGGTATATATCTAAATGAAATAAAATCATGATCTTGTGCAAATATCAGCACCCCTATGTTTATTGTAGCATCATTAACAATAGCCAAGACATTGAAACAACCCAAGTTTCCATTGATGGATGAATGGATAAAGAAAATATCTTTGTCCCACACAAGGGAGTATGATTCAGCCATAAAAACTGCCGATTTGCAACAACATAGATGAATCTTGATAACCTTATGCTGTAGAAATAAGTCAGAAAGAGAAAAGCAGTTATGATATGGTCTCATATATTAAATTTAAACAACAAAAACCTAAACGTAGAGAAATAGAAAGCACATTGGTGATTACCAGCAGTGGGTTGAGGAGGGTGAAGGTGGTCAAAGGGTATATAAACTTCAGGTTCTAAGATAAATAAATTTTGACTATGTAATCTACACCATGGTGGCTATAGTTAAGGAGACTGTATTGTATATTTGAAAGCTACTAGGAGAGTAGATCTTGAAACTTCTCATCACGCACATACTCACACATATACAAAAATTGTGACAATATGAGGTAATGGATGTGTTAATTAATCTTACTGTGATAATTACTTCACAGTTTATACATATATCGAATCATCATATTGGACTCCTTAAATGTACACAATGTCATGGGTCAGATATATATTAATAAATGTGGGAAAAATGAATCGGAATAAAAGCAATGAAAATTTTAGCATAATCTAGTCAACACAGCTCTTCCCATGAGCATGGGAAAGTAATGGCTGTTTCTAAGAATAAATACAGAGCTAAGGGATAGGAGGAATAGAGTGATACCTGCTTAGATTAAAACATATCAGAAGCCTGTCTATCTAAAACTGCCCTTGGCTCAACACTCCTCTTGGGATCTACTAAATGCTTCTTCAGTTCTACAGATGAATAATTCATCACCTGGACATCCCCTTACAGTCAACAAGAAAATGGAAAGGTCTTTGAAAGTTCATCAGTTAGTGAGCAATGACACTACTCATCTAATGCATCAGTGAGTAAAACACATGTAAGCCACCAGCAGGTGATGAACTAACTTAGCACTGTTCAATAGAAATAAAGTGCAAGCCACATATGTAATTTTAGACTTTGTAGTATATATACTAAAAACCAAGTGAAATTAATTTTAAGAAAAAAATATTTAATTCAACATATTCAAAAGATTATCATTTCAACATGTAATCAATGTAAAATTTATTAATGTGATATTGTACGTTATTTACTCCATACTAAGTTTTGAAATCCTATGTCTATCTTATAGTTGCCACATATTTCCGACTAGTCACATTTTAGGTGCTCAATAGACATGTGTCCAGATAAAAAGTGCAGGTGTAACTTGTGTTTTCCCTAAGTGGTTAATGGCTTACTGGATTATGTGCATTTTTCTGAAAGTCATTCTTCATTTACACAGGTCTTGTATTCTTTCAGGAGAGTCAATATCTATAGGGACTGTTTGATTTATTTTAAAATAAAATTTCCTTTTTGCTAATGCCTACTCTGAGAAAGTAAAAGGGATGAAAATGAATATCATGAAATGGTCTCTAAAAGATATATTCACAAAGCAATGATTTTTAAAAACTATGAAACCATACAAACAACTTTTTACAAATGCAAGCAATGCAAATTGACTATTATAGTGTTTTTAAATATCCACTAAAATAAATATGGATCATTTGATATAAATTAATAGTAGAGTGTTCTATTAAGCATAAAAGCATAAGGTAGAAATAAACACATTTAAAATCCTAAAGTTCTTTAGTAATCCTGAAACTTTTCTACAAGTCATAAGTTTCACTGATGTTTCTAAAAAGTATTGACTATCAAGAGGTATTTCATTTATACTGCTTTTCAAATAATAACATATTATTTATAGGAGAATACAACCTTAAACATGATGGATGACTTGGATATGTGTAGAAAGAAAATATAAATATATATACTTTTTTAACTGAACTTTAAACATTCACTTGCCTCAGAAAGAACTTGTCCTTTGTTTTGTTACAAAAACATCAAAAATCTCTAGTTGAATCCAGCTATAGAAACTCTATACTAATACCTGCAAACAGAGACTTCGGCTTTTGCCACTTGCAAACTTCACTCATTCAACTTGCAAATTTATTTAATTTAGGTGTCCAGTTATACTAATGTAAAACAGAATGCTGAATTCTATATGAATCCAGTTTAGTTCAGTCGCTCAGTCATGTCCTATTCTATGTGAATCCATGGACTGCAGCACACCAGGCCTCCCTGTCCATCATCAACTCTCAGAGTTTACTCAAACTCATGTCCATTGAGTTGGTGATGACATTCAACCATCTCATCCTCTGTGGTCCCCTTCACCTCCTGCTGCAATCTTTCCCAGCATAAGGGTCTTTTCAAATGAGTCAGTTCTTCGTATCAGGTGGCCAAAATATTGGAGTTTCAGCTTCAACATCAGTATTTCCAATGAATACACAGGACTGCTTTCATTTGAGATGGACTGGTTGGATCTCCTTGCTGCCCAAGGAACTCATAAGAGTCTTCTCCATACCACACTTCAAAAGCATCAGTTCTTCAGTGCTCAACTTTCTTTATAGTTCACCTCTCACATCCACATCCATACATGATTACTGCAAAAACTGTAGCCTTGACTACACAGACCTTTGTCGGCAAAGTAATGTCTCTGCTTTTTAATATGCTGTCTATGTTGGTCATAGCTTTTATTACAAGGAGTGTCTAAAAGACATGGCTTCAATAAGCATCTGCAGTGATTTTGGAGCCCAAAACAATAAAGTCTGACACTGTTTCCACTGTTTCGCCATCTATTTGCCATAAAGTGATGGGACCAGATGCCATGAAATAAGCTTTCTGAATGTGGAGTTTTAAGCCAACCTTTTTCACTCTCCTCTTTCACTTTCATCAAGAGACTCTTTAGTTCTTCTCTTTCTGCCATAAAGGTGGTGTCATCTGCATATCTGAGGTTATCGATATTTCTCCCGGCAATCTTGATTCCAGCTTGTGCTTCATCCAGCCCATCGTTTCTCATGATGTACTCTGCATAGAAGTTAAAGAAGCAGGGTGACAATGTACAGCCTTGACGCACTCCTTTCTCTATTTGGAGCCAGTCTGTTGTTCCATGTCCAGTTCTAACTGTTGCTTCCTGACCTGCATACAGATTTCTCAAGAGGCAGGTCATGTGGTCTGGTATTCCCATCTCTTTCAGAATTTTCCACAGTTGATTGTGATCCACACAGTCAAAGGCTTTGGTATAGTCAATAAAACAGAAATAGATGTTTTTCTGGAATTCTCTTGCTTTTCAATGATCCAGTGGATGTTGGCAATTTGATCTCTGGTTCCTCTGCCTTTTCTAAAACCAGCTTGAACATCAGGGAGTTCATGGTTCATGTATTGCTGAAGCCTGGCTTGGAGAATTTTGAGCATTACTTTATTAGAACATGAGATGAGTGCAATTGTGTGGTAGTTTGAGCATTCTTTGGCATTGCCTTTCTTTGGGATTGGAATGAACACTGACCTTTTCCAGTCCTGTGGCCACTGCTGAGTTTTCCAAATTTGCTGGCATATTGAGTGCAGCACTTTCACAGCATCATCTTTCAGGATTTGAAAGAGCTCAACTGGAATTCCATCACCTCCACTAGCTTTGTTCGTAGTGATGCTTCCTAAGGCCCACTTGCCTCCACATTCCGGGATGTCTGGCTCTAGATGAGTGATCACGTCATCATGATTATCTTGGTTGGGAAGATCTTTTTTGTACAGTTCTTCTGTGTATTCTTGACACCTCTTCTTAGTATCTTCTGCTTCTGTTAGGTCTATACCATTTCTGCCCTTTATTGAGCCCATCTTTGCATGAAATGTTCCCTTGGTATCTCTAATTTTCTTGAAGAGATCTCTAGTCTTTCCCATTTTCTTCTTTTCCTCTATTTCTTTGCATTTATTGCTGAGGAAGGCATTCTTATCTCTTCTTGCTGTTCTTTGGAACTCTGCATTCAGATGCTTATATTTTTCCTTTTCTCCTTTGCTTTTTGCTTCTCTTCTTCTCACATGTAGTAGCCTTTAATTTTATATGTTTGTTTGGGGATTTTAGAATAAAGAGTTCAATAAAAAATAAGCAAGTCCAATTTTTACATGAGGTACCATTCCTGATAATTAAAATGATACTACAGAACATTTTAGTAAGTAATGGGAGAGCTCAGAAAGTAAAGATAAGATCTGTCTTTCAAAGAATTTAGTTTAATAGGAGTAATTTTCCAGAGATTGTACTAATATAAGAGAATCAGTGGTGTGCCAAATAGTCTATGTAGACAAAGGTTTATCAGCCTTGAAGAAAAATAAATAAACAAAAATTATCATCAAGAAAAATTCTCAAAGAAATAAGAAGGATAATAAGGATTAGATAAATAATTAGGAGGGAGATGCTTACTCCTTGGAAGAAAAGTTATGAGCAACCTAGATAGTATATTCAAAAGCAGAGACATTACTTTGCCGACTAAGATCCATCTAGTCAAGGCTATGGTTTTTCCAGTAGTCATGTATGGATGTGAGAGTTGGACTGTGAAGAAGGCTGAGTGCCGAAGAATTGATGCTTTTGAACTGTGGTATTGGAGAAGACTCTTAAGAGTCCCTTGGACTGCAAGGAGATCCAGCCAGGCAATTCTGAAGGAGATCAACCCTGGGATTTCTTTGGAAGGAATGATGCTAAAGGTGAAACTCCAGTACTTTGGCCACCTCATGTGAAGAGTTAACTCATTGGAAAAGACTCTGATGCTGGGAGGGATTGGGGGCAGGAGGAGAAGGGGACAACCAAGGATGAGATGACTGGATGGCATCACTAACCTGATGGACATGAGTCTGAGTGAACTCCGGGAGTTGGTGATGGACAGGGAGGCCTGGCGTGCTGCGATTCATGGGGTCGCAAAGAGTCGGACATGACTGAGCGACTGAACTGAACTAAACTGAATAGTGAGTGAATAGGAAATGAAAAAAGTTACAAAATCAGTTACTGCACAAGTCTGTCTAGAATGGAAGACTTATAAGAAAGGAGATTATCTGTCAATATCAAAGGTTCTTAAAAACGATTCTTGAATGAATAGAAAACCACTGAGAAGAGAAGTGATAGAAGGAAATGATTTGGAGGTTGGGGGATTCTTTTGCAGTGTATGTATAACTTGGTGCTGAAGCTGAAACTCCAATACTTTGGCCACCTGATGCTAAGAACTGATTCATTCAAAAAGACCTTGATGCTGGGAAAGATTGAAAGTGTAAAGACTGACGGAGGATGAGATGGTTGGATGGCATCACCAACATGATGGACATGAGTTTAGGTAAACTCCGGGAGTTGGTTATGGGCAGGGAAGCCTGGCATGCTGCAGTCCATGGGGTCTCAAAGAGTCAGACACGACTGAGCGACTGAACTGAACTGACATAGCTTGGTCTCCCTAGAGATAGCACAGAGGTCACTGCAGCAATGAGGATAAGGCAGACCTAGGGCACAGAAAAATAGTGATAATCAGAACCAGAAGAAACAGATCAGCTGGGCAGGTGACATAGATATCAATCTGTAACTGTCACATTTTGAAGTTTATGCCTACTACATGCTAAGCATTGTACAAGTTCAATTATTTAATAACCATACATTAGATCTGCCTAAAGCTTGTATTGTAAGTTTTTATGATCCCCAGTCTGTACACATGGAAACTGAGGCTCAATAAATTCTCAACAGTTTTCAAAAGTCACCAGGCAAGTAAACAATAGAGCTGAGATGAAAATCTAGAAAATCTCTTTCTAAAACTTGTTCCTTTAAAAATTATGCAAAAATAATAAAATATCTCTGAAAATAAAAGTGATGGGAAAAAGGGAAATGTGATTCATCTCAGGAAGACTGTATTGAGTAGATGGGAAGCATTTATTTATTTGTTTTGATAAAACACCTTGGGTCAAGGATATGAGACTCCTTGAAGCACACCCAACAAAAACAGTCACTAACTCATCTTCCAATTAACCTAATCCTCTGAGGGGCAGATGTGGTTAAATTGGTAAAGAACAAGCCTTTTGTTTTGATGCATGGAGCATGAACACTGGAATTGTTCTCAACGTCCCTTTTGTCCACATTTTCTTCATCTGAAAAAATGCTGGGTAAATATTAGAATAGTATTCATTTGAAGAGGTCTCAACTTACCCGTGTGCCTGTGGTGTCCACAAGTCTTTGCTGGGTCTTGTTAAGCACAATTCACCATGAAAGGTAGACATTCTCACTGCAGGTAGATTCAAAGCTATGAATTACTGCTATCATTTGGAAACCAGAGTCAAGAGCTGAAGGGTTTCTTGGAATTAAGTTTATAACCACAAAGAATCACATCGATTTTTCTCGTTACTAATAGTCAAAGCATAGAAAATGAGGAATCTTCTTTTACAGTGACCTTTTAATCTTTCTGATCTGTGCTAATGTTGACACATTTCACCAACTTTAACTAATTTTATCTATCATATGTAGGTGGTAACTTCCTTTCCAACCAAATTATAACCATGAGCATGTTAATAACCAGGGGAAATTAGGATATGCAGAGGTATGCTATTTGGTTTACCACCTTTCTGAAAATGCATTAGACAAGTTTGGAAATTTCTCATTTATATATCTCTTTGGAGTTTCTCAGTTGTCATCAGCAGGGACCAGAAAAGTTATTGCAGACACAATCTAAAAGCAGAGATGAAAAGAACCTTAGAAATCTCACATGCTAACCTTTTAAGGCCAGTGGTATGCTGATTAAAGATACAACAACTAGCTACCTGGGATATTAAAAACAAACAAACCTGATCTGTAGCTCTTGCCAATTTCAAACTACCATTATGGCCAATTTCAAGCTAGGAATATGTGATATCATTGAACTTAGAGTTGGAAAGCCGTATGTACAACTGGGCTTTCCAGCTGATGAGGTAGTAAAGAATCTGCCCACCAATGCATGATGCAAAAAACACAGGCTCCATCCCTGGGTTGGGAAGATCCCCTGGAGGGGAGGAAATTGGCAATCCACTCCAGTATTTTGACCTGAAGAATCTCACGGACAGAGGAGCCTGACAGGCTGCATACAGTCCATGGGGTAGCAAAGAGTTGGAAACAGTTGAGTGATAGCACTCGCTCGTGCACAACTGGGTCTCCTGATTGACACCAATGGGGTCCTAATAGGTGCGTCCTCTTGAACCAATGGCACAGACATAGGCTGGTGCCCCTGTACCCAGAGGGCAATTCTCCTCTGCTGGAATGGCCAGGTGCAGCTGCCTGTACTTAACATGATTTTAAGTTACTCAGACATTTCTGGATTTGTGACTAAGTTTAAATGGTTACCTCTTAAAAACTGGTTATGCTTACCAATTTATTTTATAAAATAATAATCCAAGGAAACTTTCTAGGATATATTAATCATATGCTTCCTTTTTTTTTTTTTAAAGAAATATGCTTATATGAGCCCTTAAATTATACTTAATTTTTAAATATGGGAAATTGGGAACAATTAGTATAGAATTGTGATTATAAAGGTACCATGTGATTATAAAGTAAGGCAAAGTGTGCTAACCAGGTCTTGCTCAGAAGCAAATGGAAATAATTATAGCCATTCAATCCTTAAACCTGAGTCAGGGGACAGGGGACAATGGAGACCCAGCACTAAATATTATTACTAGGATTGTATTATGAGCAGGAGTAAAGCCTTAAATATATTACTTAAGAATCTTAAGAGGCCATCTGGTAGGGTTAATTAATCCAAAGTTTACATCTGACAGTAATTAAAAATCACGAAGCCAATGAGATATAAATAGGATTTCAACTGTAATAAAGAGAAAAGAGAGGAAGGAAGTGGAGGTTATTTGTAGAAAAGAGAAATTCAAAAGGTCAAATTCTTCCAGAAGAATTTAAAATCTCCAAATTGGAGAGGAATTTTCATGCACAGACCACAACTGGCTCCAAGAAGTCAAGAAAGCAAGAACTAGCTGACACAGGTGACTTTTCAAGCCATGGGTTGGGCTGGATCAGTGATTTCTGGTACTGTGAATGAGGACACTCTGAGTAGTTGAGAAATTAGTAATGCAATGTCTAGGGGAAAAACAGTATTTCTAATTATTAAAATGACACTTCTGCTAAGGAGGGGTGGCCACATTGCTGAATTTTGCATTACATTCAATAGTTTTGGTTACTCAATAATCTTGAGAGTTATATACTTTGCTTGTTGTGCTGAGTTGTGCTGAGAGGGAAACAGAGGTTCAGAGAAATAAAATAAATTTCTCAAAGCCACACAGCTTATTTGCCCAATGAAAGCCTGTGCAACTTACTGAAAGTACATTGTAGTAAAACTTCAAGGACTTCTTCTGGGTGGAAAGAAAAGAAACCTGTCATTTATAGAGACTGGAATGAGGGATCATAGCTTAAGAATTTGATAAATGAAAGAAAAGAATATCAAAGCTTCTGCTATTTCCTCATTAATGTTGATAGGTGAGGACCTAAAATAAATAGTCATTTGTTTAGCTGAGAAACTTCGTAATTTAGGACAACATAAAAATATGTAATGAAATCAGGATGGGTGAAGTAAAGGAGACAGCTAGGTATAAAAAATGTGATTGTAGAGCTTGGAAGAGAGATTTCTGGAGAGAACAATATAAAGAAGTTCAAGAAAAGGAAATCAAAGTGAGAACCTAAAAGCAGAAATCTTCATGGCCAGGAATGTCTGATGGCATTCTAGGGCAGTGAGATTTAATATTCCATTTTATATTATTGTGTGTAATCCTCTCCCTCTTTTGTTACTCCCAAACCAACCTTCAGTAATAGTCCACTAAAAATAACTTTGTGTTAGTGAAGCTTTGGGGAAATGAAGAATGCAAAATGTTGTTTAGGCTGGTTTGTCTGTAGAAATACTCAAAATAATCACTTAAAGGGGCAAAGGAGAAAAAATGTAGGAAGCAGGATGAGGTGGGTGCTTTGGAAACTCACTGAAATATTAAAAGAGATTTATAGCATATGGCTGGGGACTCAAGGAATCGAATTAGAATGCTAAAGCAAAGAGTGACCTCAGAAAGCTGGAGAACACTGAGATATTAAGATATCTGGGTGACACAGGAAAAAGGCCTGACCAAAGTATATTATCAAATGCTGTTGGAAGTTAGTTTCTGAAGGACTGGACTAATTTTACCTAGTTCTAGGCAGCAGCCCAATTCCTGAGGAGACTCGAGGTTGTTTCTGATGGTGACGCCTTTACTAATCTATGGAACTGAGATCTTGAGAAAACTGCCTTTATGATAAATATCACATTTAATACGTTTAAAATTTTCTAGTCAGAAATCCATAGTTTTCCATAAAGGTTTCATAGTGTATCACTTCGGAAACGAGAGTGAAAATGATAAACACAGATGCAAAGTTATATTACTACTTTTGGCCCAAAAAAGCAAATTCTTAAAATTACTATATATAGATGTTTCTGACTATGGCTAATAGAAGCTCTGAAATAATGAATTTTGAAGGCTAAAAACTAAAAATAATTTCTAAAATCTTTGACTTTCAAATAAATAGAAGAAATAACTTAAAAATAGATGTATTTAGCAAGAGAGTGTTTTGTTGTTGTTGTTGATTTTTTTTTTTTTTTTTTTTTACTGACAGCGTCTGTCTTTTTTGGAACACCCCCAGGGCAAATAAACCTGTGATTGAATTAATGGCTGATTCAATAAAATTAATACACTCCTGTAAGTCACATGAAGCACAGGTCCAAGGAACAGATGGCTGAATATATCTGCAGACTCACATTGACAAACTACAGATAAAGACCTAATGAAAACTATTAAAATAATTCATAAATGAGTCAAACATCTGCTCTTTTACAGTTAGACCAGTAAGTAACAGAACAGCAATGCACTCAATTTTACCCCCAAAATAAAAATTGCATTGTTGAAATTTTCACATTAACCAGATGCTTAAAGAACTCATAATTTAAAAAAAAAAAAAAGTTGAGGACTGTTCCTTTGCAAAAAAACTAAATAAATAAAAAGAATAGGAACATAAGGAGGTAGCTAATATTTTTTATCTGTATATTTCCAAAATATTCACAGTGGTATATTTTATACACATTTTACACAAAGAAATAATAATTTTATCTTGTTATCACTTAAAAATGTTCCATCTTTCACAGAGTCCTCTTTATCGCTCTTTATGCAGTTTACTGACAGACATCAAGTGTCTGTTTATGGATATTAGGTTTGGGCCATTTGGTCAAAAATAGAGGATAAGTTGTTTAAAATATCTAAATGAATTCAAAATTTATTTTCAAAGAAAAAGTACAAAATATAATTTAGGTATTATGTTTGCAAAGTCATCTCTTTTCATTAACTGTTTAAAACATCTGTTAATTTAAAAGAATGTAGAGAGAATATCTCATGACAAACGCTGAGTATATATGACATTAAACATGGATTTTATAAACTCTGAATTATCATTTTATCTGATAAATACAAATCTGGGTAGAAAGAAAGAATTCAGAGTATACTAAGACAATTTTTGACGTAATTTGTTACTCAGTTATTTACATTAAGAGCATTATTCATGCCTCTGGACACCTATGATCTTTATTCTATCAAATTCTGAGGGTCAGATATTAAGTTTCATTGCTTCAGTTTTCAGGTAAAACATCTTTTAGTACAGATCAAATCAATTAGCAGGATCCTGAGAAATTATCAAAAGCTTTTCAGTTTTACTAATGATTAAAATTTACTTAACTTTTTCCACACAAGTAATAAATTCAAAATGACACAATAATGTACATTTTCTGCCTATTCATCCAAAGAAACATAATGTTTATAAATACCGAGTATTTTTCATGGATATTCAATTATATTTAATATTTTAATGGCTTATCTCCAGTTCACTGGGGCTAATTTTATGATATAATATTTTAGAAATTAAACTGAAGTATCTAAATAATTTAATAATTAAGAATTAATTTAGAATGGGTAGATAGCTGTTTCTTTCAAATAGTGTTTATTAATAGTATTCAATAGAGAGACTGTAACTTTCTAACACAGCTTAAGAGTACATTTAACAATTTTCAGTATAGATAATAAATATAGATAATAAATCAGTATCTCTCATTCCATTATTTGCCATTTATTCATGTTTCAAATTTCACAAAAATACTCTGAGACCATACAATAATAAATAAATGAAGAGAACACTGAGATTCATTCTGTTTGTTGGTTTCTGCACAAATGTATTTTTCCCTAAAATATGAGACCAAAAAAAAAAAAAATCCAATTTTTTCTGTTTACTGTTGGTATAAACCTGAACAAATAAAGGGAAAAGAAAAACTAAAAAGTTAATCTCCAGGCAAAAATAAATGTTTAAATAAGAAAAAAATCCAACCTGTATTTTGTTAATTATTATTCAAGATTTTTTCAATTTATTCAATTACTATTACCCTAGTTTTTCTGAATTTTAAAGAAAGAATATATTTAGAATGACATTAGAGTTATAACATACTATTGCATTCCTTTTTAATGCAAATTAGAGATCACTGTAACTGATCTTGAAAAGCATTTTTTTTAATTAATAGCAATAGCATACTATTTAAAATTGGGGGCTCATAAAAGATAATGTACATGAAAATATTAGGAAACTGTGAAGCAACATAGATATAAGGTGTTATTATCATTATTTTATGCAATGGTCAGAGAAAAATATCAGCTGAATCTATTGTAAACAATTCTTAGCAGAGGATGAACAAAATATCCTATTGCTGATTCCCAGGTGTCTTGTATTGGAAACACTGAGCAAAGTGAGCAACCTGAAAAAAATAATTTTGAGAAAACTCACAGTCCAGAATCTCATTAAACAGTACGTATATCTTTTTTTGTCACATCTTTATTACATATATGCATATTTTATATTTGTTTATCTTAATATCTTTATTTTGTATATCTTTTAAAAATGTTTTAAACATATTGATAAAGAGTCCAAGATAGAATATTAGAAATATAGAATCTGGCCCTAGTTTTATTTCTAGTTTATTACATGGCTGCAAGAATACTTAATCTTTCAAATCTTGGTTTTTGCAGTATAAGTGTCTAAAATGCCTATTTCACAAAGCTTGACAAAACATTTGAGCAACTACCACTGATCTTGGTATATAACACATTTAAATAAGCATGTTGAAATAGTCTTTAAAGACTTTATCTTCTTTACTAGCCTTTTATTAATCGATGTTGTTAGTACTTATTCACAAAATTTGCTAGCTTATTATTCCCCATTTGATCACACATGATATTACCATGTACACTTCTACTTCTGAATATTTTCCTGGGTATCTTGATTGGCAGCACTAGAAATACATGGATCTGAACCTGATGTGAAGAACTGACTCATTGGAAAACACCCTGATGCTGGGAAAGATTGAAGGCAGGAGAAGGGGACGACAGAGGATGAGATGATTGCATGGCATTACCGAGGCGATGACCATGAGTTTGAGTAAGCTCTGGGAGTTGGTGATGGACAGGGAGTCCTGGCGTGCTGCAGTCCATGGGGTTGCAAAGAGTTGGACACGACTTGGCTACTGAACTGAACTGAACTGAGCTGAACTCCAGTTATCCGTCAATGAAGAAAGTGAAAGTGAAGTCGCTGAGTCGTGCCCGACTCTTTGCGACCCCATGGACAGTAGCCTGCACCAAGCTCCTCTGTCCATGGGATTTTCCAGGCAAGAGTACTGGAGTGGGTTGCCATTTCCTTCTCCAGGGAATCTTCCCGACCCAGGGATCGAACCCAGGTCTCCCTCATTGTAGACAGACGCTTTACCGTCTGAGCCACCTGGAAAGTCAAACATATTTTCCACATCCCTCTTGTCAGGGTGCTCTCCTGTACCCTATGACATTTTTATCCAAACTTCACTCCCCCAGACCATTGATTCTGCCACTTTCCAACTCACTTTCAGCAGATAACAGTTGGACTACTCAGCAGAATAAATAGAAGCTAATAATACTTTCTTTTATTTGTACTATTCGTTCCTCCTTTGCCTGACTTAGGTTGCAATATATGTCTAATCATTTTACCTGTGTTCTAGTGCATAAATTCTCAAACTATCTTTTAAATTATTAAATTTTTCTTATTGCCATTCCACCATGGGCCTATTTTTTAATATTCAACAAAAAAAGCAATCAATGGGAAAATAAAATAAAATATAGATATAAAATACAAGCCAAAGTTTGTATTAGGTTCAACTAACATAAATTTTGTCAATTAGAATATAAATTATCCTCAATTTCTTATATCTGTCTCAACAGTCATTAAAAGATAGTTGAATCAGCACCATTTCTTCGACATGAGTTGAATAACACTTATGAGTGTATGGCATCTCCCATCTTTTCAGGGATGTTGATATAGCACTGATTAACCTCTTTCCTGCATCATTTTCCTTCTCTATTAGCTTCTTCTCATTAGCATGTAAGCATGCTCCTGTTTCTGCCCTAGAGCTACTATCGCATACCTCAGCTCTAATTTACAGCAAGAGTTTTGAAAAGCAATCTGCAGTAACCATCAAGCTGCCCTCTCCTCCATCTGCCTTTGCAGCTCACTGCTATCCAGCTTCCCTCTCAATCGTTATCACTTCACTAGAATTGCTTCCGCCAAGCTCACAAATATTCAGAGTTGATTTCACCACCCACCATGGAACATTTGGCAACATCTGAAGACATTTCAGTTGTCACAACTGAGGGATGATACTGGCATCTAGTGGGTAGAGGCCAGGGAAGCTGCTAAACATAACTACAATACACAAGACAACAACTCTCAAAACAAAGAATTATCCAGCTCAACGTGTCTTGAGGGATATTTCAATTCTTTTGTGTCTCATTTCTTCCAGGATCTGACACTGTCAGAGAAATTTGAATTCCAGATCCAGAGGCTTGGGTGGAACATACAAGTCACTGAGTTCAGCTCATACTCCTGAGATCCAGATGATAACCAACCTGAAGGAAAAAATATCTGCTCCTCTATTTCCTTTCCATCTTAGAGTTTTCTTCTAATTGCCGTTCAGATGGTGGATAAACAAAAATGATGAAGTTCAACTGTAATGTCCCAAACCAAATACATATTTCCTCAATTTTGCTATACCCAGCACACTAGAATCATGAAGTTGTCCATGCCAAACCTGTCTTTCCCTCTTATTCTTTCTCTCTTTCATCCCTGCAACTTCCAAAGAGGTGCAGTGGCAAAGAATCTGCCTGCTACTGCAGGAGACACAGGGGTGTGGTTTTAATCCCTGGGTCAAAAAGATCACCTGAAGGAGGAAATGTCAACCCATTCTAGTATTGTTGTCTGAAAAATTCCATGGACAGAGGACCCTGGTGGGCTACAGTCTATGGGGTCGCAAAACAATAGGACATGACTTAGTGACAGCGTTCCAGCACTCTCCAGATCCTTCATCCCTAATATCTACTTAGGACATTATGCTCACTTTGTACTCGTGTGTGTGTGTGTGTGTGTGTGTGTGTGTGCGCGCGCGCGCGCGCGCACGCACTCAATGCTCAGTCATGTCTGACTCTTTGCAACCCCATGAACTGTAGCCCGTGAGGCTCCTCTGTCCATGGCATTTTCCAGGCTTGAATACTGGAGTGGATTGCCATTTCCTACTCCAGGGGATCTTCCTGATCCAGGGATTGAACCATCATCTCTTGCGTCCCTGGCATTGGCAGGCAGATTCTATACCACCGTGTCACTTGGAAGCTTATACATACTTGCCATAGCTCAAATCCATTCTTTTCTCTTCACCACTATCCCCAACATCAGTGTCAACAGGAAAGGCAAAGAAGCTGGCCTTAAAAATGGGCAGAAATTGTTAGGGGAAGCACACTGACTGGAACCGCCCACCCTAGCCAGGCACCATAGTAACCATTTGCATGAGTTGTTTTACGACTTCTTAGCAGGACCTCCTGCTAAGGAACACTGAACTAATAAGCCATCACCAAAGGGAAGAGTTCAGGAAAGGACAAAAGGAGACATCACATGTCTGACCACCTCCCAGAATCCTTTTCTCTGGCATCCATCTTGGCTGAACAAGGTGTGCACCATCAGGAAAGACTCTGAGTCAGAATGGTTGGCTGAAGACAACCCGGAAACTAATCCCATCACCATAAAATGGGAGTCTGCGAGCCACATGGCAGAGCAATTTTCCTGGGTTCCCTTACCTTCCTGCTCTCTGCCTGGGTGCACTTTCCCAATAAAATATCTTGTTTTCTCAGCACATGTGTCTCCTCAGACAATTCATTTCTGAGTGTTAGAAAGCTCAGTTTGGGGCCCTGGAAGGGGTCCCCCTTCTTGCAAGAAAACCACAAGAATCTGGAGTAAAACAACCTAAAGGAGCAGTAGATGATTTAGAATTTATCCCAGCGCTGATGGTGGCAATCATGGCTTCCAGTATCTCAAGGCTGCGGTGCTTGAGCTGTCCAGACTCACTGAGACTCTTCCCGTGATGGGAATTGTCATTCATCATTATTTTGCTGTTGTCCTATTATTAAAGAAGCCTGCATCCTCATTTTTCTGGCAGACTTTTCCCAGAACATTCTCAAGACACCATTCAGAGTTGTCTTGGTAAAATACAAAATCTAACCAAATCATACCTCTATTAAAACCATTCAGTGGTTCCTAATTTCCCTTTGGATAGCAATGTCTTTACTATGGTTGCATGGTTTTAGGATCCAGCACCTGATTACTTCTCCGTTTCATCTTTAACTACTTTTACTCCTCCACAAGCAACACATTGTACTATATACCTTTCAAGTCAGACTTGTATTTTCTCTAACTCTCCACACTCCCTTTTACCATAATGTTTGTATGAGATGCTCTGTCTGTAATAGTCTTCCTTTTCCCAGGCAAAAATCATACTCAACTTACAGCCATTTGATAATATAACTTCAACAGGCCATACTTGAACTCCTAATCTAGATTCCTTTCCCTTTTATGTTCTCACAGAACACACGCTACTTCTCCTTCTCCATATTACTTTGCAATATGTATATTGTATGTGCGTATTTACTTACGTTTACTCCTTCTCCCCTTCCCTCTAGAGAGATAAACTCTCTGACAGCAGAAATTCCATATGTCACATCCGTTGCTTTATTTCCTGTCCCTAGTTTACTGTCTGGTACGTGATAGGTGCCGATAACATCCTAACATGATACTAATGCTGGAATGGTATTCTGTTCTACCACTGCTACTTATTTGCAGGCAGTTTATCTTCTCTCATGCCTTACTATGGTCCTTGTGATCACCATGGGCTACAAAAGAATAGCACTACTTTTCCCTGGGAATACTTTCCCCATGTTTACCTGGTGCAAAAGGAGGAAGGTATGGGGGTGACAGGATTATGCTACGTTCTTTCCATTTCTCACTTAACAGAGCCATGCTTCCTTTTAGAGAAATGCAGAAACACCTCACTTCCTGGCACAAATATCTAAGTCCATGTTGGGAGTACATGCTCTTCCTTCTACTTCTAGTGTGTCCCTTACCCCTACCTTTTATTAATATTTGCTTCAAACAATATCTTCCGAAAATATTCTACTTATGGACATATCCCATATTCTTCATATAAATTATTTATGTAAATAAGACACCAGTCCTTAGGCTGAACCAGGACCACTGATAGACTGTATTAAATTTCATTCTTGCTCATATTTTTTGATTGTTATAAATTGAAAGAATAAGAAATGTATCCTCAGTTGAATAAAATTTAAGATGTATATGAGGAGGTACAAGCAAAAACATTGTTATATCAGATGTATATTAAATTTCCATTTCCATTTACCAGAATCCCTTTCATTGATAAATGTAAGCAAAGAATATAAGTCCTTGACTGAAACACAAAAAATGTAACAGAAATCTTACATTTTACAAAGTTTGTAAAAATTTTAATAAAAATAAATGGCAGTACTGTATACCTGATTAATAAAAACTATACATACTTTTGATAATTCAAAGCATCACACACATGACATCTACTCCAAAATATTTCATAATTCTATATTTTAAAATGAGAGTTAAAAATCAACGCTGGGAAACAAAAATTGTAATCATTATCCATGAGTTAACAATAGTATGTATTCATTATACAGAGAACTTTGACTTTTGTTATATAAAAACATTTTATAGATTTATAGGTTTTCAAGAAAATAAATAATAGTTTTAAACTGCTTATCCCATTCACAAATAGTAGAGGGATAATATTTCCGTAAATGATGTAAATTCTTTTTGTATTTTTACCCATAGTGGCAAATCAAATTATGAGAGACTAGTAAATTATTTCGGAGAAGGCAATGGCACCCCACTCCAGTACCCTTGCCTGGAAAATCTCATGGACTGAGGAGGCTGGTGGGCTGCAGTCCATGGGACTGTGAAGAGTCAGACACGACTGAGTGACTTCACTTTCACTTTTCACTTTCATGCGCTGGAGAAGGAAATGGTAACCCACTCCAATGTTCTTTCCTGGAGAATCCCAGGGACGGGGAAGCCTGGTGGGCTGCCATCTATGGGGTCGCACAAAGTCGGACAGGACTGAAGCAACTTAGCAGCAGCAGCAACAGTAAATTATTATATCAAGGAAAATAAAATGGTTACATTGAAGAAAGACCCCTGAACATTCATACTGTAACCAAATTGATTCCCATCCTGTAGCAATCTCTTATGATCTATCTGCTTACAAGTGTTACAGGATGGCCATTCATTACCCACTTCTATTCCTCTGTGTCTAAATTTCACACTATTTTATTATTCTGGGATGCATTAAACTATTGCATTCATCGTTTTGGCTCATATGTACAAAAGCTAAGAAATTTTGAGTCAGAAACAGATTTACAGTGACCATATCTCCTTTCCATTTTATGTACCATTTCTGGTTTCTCTTTACAGCTGAGCTTCCCTAATTCCATGCTCTCCTAACAACAGAAGAACATATTTCTGATATGTTTCAGTAAAGAAAGAGACTAGAACACTGATTTATTAAAAATGTCTCTTTGTTTATAAACTAAATCCAGGCCAGTAATTTTTTTTTCTTTATTTCTCTTTCTCAGTCCCCCTCCTTCTTTCTCACTTTTCAGTGTGGGGAATTTGTTTTCCAATTATATCACAAGTACACATTTCTAACTATTGATATATTCATTCTTACATACACCAGTAGTTGAATCAAGCCCTATCATTTATTTGTGAAATGTCGGCTTTTTGTTTTTCTACTACATAAATGATCATCTATGGCCCTTTGGATTGTACCTCCAAAACTTTAGATAGCTGAATATATTCTCCTAGTTTAGCAGATGTCTATATGAAATCTACCAGACTGAACCATATTCTGTAAACCAAATTATCACACTGGGAGTTGCTTTCTTCTTTATTCAAATTTCTCTCTCTCTAGCATTTAACAATGTCTTTTGTTCTGTTTTCAACTTGACTACACCAGCTCTTAGTTGTGGAATGCAGAAAATTTAGTTGGGGCATGCAGGATCTACCTCCCTGACAAGGGATTAACCCACCCCAACCCCCCATGTTGGGAGTGTGGAGTTTTAGCCACTGGATTACCAAGGAAGTCCCACTAATATTCTTTTACTTGTTTTGAAGTTTCAATTTAACAATTCAAGATACCAGTTATGAGTTTTATAAAGTTTCATATAGCTGAAGTGTTTTCCCTGTTACATAATTAGATCTTTGTCCTTAATCCATTCCCATAAATAACTGCTTGCTCCAGCACATATGTATTTGGAAGAACTCAAAAGTCACTTTGTATGGTTCCCCCTCAATATCTGCATTTTCACTAACATGGATGTTCTTTCTTCTCCTTTTCTTTATTGAGGATTTAGCATGGCTTTCCATTTTTTGTCATATTGGTAAACTTTTTTTAAAACTTTGTATCTTATATTGGAGAATAGCCAATCAACAATGTTGTGATAATTTCAGTTGGACAGCAAAGTGACTCAACCATACATAGACATGTAAATTTTTGCTTGTTTTTATCTTAAGCTGTCATCACCTCCTGCTGCTGCTGCTAAGTCGCCTCAGTCATGTCTGACTCTGTGCGACCCCATAGATGGCAGCCCACCAGGCTCCTCTGTCCCTGGGATTCTCCAGGCAAGAATACTGGAATGGATGGCCATTTCCTTCTCCAGTGCACGAAAGTGAAAAGTGAAAGTGAAGTCACTCAGTCGTGTCCGACTCTTAGCAACCCCATGGACCGCAGCCTACCAGGCTCCTCCATCCATGGGATTCTCCAGGCAAGAGTAGTGGAGTGGGGTGCCATCACCTCCTAGGCTAAGATAAATACCTAAGCACCATCTCTGATTCTAATTTTTCTCTCACTCTCCTCCTTAACCCATCAAAGCAAACTGTCTACTCAAACTTCAAGACACACCCTAAGTCTCATACTCAGTTTTGCCCCAATCCCGTGCTTAGTCACTCAGTTATGTCTGACTCTTTACTACCCCATGGACTGTAGCCTGCCAGGCTCTTCTGTCCATGAAATTCTCCAGGCAAGAATACTGGAGTGGGTTGCCATTTCCTTCCCCAGGGAAATCTTCCCAACCCCCAGATGGAACCAATGTCTCCTGAGTCTCCTGCATTACAAGCAGGCTCTTTACCCACTGAGCCCCAATTCTATTTACTATCTTATCATCTGGATTACTACAGTATTTTCTGTTTTCATTCTTGCTCTCATGTATCCATTCTCAACCAACAGCCAGAAAAATCTTTATAAAACTTCATTCCAACTGATTCTCAGAACACTTAGAATAAAATGGAAACTTTACCAGGAACAGGAGGCCTACCTAACATGGCTCTTCACTGCCACTCTGCCGTCATCTCCAGCAATATCCCTCTTGTACACTATGCTCCACATACCCTAGCCCTCTTTTCCACAAACATACCAAGCTCCTGCTTGCCCCAGAGCCTTTCCCATATTGTCCCCTGTGTCTGGAACACCCCATCCCCAGTTCCTCATGGAGTCTATTTACTTGCATTATTCAGACCACTCTGACCATCACATCATCCTCCCATCCCCATCCCCTGACCTCGTTTAATTCCCCTTATTGTCTTTGTTACTTCTGAAAGCATCTTGCTTGTTTACTTTCCCCTTATTTATTGTCTTTCTTTTAGAATGTAAACATTGTAGGGTAAGGATTTTTTCTATTCTTCTCTGTGTCTCCTGAACCCAAAACAGCAACCTACTATATGGTAGGTAATGAACACATTCTAAATAAACTGTCATAAATGCCATCTGAGGTAGATGTTATTTTCTCATTTTATAGCATGGTTAGGGGCAGAGCCAGGATTAGAGAGTCTGTGGCCCATAGACTGTATGAGAGTTGTTACACTGGTCCCTTCCAGCCACCTCACAAAATACTCTCAAAGGTTTTTGTAATTATCAAGAGTTTACTCCCATCAGTAATATTAAAGAGATAAAGAGATACTCCTAACCTCTATGACAGCCCATTAGATAGCATGCATAATAAATACAGTCTTCTTTCTTAGACTCACTACTGTACTAAACATTTTTCATATTCTTGTCATTAAAGAAAAACAGAATGTGCTCTGGACTTGATTAACTCATTAATCTTCACAAAACCTAGGCAAACTTAGTAAAATTAATTATCCTTGTTTTACACCCAAATAACTGCCACCTACAGAGATTATTAGGTATGTTCAAGGTCATATATGGTAAATTTGGGGCAAGAACTCATAGAGATCAGTTCCTCTTTTACTTTAGCAGTTCCCGCATCTTTATTAGAGAAGCTTTCAGTCTGTATATGAGTATCTGATTTAAACTAATAGTGATTTCTTTCATTTCTAAAAAAACAATTTACACAATTATTAAAAACCAAAATATTATTTGAGTTCACACTATCTATGCATTTGATTAGTACCTTAAAAGAAGAATGGAGTGGAAGCTGATACTTTATAAATTCTCTTCCATTTCTATGCTTTCAGATTTACTCTGAGCCATGAAGCTAGTTGAATGCTTTCTTTATTTTTCTTAATATAATTTCAGTAAAATAATAGAAAAATATTGATGTGAATTGTTAGGAAAACTCAGTTATATCAGTGAAGCAGTCGAATATGGAGTCTGTAATCTCACAGTCCTAGGTCGATATTCCTCCTCTGTCAAGTTTGAGTTTCATATCTGTGGGTTAATATTTTAAATCTCCTAAACTTAGTCTCTTCATCTGATAAATCTCTGTAATCACAGTACCTATCAGATAATCCTTTTGAATATTAATGGCATAGTGTATTTTCAGGACTTGGCACTTAGTTCTCAATGATGATACTGTAAATGATTTTATAGTTTTGCTACATAATTATTACTATTATTATAAAAAGTAAGGACCTGTGATTATTTGACATAGATGGAATAGAAATTTACATTTTAGATATTTTCAAAAAAATTTTTGCAAAGTAATCACGTAGTGTAAATATGCCCCGAGAAAGTGTTCAGCTTCCTGGTGGGCAAGCTGTCTTCAATTACTTTATATCAAGTGTGGACATTCATTTGCTTTCAATTGTATCCTTTGTATAAAACTTGTATCTCTTAATACAGCCAGGCAGGACATGACTACTAGTAATGATATTCATACTTACTTTAAGTAATCACAGTTATGTCAAAGTATTAAGTCCATTTTTATTTATATTGTTTTTTATTTTTTCCAGTTTTAAACGCACTTTCAGCTACTTTGAACTTCTAAGGTTTGCACTTTGGGTGTCAAACTTGATCTTAAAATCGTGTGGTTGCTAACCAGAAACTAACTCAAGCCAAATTTGGGATAAGGATCTAGGAAAATCTCAGGTGCCTCAACAATAGGAGGGTGTATGAAATTTCACGGAAACTGAAGCTCTGTCAGGCAGCTGCTCTCATATCACATGAAATCTCCTTCTCGATTCTGTGCAAATGTTTACAGATTTCATTCACCTTTGTGAATCCAGGTTCCTTAGCAAACTGTATAAGTCCCCCACCCCCACCCCGCCCTCCTTTATAATTTTCAGATAGCTTTCTGTGGCCAGGTCATCTGATCTGGCCTGATCTTACCACAATCTTTCTGTCCTAGTACTTAACATTAGGTGATTGATTCATGCTTGGGGATTACTTTCAAATTTCTTGGAGACGTAATCTGATTGAACCAGAAATTCTCAGTTATTCTCCCCTGATGTGATTATGTGTGCCCAGGACACAGTATCATCTCTAAAATGAGTGGTGTAAGCAGGGAGGAAATGATGGCATCTCCACTAATGGTTTGTAAAATAATGACTGTGAAAATGACTTTTCTTACAGGACTATTATTTACTCTATCATGAATGTCTGGCTTTCTAGTTTTCTGCAGGTCTGAAAAACATCACATGCTAGCTTAATATCAAGACAAAAATCTATGCTTTCTATGCACCATATCCTATAAATACATACTGGCCATTTCACATAATACACATAATACACTCTGCATGGACCATGCAGGAACAGGAATTTAAAAGATACTGTTAAAAAAAATAAAATAAAATAAAAGATACTGTTAATAATCCAAGTTATTCAGTAGGAACTGGATAAAATGGAAATAAATTGTTTGTAAGTCAGACACTTTTTAAATGAATGGGTCACTTTAATGTTAATAACTGAAAAAGCCATAGGTGTTCAAATGATTGATGAAAAGTCAATTATTCAAAATGAGAATGATCCTATGTAGTGTATGGTTGCAGTGGGTTGAATTGTATTCATCCAAAAGATACCTCCAAGTCTCAACCCTTATACCTGCAAATGTGACTTATTTGGAAATAAGGTTTTTGCAGATATCATGAGGGATCTCCAGATAAATTTATACTAAATTTAGGGTGAACCCTAATCCAATGACTAGTGCCCTTACAAGAGAAAGATGAGGGGAATTTGAGACACACTAGAGGAAAAGGCTGCATAAAGATTGAGGCAGAGATTAGAGTTATGTAGCCTCAAGCAAAGTTATGTCAAGAGCCACCAGAAGCTGGTAAAAGCAAAAGACGCCCTCCTAGAGCCTTCAGAGGAGCATGGCCTTGCTGGTACCTTGATTTCAGACTTCTCTGGTGGCTCAGATAGTGAAGAGTCTGCCTGCAATGCAGGAGACACTGGTTCAATCCTTGGGTCTGGAAGATCTCCTGCAGAAAGGAATGGCTACCCACTCCCACTTACGTATTCTTGCCTGGAGAATTTCATGTATAGAGGAGCCTGGTGGGCTCTTTCTCTCTCTCTCTCTCTCTCTCTCTCTCTCTCTCTCTATATATATATATATATATATATATATATGAAGTCACATTATTTTCCAGGTTCAAAAGATGAACTGTAATTAATGTACTGTATAACATTAAGTTTTCAGAGAGAATATGCAGAGATTAGGGTATATTTAAAGACTTTATGATTTTATTTAAAAAATGCAATAGTATATTTCATGCATTTCTAAAGCAAGATCAGAAAAGCTTCTTTCATTAAATAACTAACTTGCAATTTTAATTCAGATCTACTTTCCAAAAGAAAAAATTATGTTTTGTGTTAGCATCTGTCAGATTAAATATAACCCAGATTTCCTACTTTTATTCATATTTTAATGAGAAGTATCATCCTCCAAGTAAATTCTCTTATATTCATTCTTTAAAATCTCTTCAGCCAAGAAGAAAACAATTTTATAAAATGTGAAAGAGACACATGTACCCCAATGTTCATTGCAACACTGTTTATAATAGCCAGGACATGGAAACAACCTAGATGTCCATCAATAGATGAATGGATAAGAAAGCTGTGGTACATATACACAATGGAGTATTACTCAGCCATTAAAAAGTATACCTTTGAATCAGTTCTAATGAGATGGATGAAACTGGAGCCGATAATACAGAGTGAAGTAACCCAGAAAGAAAAACACCAATACAGTATACTGACACATATATATGGAATTTAGAAAGATGGTAATGATGACCCTATATGCGAGACAGCAAAAGAGACACAGATGTGTATAGCGGACTTTTGGACTCTGAGGGAGAGGGAGAGGGTGGGATGATTTGGGAGAATGGCATTGAAACATGTATACTATCATGTAAGAAACGAAGTGCCAGTCTATGTTCGATACAAGATACAGGAATACTGGTGCACGGGGATGATCCAGAGAGATGATATGGGGTGGGAGGTGGGAAAGGGATTCAGGATTGGGAGCTGTGGTGGATTCATGTCAATGTATGGCAAAACCAATACAGTATTGTAAAGTAAAATAAAGTAAAAATAAAATTAAAAAAAAATAATAATAAAATAAAATGTGAGTAATTAAAAGAGAAAAGAGAGACATGAAATTCTAAATCTAATATAGTTAAAAGTAAGTCTTTCAGATCTTAAAAAAAAAAAAAGAAAATCTCCTGAGAATACAAAAATAGAAAATTAATTCATTTTTGGAAAGATAACCACTAACCATAAGAGGGGAAAAAAGAAATATAATAAAGAAAATTCACTGATGAATAAGTAGTAAAGTCTGTGGACCTCTTGTCCGTAGACAAATAGTTGTATATCAGATATAGAGCATTTGTATATAAACTGATATAATTCTACAAAAATTCATGATGTTTTCAAATTTTAATTTTGGAGCTAGAATGCATACTATAATGGATAAACATTAAAGGAGAATTAACAACATTCCTCAGGAACTTAATATGACCTGAATTACCTTTCTTCCCCCTTATTTCATGTTATAATTGCTCACGTTAACACCTGAAACAGCCATCAGAATAAACAGTGGCTCAGATCCTCAGACTACAAAGCAGTCTAGATTGACAACTGGAAGACATTAAATCGTTTTGAGCTGGATAGTACGTAAATAAACCTAAATAAAGTTCACATCATTCCTATGTACAAGATGTCAGAAAACTTATTATCAGACACTTTTATGCTTTAATAATTGCATCCTACCTCAGTTTAGGCTAACTTTTATCATCCTCTCAGTTTCTCCTGTCTTCTTCTACTTCCATTTTCACTAGGCTCAGCTTAACTTGTGTAACTTTCAAGATCAGATATCCTTATTCTTAAAACTCTAAATGTATATTTCAAATGTAATACAAGTTAATCATTGAAACAGACTTTTCTGGTGACTCAGTGGTAAAGAATCTTCCTGCAGTGTAGGAGACCTGGGTTTAATTCCTAGGTTGGGAAAATCCCCTGGAGAAGGAAGTGGCAACCTACTCCAGTAACCCTTGCCTGGGAAATCCCATGGACAGAGGAGCCTGACGGGCTGCAAGAGCAGGCATGACTTCACTACTAAAGACGAGCACTAGTTACATCCAATCATTAAGATAAATAAAATTAGGATGAAATCAGGAGTATGCTCTCTGCTTCTCCTTCATCTAGAGATATGTTTTCGAGAGACTCTGATGCTCTCAGCTTCTCATTCAATCTACTGAGTTTATAGATTTCAAGAACTATTCAAGGATACAGAAGACAAGTGAGAAAACTTGATGGCACTGATAAACCAAGGTGGACTTAATGACAACTGTTCAAGTCAAAAATACATTTGCTAGATACCGTGAGGAATTAGCGTCAATTCTATTAACATTAGTGCCACAATATGAGCTTTCTGCTAATAGTATATAGGCATTTTATGTCTAAGTAATGAGAATTCTGTAACTAGATAATTCTAAGCATAATTTATTGAATGATATTTCAGGGAAAAAAAAGAAAAATAACATTGACATTTTTTTCCAAATAAATGCTTCAGCCTCACTGCCCTTAACTGATGTCAAAGGTTAGATTAACTAGTTTTCAATAATTGCAGTAAAAATTACACAGCCTTCTAATTTGCATAAAGGATATTGATGAAATGTCTTGAACTAATTTACCTTTTCACCTCTGAAGAACCCATCATCCATCTCCTCCATCAGAGTGATGACCTTAAACAGCCAAAATATGACCCAAGAAAGAAAAAGTTTTGAAAATACAGGGTCTTATCTCCTTCACAAATTCACTAGTGACACAGACATTGTAAAAGGTACTAAAGGTAAATGATAGTCTCACAAGTGTTAAACAACAAGATCATCAATATTCATCCAATGAAAAAGGGTGAGTCCCATGGTTGAAAAGCTTAATTTCATGTAATAATTTCATTATAGATTTTTCAGAGGAACATATAGCAGATGTTGATTGGGGGAAATTCATGTATAGAAAACAATTTAGTGACTGGCCTTTGACAACTATTTATGTTTTATGGAATTGATATGGCAGTCATAAATAAAAACAGGAAAACTTGAATCTTACCTTTTTAATAATTTGAATATTAATTTAATAAATTAAGTATTGATAAAATATTTAATTAAAATTTTCATTAAAAAAATTTTCTCCTGAACCCTGAGCATTTTCAATGACTTATGCATAGTTGTAACATAATTCTTTGTAAAAGTGTTTATAATTGATTATATAGTTTTTCAAACTCAATTAACTATATCATTATTTGCATAGCTATTTCTCAATGGCTGGACATTTATGACAACCTTTTGATAAGTCTGACTTTTTCATTTCCTAACATTCCTTACCCACTAGCTTTATATCCTAGAAAAAAAAATACTAATTTTAATGTTTTCCTATTAAAATCATGATTAACAGAGAAAATACTTTATCTGAATATGTGTAACCAGAGACACTGCTTCATGATGTACTTTATAAAAACTTTTAAAAATCCTCCTTTATTAAATTACACATTTTTCCGCTTAGGAAAGTAGACATTGTCAACACTTAGCTATGGTTAAACAAGCACAGTCTTTTATTTCATGTGAACCAGACTGTTTCAAACGTTGAAGGCATTTATGCCTAAACAATACGTATTTGGCAAAATTACATTAGGATTTAAGTCTTTGGATGCAATATATAAAGGTCACAGTATGGATCTTTTTATTTCATGCGGCATTTCTTTTCCTCTGCCTGTATTTCTTCTATTTTCTCCTTTAGTAAACATCTGCTAAGCCTCTAACCGCATCACGCATTAGGTAAGACATGTTTTTGTGTATGTGAGGGGATCATGCACTGTTCTTTTCTCAGTGTGTGGTTAAATACATGTTGATTTGTAGCTTATTTTAGAATCACTCAAGCTCTGATTTTTAATGCCCTTCTATCCAATAATTTGTCTTTTCTCCTTCTCTTCTCGTCATTCATCTGCTATTCATTGTTATTTATTCACTTTTAATTCAAAGATGTTTTTAGTATCTGTATCTATTAATTTTATAGTTTCCTTTCTGTAAGGATACCCTCCCCTTTTTTATACATATACCAATACTATACGGAATATAGTATTCCTATTTCTTCCAATAGTATAAGGAAGGAAAGAGATAATAGTAATTTTCACTAAAGTAAAAGCAAACCTAAAGTTGATACATGATTCTTGTCCAAGTAAATAAGCATAATTTGAAGTGTAAAATACTATTACAAAATTACTTATATAGCTAATTATTACAATTTACATTGCTTAATAGATTAAATTTTAAATTGATAGTTACTACAACTGAATATTAATTTACTGATAATGACCTTTTTGGGTTTCCCCGGTGACTCAGATGGTAAAGAATCCATCTGCAATCTGGCAGGCCTGGGTTTGATCCCTCGGTTGGGAAGATCCCTTGGAGGAGGGCATGGCAACCCACTCCAGTATTCTTGCCTGGAGAATCTCCATGGACAGAGGGGCCTGGTGGGCTACAGTCCATGGGGTCGCAGAGTCAGACACGACTGAGTGACTAAGCACACATAATGAACTTATCTTTTTATTAAGCACTATATTGTTCAAAATCAAGTAAATAGAATTTCTTTAGAAGTCCATGGTGATCCCTACACCATGCCTACATTATAGCACTGAATTTAAGCTAAATCAGAACATCACCACTGAGGCAAATGTTTGTGAGTTTCAAATTTTCAAGCCCTGAAAAACTCAGGACACAAAGCTAATGCCTTGAAAAATGAAAGAAACCCAGGTCATCTATACTTTAGAAAAGATAACATTTAACAGATTAGAGGAAAGCAGAGGAAGTGAGGGAGGAGATGAAGGACAGAGATTGGTAAGGAAAAAACAGCTAACTGGAAATGATCACATGGCCAGGAGAGAGGGCCCCAGCTCCACCCCATCTTGCATATCAGTTGTCTTTGCAAGAGTCTCAGCGAAACATCGCTTCAACATCTCAGATGCCTCTGAGCATGCATGTTCTGGCATTAGAGGGGCAGAGTCATTCTGGCTGGCTTATGGGTGCTATGCGGTGAGGACTTCCTAGTTTGCTAATCAGTATCTGCTTATACGTGCCCTGAGACTTTTCCAAGCTCCATTTGAATTATTCTGGACTAGCCGTCTCAGGATACACATAATCCTTTTAAGTATATTCTTGCCTGGAGAATCCCCGTGGACAGAGGGGTCTGGTGGGCTGCAGTTCACGGGGTCACAAAGACTTGGACACAGCTGAGGAAATAAGCACACACACAGGGTCCTAGATACTGGGGAATGCAAGAGGGTTGTGTGGCCTAGTAGAACAGAGTGAACCAGCCTTCCCTGGAGTCAGGGCAGAGATGGAACAAGGGCACTGTTATATTAGTACAGAAGTGTAGGTCATATAAAAAAGGAAAAAAAAAGTACGTTGTTTTTTTTTTCAACTTTAGGGGATTTGCACCAAATTTTCTGAATTTCCCCTTTAACTTATGTATCTCTCACTCCTCTCCACATGCTTATCTAGAAGCACACTGACAGAAAGGTCAAAAGCAATGTTACTTTTTCTCCTCCCAATACTTCAAGGTCTCAATACAAGGATAATATGAAAAATATCACAAATTATGATGTTAGATTCCACAGGGCTAGATTTCTGACACCTTTATCAACCAAGTGAGGAGGATTTGAATTCAGCACAGTGCTTCTTTTCAAGAGTGCTAGATATGATCACATTTTGCACCAATTAACGTCTTTCAGGAAGTCAAATACTCACTAAATAATTACTAACTCATATGCAAACCCTCCCTGACAAAGAGATAAAAATGATTTCAACATTAGGTCACTATCACATTATCATTGCAAAAATCTTGAACAATTTGAATCTTTATATTAAAAAAACTATACATAGAAACTAGAATACTTTTTATTCCACAAGTTTACTCAATGATAGAATAATTATGTAATAATAGAGATTAACATATTTCTGCACCCAAATCCTCAGAGATTTCTCTCTGTCTCTCACAAACACATAAATAGCCATTCATCCATTTCAAAAAAGTAATCTTATTATGTGCCAAGATCTAGCTGAACCACTGGGGATACTCTGAACAACTGAAACAAAATTCCTACTGCTATGATACTACATATTTTTAAGTAGATAACTGCTCATGAAGGTTTGTATATGACTATATTAAACAAGCAACATATTCTGAGAATGGCAATGCAGGGAGATATTTATGTTTAAATCAATAAATAATTATACCTGTGCTTATATTTAATGATACAATTTAAGAATTTAAGAATAGGTGGCAGCTTATTCAAAAGGCAGAGATGAACATTTCCCTTGTATAGTAAAGTAATGCTTCATTTTCTCTTTTCATCTTTATCATTCATTATTTAAACGTCAAATTTTCCCTGACTCCATGTATTTATACCATAACCTGTGTGCACACACACACACACATTGGGTCATAGACTCTTGACCTTTTTTCCCACCAGGTGTACTTTGTGTAGGACCCTATCCTTCCCTTTATGTACCCTCCTCCATACACTCATTTGAGGACTTTGGAATCATCTACTCATTCTGAGTTCTGGCGACCTAGCTGCTGGCCTGTTTAAAGTCATGGGTCACTGAGCTATAAAGGGCTTCCATTAGCTAGCATTAGCACTTTGGGGGTGGGAAGGGGCAAGACCTCTGCATCCCCAGCTTTGTGATATGAGGGGCAGAGGAGGAGGGAAAAAGTAAGATAACAGGATAGGAAAGCGAACATAAATGAATGAGGACAGTTCAATGAGCCTCAGTGCCTATATAATCCATGCTAAGGACCAAAATGAATAAATGTAAGTTTATCTTCAGAGCTATTCACATACATGATTTTGAACACCAAGATAAGTGGTCTAAGCTTAAATCTGCTCCCACACCTGTTTGATGGGATTTAAAATTCCTTCAGGGCAGGGATCACAGGTACCAATGCCCATGGGGCCAGACAGGAAATGTAAATAAGAGCACCAGGCTAGGATTAAGGCAAGAGCAAGCGGTGTTTATCCTGGGAAGTAGAGATTACATGACTCAGTAAAGGGTGCGGCTGCTTCTCCGTCCTTTCTGGTTGTTCTCTTTCAAATAGTGGGGGCCCAGAGTCGGACATGACTGAAGTGACTTAGCAGCAGCAGCAGAGTTGCCAAACCTCATTTTTTTTAAGAACGCTGTGAGAGGTCCTAATACCGTTTGGGCATGCACAACTCCTAGGTTTTTCCCAGGCAGCAGTGACATCTGAAGAAGTCAGGGCTGGTGAAGGTTAGTTTCTCATCCACAGACTCCCTACAAGTTCTAAAAAGAAAGCACCTTTTAGACCAAAATATGCCACAGGCAGACTTTGAGACAAATACTGAGTGGCACGCGAAGAAAGGAAAAATGAACACACCTTCTAGAAGCCTCACTCTGGCCTTTTAGGCAGCAATGTGTTTTAGTCTGAATGTAAACGGTTACCAGCCCCTGTCTGTGTGAGACGTATTTAAAGAGTCAGAAGGGGAAGGAAAGAAACCTTCTAATAAAAGCAAAGAAGGAGAGTGGAGAGGAGTTAAAGGCTCTGGTGGCTGCCTGGCGGCTGGCCCAGCTCTGCAGCCCGTTACCTTAGTCCTCTGCCGTGGGGGCAGGCATAACAGCTGGCCTGGAAGGGTCTTCGTTGTGTGGGCGTACATCTTAGCATTTTGGCAGAAAGAGGTCTCACAGTATGCTCACTTCATGGCATATCTTGTGTCTTTAAGTATTCTTGATATGAAAATATTTCACTCTGTTTTCCAACATCTAATTGCTGTATTCCTTCAACTTTTTTAAAGGGGTCCCATGTAAGAATTATTGAATCATGATCTTTGGGAGCTGAGTCTAATCATACAGTTTTTTGAGGAGGGAGAAGGGTTCAGGAGGGAAGGAACATATGTATACCTACAGCTGATTCATGTTGATGTATGGCAGAAACCAACACAACATTGTGGGGTAATAATCCTCCAATTAAAAATACTTAACATTTTAAAAATCACATGAATTTTTAAAATCTCCACCGACAGTTATGAATCATATTTAAAATTACTACTCCATGTGTTAATTGGGTCAAATGGTCAATAAAAGGCATAAGGGCTTTAAGGCTGTGTCCCACCATGCAGGATTCATTAAGAGAAAAAGATAAATAGAGGAGACAGGAAAAACTGAGAGGGGTGGTAAGGAGACCATGTATACAGGATGTCCTTCACGGGGTCCAAATCCCCAACCTTGATCCCTGAGTGTCATTCTTGCAGCCCATTATCTTTATTTCAGTCTTTCTTTACCTTTCATTTTCCTTTTCTCTCTTAACCACCTCTTTCCTCCTCCCTTTGTACAATCAGTCATATTTGCTCATGGTTTTGCTCACTCTGATCGACTTACTCGACTTTACCAATGCAATCACTTCTCGACTTACTACTTCTGTAAAAACTTTGTAAAACAAATAGCCCATGTTTGTATTCTATAGCTTGACTGTGGTGGTGGCCACATAACTCTATAAGTCTGTCAAAACTCATAGAATTGCACACCTGAAAAAGATGAATTTTACTAAATGTAAACCATAGTTAAATAAACCTATTAAATTATGCATTTAAAAAAATTATATTTCCAGTTCCATAAGCTTCTCTCTGAATCTATAAAAAAATAATAAGGAAAGGAGAAGCAGAAAATAGTGGGTATAAATTTTGCGATACTAATTGAAATACCATTTTTATTTGTGTTTTAATATACTTTTACCAAGCTGGATAGTTAAAAATAAATCCAGACACATAACTTTTCTTTTACCCTGAAATTAGGACTATTGGCACAACCAATGGCGTGTGGCCAAAGGGACCTAAATTAGGAAAGAAATGGTTGAGACACTTATTTACTATTTTACAGTTTGAGATTCAAGCTCCTCTTGGATTGAAAGAGAATAATCTTCCCCTCACTGCCAAATTTTTTTAAAAGGAGAAAAATTACTCCTTTTAGATAGAGATGATTTGGAGTCTTTCTTTGGTAGTAGATAGGGGCTTCCCTGGTGGTTCAGATGGTAAAGAATTTGCCTACAATGCAGTATTCTTGCCTGGAGAATCCCATGGACAGAGGAGCCTGGCAGGCTGCCCAAAAGGTTACAAAGAGTCAGACAGGACTGAGTGTCTGACTTTTCACTTTTCAGTCCTCCCTTAGAGTCTCATCAGTGCAGTTATTACATGGTAAAAGGGTAATACAAATAGTAAAGTTTGATAAATACCCATCATCCTCAGAACTGTCTCGCGAGGTTTTTTTATCTCTAGAATTATAATGAGAGTCCTGGAACTGTAGATGAGATTGTAGAAATGATTCATCAGGTTATGCAGCTCTTACAGGGCTCCAATCTTATAAACTGTCTTTAGTGACCTAACTTGGCTGAGATCTAATTACAATAGGTCATGTTAATTTGATCAAGGTTTCTATGTCCATGCAGATTTGGAGGTAAAATAACTTCTAGAAATACTATTTCTAATTTCATTTGTGACTATATACTCATGATTAATTGATGATGAGATTCCATGAGTGGAATTGTTTGTGTTGGACATTGGGAGATTTGTTTTAATAGAATAATATAAAACATTGACACTTGCCATTTTATTTCTCTCAGTATAAGTTAAATCCTTTCTGTGCATTTTTTTTTTCTATATCCACATCTAACTCCACTCTTATTTCCAGGTTACGCTGTCAACTGCCTCCATTTCCCAATAGCATGGCATTCGAAAGACAGATGCATATACTCCTACTGTCTCTCACTACAGTTAGGTCACTCAGTAGTGTCCGATTCTTTACAACCCCACAGACTGCAGCACGCCAAGCTTCCCTGTACATCACCAACTCCCGGAGTTTGCTCAAACTCATATTCAAGTCGGTGATGCCATCCAACCATCTCATCCTCTGTCCTCCCCTTCTCCTCCTGCCTTCAAATTTTCCCAGCATCAGGCTCTTTTCCAATGAGTCAGTTCTTTGCATCAGGTGGCCAAAGTATTGGAGTTTTAACTCTAGCATCAGTCTTTCCAATAAATATTCAGGACTGACTTCCTTTATGATTTGCTGGCTTGAGCTCCTTGCAGTCCAAGGGACTCTCAAGAGTCTTCTCCAACACCACAGTTCAAAAGCATCAATTCTTCAGTGCTAGGCTTTCTTTATGGTCCAAGTCTCACTTCCATACATGACTACTGGAAAAACCATAGCCTTGACTAGACGGACCTTTGTCCGCCAAATAATGTCTCTGCTTTTTAATATGCTGTTTAGGTTGATCATAGCTTTTCTTCCAAGGAGTAAGTGTCTTTTAATTTCATGGCCATAGTCACCATATACAGTGATTTTGGAGCCCAAGAATGTAAAGTCTGCCAATGTTTCCATTATTTCCCCATCTACTTGCCATGATGTGATGGAATCAGATGGCATGGTCTTGGTTTTTAAATGTTGAGTTTTCAGCCAATTTTTTCACTCTTCTCTTTCACTTTCATCAAGAGGCTTTTTAGTTCTTCACTTTCTGCCTTAAGGGTAGTGTCCTCTGCATATCTGAGATTACTGATATTTCTGACCACAATCTTGATTGCAGCTTGTGCTTCTTCCAGCCCAGCGTTTCTCGTGATGTACTCTGCATAAAAGTTAAATAATCAGGGTGATAATATACAACCTTGACGTACTCGTTTCCCTATTTGGAACCAGTCTATTATTCCATGTCGAGTTATAACTGTTGCTTCCTGACCTGCACACAGATTTCTCAGGAGGTAGGTCAGGTGGACTGATATTTCCATTGGTTTAAGAATTTTTCACAGTTTGTTGTGATCCACACAGTCAAAGGCTTTGGCATAGTCAATAAAACAGAAGTAGATGCTGATATGGGACTCTCTTGCTTTTTGATGATCCAACAGATGTTTGCAATTTGATCTTTGGTTCTTCTGCCTTTTCTAAATCCAGCTTGAACATCTGCAAGTTCACAGTTCACATACTGTTGAAGCCTGGCTTGGAGAATTTTGAGCATTACTTTGAAAGCCTGTGAGATGAGTGCAATTGTGCAGTAGTTTGAGCATTTTTTGGCATTCCCTTTCTTTGGGGTTGGAATGAAAACTGACCTTTTCCAATTCTGTGGCCACTGCTGAGTTTTCCAGATTTGCTGACATATGAGTGCAGCACTTTTATAGCATCATCTTTCAGGATTTGAAACAGCTCAACTGGAATTCCATCACCTCCACTAGCTTTGTTTGTAGTGATGCTTCCTAAGGCCCACTTGACTTCGCATTCCAAGATGTTTGGCTCTAGGTGAGTAATCACACAATTGTGATTATCTGGGTATTGAAGATCTTTTTTTGTACAGTTCTGTGTATTCTTGCCACCTCTTCTTAATATCTTCTGCTTCTGTTAGGTCCATACCATTTCTGTCCTTTATCGAGCCCATCTTTGCATGAAATGTTCCCTTGGTAGCTCTAATTTTCTTGAAGAGATCTCTAGTCTTTCCCATTCTGTTGTTTTCCTCTATTTCTTTGCACTGATCGCTGAGAAAGGCTTTCTTATGTCTCCTAGTGCAGGAGGACCGAGAGGAGCTACTCCACGTCCAAGGTCAGGAGGGGCGGCCGTGAGGATATACCCCTCATTCAAGGTAAGGAGCAGTGGCTATGCTTTGCTGGAGAAGCTGTAAAGAGATACCCTATGTCCAAGGTAAGAGACACCAAGTAAGATGGTAGGTGTTGCAAGAGGGCATCAGAGGGCAGACACACTGAAACCATAATCACAGAAAACTAGCCAATCTGATCACTTGGACCACAGCCTTGTCTAACTCAATTAAACTAAGCCAAGCTGTGTGGGACCACCCAAGATGGGAGGATCATGGTGGAGAGGTCTGACAGAAAGTGGTCCACTGGAGGAGGGAATGGCAAACCACTTCAGTATTCTTGCCTTGAGAACTCCATGAACAGTATGAAAAGGTAAAATGATAGGATACTGAAAGGGGAACTCCCAGGGTCGGTAGGTGCCCAAGACGCTACTTGAGATTAGTGAAAAAATAACTCCAGAAAGAATGAAGGGATGGAGCCAAAGCAAAAACAATACCCAGTTGTGGATGTGACTGGTGATAGACGTGAGGACCAATGCTGTAAAGAGCAATATTGCATAGGAACCTGGAATGTCAGGTCCATGAATCAAGGCAAATTGGAAGTGGTCAAACAGGAGATGGTAAAAGTGAACATCGACATTCTAGGAATCAGCAAACTAAAATGGACTGGAATGGGTGAATTTAACTCAGATGACCATTATATCTACTACTGTGGGCAGGAACCCTCAGGAGAAATGGAGTAGCCATCATGGTCAACAAAGGAGTCCGAAATGCAGTACTTGGATGCAATCTCAAAAATGACAGAATGATCTCTATTCGTTTCCAAGGCAAACCATTCAACATCACGGTAATCCAAGAATATGCCCCAACCTGTAATGCTGAAGATGGAAGTTGAACAGTCCTATGAAGACCCATAAGACCTTTTAGAACTAACACTCAAAAAAGATGTCCTTTTCATTATAAGGGACTGGAATGCAAAAGTAGGAAGCCAAGAAACACCTGGAGTAACAGGCAAATTTGGCCTTAGAATACAGAATGAAACAGGGCAAAGTCTAATAGAATTTGCCAAAAGAAGGCACTCGTCATAACAAACACTGTCTTCCAACAACAGAAAGGAAGACTCGACACATGGACATCACCAGATGGTCAACACCAAAATCAGACTGATTATATTCTTTGCACCCAAAGATGGAGAAGCTCTATACAGTCAGCAAAAGCAAGATTGGGAGCTGACTGTGGCTCAGATCATGGACTCCTTATTGCCAAACTCATACTTAAATTGAAGAAAGTAGGGAAAACCACTAGATCATTCAGGTATGACCTAAATCAAAACCCTTATGATTATACAGTGGAAGTGAGAAATAGATTTAAGGGACTAGATCTGATAGACAGAGTGCCTGATGAACTATGGACAGAGGTTAGTGACACTATACAGGAGACAGGGATCAAGAACATCCCCATGGAAAAGAAATGCAAAAAAGCAAAATGGCTGCCTGGGGAGGCCTTACAAATAGCTGTGAAAAGAAGTGAAAAGCAAAGGAGAAAAGGAAAGATATAAGCATCTGAATGCAGAGTTCCAAAGAATAGCAAGAAGAGATAAGAAAGCCTTCTTCAGCGATCAATGCAAAGAAATAGAGGAAAACAATAGAATGAGAAAGACTAGAGATCTCTTCAAGAAAATTAGAGATACCAAGGCAACATTTCATGCAAGGATGGGCTTGATAAGGGACAGAAATGGTATGGACCTAACAGAAGCAGAAGATATTAAGAAGAAATGGCAAGAATACACAGAAGAACTGTACAAAAAAGAGCCTCACAACCAAGATAATCACGATGGTATGATCACTCACCTAGAGCCAGACATCCTGGAATGTGAAGTCAAGCGGGCCTTAGAAAGCATCACTATGAACAAAGCTAGTGGAGGTGATAGAATTCCAACTGAGCTATTTCAAATCCTGAAAGATGATGCTGTGAAAGTGCTGCCCTCAACCTGTCAGCAAATTTGGAAAACTCAGCAGTGGCCACAGGACTGGAAGTCAGTTTTCATTGCAATCCCAAAGAAAGGCAATGCCAAAGAATGCTCAAACTATCGCACAATTGCACTCATCTCACATGCTAGTAAAGTAATGCTCACAATTTTCCAAGCCAGGCTTCAGCTATACATTAACTGTGACTTCCAGTTGATCAAGCTGGTTTTAGAAAGTCAGAGGAACCAGAAATAAAATTGCCAACATTCGCCAGATCATTGAAAAAGCAAGAGAGTTCCAGAAAAACATCTATTTCTGCTTTATTGACTATGCCAAAGCCTTTGACTGTGTAGATCACAATAAACTGTGGAAAATTCTGAAAGGGATGGGAATACCAGACCACCTAACCTGCCCCTTAAGAAACCTATATGCAGGTCAGGAAGCAACAGTTAGAACTGGACATGGAACAACAGACTGGTTCCAGATAGGAAAAGGAGTACGTCAAGGCTGTATATTGTCACTCCACTTATTTAACTTATATGCAGAGTACATCATGAGAAACCTTGGGCTGGATAAAGCACAAGCTGGAATCAAGATTGCCAGAGAGATATCACTAACTTCAGATACACAGATGACACCACCCTTATGGCAGAAAGTGAAGAGGAACTAAAAAGCCTCTTGATGAAAGTGAAAGTGGAGAGTGAAAAAGTTGGCTTAAACTCAACATTCAGAAAACGAAGATCATGGCATCCAGTCCCATCACTTCATGGCAAATAGATGGGGAAACAGTAGAAACAGTGTCAGATTTTACTTTTGGGGGCTTCAAAATCATTGCAGATGGTGACTGCAGCCATGAAATTAAAAGATGCTTACTCCTTGGAAGGAAAGTTATGACCAACCTAGATAGCATATGGAAAAGCAGAGATATTACATTGTTAACAAAGGTCTGTCTAGTCAAGGCTATGGTTTTTCCAGTGGTCATGTATGGATGTGAGAGTTGAACTGAAGAAAGCTGAGCACTGTAGAATTGATGCGTTTGAAGTGTGGTGTTGGAGAAAACTCTTGAGAGTCCCTTGGAGTACAAGGAGATCCAACAAGTCCATTCTAAAGGAGATTAGTCCTGGGTGTTCATTGGAAGGACTGATGCTGAAGCTGAAACTCCAATACTTTGGCCACCTCACACTAAGAGTTGACTCATTGGAAAAGATCCTGATGCTTGAGAGCGATTGGAGGCAGAAGGAGAAAGGGACGGCAGAGGATGAGATGGCTGGATGGCATCATCGACTCGATGGACATGAGTTTTAGTGAATTCCGTGAGTTGGTGGTGGACAGGGAGACCTGGTGTGCTGTGATTCGTGGAGTCACAAAGAGTGAGAAATTACTGAGCGACTGAAATGAACTGAACTGAAGTTGCTATTCTTTGGAAATCTGCATTCAAATGGGTATATATTTCCTTTTCTCCTTTGCTTTTTGCTTCTCTTCTGTTCAGAACCATTTGTAAGGCCTCCTCAGACAAATGTTTTTCCTTTTTGCAGTTCTTTTCTTGGGGACGGTCTTGATCCCTCTCTCCTGCACAATGTCACGAACCTCTGTCCATAATTCTTCAGGCACTCTATCATATCTAATCCCTTGAATATATTTCTCACTCCCACTGTATAATCAGAAGCAATTTGATTTAGGTCATACCTGAAAGGTCTATTGGTTTTTCCCTACTTTCTTCAACTTAAGTCTGAATTTGGCAGTAAGAAGTTCATGATCTGAGCCACAGTCAGCTCCCAATCTTGTTTTTGCTGACTGTATAGAGCTTCTCCATCTTTGGCTGCAAAGAATATATTCTGTCTGATTTCAGTTTTGAACATCTGGTGATGTCTATGTGTAGGGTCTTCTCTTTGTTGTTGAAAGAGGTTGTTTGCTATGACCAGTGCGTTCTCTTGGCAAAACTCTATTACCCTATTCTGTTCTCCAAGGCCAAATTTCCCTGCTACTCCAGGTATTTCTTAACTTCCTACTTTTGCATTCCAGTCCCCTATAATGAAAAGGACATCTTTTGGGGGTGTTAGTTCTAAAAGGTCTTATAGGTCTTCATAGAACCATTCAACTTCAGCTTCTTCATTATTACTGGTAGGAGCATAGACTTTCATTACTATGATATTGAATGGTTTGCCTTGGAAACGAACAGAGATCATTCTGTCATTTTTGAGATTGCATCCAAGTACTGCATTTCAGACTCTTTTGTTGACCATGAGGGCTACTCCATTTCTTCTGAGGGATTCCTGCCCACAGTAGTAGATATAATGGTCATCTGAGTTAAATTCACCCATTCCAGTCCATCTTAGTCCACTGATTCCTAAAATGTCAATGCTCACTCTTGCCATCTCCTGTTTGACCCCTTCAATTTGCCTTTATTCACGGACCTAACATTCCAGGTTCCTATGAAATATTGCTCTTTACAGCATCAGACTTTACTTCCATCACTAGTCACATCCTCAACTGGGTGTTTTGTTTGTTTGTTTGTTTGTTTGTTTTTGCTTTGGCTCCATCTTTCACTCTTTCTGGAGTTATTTCTCCACTGATCTCCAGTAGCATATTAGGCACCTACAGACCTGGGGGAGCTCATTTTTCAATGTCCTATATTTTTGCCTTTTCATACTGTTGGTGATGGACAGGGAAGCCTGGAGTGCTTATTTCCATGGTGTTGCAAAGAGCCGGACATGACTGAGTGACTGAATTGAAATGAACTTGCTAGCATGTGAGATAAGTGCAATTGTGTGGTAGTTTGAGCATTCTTTGGCATTATCTTTCTTTGGGATTGGAATGAAAACTGACCATTTGCAGTCCTGTGGCCACTGCTGAGTTTTCCAAATTTGTTGACGTATTGAGTGAAGCACTTTCACAGCATCATCTTTCAGGATTTGAAATAGCTCAACTGGAGTTCCATCACCTCCACTAGCTTTATTCGTAGTGATGCTTCCTAAGGCCCACTTGCCTTAGCATTCCAGGATGTCTGGCTGTAGGTGAGTAATCACACCGTCATGGTTATCTGGGTCATGCAGATCTTTTTTGTACAGTTCTTCTGTGTATTCTTGTCACCTCTTCTTAATTACTTCTGCTTCTGTTAGGTCCATACTGTTTCTGTCCTTTATTGAGCCCATGTCTGCATTAAATGTTCCCTTGGTATCTCTAATTTTCTTGAGGAGCTCCCTAGTCTAGTCTTTCCCTTTCTATCGTTTTCCTCTATTTCTTTGCATTGATCACTGGGAAGGCTTTTCCACTGACTCTAAGTACAGGTATTTTCCTTGTTTGATTTTTCTTCATAATTGATTATTTCACTATCTTTCATAGTAAATTTCATAATGTAAATACAAGGAAATGTGACTGCCTGACCAAAAGATGGGTTTATAACATAGTAATTTCGATAGTTCTCATCTCTTTCATTGTTTCTTCAGGCACTTTCAAGGAATTATATTTCAATATTTTGAGTATTCTTTCAAAAAGTCTTTAAAGTGGAAATATTCACAGGGAGAAATATCAACCATGGACACATTTATGAACTTAGTTTCATTAGAAGAGAGTGGAATGAGGAGGAAAGAAATCGAAAGACTTTTTGTAGTTCAGAAAGTTGATTGTTTTAGGATTTCAAGGCTTAGGACAGTCAGATGTCCATTTACCTCTTACTCATTTGTAACATACAATAAGACTTATATCTCTTATTGAAATGAAGTTCTCATAAGTAGATAACAGGTGAAACCTGCATACTCAAGAGAGGAAGACCTGCAAGTAAGTCGCCTGGAGTGAGAAAGTTGGAAAAACTTACCAATTCAGAAAAATTTTAAGTGACAGAATAATACATGTGGCATAAAGACCCATAAAAACCAAACAGGTCAGAATTACTATTAAAATTGTGAATCCAGTGGAATTTATTTTCAGATAATTCAGGTACAAGTGTGGTATAATGCTTTCTAAATTGTCCATAAAATTCAATAAATTAGCTTGGCTTGAAATATCACTTAACCATTTTTTTCTTATTTTCTTAGAACTGAGGCTAAAAGAATTTTATTGTGTTTCCACTAGAAATGAGTTCTTTCAGTGAGTTCCTTTAAAGGCAATTAAGAGCTACCTATGATCTGAATACGCTATTTTTATCAGAAAAAAATATATATGAAAGTAATCAGATAATGGATTATAGATCTCCATTAACAGCCATTTGGTAAGATTTCACGTTACTACCTCAGTGGCTATTTCTACTATGTCGTTTAATGAATCAGACTAAGTGGCAGCTCAGTTTCACATCTAGGTCATGTGATCACAGATGTGGCAGAGAGGAGTGAGTATTTGACCCACAGAAAGATCTTTTGCCAGAATTTCCATATTAATTATATTATATGAAAACAGATTCTCCTTGAAAGCTCTGATGCAGATTTTTTTATAAAATTTAACAGTTTATCATTTGTCTTCATTGCTAAAACAGCTAAATATTTGTCCCCCAGCTAGCAATCTGGAAATTTTCTTTGCTTCTCCTCTATTCTTTATCTTTCATATCTTAACAATTTCCATGTCAATATAATCCCATGGTTATTTTCTTCTCATACTTTATCACTACTACTTTGAAGAATATTTATGATCTTCCCAGTATCAGCTACAGTATCAGCTATGTGTGTATATCTCCTCACAAATTATGTTCTACCATCAGTTTCTTGCCCTTTTAGAGACAGATGGGTCACTTCATCACTCCACAACTCCAATATTTCAGATATTCTACAAAACTTGCCACTACTATTATTGGCTGTTTCACACTATCGCTCCTGTTTTTCCCTGGGTGTGTAAAGCCATCTTCTCTTGTCTACCTATCAAAGACAAACTTATACAAGACTCAAGATTAAGCATTTCAACTAAATATCCTCCTATGGCTACCTGAGCATACATTGCTAAGCACTAGGTGCTCATAGGTTCCCTTCCCTGTGAATCCATCTGCACACTCCCACATCATATTTAAGGGCTACCTTCTCTGTGACCAAATTACATATAGTATGCAACTTCCTTCCAGCTCTCCTCTCACCTTAACTTCTGTTAGTTTCCTCTTTAAATGCTTGCCTCCTTTACTGTACTGTAAACTCCTACAGAATATGCTCAACTCCTAACATGATGCTTCAGTTCAGTTCAGTTCAGTCGCTCAGTTGTGTCCGACTCTTTGCAACCCCATGGACTGCAGCACGCCAGGCCTCCCTGTCTATCACCAATTCCCAGAGTCCACCCAAACCCATGTCCATTGTGTCCGTGATGCCATCCAGCCATCTCATCCTCTGTGGTCCCCTTCTCCTCCTGCCCCCAATCTCTCCCAGCATCAGGGTGTTTTCAAATGAGTCAACTCTTTGCATCTTGTGGCCAAAGTATTGGAGTTTCAGCTTCAACATCAGTCCCTCCAATGAACACCCAGGACTAATCTCCTTTAGGATGGACTGGTTGTATCTCCTTGCAGTCCAAGGGACTCAAGAGTCTTCTCCAACACCACAGTTCAAAAGCATCAATTCTTTGGCACTCAGCTTTCTATATACTCCAACTCTCACATCCATACATGACTACTGGAAAGACCATACCCTTGACTAGACAGACCTTTGTTGGCAAAGTAATGTCTCTGCTTTTTAGTATGCTGTCTAGGTTGGTCATGACTTTTCTTCCAAGGAGCAAACGTCTTTTAATTTCATGGCTGTAATCACCATCTCCATTGCTTTTGGAGCCCAGAAAAGTGAAGTCGGCCACTGTTTCCCCATCTATTTCCCATGAAGTGATGGGACCAGATGCCATGATCTTAGTTTTCTGAATGTTGAGCTTTAAGCCAACATTTTCACTCTCCTTGCATCAAGAGGCTCTTTAGTTCTTCTTCACTTTCTGCCATAAGGGTGGTGTCATCTGCATATCTGAGGTTATTGATATTTCTCCCAACAATCTTGATTCCAGCTTGTGCTTCTTCCAGTCCAGCGTTTCTCATGATGTACTCTGCATAGAAGTTAAATAAGCAGGGTGACAATATACAGCCTTGATGTACTCCTTTTCCTATTTGGAACCAGTCTGTTGTTCCATGTCCAATTCTAACTGTTGCTTCCTGACCTGTATACAGGTTTCTCAAGAGGAGGTCAGGTGGTCTGGTATTCCCATCTCTCTCAGAATTTTCCACAGTTTATCGTGATCCACACAGTCAAAGGCTTTGGCATAGTCAATAAAGCAGAAATAGATGTTTTTTTGGAACTCTCTTGCTTTTTCAATGATCCGGCAGATGTTGGAAATTTGATCTCTGGTTCCCTCTACCTTTTCTAAAACCAGCTTGAACATCTGGAATTTCATGGTTCACATATTGCTGAAGCCTGGCTTGGAGAATTTTGAGCATTACTTTCCTAGCATGTGCTGCTGCTGCTGCTGCTGCTGCTAAGTCATTTCAGTCGTGTCCGACTCTGTTTGACCCCATAGATGGCAGCCCACCAGGCTTCCCCGTCCCTGGGATTCTCCAGGCAAGAACACTGGAGTGGGTTGCCATTTCCCTCTCCAATGCATGAAAGGGAATATTGAAGTCGTGTGAGATGAGTGCAATTGTGCAGTAATTTGAGCATTCTTTGGCATTACCTTTCTTTGGGATTGGAATGAAAACTAACCTATTTCAGTCCTGTGGCCACTGCTGAGTTTTCCAAATTTGTTGACATATTGAGTTCAGCACTTTCACAGCATCATCTTTTAGAATTTGAATTAGCTTAACCGGAATTCCATTGCCTCCACTGGCTTTGTTCATAGTGATGCTTCCTAAGGCCCACCTGACTTCACATTCCAGGATGTCTGGCTCTAGGTGAGTGTGAGTGATCACATCTTCATGATTATCTGAGCCGTGAAGATCTTTTTTGTACAGTTATTCTGTGTATTCTTGCCACCTCTTCTTAATATCTTCTGCTTCTGTTAGGTCCATACCATTTCTGTCCTTTATTGAGCCTACCTTTGCATGCAATGTTCCCTGGGTATCTCTAATTTTCTTGAAGAGATCTCTAGTCTTTTCCATTCTATTGTTTTCCTCTATTTCCTTGCACAGATCACTGAGGAAGGCTTTCTTATCTCTCCTTGCTATTCTTTGGATGCTTGATGTTTCACAGTTCTTTTTGTTGATATAATAAGGAAATAAATGAGTAAATGTTGATTAGAATGTGGATGGATGAAATTCTTGTTCCTGAATATAAATTAGATACTCGTTTACTCCTCCCCTGGAGAAGGGAATGGCTATTCATCCAGTATTCTGGCCTGGAGAATTCCATGAACTGTTCAGTCCATGGGGTCATAAAGTGTTGGACAGGACTGAGTGACTTTCAGTTCACTTTCACTTCACTTACTCCTCCCACTTTGCACCTAGACACTGAATGATGGTAAATGTATTAAATTAGAAACAAATTTATTGAAGTTATGAGAATGGAATGAGGGGAATTATTGAACTGGAATAAAAACATATTTCAGGAAGATTAAGCAAAAGTGTCCAAAGGCGAAAAAGGCAACAAAGGAAGGAAATTTTGTTTCTTGTTGTACTTTGTTCTTTTGTTTGCTTTCTATGGAGAAATGTCCTAGAGTTGATAAATTAACAAGTCAGAATAGGAGGAGGGGAACAAAATGAGATAATTGATCAAAAACTACAACGGCATAGCAGCACAAATCAATATCTCCAATTATCAGAGCATCTATGCTTGTCCCTGGACAGGCACATACCAACTAAGTAAACTGAAAATTCACCCAGAGGAAACTAGAATTATAAGACTGGAAGTTATCTACTGCCACACTTCTCTGAAAGTGTTTTAAGCAATAACCATTGGATCTTCTCATAAATATTTGGAGTCAAGATTTGGGGCAGCACAGTTCTCCTGCAGAAAAAGGAACAGTAAGTCAGCTGCAGTCAGCTGGTAACTGCCCTGGGCTTGAAAATCCAATAAGACTTCACTTACATCCCTGGTATCTAAGGGTTCCTCCACATGGATGCTGTCACTCCACAAGGCTGGTTGGGGCTTCCTCACAGCATGGCAGCCTTTGAATAGTGGGCCTTTGTATAGGGCCACTGGCTTCTAATCGGTGAAGATAGAAACTGCAGCAATTTCTGCTGTTTTCTATTGGTCAAACAGGGACCAGGGATGGAAAGCCCAGGTTCCTGCAAGAGGAGAAATAGACTTTATAATAAACAAAGTCAAGGGAAAGTCATATTGCAAGCTAGCAGGTGGAATGAAAAATATTTTTGTTACCAATTGTGGAAACACATATCCTGCCCTTTGACCACAGTTCCTTCCCTCAGGTAAAAAACACTTACCCCTCTCCCCAAAATCTCATGCTATTACAGCATCGGGCCCAGCCTTGAGGACCAGAATTTCTTTATCTACATTGAGTCAAGATGAGAATAAGTTTCTTCAAACACAGTTCTTTGGGTCCAGCACCTTCACTTCAGAGATATATGAATAAAACCCAAAAAGGTGTCTTCTCTCTTCTCCTACTGTCAGCCAACATAATGGGGAAATGGAGACAGGATAGCTGAAGTAGACTTTCTCATTCCAAAAGCAGGGATAGGAAGCACCCAACAGTCACGTCTCCATAACAACTTTAAAATCCACTGCTTATGTCATCAGTTCCTACTTCTCTGTGGACAAGGAGTGTCTTTTAATTAATATCTATCTCTGCTCCCATGGAGTGGTTCTTCTCAGAGGGTGAGCTCACGTTCCATTTTATGTTGCATAAAGCACTTCAGGTGAGTGGTTTTCTCTGCTTGTGTCTTGCCTGTAAAAGTTTGGGGCCCCAGCATTTGTCTCTTTTCATTTTAAACTCAAAACTTGCACAGTTACTATAAAATGAATGTTTCTTTCCCGTATATCAAGTTACAATGTATTCCACATCCATTCCTCTACTGATGAGCACTTAGATGTTTCCGTATCTTGGTTATTGTAAATAGTGTTGCAATGGATATGAAAGTGAAATTCATGTCTGACTATGTGATCCCATGGACCGTAGCCCCTCAGGCCCCTCTGACCATGGGGATTCTCCAGGTAAGGATACTGGAGTGGGTTGCCATGCCCTCCTCCAAGGGATCTTCCCAACACAGAGATCAAATCCTGGTCTTAAGCATTGCAAACAGATTCTTTACCAACTGAGCCACCAGAGGGTGCATAAATCTTTTTGAATTAGTATATTTGGTTTCTTTGGATAAATACCCAGAGCAGTGTTGCTAGATTATATGGTAGTTCTATTTTTAATTTTTAAAGAAACCTCCATACTATTTTCCATAATGGCTATACCAATTTGCATTCCCACCAAGTACATGAGGGTTCACTTTTCTCCACATACTTGCCAATACTTGTTTTTTCTTGTCTTTTTTATAACAGCCATTCTGTCATACTGTGATTTTGATTTGCATTTTCCTCAATATTAGTGGTGTTAAACATCTTCTCATGTATTGTTGGCTATATATATGTCTTGTATGGAAACTGTCTATTCAGGTCCTCTGCCCATTTTTAAATTGGATTTGTTAGTTTGTTTTGATGTTGAGTTGCATTATTTCTTTGTATATTTTGGGTATCAGGCCCTTATCAGATATATCATCTGCAAATATCTTCTTCCATTCATTAGGTGGCCTTCTGGTTTTTGTTGATAATTTCCTTTGTTGTGCAAAAGATTTTAGTCTGATGTAATCTCATTTGTTTATTTTTACTTTTGTTTCTCTTGACTGAGGAGACATATCTCAAAAATATTGCTAAGACCAATGTCAAAAAGTTTACTGCTAATTTTCTTCTAGAAGTTTTATGGTTTCAGCTCTTACATTTAAATCTTGAATCCACTTTGAGTTTATTTTTGTATTTTGTATGAAAAAGTAATCCAGTTTGATTCTTTTGCATGCAACTGTCCAGTTTTCCTCCCACATCATGTTTTGAAGAGACTGTCTTTTCCTCATTGTTTATTATCACCTCTTCTGTTGTACATTAATGGCCCATGTAATTGTGGGTTCATTTCTGGGCTCTCTATTCATATAGATTTTCGTTGACCTACACATTTGTTTTTGTGTTAGTGCCATACTGTTTTGACTATTGTAGTTTTGTAGTATATAGTTTGAAACCAGAGACATGATGCCTTCTCTTTTGTTCTTTATTCTTAAGATTGTTTTGGCTATTCAGGGTTTTTGCGTTTCCATAAAAAAATTAGAACTATTTGTTCCAGTTCTGTGAAAAAAAAGTGCCATGGGCAAGCTGATAGCAATTGCACTAAATCTCTAGATTGCCTTGGATGGTCATTTTGACAATATTAATTCTTCCAATCCATTAACATGGCATATCTTTCTGTTTTGTGTCATCTTCATTTATTCCCCTCAGTATCTCAATTTTCTGAGTCCAAACCTTTTACCTTCTTAGTTAGATTTATTCTCAGGTATTTCATTCTCTTTGATGCAATTGTGAATGGGATTATTTTCTTAATTTCTCTTTCTGATAGTTTATTGTTAGTGTAGAGTCTTCACTTTCACTTTTCACTTTCACGAATTGCAGAAGGCAATGGCACCCCACTTCAGTACTCTTGCCTGGAAAATCCCATGGATGGAGGAGCCTGGTGGGCTGCAGTCCATGGGGTCACAAAGCGTCAGACATGACTGAGTGACTTCACTTTCACTTTTCACTTTCATGCATTGGAGAAGGAAATGGCAACCCACTCCAGTGTTCTTGCCTGGAGAATCCCAGGGACGGGGGAGCCTGGTGGGCTGCCATCTATGGGGTCGCATAGAGTCGGACACGACTGAAGTGACTTAGCAGCAGCAGCAGAAACACAACATATTTTTACATATTAGTTTTTAACCTTGCAAGTTTACCAAATTCATTGATGAATTCTAGTAGTTTTTTCACGGTGTCTTTAGATTTTCTATGTACAGAATCATATCGCCCATAAACAATGGCAATTTACTACTTCCTTCCCAAATGAATTCCTTTTATTTCATCTTGTCTGATTACTAGGGCCAGAGTTTCCGCTATTATGTTGAATAAAAGTGGTGATAGTGGGCATTCCTCTGCCATAAAAAATTTCTGAAAAATTGTCATGTGCACCAACATGGTTGGACATAGAGGGTATTATACTAAGTGAAATATGTCAGAAAGACAAGTACTATATGATTTCACTTATATGTAGTATCTAAAAAGCAAAATGAACAAATATAAATGAAAAGCAAAATGAAACAATGTCATGTTCACAGAAAATAAACTAGTGGTTTCTAGATGACAAGAAATAGGTGAGGGAGATCAAGAGGTATAAACTTTCAGTTACAAAACAAAAGAGTCACAGATATGAAACATGAAGTGTGGAGAATGTAGTCCATAATTATGTTATATTTTTGTATGGTGACAGATGACAATTAGACTTAGCATGGTGATCATTTTGAAATGCAGAGGAATACTGAATCACTTTGCTGTGTCCCACAAATTAACATATGTTAAAGGTCAGTTATACTCAAAAACAAGTAAGCAAATTAATAGAAAAAGAGATTAGATTTGTGGCTACTGGAGCCATGTGTTAGGGGGTGGGGTGGATTTGATAAAAGTAGTCAAAATGTACAAGCTTCCAGTTATTCCAATTATAATATAAATAAGTTCTAAGAATGTAATATATGACATGATAAAGATAATTAGCACTGCTGTATGTTACAAATGAAAGCTATTAAGAGAGTAAATCCCAAGAGTTCTCATCATAAGGCAAGCATTTTTTTCTATTTCTTTACTGTTTTACCTATATGAGATGATAGATGTTTATTAAACCTGTGGTAATCATTCCATGATGTATGTAAATCAAATAATTATGTTGTACACCTTAAACTTATATAGTGCTCTATGTCAATTATATCTCAATAAAATTGAAATAACAACAATGTGAAAAAATAAAAATTTATAATGCATTCCAGTAGGCAAAGGCCACATCTACAAATATCTCCAAGACAACGTCCCTCTACTTTAGTTTGTGAATCAGAGTGTCGTGGAACAAATTACTTAAGATTCTTAGAAGCTCTTTTGTCAAACTGAGAGGTCAAAACACTACCATTTTAAATTTCCTGAGGCCCTAACAAAGGGTCTTCCAGGAACGAACATCCTTGACTTGAATTTGAGGTCACATTTTACAGGAAAACACCTAGGCTTGATCTTGGCTCTATATCCAGAGAGCCCTGGAGACTTTGTACTTTGTACAGTTCAAGAAGCTGACAGTGAGAACCAGTTTTATTATTTACCCTGCAAGTCCTAATTTAGAAATAGTTCTTAATTCTGTTTGAAAATGAAATGGCTCTTTTTTGTTAATTTCTCTCAACTTGCTTCAAAATATGTACTTAAATGAAGTCAGTTAGCACTGTCAATATTCTGCTTGCAAACACCCACAGCTGGATCCATGAGTTAGATACATTTCTGTCTTCCATGATAACACAGGGACAGTGTTGTCTAACATTCCACCAACAACTGAAACAAGCTGAATTTTTTTGCAGCTTCCAAGAACAATTTCCTCACTGCCTTTCTATTCTCCACAATAGGCTCTTGCCCATTTTTGCAGGTCTTCACCTGTATTTGATCATTAAGTCAGAAAATCATCTGTAAGGTTTTTGTTAGTGCAAAAGACACTGATTTTATTACAGGTGATTGCTTGTTCCAGCATGATTCATTGACAGCCCAGCTGCTGCTCTTTGAGTCCACCATGACTAGCCCACTTGCTACTCATGGCCAGTAATTGAGTGTGGCAGGGAAGCTATGGCAGGTTCATCTATATAGCAACATATGGTGATTTAAATCACAACCATTTTATTTTTTGATAATTCTTTGGGTGAGGATTTGAGCAGAGATTTCTCAGGAGGTGCTTCCGCTTCATGCAGTATTGGCTGGAGTCAGCCTCTCAACTGCATTTCTGCTGTCTGGGCTGAGAAAGAAGACCTAAAAGGCCTATTCACATGTTTGGCACCACTGTGCTTTCCATGTAGACTTTTTTCTTTTGGTGGATAAAATGGCCTTCCTCATGGTCATCTCAGTGTATTCAGACTTCTTACGTGACCTTTCATTTCCAAAAGACATTGTAAGCAGTGAAGGAACACACTACAGACCTATGGCTCAGCCAAGAAGTTATACACAATCACTTATGTTGCATTCTATCAGCTAAAGCAGCCCCAGCACATTTTGATGCAAAAGAGAAACAAATTCCACATTTGATGGGAGTGTGTGTGTTATATTTGATGGAAATACAACACCTGGATCTTCTGCCACAGGGAGAGTCATTGATTGATATCCACAGCTGCTGCACCGTGAACCAGCACGATCCGCACACAAAGTTCACACCACCACTATCCTCAGGCGCCCAGCCAATGACAGAGTGACACAGTGGGGGAGGACTGTCCTACAGGATATGGGAATTCTCAGGCAGCCTGCTTTGAACTGTGAGTGCCTCAAGAGCCTGACACAAAAGTTGCCCTCCTAAACAGGTTCCATTCTCCAGCTCCAGAAGAATGAATACATTTTCTGGCTCTCATTAATACATTGGTTAGTTCAAATATGTATGTGACTTTGGGAGGGTGACAATACAAGTTTGTTATTCCTTTAATCAAAGGAAGTTTGATTAAGCTTAAATGAAGTTAACTAGGAAAATGAAAAAGAAGAAAAAAGTCTAAGAAAAAAAACAGGGAGGGGGAAGTGCCCAACATTATTACTATGGTTTGGATTCCTAACAAATGAGTGTGTGTATTATAAAATTATAGGTATAAATTGATTGGAGGATGATTTGCTGGGCAGATGGACAGTGCTCGAATTTTTTCACCCTTTCCTTTAAACCTGAAGTTCCTCAAGACAGGCTATCGGGACTGGCAGACTGAAAAAGAAATTATTCACTCTCTTACAGAAGTGCGCATATTACTTTTATGTATACTTTTTAAATAGGAAAGTAATTACTATCAAGAAGAAATGAGGAAAGACCAGCTGGACTCAGCAGAAGTCTGGGAATGCTCCTTTCTTCCGTCTAAGGTATGCCCCCCCCCCATTCCAACAACAATGGTGATCAATCTAACCTTACTGGCTTTCAGTGTAACAGAGAAGAACAATCCCAACTCCACATTGGATCTATTCTGTTAGCACTGACGTTTGTGCTATGGTCATTCTGGCTTTGCACTTCTGTGAAAAAAAAAAATATATAGCCTATAGGCTGAAATATACACAATAGCTCATTCTCAAGGCTTTGACTCTCGGGTTTGACATCTAAAGGTACAACAGTTTTCATTCACATAGATGTGAAAAGTTGTAGAACCGAGAATAGCACTTTTCCTGTTAGAGGTTTATAGGAACATTGTGACCAGACCTTTGCAGACAGCTGCAAGAACAAATGATTCTGGCACCAAGAAGTTTGCAACAGTGGGCCACATCTCCTCTTGAGTAAGGTAGTTATTTGGGATACTAGTCCACCATCTTCTTGGTTTGCTGGCTATCCAAATAAAGTTACTATTCTTTGCTCCAATACTTCATCTCTCAACTTATTCGCCTGTCATGCAGTGAGCAGTAGGAACTTTGACTCTGTAACATTAGTTTTGTCATCTGTTCAGGGTAGGGCTAGAATATCTCCCAGGCTCTTTTCAGTTCAATGGTTTCAGATTATTAAAACTCCATGTGGACTGGGCCATTTCTGCTTTTAATTCTAAAGCTGTAATCAAATTTCATGTAGATGCGATTAAAATGCAATCTATCTAATATATGTGTGTGTGTATATATATATATATATATAAAATCAAAAATAAATAATCACAGCACCTCTAGCAATTACACTGCACTAGTCATAGTCTATGAGAAGAGCATGGCAACCCACTCCAGTATTCTTAGAGAATCTCATGGACAGAGGAGCCTGGAGGGCTAGAGTCCACAGGATCACAGAGGCAGACATGACTGAAGCAACTCATGCAGCCATATTCTATACAGCCTCAATTGAAATTCCAATCTCATGAGTAGAGAGTACTCTTTCTTTTTTTCACTTAAGTGTAAGAGGCAAACAAATGGAGTAAGATAGAACATCTTTACAACCATAAAAGTCATGTTATTGACCTAATTAGCTTATACATAAACATACACTCATTCAATAAACACCACCAAATTTATGGGCAGACATGCTATATAAAAGTTCCAAATGTTTCTTCTTTAAGTGGAATGTTTTGATATTGATACATTTTATTTATACATTTAATTACTCACAATTTTGAATGGAAAATGATTTGGATAACATGAAAATCTTAATAAAAATAAATACCAGAGTTCTGTCTAAAGAGATGATTCCTTATATAGTGAGAAACAGGGGAACAAAGGGAATGGATGCAAAGGGAAGAGAAGGGAAGGAAAGGGAAGGCTTTGCAGTGTCTTAAACCAGGCTGCCATTATCTTTATTCCCACATACTTTTGAATAGCACTGACAATTGTGTACTTTCCTGTCTCAACAGCTATGTTTTGTTATTCAATAAAATACTTCTCTGCAATTACTGATCTTCTAATTTTACCTTGAAAGAGCATGTAAATGAAAAAAACAAGAGCAACACTGGTGGAAATAACTCAAAAGCATAATTTTTTTTTTTAATATTAAAGACACTTTAAAGAAAAGAATTGGAAATGTTCAGGAAATCTGTTTCTACACCTAAAGCTATGTGCAAAAGAACACATCTGAAAAATAGAGCTATGATTCCAAGCTGTGGTTTAACATCCAGGATTTCATAGGGTTATTAAGTATACCACAATATCTATTAAGTACTGACCTTTGCCACAGAAACTTGGCATGAACTGTTCTTCTCAGGAAGCATACAGCAAGAGAACCTCTGGTTTCTGTTAGATTTATGCTGAATATTGAGCTGATCAAGCTGTGTTTATGGTAGCTATCCAAATATAGACTGTGGAAAAACACGAAAAATTATTCTTAAAAGGGAAAAGTGGAGTGATATTAATTAAATGCTCTGAAAATTAACTTTCAATTAAGCCATTTTAATGAATTTTCTGGTGATTAAGCAACTCTTCACTTAGTTTACCATGTTATTTCAAGAAAACCAGAATAATTTATAACGATAAAGGAAATAAGAAGCATATCATAAACAAAGACATGCGCTCTGGATGAGATTTTATATATGATAACATTTTCCTGCTTTAAATTCTTCAATAGCTAACTTGGCATCTAAGCAGTACTTACTATGGCAAGCACTGTTTTATAGGAGGTATGTATAATATCATTCTGTTCTCACAAGTACCATATGAGGTAGCCAGCATTATTATCCACATTTTTCATATAAGGAGACTAAGGCTCAGGGAGGTAAATACCTTTTCATCAGTCACACATCCTCTCAGAGACTTTGGCTTAACATACAAGACCTACCTTGACGTGGCCCACGGTCTCCTTGGGAGCCAGTCTTTTCTTCTCAAATCCTCAATGTCACCTATGCCAACCTACTTCAGTTCCTTTAACCAGTGATACCTTCTCAAGGTCATCACTATTTCCTTCTCACTCGGCCATAATTACTTTTGGAAATGCCAAAGGGCCCCTTCATTGATCTTTCTTTGCTGACTCCTTTTCCTGTGTCCTGCAATAAATACACTATAGTTTTCTCTGTCACTGAACCTATCAACTGAACTTTAAATTATCTATTTATCTTTTCTGAGGTAAAAAATTGTCATCTTCTCTGAATCGGATTTTACAGTTAGTCAATCGTACAAAATCCATGGGGTCGCTAAGAGTCGGACATGAGTGAGCGACTTCACTTTCACTTTTCACTTTGATGCATTGGAGAAGGAAATGGCAACCCACTCCAGTGTTCTTGCCTGGAGAATCCCAGGGAAGGCGGAGCCTGCTGGGCTGCCATCTATGGGGTCACACAGAGTCGGACATGACTGAAGCGACTTAGCAGCAGCAGCAGCAGCATTGATTACTAAATTCACTTTAAACTTATCCCAGCTTTGAGCATAAAAAATTCATAGCATGCACAGTGCAGTTGTAATGTAGAAACAAAAGTATGTATTAAACATATCTATCCCCCACAAAGGGAGCACACCATACTGTAGTGGAAGTAGCTAGTGCCTGTTTGACAAGATTTTTAAACTGACTAAATGAAAATGAAGAAAAATAAATTATTTCTGCCTTCATCTTAAAATGGCTATAATAATCATGAACAGTTGATATAAAGTAATACCAGATCCACTTTCCACCTGGTACAAATGTATTTTTAAATATAGAGATTTTCAATTAACACACAAGTAGTAATAATGTTTCCCCCTTATCACCTTGAAATATAACAGAATGAGATGAATGGTATAAAATTTAGAAAAATGTACAAAATATTTAGAACAAATTTGAAAAAGAGAACATTGCAGTTTTCCTGAGATGTAAATAATTTTGCCAAACCCTAAGTGCAAAAGAAGGCCTTAATTATCTATGAAGCACCTAGACATCAGAGGAAAGATTAGAGTAAGGAAAGAGAGTTACAAGACTAACTAGATCTCTGGAGGCAAAGTGTATCTTAGTAATTCCTAGGTATAGTTTATTATGAGGTTTATGTGTGACTTATAGAAATGTTGATAAAGGAAACCAGTTCCTGATTATACCAGCAAGCCTGCTTAGAGAATCAGATGTTTAAATGTTTCAGTACCTAAGGCCAAAGTCTGTCAAGTTCCAAGAAGAAGAAATAATTTGTGTGAAATACCTTCATATGCTCAGGAAATGTGCTCCTAAAAAGGAGGGGCACCAGGGAAGAAAACAACATTCAAGAATAGTTGCCCTTAATAATAAATCTTCACCAATGTGTTATATCATCTAGGTTAGGTTAACTGAGTCCTTTTCCTTTAACTCCAGAAAAGGAAGAGATATTGGTAATAACTGGGAAGATTCATAACTATAATAACACACTTCACAAACATCTTCAAACTCTTGAGCCATATTTCATAAGATAACAGCTATTACCATGAGTCTCTCATAACAGAGAAGACAGATCACAAAAGGAGTTAAATAATCCAACACCCACTTGGTCAGTACATAACTGTGTACAAGTACCATTTTGGCTAATTAATTATTATTTTAGTTCCAAGATGAGTCTTTTACTCTTCAATCTCAAATTAAAAACTTTTTCCACTCTCTTTTATTGTTTTCTAAATATTCTTTTCTAAACTATCCCTTAACATGATCTTTCCACTGGTTTTAAATTGTGACTTTTATAGAGTTACTGGGTTTATATGCCTTAAATATTTAAAGATATGAATCTGAACCTGGCCTAAGAATTTGCCACATAAATATGAACATACTTATTTAAATTAACAATAATTCTCTGGAATGCAAAATGACATGATTACTATTATCTTTAGATGGCTAGAACGAAAATCTCTGTCCACAGCATCAAATATATAGCAATCATAATTTGTTCCAATTATTTAAATGATCATCTATTTTGAGACATTCGAAGTCAGGAAACTGTAATGACCTGAATTTTCCTCTTGTTTTTCTGGATCTAGAAGATTTTTCACCTTAGAAGAATAGAACCAAAATATATCAAATCAAATATTAACATTTCTATATAATTACTTCATGTTTATTATAATTTTAAATTTTAAAAAGTATACAGTGTAGACATGGCACATATTATTAAGGGAATCAATGTAATAAATGGCAGATCCTATTCAGGTTGTAAAAAATACAGAGTAGAACCAAATGACAACTAGTAGTGATGTGAATGACTACATATGATCATCTCGGCATATATTTTATGATACTTCCAAATTCATCAAGCACAGTACCCTGGGAAGCAAATCTATAAAGACTATACCAATGGATTCCTTTACCCTCTGGCTTCTGCTTGAGTTGAGCCAAAAGAAGACACTAGGAGGAGAACAGAGGTTAAAGAAGAGAGTGAGATAGACTGAATACAGTCCCTCAAAGATATCCACATCTTAATCCTCAGAACCTGTGAATATATTACCTTATATGGAAAGAGGGTATTTGTATGGGGAGAATTTTGAGATTGGGGAATGTGTCTGTACTACCCCAGGGAAAGGGAAAGTGTTGGTCACCTAGTCATGTGACTTTTTGCAACCCCATGGACTGTAGCTGCCAGGATCCTCTGTCCATGGAATTCCTCAGGCAAGAACACGAGTGGGGTGCCATTTCCTTCTCCAGGGGATCTTCCTGACCCAGGGATTGAACCTGGGTCTCCTGCATTGCAGGAAGATATTTTACTGTCTGAGCCACCAGGAAAACCTGGTAGGCTCAGTGTAATCACAAGGTTCTTTATAAGAGAGAGACAGGAGGGCTACAGAGAGAGAATGAAGGCAATGCAAGGACAGAAGAGAGGTCTGAAAGTTAGAGAGAGGTGTGAAGATGCTACCCTACTGGCTTCAAGGATATAGCAAAGGGTCAAGAGCCAAGGAATGCTAGTACCCTCTAGAAGCTGAAAATGGCAAGGAAACAGATTGACCCCTGCATTCTTCAAGAAGAACACAGCCTTGCTAACACCTTGATTTTAGCCCAGTAGGACCTATGTAGGATTTCTGACCTACAAAATTGTAAGATAATAAATTTATGTTATTGCAATCCACTAAGATTGTGAAGACTTGTATAGCAACAATAGGACACTAATACATAGAGCAAGTACAAGCTGTTTCTTCTCTCAGATCCCTCCCTGCAGTTTTGTCATCAGCCGAATGAGTTCCTCTAGTGAAGGAAGGCCTCATCACCTATCAGATGGCCCTCTTCACACTGCATCTAGCTTCCATGGGGTCAATTACTTCATCCCCTCCCCTGTAGGCCTCAGGGTCAACCTGCAAGACCCTTGTTGGTTTCTTTAAGATTGGCCCAAACGTTAAGACTGGCAAGGAAGTAAACTGTCTGTTTCCTGCTGAGATCCTAAAACCCTGAAACATGCAACTGAGTCTTGAACTAGAGACTTATCCAGATTTAGTCCTGCCAAGCATTACTCCATGCACTTTATTTACGTGTTTATTACCATTTATTCTTATGGTACCATATACATCTGTTTAAATTCATTCTTTCAACCTACTTGTATTGATCGTCAGCTATGTACCAGTCTTTGCACTGTTACTGGACATACAACATTGAGTGAAGGTAGGCAAGAAACAGCCCTTCTACTGCTTTCAATTTTATGAGGACATCCACATCCACATAACTGAATCTGGATGCAGACCTGATACTCTTCACAAAAATTAATCCACGGTGGATCACAGACTAAATGTAAAATGCAAAACTATAACCCCCCTTAGAAGATAATATAGGGGAAAACTTAGCTCACCTTTGACCCGGTGGGTGACTTTTAGATACATCAAAGAGAATTCATGAAAGGAATAATTGTTAACCTGGACTCCATTGAAATTAAATACTGGGTCAATCAGTTCAGTTCAGTTCAGTCACTCAGTCATGTCTGACTCTTTGCAACCCCATGAATCGCGGCACGCCAGGCCTCCCTGTCCATCACCAACTCCCGGAGTTCACTCAGACTCACATCCATCGAGTCAGTGATGCCATCCAGCCATCTCATCCTCTGTCATCCCTTTCTCCTCCTGCCCCCAATCCCTCCCAGCATCAAAGTCTTTTCCAATGAGTCAACTCTTCACATGAGGTGGCCAAAGTACTGGAGTTTCAGCTTTAGCATCATTCCTTCCACAGAAATCCCGGGGCTGATCTCCTTCAGAATGGACTGGTTGGATCTCCTTGCAGTCTAAGGGACTGTCAAGAGCCGATGAGAATAAAAGCCACAGAATGGGAGAAATATTTGCAGAAGACATGTATAATAAAGAAATGTTATTCAAAATATACAAGAATACTTTCAAATCTCAACAATAATAAAACAAACAATCCAAGTTTTTTTAAAAAATGGCCAGAGACCTTAACAGATATCTTATCAAAGAAGATATAAAGATGGTAACTAAATCTAGAAAAAGATGCTCTACACATTGTATGTCAGCAGGGAATTATGCAAATTAAAAAAAAATAAGATACCAGTACATGTCTATTGGAATGGCCAAAATCCAAGATACTGACATCACCAAGTGCTGGTGAAAATACAGAACAACAGGAACACATATTTACTGCTGAAGAGGATGTAGAATGGTACGGCCACTATGGAAGACAGTTTGGTGTTTTTTTAAAAAGCTAAACACACTCTAACCATGCGATCCAGCAGTTAATGTGTTTTGTGTTCTTTCAGATTTGAAAACTTGTCTTCACACAGAAACCTGAATACATAGATTATTATAGAGGCTTTATTCATAATTGGCAAAAGTTGGGAACAACCAAGATGTCCTTCAGTAGATGAATGGATTAAAAAAAAATAAAAGTGGCACATTCAGACAATAGAACATTATTCAGCACTAACAAGAAATGAGCCCTCAAACACCAAAAAGACATGGAGAATACTTAAGTGCATATTACTAAGTGAAAGAAGATAATTTTTAAAAGCTACATACTGCATGATTCCAACTATATGAAATTCTGGAAAAGGCAAGACTATGGAGATATAAAAATATTAGTGATGTCAAGAGGTTGCGGAGGGTAGTAGAGGGGTAGTAGGCAGAGCAGAGGGGAATTTTAGGGCAGTGAAAATACTCTGTGTTACACTGGAAGGATGCATGTGTGTGTGTGAGTTGTTTAGTTGTGTCTGACTCTTTGCAACCCCATAGGCTGCAGCCCACAAGGCTCCTCCATCTGTGGAATTTTCCAGGCAAGAGTACTGGAGTGGGTTGCCATTTCCTTCTCCGGAAGGATTCACACATATCATCAAACATTTTTCCAGACTCATAGAAGTGAACCCTAATGTGAACTATGGACTTTGAGTGATTATGATATCCTAATGTAAATTCATAAACTATAACAAATGTTCCAACTATGGGTAGTGTTGGTCACAGAGGGGCTGGTGCATGGGTGAGGACAGTAGCTAAGAAGGAAACCTCTGTACCTTCTCAACTTTGTTATGAACTCAAAACTTCTGGTGGTTCAGTGGTAGAATTCTCGCCTGCCACACGGGAGGCCTGGGTTCGTTTCCTGGCCCATGCAGCCATAGCGTCCCCTTTTGGGCTTCCCTGGTGGCTCAGAGGTTAAAGCGTCTGCCTCCAATCCTGGAGACCTAGGTTCGATCCCTGGGTCGGGAAGATCCCCTGGAGAAGGAAATGGCAATCCACTCCAGTATTCTTGCCTGGAGAATCCCATGGATGGAGGAGCCTGGTAGGCTACAGTCCACCGGGTCGCAAAGAGGTGGGCACGACTGTGCGACTTCACCCTAAAAAAAAACCCAATAATAATCTACTCTTTTTAAAAAAGTAGATACCATTAAGACCCAGATCAGAGGGCTGTTTTGAGTCATATACATAGAATATTTAGGTCAGTGCCAGACAAGTAAGGGCTCAGTGTGTCTTAGGTATAACTATTATTATTTGCCTTAATTGCACACTCATTTTCAAAAGCAAAGCATGAATAAATGTTTATTCTACAAAGTCTCAAAACCTCAGACAAAGAATGGTCAAACAATGAAAAGAAATATATTTAAGTAACATAAAATATTTCCAAAAATATATTATGTTGTTACAAAAGTAATTGTGGTTTTGCATTGTTGAACTTTGCCATTTGATATTGGAACACATTTTAAAATAAATGTGATTATCTTATACATCATTTTAATGCACATTTCTCATTTTTTTGCCAATGAATTATTACTTGCTGTTTATTTTATATTTATTTTAGACTATAGAATTGAAGTTAGACAAAAAGCAAATTTGAGTGAACTTTTTATTCAAGTCCCCCCAAAAAAGTGAAAGTATTAGTTGCTCAGTCCTGTCTGACTCTTTGTGACCCTATGTGCTATAGCCCACCAGGCTCCTCTGTCCATGGAATTCTCCAGACAAGAATACTGGAGTGGATTGCCATGCCCTCCTCCAAGAAATCTTCCCAACCCAGGAATTAAACCCGGGTCTCCTGTGTTACAGGTGGGTTCTTTACTGTCTGAGCCATCAGGGAAGCCCAAAGTCAAACTTGCACCAAAAAAAAAAAAAAAACTCATAGTCACTGTATGATGATCTGCTGCTGGTCTGATCCACTACAACTTTCTGAATCCTGGCAAAATCATTACATCTGAGAACTATACTCAACAAATCAATGAGATGGACTAAAAACGGCAATGCCTGCAGCCAGCATTGGTAAACAGAATGGGCCCAGTTCTTTTCCACAACAATGCCCTACTGCATGTCACACAACCAATGCCTCAAAAGTTGAACAAATTGAGCTGCAAAGTTTTGCCTCATCCGCCGTATTCACCTAATCTCTTGCCAGCCAACTACCACTTCTTCAGTATCTCGACAGTTTTTTGCAGGGAAAACCCTTCCACATCCAGCAGGATGCTGAAAATGCTTTTCAAGATACTTTGTTGAATCTCAAAGCATGGATATTTATATTACAGGAATAAAGCTTATTTCTCATTGGCAAAAACTGTTCATTGTAATAATTCCTACTTTAATTAATAAAGATGTGTTTGAGCCTAGTTATAATGATTTAAAATTCATGGTCCAAAACCACAATTACTTTTTATTCAACCTGATGCATCTATCAAGCCATAAAATGAAATAATCTTTTTTTTTTTTAAATAATTTTCTGTTGTCCAAGTTAGCAACACAGAGGCACTTTAGTAATGGTAAAGATGTTTCCCCAGTCACCATTACAGAATTTGGAACAAGCTGAGTTGCAATAAGGATAAACTTATGGTTCTTAAGTGTACACTTTCAAACTGTTTTAAAATTCACTTAATTAAATGAGGGCCTATACTACAATGCAAATGTTATAGTTTTATCTCCAAATACTCTATCTAGATCAAAGTGTTTCTCATATATTGTCATGAGTTGTTATAATAAGAGTAAATCTGTTATCCAGGCCTATGAGTAGAACATTTGTGCACAAAGGTAAAATAATATAAAAGCAAAAGAAGAAAGCAGCATTCCTAGTTTGAGAGAGGACAGAAGGAGGTGAGCACTGGGACCATAAATCTCCTTTAGGTTGAATTAATTGTTTCATTTATCCAGAGGTAAGTCAATAAACTAGCTTTTTCAAAGTGCAGGAAAAAAATTAGGTATAAGATTCCTGTCAAGTGCATCTTCAGCCAATTTTTTTATGTTTCCACAAGATATATTGCAATCTCCTTTTTTGTTTTAATTTTTTCTCAGAGTCCCAGGTCAGATTTTATCAAGATTCTCTTTTGTGCTATTTATAGAAAAGAAGTGTGAATCAAACTTTACAAACATTCCCAACCCAAGGATTGAACCCAGGCCTCCCGTACTGCAGGTGAATTCTTTACCAGCTGAACCAGAAGGGAAGCCTAAGAATATTGGAGTGGGTAGCTTGTCCCTTCTCTAGCAGATCTTCCTGACCCAGGAATGGAACTGGGGTGTCCTGCCTTGCAGGTGGATTCTTTATCAACTGAGCTCTCAGGGAAGCCCTATTCAGTGAATAGCTAGCCTAAATTATCCTAAGGATTGAAGAATATGAGATTCTTTGTGTGCATGTGAAGAATTGAATGGTCCCAATCAGGGATAATGTTATCAGACTAACATTGAAATTGGCTAGAAGGAAGAGAGCTAGTATTGGTAGCAGGCCGATTCTGTGTATTTTTGGTCCACTTATTTTTGACTGAAGTAGAATATGTCTTTAAGCTGGCCCTTGCATCAAATCAAGAGCAAAGTTCCCAATTTATTAGGGGGGAAAAAAAGAAAGATTACCACTTAAAATTCAGAATATTCTAGAAATGTACCCAGGGCTTGTTTTGAGTAGATAGAGTAAGACACACAGACACAGAAATGATTGCTATGAAGGATAATTTCTTTTTTTCTTTTTTTAAACTATACTTGCAACCCCCTAGAAAGAGGAGACATGGCCCATGAGGCACAGAAACACCTGACTGAAATGAGCAGGCAGACAGATATGAGAACTAAGGGTTGGGGTTCTACTTTGGTTTTCAATATTCTATGGAAGGAATGGGCCAAACAAGATAAGCAAGCAGAAGAAATTATGATTGGATAGTTGGAATAATGTCAGCGGGCTCTGGCTATAGGAGTGGTCTCCAGTTGCCCATTACCTGGCCCTGTAGAAGATAGAGTCCCAGACTGTCTAAGTTTGGTAAAAGGAGACTTTATCTTTTTTTTGGTGGGGAGTCACAAAGGTCCATCTAGTCAAAGCTATGGTTTTTCCAGTAGTCATGTATGGATGTGAAAATTGGACTATAAAGAAAACTGAGCACTGAAGAATTGATGCTTTTGAGCTATGGTGTTGGAAAAGACTCTTGAGAGTCCCTTGGACAGCAAGGAGATCCAACCAGTCCATCCTAGAGGAAATCAGTCCTGAGTGTTCATTGGAAGGACTGAAGCTGAAGCTGAAGCTCCAATACTGTGGCCACTTGATGTGAAGAACCTACTCATTGGAAAAGACCCTGATGCGGGGAAAGATTGAAGGCTGGAGGAGAAGGGGATGGCAGAGGATGAGATGGTTGGATGGCATCACTGACTCGATGGACATGAGTTTGAGTAAACTCTGAGAGTTGACGATGGACAGGGAAGCCTGGCATACTGCAGTCCATGGGGTCGCAAAAAGTTGGACACAACTGAGCAACTGAACTGTTATCCACTGACTGGGAATTGATTGATTTGCATACCAAAGTGATGGTGGCAGGCAGTTTGTTAGCTCTTGGAATTGGTTTACTCTTGTGGGGTGGTTCCCCACTCCTCCAGGCCCAAAATGTCAGAGTACAAGTATAGATAAAATGAGAAATTGCAATTATTTCATAGCACAAATGAAGAAAAAGAAGGTTCTTTAAGCTCCATACTCTAGAAATGTGTTTTAGCATAAAATTCAAGAATTAGGATAAGGAATAAGAGCACATCAAAATGCTAATGCTTGAAAAAGCATGTTCTTTGGTTCCTTACTCTCCTGGATTTTGTCCCTCAACTTCCGGTCATACCACTGTCTCCAAACTCTAAGCTCAGTCTCCTTATTCTAGTAGAATACTATCAGAAGTTTAAACATTTTTCCCCTAGTGCTCCCAGAAGTAGAAAATGCTTGCAGGAGAAAATCCATGATAACTGTGAGGCTCACCTCATATGCTCCAATCCTTTCTAGGATCACAACAGCCCTATAAACTCTTTCCTGTTTTATTTTCTTTTGGAGCCCAGCAAATATTACCCTTAGGTATTACTTTTTGTCAAGTTTTTATAATTGCTATTATTAGCAAGCTTCTACATTACACTCTCCAAGCTTCCATTTTGAAGGATGCTTTTCATTGGATGGGTCACTTTCTTTCAGAACTCTGAATATATTTTCCCAGAGCGGTCTGTTGCCATTGTTCCCCTTGAGAAGTCAATTGTTGAGAAATTTGTTTCTTTGAGAATAATCTTATTAACTTCTCTGGTTTCTCTTAATATCTACTATTTCTCTTATTTCCTAGTTTTACTATGAAGTGCACTGAGATACAGATTTTGCTCTGATCCTATAAATAAGTCTTCTTAACTTTGTAACTTAGAATCTTCATTCATTTTTGGAAAATTTTCAGCCAGTATGTCCTCAAATATTGATGTTGTCTTATTCTCTCTCTCTCTCTCTCTCTCTCTCTCTCTCTCTCTCTCTGCTCTTTCTAGGACTCTAATTACATAAATATTCCATCTCCTCTTTGAAAGTCTTACTCTCTTTCTCCTCTTGATTTTCCATTCTTTCTTCTCTCTATGCTTCAGTTCTTTATTCTAGCACTTTTTAACCTACCGTTAACCATATCAATTATTTCCCTTAGCTATTTGATTTTTCAGATCTCAGAACAGATACTTATTCTGTCTCTTTTAGTTCTGTAATAAAATTCTCAGTTTTCCTTTTCTGCTCTTTGACTAAGCTAGTTACTTTAAGGTCTGTAACTTGTGCTGTGTCATCTAGATCCTCTGCGGGAGTCTTGACAGTTTCCTTTGTTTCTCTTGATTTTCTACTATGATGGCTTATTTCCTCACGGGCCTCATCTCTCAAGTAAGTTCACTGGGTTCACAGACCCATCCAGGGACGGTTTTCCTAGTTCCCAAATATACATTAGGAATGAACATACATAGATGTGGACCAAGTTCTCACAAGGCAAAACCTTCACTTTCAAGGTAAGAGCCAAGTAAAGCCCCTGAAATACCCTCCCTCTGCTAAGATAGTAAGTTAATAATGCATCCTGGGGGAATGGCAGGGGGAGTTGGTGATGGACAGGGAGGCCTGGCGTGCTGCGATTCATGGGGTCTCAAAGAGTCAGACACGACTGAGCAACTGAACTGAACTGAACTGAACTGAATGCTACTCTGAAAGACTTAAATACTGCTACCATAGTAGCTTCACTTAATTCACTAGTCTGGTCAGTGTAAAAATTGAATAAATTTTTATATGGTGGATAACAATAGCCTGCTGCAAACTTAATCAAGTGATAGTCCCAACTATAACTGCTTCTCTTGATGTAGTATCTCATCTACAGCAAAGTAACACATTTCTGTTTACATGGTACGTAAATATTGATCTGGTGAGAATTTTCTTTTTGATCATTATTAAAAGGAAAAAAAAGTCAAAATTGTTTTGCATTTACCTGAAGTAGACAACAGTCTACTGAAGGCTATTAATTACCTTGCTTTCTATCAGAATATTCTGTGAAGGAACAAGAACTACTTGGGCATATGAATTAATGTGATCCATCTGGTGAATAATACATTAATCCACTATATTGATGATAATAATTGATCCTGATAAAGAATAAATGGTAAGGGTTCTGAATTCCTTAATAAGAAGCATGCACTCACTCTAAAGAGTGAGAAGTAAGTATGAAAAAGGCTTGGTACATCGTGCATACGCAGTTGCTCAGTCACGTCTGACTCTTTGTGACCCTATGACTGAGCTCCTCTGCCCATGGAATCCTCTAGGCAAGAATACAGGAGTGCATTGCCATTTCCTCCTCCATGGGGTCTCCTAAATCCAGGGATCAAACTTGTGTCTCTTGGACTAGCAGGCGGATTCCTCACCATTGCACCACCTGAGAGGCCCTATTATGAAGTAAATGTTATCAAGCCCACTGTTACAGACTAAATGCCTGTGTCCCCTTAAATTTCATATGTCGGAAATGGAGTCCCCAGTATGAGAGTACTGACATTTTGAGATAGGCCTCTGGAAGATGATTAGGTTGTAAGAGTATGAAGAAGATTTTAGAGAGCTCACTTGCCCCTTCCACCATACCAGGACACAGAGGGTAGATGGTTTTATCTGAATTAGGAAGTGGTCCCCTCTCCAGTGGTCCCCTCCCCTCTGCTGGCACCTTGATAGTGGACTCTTAGGCTTTAGAACTGTGAGAAATAAATCTTTGTTGTTTACAAATGCTATAATATTCTGCTATAGTAACCTGAATGGACTAAGATACTCACCAAGTCACAAGATTAGGGAATGAAGAAGCTGTGCAACAATCTATCATGTTACATGTAGTATATTTGAAATTGTGAGTCAGCATGTCCAGAGACCACAAGTAAGTTGCAAAAATATTTTTAATTGAAAGCCAGAATTCTCCTTATTCCTTATCACTCTTTCACTGATGCCACTCCATCACCTCACACGCATGACCCTAAGACTGTTCCCTGTGATGAAATGACAGAGCAGGACAGATATCAAATTGCATTCAAAGATGGATCAGCTTGCTATGTGGGTGTAAGTCAAAACTAGACTACAACTGGACTATTCCCTTCAGGAGGGCCCTGAAGGATCACAGTAAGGGTCTTCAAGGGCTAACTTTTAGATAACGAATCATGTCATCTCTTTTTGTTTAGAAAAAGAAGTGGCCAAAATTATACTCAGGTCCTTGAGCAGTGGCAAAAGTTTTAAATCTGATCGGGAGCTTGAAAAGAACAGTATTAAAAGATCACTGACGGAGCATACATATGGAACTTTGAGAATAGGTCAAAATTCTCCAAGCCAGGCTTCAGCAATACGTGAACCGTGAACACCCTGATGTTCAAGCTGGTTTTAGAAAAGGCAGAGGAACCAGAGATCAAATTGCCAACATCCACTGGATCATTGAAAAGCAAGAGTGTTCCAGAAAAACATCTATTTCTGCTTTATTGACTATGCCAAAGCCTTTGACTGTGTGGGTCACAATAAACTGTGGAAAAGTCTGAGAGAGATAGGAATACCAGACCACCTGACCTACCTCTTGAGAAATCTGCATGCAGGTCAAGAAGCAACAGTTGGAACTGGACATGGAACAACAGACTGGTTCCAAACAGGAAAAAGAGTACGTCAAGGCTGTGTATTGTCACCCTGCTTCTTTACCTTATATGCAGAGTATATCATGAGAAACGCTGGACTGGAAGAAACACAAGCTGGAATCAAGATTGCCGGGAGAAATATCAATAACCTCAGATATGCAGATGACACCATCCTTATGGCAGAAAGTGAAGAGGAGCTAAAAAGCCTCCTGATGAAAGTGAAAGTGGAGAGTGAAAAAGTTGGCTTAAAGCTCAACATTCAGAAAATGAAGATCATGGCATCTGGTCCCATCACGTCATCGGAAATAGATGGGGAAACAGTGGAAACAGTGTCACACTTTATTTTGGGGGGGTTCTAAAATCAGTGCAGATGGTGACTGCAGCCATGAAATCAAAAGACGCTTAGTCCTTGGAAGAAAAGTTATGACCAACCTAGAGAGCATATTCAAAAGCAGAGACATTACTTTGCCAACTATGGTCCATCTAGACAAGGCTATGGTTTTTCCAATAGTCATGTATGGATGTGAGAGTTGGACTGTGAAGAAGGCTGAGCGCCGAAGAATTGATGCTTTTGAACTGTGGTGTTGGAGAAGACTCTTGAGAGTCCCTTGGACTGCAAGAAGATCCAACCAATCCATTCTGAAGGAGATCAGCCCTGGGATTTCTTTGGAAGGAATGATGCTAAAGCTGAAACTCCAGTACTCTGGCCACCTCATGCAAAGAGTTGACTCATTGGAAAAGACTTTGATGCTGGAAGGGATTGGGGGCAGGAGAAGAAGGGGACAACAGAGGATGAGATGGCTGGATGGCATCACTGACTCGATGGATGTGAGTCTGAGTGAACTCTGGGAGTTGGTGACGGACATGGAGGCCTGGTGTGCTGTGATTCATGGGGTCGCAAAGAGTCGGACACGACTGAGCAACTGAACTGAACTGAACTGAACAGAGTATGAGCAATTTTCCATGAGAGGCTATGCTATGGAGAAGAGCCAATAAAGAAGCAAATTGCAGGATAAGTCTTATTTTCCTGAGAGATTGTCACCAGTATATTTTGTTAATAAGCTTCCCCACTTCAAATTCTACATCTAGGGAACCTGACCTTTGTCAACTGGAAATGAAACTATCTGCTATCAAATAAAGAAAAGAAACTAATCTTCTTAGACTGACATTTGAAAGATGAAAAGAAATCTCTAAGAATGTTGAGCCACAATTCCAGGAAAATAAAAGACCCAATCAAAAAATGGGCCAAAGTACTAAACAGACATTTCTCCAAAGGAGACATACAGATGGCTAACAAACACATGAAAAGATGTTCAACATCACTCATTATCAGAGAAATGCAAATCAAAACCACAGTAAGGTACCATCTCATGCCAGTCAGAATGGCTGCTATCCAAAAGTCTACAATCAATAAATGCTGCAGAGGGTGTGGAGAAAAGGGAACCCTCTTACACTGTTGGTGGGAATGAAAACTAGTACAGCCACTTTGGAGAACAGTGTGGAGATTCCTTAAAAAACTAGAAATAGAACTGCCATACCACCCAGCAATCCCACTGCTGAGCATACACACCAAGGAAATCAGAATTGAAGGAGACACTTATCCCTAATGTTCATCGCAGCACTGTTTATAATAGCCAAGACATGGAAGCAACCTAGATGTCCATCAGCAGGCAAATGGAAAAGAAAGCTATGGTACATATACACAATGGAATATTACTCAGCTATTAAAAAGAACACATTTGAATCAGTTCTAATGAGATGGATGAAACTGGAGCCTATTATACAGAGAGAAGTAAGTCAGAAAGAAAAATACCAATACAGTATAATAATGCATATATATGGAATTTAGAAAGATGGTAATGATGACCCTATATGTGAGACCGCAAAAGTGGCACAGATGTAAAGAACAGACTTTTGGATTCTGTAGGAGAAGGCAAGGGTGGGATGATTTGAGAGAACAGCATTGAAACATGTATATGATCATATGTGAAACAGATCACCAGTCCAGGTTCGATGCATGAGACAGGGTGCTCAGGGCTGGTGCACTGGGATGACCCTGAGGGATGGGATGGGGAGGGAGGTGGGAGGGGGGTTCAGGATGCAGAACACATGTACATCTAGGTACATGTATGGCAAAAATCACTACAATATTGTAAAGTAATTAGCCACCAATTAAAATAAATACATTAATTTTTTAAAATGTGGAACCATAGGTCTTCCATCATATGGGTTTAAAATTTGAATATGTATTTATTTTGTGCTCCAGAAAAATCACACACAAAAAATAAATAAGCTTCTTAAAATGAACTATATGTGATCTAGGTTGGCAATACTACTAAGCACCTCTGTTGATTCAGATGAAAAAAATATATATATACATTCCTGAAAGGATATATATTCAATTAAGGTCTTCTATTTCTCCTACAATTAAAGCCTGGTGAATATGAGTTCATGATCCACAATAACAAAACACGTTAAAAAACAAGTTGTTACTCATGAGAGTAAACAGAAATGGTAAGTAGTATAGCCACCTCAGTAAAGTGTTAAAAATATAAATATATATACATGTATGTACATATCATATGATACAGAGTATGACGTAATGAAATTAAAATATTTAGATAAATTGAAGAAGCAACACAAATAGCAAAGAATATGACTGTAAATAAGTAAAGATTTAAAAAGAAACACACACTCACACACAATGCAAATATTAGGACTTCCATCTCTGTCTATGTGTAAAATCATTAGAATTCAAATCTAAATAGATGTTTATATCAAGAAATTTATTTTGAAGTTTATACGGAAAGGAAAGGGCCCAGCATAGTGAACACAGCATTGAAGAAGAACAAAGTCAGAGGACAGACACTACCTAACAGAATAGCGTGATACTGGTGAAAGCAGACAAATAGATCAATGTAACAATGTACAGAGACCAAATAAAAACCCACATATATGTTGTCAATTGATCTTGGACAATCCTATGGAGAAAGGATAGTTTCTTCCAACAAACAGTGCTGGAACAACTGAACATCCACATGAAGACAAACAATAAAATGACATCTAAAAAAGCTGATTAGTATATACACTGACTTTACCACCTTCCAGACATTAAATTAACCCAAACTGAATTGTGCTCAAAATGCAAAGCAAAGTAATTTACTGAAAATAACATGAGAGAACATTTATGTGACTTTGGGTTAAGTTTTGTCTGTGAAAGATAAATGTATAAGTTTGTATTAAATAAAAAAAGAAAAAAGTTCCAATCCAGGAAATACAATGTGAAGGAAATGAAGAGGAAAGCCAAAGATGGGGAGAAATATTTGCAAAACATTTATCTAAAAAGGAACTTGAATGCAAAATATATAAATAACCCTTCAAACTCAACAATGAAAAAACAACCACCCTAATTTTTAAAATTGGCCAAAAGATATATGCAGACATCTCATTGAAAAGATATGCAGATAATAAATAAACATATAAGAGATACTTGAAATCCCATCATCAGGTAATTTCAAATGAAAATAGCAATGAGATACTAGTGTACACTTATTAGAATGGCTAAAAGCCAAAACACAAATAACACCAAGTGCTAATGAGGATATAGAATTCATTGCTGGTGGGAATGCAAAATGATACTGTAACTGAAGAAGAGAGTTTAGCTGTTTCTTACAAAGCTAAACATAGTCTTCTCCTACAGTCTCAACAATCATGTTCCCTGGTATTTACCTAAATGAGTTGAACACTTGCTTGCACACAAAAACCTGTGCACAAATGTTTATACATAATGCCAAAACATGGAAGCAATCAACACATTCTTTAATTGGCCAATAGATAACCAAACTGTGATGCATCTCCACAGTGGAATGTTAGCCATTTAATAATAGAAAGAAAGGAGCTATCAAGGTATGAAAAGATAAAAAGGAAGGTTACATGTGCATTCTTAGGTAAACAAAACCAGTCTAAAAAGATTGCGTCCTGTGTGATTCCAACTATATGGTGTTCTAAAAGCAAAACTTTAGAGACATTAGAAAGATCAGTGTTTGCAAGAGTTCGGTAGGGTTTAGTGGGGGGATAGGAGAGGAGAATAAAGAGGAACAAACAGGCAGGGAAAAGAGCATGTTTGGGGCATTGAAACTGATTTGCATGTACTGTAATAGTGGGTAATGGCTTATGCATTTGTCAAAATCCATATGACCATACAATATAAAGAGCAAACTCTAATGTGAACTATGGACTATAGTTAATAATAATGTATGTATCAATATTGGTTCATCAACTCTAAGAAATATACTACACTCAAGCAAGATTTTATTAATAGGGGAAACTTGGAAGAAGGAGAGGAAATATATGAGAACTCTTTTTACTTTATATTCAATTTTTTAAATAAACTTTAAACTTCTCTAAAAATACAGTTATTAAAACTTAGTTGATTAATCTCAATGAACATGAAATATAATTAGATATTTCTGAAAAGAAAGTTAGTGAATTACAAAATAAATCTTTAAAATTGCAAAGAATGCAGCACAAATAAATAAAATTACAAAAATGATAAAAGAGATTATTGAAGACATGAAAAAGATACAACAAAAAAATTAACATATGCTTCCAATTTAGGTATATGAAAAAAGTATAGAGACAGCAGATTAGTTGCAGTATTTTAAAATATATTGGCTAAGAAATTCCTAGATTAATTAACTATATAAATCTTAAAATTCAGGTAGCACAAAAACTTGAAACAAGATTTTTTTTTTTTAATCCACAAGTAAACATGTAGTCATAAAATTGTGTAAGACCAAAATTAAAGGATGGAGCTTTAAATGGCCATTCAGAGAGAAAAGAAATGACAATAGATTGACAGCAGATTTATAATTATCAACAGTGCAAACCAAGAGACAATAAAATATTTCCCAAAAGTGAATACATGTAACTCTCAATATTAAAAAATAGAGAAACTGATCAAGATTTTAATACACAAAAGAATTTTATGTAATATTGTATTTTAAAATATCACTGACATAAATAATAGTCCAAGAAAAATGTATAACTAGCTAGCAAAATACAAAAAAGCTTTATAATGACTGAAATTATGTTCTTTTAGTATCAAGGCATAAGAAAGTTATGCAGTTCAGCCAGGCTGATGTCAATTGAAAGGAAAAATAGCTTAATAAAAGAGGTGTTATTTAGTGAGCTTATTATTAAGAAAAAATTACACATGTCAAGATCCAGTCTAAAAATCAGTTGAAAGGTAATACAATCTTTATATGAAAATACAGGTTCAAATATAATTTAGCTTTAAATAACACAGAAAATGAAATGGATTATTACAATAATCTTGAAGCACAATAAAATTTGAAAAGGATTTATGAGGAGAAATTTAACTATCAAATAAAACCAAATTTGAAAAAGGACTAATGAAACTGGTAAAACTTTATGTTAAATGTATCTATATCTGAAACAAACAAACAAAAATTTGGCTTTTTAGTTTATCCTGTCTCATAAACTCTAATGAAAAACTGAATATATACATGTGAACAAAGGAAGCATAAACTTAGCACAGGCAGAGGGATGTGTTTTATGAAAAGAAGAGATGATTAAATTGGTTACAAGGTGTGAAAAATCTTTAGGAACTTTGATATGTGGATAAAGGGTTTTCTTTAGGGCTTTGATACTAGCACGTCCCTTGAGAAAAAGCATCATTTTACAGGAAAGACATGAAAGCAAACTAAAATAAAGAATAAATCCATATTTTTAAAATGTGTTATGTTAGAGTTATAGATTCATTCATATTTTTTACGTTAGTTTCTAAGGTAAAATATAATGAATGAAGGGAAATGCAGAGAAAATGCAGCCTGCTCTGTGATTCAGATATGTGAGTTCTAGGAGGCAAGAAACACAAATTCAATAACCTCATGTAACTCAATAATTCATAGTTTGTGGAGATGTAGTTAAAGAAACAATAACTATTGGAAAAGAAAAAGTGACTGAACATTGTTAACATTCATGATTTTCAGAAAACATTGTAGCAAAGTTAACAAATGTAAAAAAAAAAAGAAAGCAAACCACATTTCAAACAGATGTTTCACTCCCAGACACTCTAAGAATGAAATGAATGGCTGACCAAACACCAGAGGCTCTTAACTTTATCAAGCCATTTACAAAACCAGAGGGGAGAAACATTTGCATTTTAAAAAGAATAAGTTTCTTTTTTTAATTAAATTATTTTAAATAGAAGGATAATTGCTTTACAGAAAGAAGGTAAGAATTTCTTTTTTTTAATATTTATTTTTACTTTATTTTACTTTACAATACTGTATTGGTTTTTCCATACATTGACATGAATCCACCATGGTTGTACATGAGTTCCCAATCCTGAACCCCCCTTCCACCTCCTATCTCATATCATCTCTCTGGATCATCCCTGTGCACCAGCCCCAAGCATCCTGTATCCTGCATCAAATATAGACTGGCGATTCATTTCTTACATGATAGTATACATGTTTCAATGCCATTCTCCCAAATCATCCCACCCTTGCCCTCTCCCTCAGAGTCCAAAAGTCTGTTCTATACATCTGTGTCTCTTTTGCTGTCTCACATACAGGGTTATCACTACCATCTTTCTAAATTCCATATATATGTGTTAGTATACTGTATCGGTGTTTTTCTTTCTGGCTTACTTCACTCTGTATAATACGCTCCAGTTTTATCCATCTCATTAGAACTGATTCAGATGTATTTTTTTAATGGCTGAGTAAATACTCCATTGTGTATATGTACCACAGCTTTCTTATCCATTCATCTGCTGATGGACATCTAGGTTGCTTCCATGTCCTGGCTATTATAAACAGTGCTGCAATGAACATTAGGGTACACGTGTCTCTTTCAGTTCTGGTTTCCTCGGTGTGTATGCCCAGCAGTGGGATTGCTGGGTCATAAGGCAGTTCTATTTTCAATTTTTAAGGAATCTCCACACTGTTCTCCATAGAGGCTGTACTAGTTTATATTCCCATCAACAGTGTAAGAGGGTTCCCTTTTCTCCACACCCTCTCCAGCATTTATTGCTTGTAGACTTTTGGATCGCAGCCATCGTGACTGGTGTGAAATGGTACCTCATTGTGGTTTTGATTTGCATTTCTCTGATAATGAGTGATGTTGAGCATCTTTTCATGTGTTTGTTAGCCATCTGTATGTCTTCTTTGGAGAAATGTCTATCTAGTTCTTTGGCCCATTTTTTGATTGGGCCATTTATTTTTCTGGAATTGAGCTGCATAAGTTGCTTGTATATTTTTAAGATTAGTTGTTTGTCAGTTTCTTCATTTGCTATTATTTTCTCCCATTCAGAAGGCTGTCTTTTCACCTTGCTTATATTTTCCTTTGTTGTGCAGAAGCTTTTAAGTTTAATTAGATCCCATTTGTTTATTTTTGCTTTTATTTCCAGTATTCTGGGAGGTGAATCATAGAGGATCCTGCTATGATTTATGTCGGAGAGTGTTTTGCCTATGTTCTCCTCTAAGAGTTTTGTAGTTTCTGGTCTTACGTTTAGATATTTAATCCATTTTGAGTTTATTTTTGTGTGTGGTGTTAGAAAGTGATCTAGTTTCATTTTTTTCAAGTGGTTGACCAGTTTTCCCAGCACCACTTGTTAAAGAGATTGTCTTTACTCCACTGTATATTCTTGCCTCCTTTGACAAAGATAAGGTGTCTATAGGTGTGTGGATTTATCTCTGGGCTTTCTATTTTCTTCCATTGATCTACATATCTGTCTTTGTGCCAGTACCATACTGTCTTGATGACTGTGGCTTTGTAGTAGAGCCTGAAGTCAGGCAAGTTGATTCCTCCAGTTCCATTCTTCTTTCTCAAGATTGCTTTGGCTATTCGAGGTTTTTTGTATTTCCATACAAATCTTGAAATTATTTGTTCTAGTTCTGTGAAAAACACCGCTGGTAGCTTGATAGGGATTGCATTGAATCTGTAGATTGCTTTGGGTAGTATACTCATTTTCACTATATTGATTCTTCCAATCCATGAACATGGTATATTTATCCATCTATTAGTGTCCTCTTTGATTTCTTTCATCGGTGTTTTATAGTTTTCTATATATAGGTATTTAGTTTCCTTAGGTAGATATATTCCTAAGTATTTCATTCTTTTCGTTGCAATGGTGAATGGAATTGTTTCCTTAATTTCTTTTTCTACTTTCTCATTGTTAGTATATAGGAATGCAAGGGATTTCTGTGTGTTGATTTTATATCCTGCAACTTTACTATATTCATTGATGAGCTCTAGTAATTTTCTGGTGGAGTCTTTAGGATTTTCTATGTAGAGGATCATGTCATCTGCAAACAGTGAGAGTTTTACTTCTTCTTTTCCAATTTGGATTCCTTTTATTTCTTTTTCTGCTCTGATTGCTGTGGCCAAAACTTCCAGAACTATGTGGAATAGTAGTAGTGAAAGTGGGCACCCTTGTCTTGTTCCTGACTTTAGGGGAAATGCTTTCAATTTTTCACCATTGTGGATAATGTTTGCTGTGGGTTTGTCATATATAGCTTTTATTATGTTGAGGTATGTTCCTTCTATTCCTGCTTTCTGGAGAGTTTTTATCATACATGGATGTTGACTTTTGTCAAAGGCCTTCTCTGCATCTATTGAGATAATCATGTGGCTTTTATTTTTCAATTTGTTAGTGTGGTGAATTACATTGATTGATTTGCAGATATTAAAGAATGCTTGCATCCCTGGGATAAAGCCCACTTGGTCATGGTGTATGATCTTTTTAATGTGTTGTTGGATTCTGATTGCTAGAATTTTGTTGAGGATTTTTGCATCTATGTTCATCAGTGATATTGGCCTGTAGTTTTCTGTTTTTGTGGCATCTTTGTCAGGTTTTGGTATTAGGGTGATGGTGGGCTCATAGAATGAGTTCGGAAGTTTACCCTCCTCTGCAATTTTCTGGAAGAGTTTGATTAGGATAGTTGTTAGCTCTTCTCGAAATTTTTGGTAGCATTCAGCTGTGAAGCCGTCTGGACCTGGGCTTTTGTTTGCTGGAAGATTTCTGATTACAGTTTCAATTTCCGTGCTTGTGATGGGTCTGTTAAAATTTTCTATTTCTTCCTGGTTCAGTTTTGGAAAGTTGTACTTTTCTCAGAATTTGTCCATTTCTTCCACATTGTCCATTTTATTGGCATATAATTGCTGATAGTAGTCTCTTATGATCCTTTGTATTTGTGTTGTCTGTTGTGATCCCTCCATTTTCATTTCTAATTTTATTGATTTGCTTTTTCTCTCTTTGTTTCTTGATGAGTCTGGCTAATGGCTTGTCAATTTTATTTATCCTTTCAAAGAACCAGCTTTTGGCTTTGTTGATTTTTGCTATGGTCTCTTTTGTTTCTTTTGCATTTATTTCTGCCCTAATTTTTAAGATTTCTTTCCCTCTACTAACTCTGGGGTTCTCCATTTCTTCCTTTTCTAGTTGCTTTAGGTGTAGAGTTATGTTATTTATTTGACTTTTTTCTTATTTCTTGGGTATGCCTGTATTGCTATGAATTTTCTTCTTAGCCCTGTTTTTATAGTGTCCTACAGGTTTTGGGTTGCTGTGTTTTCATTTTCATTTTCATTTATTTCTATGCATATTTTGATTTCTTTTTTGATTTCTTCTGTGATTTGTTGGTTATTCAGAAGCGTGTTGTTCAGCCTCCATATGTTGGAATTTTTAATAGTTTTTCTCCTGTAATTGACATCTAATCTTAATGCATTATGGCCAGAAAAGATGCTTGGAATGATTTCTTTTTTTTTTTTTTTAATTTATCAAGGTTAGATTTATGTCCAGGATGTGATCTATCCTGGAGAAGGTTCCGTGCTCACTTGAGAAAAAGGTGAAATTCATTGTTTTGGGGTGAAATGTCCTATAGATATCAATTAGGTCTAACTGGTCTATTGTATCATTTAAAGTTTGTGTTTTTTTGTTAATTTTCTGTTTAGTTGATCTGTCCATAGGTGTGAGTGGGGTATTAAAGTCTCCCACTATTATTGTGTTACTGTTAATTTCCCCTTTCATACTTGTTAGCATTTGTCTTACATATTGCGGTGCTCCTATGTTGGGTGCATATATATTTATAATTGTTATATCTTCTTCTTGGATTGATCCTTTGATCATTATGTAGTGGCCTTCTTTGTCTCTTTTCACAGCCTTTGTTTTAAAGTCTATTTTATCAGAGATGAGTATTGCCACTCCTGCTTTCTTTTGGTCTTTATTTGCATGGAATATCTTTTTCCAGCCCTTCACTTTCAGTCTGTATGTGTCCCTTGTTTTGAGGTGAGTCTCTTGTAGGCAGCATATAGAGGGGTCTTGTTTTTGTATCCATTCGGACAGTCTTTGCCTTTTGGTTGGGGCATTCAACCCATTTACATTTAAGGTAATTATTGATAAGTATGATCCCATTGCCATTTACTTTACTGTTTTGGGTTTGGGTTTATACACCCTTTTTGTGTTTTCCTGTCTACAGAATATCCTTTAGCATTTGTTGGAGAGCTGGTTTGTGGTGCTAAATTCTCTCAGCTTTTGCTTGTCTGTAAAGCTTTTGATTTCTCCTTCATATTTATGAGATCCTTGCTGGGTACAGTAATCTGGGCTGTAGGTTATTTTCTTTCATCACTTTAAGTATGTCTTGCCATTCCCTCCTGGCCTGAAGAGTTTCTATTGAAAGATCTGCAGTTATCCTTATGAGAATTCCCTTGTGTGTTATTTGTTGGTTTTCCCTTGCTGCTTTTAATATTTGTTCTTTGTGTTTGGTCTTTGTTTAATTTGATTAATATATGTCTTGGGGTGTTTCGCCTTGGGTTTATCCTGTTTGGAACTCTCTGGGTTTCTTGGACTTGGGTGATTATTTCCTTCCCCTTTTAGGGAAGTTTTCAACTATTATCTCCTCAAGAATTTTCTCATGGTCTTTTTTTTTTTGCCTTCTTCTTCTGGGACTCCTATAATTCGAATGTTGGAGCGTTTCATATTGTCCTGGAGGTCTCTGAGGTTGTCCTCATTTCTTTTAATTCGTTTTTCTTTTTTCCTCTCTGATTCATTTATTTCTACCATTCTATCTTCTATTTCACTAATCCTATCTTCTGCCTCCGTTATTCTACTATTTGTTGCCTCCAGAGTGTTTCTGATCTCATTTATTGCATTATTAATCATATATTGACTCTTTTTTATTTCTTCTAGGTCCTTGTTAAACCTTTCTTGCATCTTCTCAATCCTTGTCTCCAGGCTATTTATCTGTGATTCCATTTTGATTTCAAGATTTTGGATCATTTTCACTATCAATATTCGGAATTCTTTCTCAGGTAGATTCCCTATCTCTTCCTCCTTTGTTTGGTTTGGTGGGCATTTCTCCTGTTCCTTTACCTGCTGGGTATTCCTCTGTCTCTTCATCTTGGTTATATTGCTGCATTTGGGGTGGCCTTTCTATATCTGGGAATTTGTGGGGTTCTCTTTATTATGGAGTTTCCTCACTGTGGGCAGGGTTGTATCAGTGGCTTGTCAAGGTTTCTTGGTTAGGGAGGCCTGTGCTGGAGTTCTGGTGGGTGGAGCTGTATTTCTTCTCTCTGGAGTGCAATGAGGTGACCAGTAATGGGTTATGAGTCATCAGTGGTTTTGGAGTCACTTTGAGCTGCCTGTATATTGAAGGTCAGGGGTGTATTCTTGTGTTGCTGGAGAATTTGCATGGTATGTCTTGCTCTGGAACTTGTTGGCCCTTGGGTGGTGCTTGGTTTCAGTATCGGTATGGAGGCATTTGATGAGCTCCTATTGATTAATGTTCTCTGGATTCAGGAGTTCTCTGATGTTCTCAGGATTTGGACTTAAGCCTCCTGCTTCTGGTTTTCAGTTTTATTTTTACAGTAGCCTCAAGACTTCTACATCTATACAGCACTGATGATAAAACATCTAGGTTAAAGATGAAAAGTTTCTCCACATTGAGGGACACCCAGAGAGGTTCATTGAGTTACATGGAGAAGAGAAGAGGGAGGGGGTAGTTAGAAGTGACTGGAATGACATGAGGTGGGATCAAAAGAGGAGAGAGCAAGCTAGTCAGTAGTCACTTCCTTATGTGCACTCCTCAGTCTGGACCGCTCAGAGGTGTTCACGGAGTTATACAGGGAAGAGGAGAGGGAGGAAGTAGACAGAGGTGGCCAGGAGGATAAAAGAGGGAAATGAAAAGGAGAGAGACAGATCCAGCCAGTAACCAGTTCCCAAAGTGTTCTCCACCATCTGGAACACACACAGATTCACAGCGTTGGGAAGAGAAGAGAAGGGGGAGGGAGGAAACAGAGGCAACCTGGTGGATAAAAAGGAGAGTCCAAAGGAGGAGAGAGTGGTCAAGCCAGTAATCTCGCTCTCAGGTAAAATTGGGTACTGAAGATTGGGTTTTTACATGTACAAAATTGACAACAGATACCAAAAAGCAAAGATTAAAAATCTAGAGTAGAGGTTAGATTTTCAAAAATACAATATTAAAGAAAAGAAAGAGAAGAAAGAAAAAAAAAAGCCACAAGAATTATTAAAAAACAACAACAGCAACCACAAAAAGAGTATATATGGCGTTTGCTTTAAAAATAGGGTCTTTTTTTTTTTTTCAAGTAATCGTAGGTTATAAAAATAAAAGTTAAAGGAGAAATAGAGGACTTAAAATTTAAAAAGGTTAAAAAAAAAAGAAGAGGAAAAAGAAAAGAAGAAACAATCACACAACAATATCAACAACAACAACAAAAAGAATGATCGTAAAAATAGTAAAGATGTATCTGGCCCTTTCTCTGGTGTTGTGGGCAGTGTGGGGTCACTTCCAAGGCGGTTCCCTCTGTTTAACTTCTTCTGTTTGCTGGTCTCTTCAGTGTCTGATTTCTGCCCTTTCACGGGGAGGCAGTGGTGGACACTTTTTTTTTTCTTTTAAGGCTCACTTGTTCAGTCGCACTGTGGGAGGGAGGGATGCTGCAAACGAGTAACACTGGCGTGTGCTTGCAGTGTCTCAGCTCCACTGGGCCTGCCCCTGCTCGGGGCGCACACCGCTCAGGCTCTACGTTGCTCTGCAGGGGAACCCTCTGAGGCCGGCCCTGGGCTGCATGCACCTCCCCGGTCTAAGCTGCCCAGCCTTGGCGCTCAGGTAGCCCTCAGAGGCGCAGATTCAGTTGGGCCTACATTTTTGCCCTTTCCAGGTCCGAGTAGCTCAGGTGTTTGGCAAGCGCAGTCACTGCGACTTACCTTTCCCATCTCTGCTGCTCAGATTTCTGGGTATATTGCTGGCGTCCCTTCTCTGGTGGCTGATGACTGTCCAGAACCCCCAGAAGTCTTAGTTAGCTAAGAAGCCTGCTTGCATTTTGGTAGGTAATGTCTCTCTTGGGCTGCGATTGCCCCCTTCCAGCCCTTACTGCTCTGGTTGCCTGTCACTGGAGGGGGATGGTCTGCAGCTGGCTATTTCTGTTCCATCCTTTGTTCTGTGTGCGGTCCTGGCTGTGTCTTATGTTAGAGCTTTTTGCGTGGTAGCTATCCCACAGTCGGGTTTGTTAGCCCAAGTTAGTTCCCTCCGGTTACCCGCGGGGCATTCCACCCGAATCTTACGAAGCACTGCAGCCCACGCCTCCCGCGCCTCCCTGCCCTGCCCCCACTTGCTAGTGGCGGATGCAGGCATCTACACTGCTTCTCCACTGGGGGAGTTACTATTGGGCTCGTAATCTGTTGGTTTTAATTATTTATTTTTCCTTCCTGTTATGTTGCCGTCTGTACTTCCAAGGCTCACCACAGACTCAGCAGCGAGTGTTTCCTGGTGTTTGAAAACCTCTCTTCTTAAGATTCCCTTCCCAGGATGGAGCTCTCTCCCTACCTCCTTTGTCTCCTTTTTTGTCTTTTATATTATTTCCTATCTGTTTTTGAAGACAATGATCTGCTTTTATGGGTGCCTGATGTCCTCTGCCAGCATTCAGAAGTTGTTTTGTGAAATTTACTCAGCGTTGAAATGTTCTTTTGATGAATTTGTGAGGGAGAAAGTGGTCTCCCCATCCTATTCCTCCGCCATCTTAGGATCGCCACAAGAATTTCTTAATAAATGTATTATTTTACCAAGTACATTGACTGATTTAATACAAATACCAAAGACAAAATATTTATATGTAATGTATGTACATTTTTTTTGTATATTTTGTACTATGTGGATCACAATAAACTGTGGAAAATTCTGAAAGAGCTGGGAATACCAGACCACCTGACCTGCCTCTTGAGAAATCTGTATGCAGGCCAGGAAGCAACAGTTAGAACTGGACATGGAACAACAGACTGCTCCAATAGGAAAAGGAGTATGTCAAGGCTGTATATTGTCACCCTGCTTATTTAACTTTTATGCAGAGTACATCATGAGAAACGCTGGACTGGAAGAAACACAAGCTGGAATCAAGATTGCTGGGAGAAATATCAATAACCTCAGATATGCAGATGACATCACCCTTATGGCAGAAAGTGAAGAGGAACTAAAGACCCTCTTGATGAAAGTGAAAGTGGAGAGTGAAAAAGTTGGCTTAAAGTTCAACATTCAGAAAATGAAGATCATGGCATCTGGTCCCATCACTTCATGGGAAATAGGTGGGGAAACAGTGGAAACAGTGTCAGAAATTATTTTTGGGGGGCTCCAAAATCACTGCAGATGGTGTTTGCAGCCATGAAACCAAAAGACACTTAGTCCTTGGAAGAAAAGTTATGAGCAACCTAGATAGTATATTCAAAAGCAGAGACATTACTTTGCCGACTAAGTTCCATCTAGTCAAGGCTATGGTTTTTCCAGTAGTCATGTATGGATGTGAGAGTTGGACTGGAAAGAAGGCTGAGCACCGAAGAATTGATGCTTTTGAACTGTGGTGTTGGAGAAGACTCTTGAGAGTCCCTTGGACTGCAAGGAGATCCAACCAGTCCATTCTGAAGGAGATCAGCCCTGGGAGTTCTTTGGAAGGAATGATGCTAAAGCTGAAACTCCAGTACTTTGGCCACCTCATGTGAAGAGTTGACTCATTGGAAAATACTCTGATGCTGGAAGGGATTGGGGGCAGGAGGAGAAGGGGACAACAGAGGATGAGATGGCTGGATGGCATCACGGACTCGACGGACGTGAGTCTGAGTGAACTCTGGGAATTGGTGATGGACAGGGAGACCTGGTGTGCTGCAATTCATGGGGTCGCAAAGATTTGGACATGACTGAGTAACTGAACTGAACTGAATGTACGTACAACCATGCATAAATATCTAGGCTTGACTAGAAAGGAGTATCTAGGAAATTTTTCAAAATTAAAGAGTTGTTCTGTTTGAGTAAAGGCTGTCCATAAGTGATTATGTTGTAAGTTTGCAGTGATATTTGCATAATATCTATTGTTTTAAATGTTTTAAAACAGATATCATTAGCTCAGGCTAAAAATAGTAAAATCTATTTTTAAAATGTACCTGTATAAAGATGTGCATATACAATAAAATGTGAATTTACAGCATTCTTTCATAACTTCTTCCTTGTAATCAGAAAAACATTATGAATATATTTTTTCAAAAGTGGAGATGGTGAGTTAGGAAGAGTGTCATGGTGTAGAAAAGAAAGTAAAGAAGTTTGCTTATGTTCAAATAGATGCTAGACTACCACGGTCCAGCTAGGGTCATATCTAAAAGAGTCATCAAGCATGAAAGGACAGTAGTATACAACTGTTGGTCAGGGAGAACACTACATGTGTTAGCCATATAAGCAAAACTCCAGGAATAGAAGAGGAATGGCCTACTTGCCCCTGATATATAGCAAGAGGCCACACAGGAACATCAGTCCTGAAAAGGGATGGATTCTCAAAATAAAAAAGAAAAGAAAAGAAAAGAAAAGCCATGCGCGTCTGCAAAACAAGGTGGAAAAAAAAATGCGACTAAATCAGATCTAAAGACTATATATGTAGCAACTCAAGAGTCATGGGAGTCATCTTCTGTTTAGAAAAGTTTTATTTCTATATCAGCGGTTCTCAGGGTTCTTGTCATCAGTAAGAGTACAGGCAGTAGATTCCACCATAAGTAAACACATTCAGAGGAATGAAGGAGACCAGATGAGAAAAGAGCAAAATGTAAGAAAGGTTATAAATTGAGGTTGCTTTTTGGTCAACATTTCGGTTTGTTGGATCACTGGTTGGTGGTTTCATTTGGGGGGAGTGGTTTGGGGGTATATAGATATTATTCTGGATGTCTGAAGTCTAACACTGGAAAAAGTATCTTTTAATAATAAATGACTCATGAGCTCCAGTGAACCTAAATCAAATCTGGAAGCAAGGTAGTCTGAAGACTCACATGTAAAGCAAAGGTCAACCAGTACCTGGTGCGAACTGGCAGTCAGTCCACAACATAACAAAAGAAACAAAAGATGGTGGTCTATATTTTGTGCGTGTGTGTGAAATGGAAAAATGCATATTTTAAATAGTGAAACTAAAAAGACTTACCAAAGAATCACTTAACATGCATATACACACATGAGCATACACACACACACACACCACGAATTTAAAATGTGCATCTCTTAGTTATATTGAAAATTGCATGAAGTTGTATGGAATAAACGTGATGCTCTTTTAGAACTTTTTTTTTTCATAGTCTGAGTTATGTTTTTGTAAATTTTCAGCTTCCCTGACACGGATGCACCATGATTCTCAATGCAGCAAAGTATATCCACTAAGTGCATTTCAAACACTAAGTATGCTTTCCATTTTTACGATAAACATAAAATATTCATTCAACTAGGTAAGTTAAGATATATATGGGACCAAAATACATTTAAGAAAAGACTAAGTTGCAAATTAATAGAATAGAGAAACTCTGTGATTTAGGGGAAAATCCTTGATATTCAAAACAAGTAAATGCTAAAATTAGAAGTTTATAAAATATTTTCACTTCCTAAAGTCAAAGGTTCAAAATGCAGACGACAAAATGAATATATTAAACATTGGTCAGCCTCAACAAAAGAGCAATAATAAATTAAACCAGAATTGAAAGGGACACATGTAACCTAATGTTCATTGCAGCACTGTTTATAATAGCCAGGACATGGAAACAACCTAGATGTCCATCAGCAGATGAATGGATAAGAAAGCTGTGGTACATATACACAATGGAGTATTACTTAGCCATTAAAAAGAATACATTTGAATCAGTTCTGATGAGATGGATGAAACTGGAGCCAATTGTACAGAGTGAAGTAAGCCAGAAAGAAAAACACCAATAAAGTAGACTAACACATATATATGGAATTTTAAAAGATGGTAATGATAACCCTGTATGTGAGACAGCAAAAGAGACACAGATGTATAGAACGGACTTTTGGACTCTGAGGGAGAGGGAGAGGGTGGGATGATTTGGGAGAATGACACTGCAACATGTATACTATCATGTAAGAAACAAATCACCAGTCTATGTTCGATGCAGGATACAGCATGCTTGGTGCTGGTGCACGGGGATGATCCAGAGAGATGATATGGGGTGGGAGGTGGGAGGGGGGTTCAGGAATGGGAACTCATGCACACCCGTGGCGGATTCATGTCAATGTATGGCAAAATCAATACAGTATTGTAAAATAAAATAATAAAAAAGAAAAAAAAAGTTCCAAACCAAAATAAATAAATAAATAAAAACATACTCAAAGACTATACAAGCTATCATGTAACATAAATTGTTATAAACCCTGCCTGATACTTTAAAATTTTATTTATTTAGATTTGATTATTAGGTCAATTGATTATTAGGTCAACATTGATTTTCAGCAAAGTAACTTTCAACAAATTGGTCATTTGGCATATTGGCTTTTTAAAGATTAATATTAATCTCTCCCAAAAACCTGACTTAAAATCAAATTGTCACTTTCTCCATGTTTAGTCACACTAACACATGTCTTTCCTTTCAACATGTTAATGTTCCTTTCATAAATGAGTCTTTGGGGATATCATTCCATTTGGTTAAACACTCTTTTACTCTTTTGCATTTACGGAAAAGGCAATGGCACCCCACTGCAGTACTCTTGCCTGGAAAATCCCATGGACGGAGGAGCCCGGTGGGCTGCAGTCCATGGGGTCACTAAGAGTCTGACACGATTGAGCAACTTCACTTTCACTTTTCACTTTCATGCATTGGAGAAGGAAATGGCAACCCACTCCAGTATTCTTGCCTGGAGAATCCCAGGAACGGGGGAGCCTGCTGGGCTGCCGTCTATGGGGTCGCACAGAGTCAGACACGACTGAAGTGACTTAGCAGCAGCAGCTAAATTCTAAACATTGTCAGCTATATGTCAGCTGCACAAAACATTACTTCAACCTCATAGTTATACCTAGACTGTAATTACACGATCATTGGTTTCAATATTTAACTAATGATTTTGATAGATTGGGTTATATTTCAAAAAAAATTTATGTCATTCCCCCTGATGCAGAGTATACTTCCCTGCTAAGTTAATGTTGAGACTAGTTATGTGAATTGTTTAACTAATTGAATGTTTGCTAGTCTGAGACAAGAGCTCAAGAAGCATCATGGGGTTTCCACCTACCATCTTGCTATTGCTCTTTGGCCTGTGATATAAGAGGAATGCATACTGGATAGCCAGAAAATGAGATATGTTTGGAGCCAAAATAGCTCGAATTTGCATCCAGCAGTCAAGTTCAACACAGTCCAAGCCAACCCAGAGACTTGGACATGGGAAAAAAAACAGCGGTTTGGTTTTAAATTGGCTAGTTTAGGGGTAAATTGTTATATATAATTATAGTGACAATAGCTGACTACTACAAACACTGTTTCCAAAACTATAGTGAAACAATTCTTGAATAAATTAACAAGGACATAAAAATGGAAATAACATAAATTATTTTCAATATGCTAATGGTTAGATAAAACATGGTTCATTCTTTTGAAGATGACTCTACAGTAACTAGGAATTCTGCTTTCAGATTTATTGGTATGTGTCCTAATTATCTTATGACAGAAAGTGAAGAACTAAAGACCCTCATGATGAAAGTGAAAGAGAAGAGTGAAAAAGTTGGCTTAAAACTCGACATTCAGAAAATGAAGATCATGGCATCTGATCCCATCACTTCATGGCAAATAGATGGGGAAACAATGGAAATGGTGACGGACTGTTTTGGGGGGCTCCAAAATCACTGCCAATGGTGACTGCAGCCATGAAATTAAGTCACTTGCTCTTTGGAAGAAAAGTTATGACCAACCTAGACAGCATATTAAAAAGCATAGACATTACTTTGCTAACAAAGGTCCATCTAGTCAAACTTTAGTTTTTCCAGTAGTCATGTATGGATGTGAGAGTTGGACTATAAAGAAATCTGAGCACCGAAGAATTGATACTTTTGAACTGTGGTGTTGGAGAAGACTCTTGAGAGTCCCTTGGACTGCAAGATCCAACCAGTCCATCCTAAAAGAGATAAGTCCTGAATATTCATTGGAAGGACTGATGTTGAAGCTGAAACTCCAATACTTTGGCCAGCTGATGCGAAGAACTGACTCATTTGAAAAGGCCTTGATGCTGGGAAAGACTGAAGGCAGGAGGAGAAGGAGATGACAGAGGATGAGACGGTTGGATGGCATCACCAACTCAATGGAGATGAGTATTAGTAAACTCTGGGAGTTGATGATGGACAGGGAGACCTGGCGTGCTGCAGCCCATGATCGCAAAGAACTGGACATGACTGAGCGACTGAACTGAACTGAACTGATCCTAATTATCTCACGCCATTGGGTATTTCTGCTTAAAAATACAAAGCCAACTGAACATTTTTTATTTTTACAGGGTTCTAGATTTTTTGCTTAAATAATCCTTTATTTTTACTTGAATTACAATACTGTTTATAGAATATATCAGTATTTTTGAAGATTTTTTTCCTGATTCAATGTTTTTTGGAATTTAATTTTGCTTTTGATATGTGGAAGATTTAGTTCTCTTATCATTTCAAGGATTTTTTCATATTATTGCCTTGAATAAAAATATCTGAATATGTATATATATATGTATATATTTATATATGTATAAAATTTGTTGAACCCCTCTACAAATTTATGATGCAGTAGGAAACTGCTTATATTAAATTTGTACATAAAAATTAAGACTATAAAACTGATATGAGAGAAAAGACACTCATTTTCTTATACAGGAAAAAAATTAAAAAATAAAAGGGCTGTGTAGAAATACTCACTGAAATGCTTCAGTGTTTATACTGGATTGCATGAATGATTTGTCTTTACATCTCCCTCCTCCACGACACAGGTATTTTGTTTGTTCTCTTTTGTTTTCATGGATAAAGAGCTTTTGATATTTCAAATAAACAGAAAATAGAACAAAACATACAGTCAGACTGATTGGAGGTCAAAATACAGTTCAAGCTTTTATTAAATTATCTTAGGAAAGTTTCCTAGTTTCTCTGAGACTTAGCTTGCTCATCTGGTATGATTTAAGTGGGATAATGTAACGCACTCAATATCAGCAAGTAATAAATAACCAATAAATGCCTCGTAGGTATTGTCCTTCAACATCTCCCTTGCGACCACCTTGGTCCAAGCCACCATTACCTATTTCTTATACTACTCGTATGACTTCTCGAAGTCATTCTCCATACAGTGATAGTGAAGAGAAGTTCATGCAAGGGTTACATACTAGACTGTCGGCAATTTTTGTAATGTTGCAGAATAGGGTATGTGAGGGAAACTGTTTAGTCTTGATGTTTTCACTGTCAACTGAAATCATCAAGGCTGGTTCGTCCACAATGAGCCATTAAGAGAAGAAAGACTGATAAACAGTGAAGATGAAAAGAGGTGTGGGAGGATGTGGAGAGAGACTGCCAAATGATGCAGATTGACTTAATGAGTAATGAATGGTAAACTACGAGATACAAAATCATCAGTGCTCCATTTGGAACCACCAGAGTAGATTGGGCTAGAACTGTACAATCTGTTAAGCAAACACTGTGCATATCTGGAAAGGTTGTGTTCCATATGGAAGGACACAGTTAAGTCATGCTCACAGCAAGCACTTGGTCAGTGTGACAGGGTATAATGAGTCTGACTCCATGCTTTGTTGTATTTACTTCTGACCGCTTTTAAGCCACTCAAGAGCATTAGTCTAAACAAAAGAAGCCAGATACAAAAGACTTCACATTGTATGATTCCAGTTACATAAAATGTCTAGGGAAGACAAAACTATAAAGAAACCAGCGCAGTGCTTGCCTGGAGCTGGCAAGGGGAGCTCGGAGTGATTGCAAATGGACGCAAGGGAACTATGTTGGGTTATGAAGTATTCTAGAACTGAATTGTAATGATGGTTGCAAAACTGTACATATTTACTTAAAATACATTGAGCAGGACATTTATGGTAAGTAAACTGTATGCTCTGTAAATTATACCTTAATTTAAAAAATGAATTACTATAAAAAAAGACCTACAAAGTATAATCACCTTTGATATAGATTCAAAAGACATGAAATTATATTTTAATAAATACAGTATAAAATATAAAAAGTAAAATAGGAAAATGACATAACTGTATATACTGTTTATTGGCTATATGGATATAATTGATACAGAGTTGCTATTGCACTAATTTTTAGAGTGATTCTCAATATTGAATGACTACTTAAATGTACACTTTAAATAAACACGGTATTTTTTCAATATTTAAAGTTTTTAACATGAAAAATTCATGTGCTGCTTTTTGTTGCTCTTTTTGTTAACTCAAATAGATTGTGTTGACAATAATGTTACTAAAAATGGATTGCATAACCTAAACTGTTTTTATGTTTTACTTTATTAGCACTTATACTGGTGAAAGCCAGTTTTAGTAGTAGAAGCCTGACTTGAAAGTTATATTGACTAAAGGAAAGAAATTTTAAAGCCACAGTAAGAAATTCAGAATACAATATCTGGAAATCTCTGGAAATAGGTTACATGGTTATTGGAAATCTGTAGGACTGAGTGGCTAGAGGACGGACAGCTAATTTTCAGCTTTAGAGTTTTATTGAGTTTTGAGTTTTGTGGCAATGCTTCTGTTACCTGCTCAAATAAAATTAAACAAAGCAAAACAAAAAATAATGACATATTTTTCTAAGTAGAATTGGAACTATCTCCAAGATGTATGAATAAGTAATACAAAGTACAAAATATTTCTAATGCAGGCGTGCATCTCTCTACTTTTAAATGAACATATATGTACATTTATTTGCTTGCATTTGTGTAAAATATTTCTAGAATGATACAATCCATTAAACTATTTCAAGGATTGCCTCTAGTAGAGAGTCTGGAAGACTTAGGTCAACTATGGGCAGATGACTTACTTTTAATTTTTTTTATTTTGTTACTGTTTTAAGTATTTATTATGGATATTTTACTTTTCAAAAGAAACAAAAATAAATATTCCCAGAAAATGCCTCAAATTTATCTCTTTCTTATATCCTTTTTTTCCCCTAACAAAGCTTTACCTATACTCCAATACAGAGGTCTGTCTATATCATTATCCCCCCTTTTATTTTCATTCTAACTTGCTAATTATTCTTTTTGATGGAGATTTTGATGCTAAAGGAAAACTATGATTTCTTTATAACTCTATACCAAAGCCAAGGTTTACTTTTTTATGACGCACAATTTTGTATGACTATTGAGTGTCTAACTGGCAACATTCATTTTGATGTAGTTGATATATTATAATATGTATATCTTCATTTAGATTAAGACAAGTTTAATTAAAAACAAAATGCCTCTAAAATAAACTACAAAAAGAATAAACTCTGTAGTCAACATTTGTTCAAAAGTACCTTTTGATGATCATTATGAAAAGAACATCAAAATAATTCCAAAATAATTTTAAACTTTAATATGTATCACTTCATGTACTAAATTCACAATCAAAAACAAATTAAGATAGATGAAAGATCACTGACTTTAACTATTTTGAAATGCGTCTATTTGTCACTTGCTTCTCAAGGTCAAACAAAATAATAAATTATATTATCAAAATAATTCCAATTTTAATAGGCAATACCTTTGTTCCTGGTGAAACCATATTTCTCATAAAATAAGGATAAACTCTGTGCCTTGGTGGTGCATGCATAGATACAAACAAATTGATTCAAACTGGCAGGAGAACATTTCTATAGCCTGCTTTAATAAATTTTGCAAATTTACATCTTCTATGTTTTGATTTACTATCATAAGTGGGGTTAATTTGATAACAAACTTCAGTTTATTCCACACTATAAATTAAAGATCAGCCCTATAAGGTTGCTTGGCCAGCAATCCAAGTAAAAGCAAAATGGTTGCACTGATCTTCTGACTTCATCTATTATCATGAAATAATTGTCATTACCTCACGAGATTCCTAAATTATTTGGTTACAGTTTAAAATGCCAATCATATCATTATTACACAGTTATATTTCTTTGCCAATGTACTTTTATCACTTTTAACTTCTTAAAATGATAATCTAAAGAGCTTCAGTCCTTAAAGAAAATGCCCCTGACACCTCAAGTGAATTTTTATGCCTTTTTTTTTTTTTTTTTTAAAGGAGCAATAACTATTTACTGGCTGTAGCATTCACAAATCAGTTGTAACTGCTAGTTGAAATATTTACTTTACTTTACTTTCTGATCCAGAACCAATTTATTAGTAAAAATCTTGCTACGGTTGACAAAATAAACTTAAAAAAAAAAAGTTTCATTTATTCAGAACAGTCAAAATGTAGTGGTTTATTAGGTCATTTTAAAATTTCTCTAATTAAACAGAGTCCTTGGTAGCTCAGCTGGTAAAGAATCTGCCTGCAATTCAGGAGACTCTGGTTCAATTCCTGGGTCGGGAAGATCCCATAGAGAAGGAATAGGCTACCCACTCCACGACTCTTGGGCTTCCCTGGTAGCTCAGATGGTAAAGCTTCTGCCTGCAATGCAGGAGACCTGGGTTCGATCCCTAGGTCAGGAAGATACCCTGGAGAAGGAAATGGCTACCCACTCCAGTACTCTTGCCTGGAAAATTCCATGGATGGAGGAGCCTGGTAGGTTACAGTCCATGGGATTGCCAAGAGCTGGACACAACTGAGCAGCTTCACTGGGTCACTGCTGGCTCAGATGGTAAAAGAATTTGCCCACAATGCTGGAGACCTGGGTTGGATCCCTGGGTTGGGAAGATCCCCTGGAGGAGGGGATGGCAACCCATTCCCGTATTCTTCCCTGGAAAATCCCCATGGGCAGAGGAGCCTGGTGGAGTATACAGTCCATGGTCTCACAAACAGTTAGACGTGACTGAGTGACTAGGTACAAACAACTATAAGTTCTAATACCTTTGAGCAAACTAGAAGTTTGGAAATCTACTTATGCTACTCATGTAAAAGATAGAACAATTATAAAATATGCAACCATAGCAAACAATATATAATAAAAGAACAAAGAAATGCAGAAAGAAATAGTGTTTGCAGCTAATATACGTCATTGTGGAGGAGTCACATTCACAAAAGAAAAATTCAGTGAATTCTTCTTACATATCAACTTTCAAAATCGAAGGGGAATAAGTCCCTAAACAGGATGAACAATTACTTTACTGTTATTATGAGAAATATAATTTAAAATATATTCAAAGGGATCTGAAAATCACTGCCATGTGTGTTTACAAACAGGTGCAAACTTTCAACAGTCAAATTGGCTCACAGACAATTTATATACTATTGCATTCTCTTTCATCACTTTCAGCATTCCCATATTTAGCACAGAGTTGTCACAAAAGTTCCTTTATGTGAAAGCTCTTCTCAGATGTCCTCACAGCTAATATTCACTTCAAGGATATGCTCAAAGGTCATCTCATCTGGGAAACCTTTCCTAATCCACCTATTAACTGCACCCTCCTTGACTTTTCTTCTCTCACTCTGCTTTAGTTTTATTCTTAATATTTAACATAACCACCTAGATAGATAGAGATCTTAGACAGATAGATAGATTTTTGTCTCCATTCCCATCCCACCAAGAATACAGTTCCATGAGACAATGTGTACTGTTTTTCCCCACTCTGGTATTTCCAGTACCTAAATAGTACCTGACAAATAAAAGATAACCCAAACATCTTCTTAATTTAATAAACAGAATACTGAGTAGAATTTGTCCAACAAATTACTGGAAATGGTTGAAGACGAGGGGTTTAAACAACCACAAGCAACTAAATTTATTTTTTTTTAACTGAAGTATGTTTGGCTTACAGTATATTATGCACCAAAGTTATTAAAATATTACTGACTATATTCCCCATGCTATATATTATATTCGTATGACTTTATAACTGGTAGTTGTACCTCTAAATCTCCTTCATCTATTTCAACAACCCTCTATCTGCCTCCCCTCTGGCAACCACTTGTTTATTCCCTTTATATGTGAGTTTGTTTCTCTTTTGTTCAATTTATCTGTTTCATTTTTTAGATTCCACATATAAGTGAAAATACAGTTTTTGTCTTTCTCAGTTTGAAAGCTAAGTTTCACTTAGCATAAAACCCTCCAGGTCAATCCATGTTGTTGCAAATTGAAAATTTTCATTCTTTTTTAACTCTGAGTAATATCTCATCCTGCATACATACCACATCTTCTTTATCCACTCATCTGTCAGTGGGTATTTAGCTTCCTTCTCAGATCAGTTGCTCAGTTGTGTCCAACTTTTTGCAACCCCATAGACTGCAGCACACCAGGCTTTCCTGTCCATCACCAACTCCTAGGGCTTGCTCAAACTCATGTCCATTGAGTCGGTGATGTCATCTAATCAGCTCATCCATCCCATCCATCCCTTTTCCTCCTGCCTTATATCTTGTCCAGCATCAGGATCTTTTCTAGTGAGTCAGTTCTTTAGACCAGGTGGCCAAAGTATTGGAGCTTCAGCTTCAGCATCAATCATTCCAATGAGTATTCAGGACTGATTTCTTTCTGTCCTTGTAGTCCAAGGAAACCCAAGAATCTTCTCCAACATCAAAGTTCAAAAGCATCAGTTCTTCGATGTGCAGCTTTCTTTATGGTCCAACTCTCACATCCATACATGACTACTGGAAAAATCATAGCTTTGACTAGATGGACCTTTGATGGCAAAATAATATCTGTGGTTTTTAATATGCTTCCTAGGTTGGTCATAGCTTTTGTTCCAAGCAGCAAGTGTCTTTTAATTTCATGATTGCGGTCACCATCTACAGTGATTTTGGAGCCCAAAAAGTAGTCTGTCACTGTTTCCATTGTTTCCCCATCTATTTGCCATGAAGTGATGGGACCAGATACCATGATCTTCATTTTCTGAATGTTGAGCTTTAAGCCAACCTTTTCACTCTCCTCTTTCACTTTCATTAAGAGGCTCTTTAGTTCTTCTTCACTTTCTGCGATAAGGGTGGTGTCATCTGCGAATCTCAGGTTACTGATATTTCCCCTGGCAGTCTTGATTCCAGCTTGGGGTGCACATATTTTTTGAAGCTAGTGTTATAGTTTTCTTTAGCTAAATATTCAACAGTGAAATTGCTAGGTCATATAGTAGTTCTATTTTTACTTTTTTGGGGGAAACTCTATACTGCTTTCCATAATGGCTACATTAATTTACATTCCCATCAACAGTGCACAAGAGTTCCCGTTGCTCCACATCCTTGCCAGCACTTGCTATTTGTTGTCTTTTTGATGACAACCATTCAGACAGATGTGGAGTGGAGTAATATTTCATTGTGATTTTCCATGCATTTCCCTGATTATGAGTGATGGTGAGCATCTTTTCCTATGTCTGTTGGCCATCTGTATATTTTGGAATAATGTCTAGAAAGATCATATGATTATTTTTCAATTAACTGCTTATATTTTTGGTATTGAACATATGATTTGTAAATATATTCCCCCATTCAGTAGATTGCCTCTTTGTTTCCTTAATGCTTTCCCACATTATGCAATGTATTCCCATTTGTTTAATTTTGCTTTTGCTTCCCTTGTCTCAGCAGATAGATCCAAAAATACTGCTAATACTGATGGGAAAGAACATATTGCCTCTGTTTTATTCTAGGCTTTTCAGAGTTTAAGTTCTTACATTTAAGTCTTTAATACATTTGAGTTTATTTTTTTTATATGTTGTGAGAAAATAGCCTAGTCTTTTACATGTGGCTGTCTGGTTTTCCTAATGCTACTTATTGAAGAGACTGTCTTTCTTGCATTATATATTCTTGCCTCCTTTGTTACAGATCAACTAACCATAATTGTGCATGGATATTTTCTTGACTCTATTCTCTTCCATTAACTTATGAGTGTTTTTTTTTTCACACCAGTACCATACTATTTGTTAATTATTTTTTCATTGAGAGTTGAAGGTCTTATCCTAGAAGTACAATCATAGTGGGAACTCTGACAGACAGCAAGTGGTAGATTTATGTTTTTTTTTGCGGAGACAACATGCCAATTAAATAAGCATATCTTTCTCTATTCCTTTAGATGGCTGATGACCTGTTTGTCATAAATCATTATAAGAAAATTTTCATAGAAATGATGCAAGGATTAAATTATTTTCTGTATTCTGTATTAGAACAATATCAACAATAGAGAGTAAAAAAATATAAGACTTTCAGATCCTGGGAACCTGCCAACCATATGGAAGGCAATAGAATCCAGTGTGGTATAGTAATTAAGAGAAGAACCTGGAATAGCTGCTACTTTCAAAATTTAGGTCTGGCATTGGTAGCAATAGAATCTTGGGACTAATTTACTTAACCTCTATAAATTACTTTCCCCATCTATAACAGCAGTACTTACTTTATAGAGATATAGCAAAAATCCAAATTTTTTAAATCAACATAAGGCACTTACCACTGCTTAGCAATTAGCAAGGCCTATATAAATGTGAGTTATGGCTGTCTCTGTCACTGTTTCCACTGTTTTTTCCATCTATTTGCCATGAAGTGATAAGACCAGATACCATGATCTTAGTTTTTTGAATGTTGAGTTTTAAGCCAGCTTTTTCACTCTCCTCTTCCATCTTTATCAACAGCCTCTTTAGTTCCTCTTTACTTTCTGCCATAAAGGTGGTGTCATCTGCATATCTGAGACTATTGATACTTCTCCCGTCAATCTTGATTCCAGCTTGAGGTTCATCCAGCCCAGCATTTTGCATGATGTACTCTACATATAAGTTAAATAAATAGGGTGAGAATATACAGTCTTGATGTACTCCTTTCCCAGTATGGAACCAGTCTGCTGATCCATGTCTGATTTTAACTGTTGCTTCTTGACCTCTATATAGATCTCTCAGGAGGCAGGTGAGGAGGTCTGGCATTCCCTTCTCTTTAAGAATTTTCCACAGTGTGTTGTGATCCACACAGTCAAAGACTTTGGCATAGTCAATAAAGCAAAAGTACATGCTTTTCTGGAACTCTCTTGCTTTTTCTACGATCCAACAGTTGTTGGCAATTTGATCGCTGGTTCCTCTGCCTTTTCTAAATCCAGCTTGAACATCTGGAAGTTCTCGGTTCACATACTATTGAAGCCTCATTTGCAGAACTTTGAGCATTAATTTTCAGGCCTCTGAGATGAGTGCAATTATGCATCAGTCTGGACATTCTTTAGCATTGCCTTTCTTTGAAATTGGAATGAAAACTGACCTTTTCCAGTCCTGTGGCCACTGCTGAGTTTTCCAAATTGGCTGACATATTGAGTGCAGCACTTTCACAGCAACCTCTTTTAAGATTTTAAATAGCTCAACTTGAATTCCATCACCTCCACTAGCTCTCTTCATAGAGATGTTTCCTAAGACCCACTTGACTTTGCGTTCCAGGATGTCTGGCTCTAGGTGAGTGATTACACCATCTTGGTTATCTGGGTCGTGAAGATCTTTTTTGTACAGTTCTTCTGTGTCTTCTTGCCACCTCTTCTTAATATCTTCTGCTTCTGTTAGGTCCATACTGTTTCTGTCCTTTATTGTGACCATCTTTACATGAATTGTTCCCTTGGTATCTCTAATTTTCTTGAAGAAATCTCTAGCCTTTCCCATCCTATTGTTTTCCTCTATTTCTTTGCATTGATCACTGAGGAAAGCTCTCTTATCTCTCCTTGCTATTCTTTGGAACTCTGCATTCAGATGGGTATATCTTTCCTTTTCTCCAGTTGGAAACAGTGAACAGACTTTATTTTCTTTTGATCCAAAATCACTGCAGATGATGACTGCAGCCGTGAAATTAAAAGATGCTTGCTCTTTGGGGAAAAAAGCTATGAACAAGCTGAACATAAAAAGCAGAGACGTTACTTTGCCAACAAAGGTCTGTTTAGTCAAAGCTATGGTTTTTCCAGTAGTCATGTATGGTTGTGAGAGTCAGACCATAAAGGAAGCTGAGCACTGAAGAACTGATGCTTTTGAACTGTGGTGTTGGAGAAAACTCTTGAAGAGTCCCTTGGATTGCAAGGAGATCAAGCTAGTCAATTATTATTCATTGGAAGGACTAATGCTGAAGCTGAAGCTCCAACACTTTGACCACCTAATGCGAAGAACTGACTCATTGGAAAAGACTCTGATGCTGGGTAAGATGAAGGCAGGAAGAGAAGGGGATGACAGAGGATGAGATGGTTGGATGACATCACCATCTCAGTGGACATAAGTTTGAGTGGGTTCAGGGAGTTGGTGATGGACAGGGAGGCCTGGTGTGCTGCTTTCCATGGTATCACAAGGAGTTGGACACGACTGAGAGACTGAACTAAACTGAGTATCTTTTTCATGGTCAGGGAATGTGTCTTTTTTTTTTAAAGCAAATAATTAATGAATGACATTAAAGTCTTACTCACTGAGTATTTCACAAGTAGCTGCTTATTACAGAACTTTAGTAGACACTACTAACTTAAAAAAATACAAATGTACATTTTTTAAAAATTCCTAGACTGAGTTCCCACAGATGGGAGATGGGGGTGGGGGGGGTCTATATCTCTATTGCTTTATTTTTAGCATCTGACATGGAACATGTAGATAATAAATACTGCTGAATCAATGAATGAATGATGAACCCTTAAACCTAATTACTAATATTTTCATAATTAAATCTTTCATTTAACTATATTCTTATTTTTTAACTCATCTTTTCTCCTAGATAAGTCCCAAATCATGTATAATTGTTCTTCAGCCTAGAAAAGTATACATTTCTCCTTCAAGAAAACAGTAGTTTGGTCCCTCTGTCCTGCTGCTGCTGCTGCTGCTAAGTCACTTCAGTTATGTCCGACTCTGTGACCCCATAGATAGCAGCCCACCAGGCTCTTTCATCCCTGGGATCCTCCAGGCAAGAGTACTGAAGTGGGTTGCCATTTCCTTCTCCAACACATGCATGCATGCTAGGTCGCTTCAGTCGTGTCTGACTCTACGCGACGCTATGGACAGCAGCCCACCAGGCTCCTCTGTCCATGGGATTCTCTAGGCAAGAATACTGGAGTGGGTAGCCATTTCCCCCTCTGTCCTAAAGGCCACTAAAATAATTTGGATTATTATTGCCCTTTACAACACCCTTCTCAAGCCTTAAGTTTCTCTCTGGTAACTATGCCCTTTACCAACATCTTAATTGTCCATGACAATAAGACAGAGTTGCCCCTTTTCCTGGAGGGGGATTTTTTTTTAACCCTCTGATTTCTTGTTTCCCATAAGAAACACCCAGAATATGGCCCAAGTCAATATAACTGGGTATGCATCATTATGATCGCATAGGAATTATAATTCTCATAAAGTATATCCTTTTATGCAGTGACTAGGACAAAATGGATTTCACTATTACTCACGTTAAAAGAATAGGGTTCTTTTCTTGTATCCCTAGGAAATGATTCAGTCCCCAACATATATTTGGAATGATTGTTCAGTAAGTGATTGTTGAAAGCTGAATCATGACTTCAAAATGCCAGACTAATATAAAATAAGAATAAAATTTTCTATGATTTTTATGATTAGAATATATATGGAAAGGATATACTTATGAAAGACAATGTTAGAAAAAATAAGAAAAATGCAATGTCTGCAAAAGAGTATCTCTGACTTCTCAATGAATTGACAAATCTTGAAAAGTCTTTTTTTTTTTTTAATTTCTAGGAAATAGGAGTCATTAATAGTTTTGGTTGTCTGGGGAAGACTTACAAATAGCCGTGAAAAGAAGAGAAGCGAAAAGCAAGGGAGAAAAGGAAAGATATAAGCATCTGAATGCAGAGTTCCAAAGAATAGCAAGAAGAGATAAGAAAGCCTTCTTCAGTGACCAATGCAAAGAAATCGAGGGAAAGAACAGGATGAGAAAGACTAGAGATCTCTTCAAGAAAATTAGAGATACCAAGGGAACATTTCATGCAAAGATGGGCTCGATAAAGGACAGAAATGGTCTGGACCTAACAGAAGCAGAAGATATTAAGAAGAGATGGCAAGAATACACAGAAGAACTGTACAAAAAGGATCTTCACGACCCGGATAATCACGATGGTGTGATCACTCATCTAGAGCCAGACATCTTGAAATGTGAAGTCAAGTGGGCCTTAGAAAGCATTACTGCAAACGAAGCTAGTGGAGGTGATGGAATTCCAGTTGAGCTGTTTCAAATCCTGAAAGATGATGCTGTGAAAGTGCTGCCCTCAATATGCCAGCAAATTTGGAAAACTCAGCAGTGGCCACAGGACTGGAAAAGGTCAGTTTTCATTCCAATTCCAAAGAAAGGCAATGCCAAAGAATCCTCAAACGACCGCACAATTGCACTCATCTCACATGCTAGTAAAGTAATGCTCAAAATTCTCCAAGCCAGGCTTCAGCAATACGTGAACTGTGAACTTCCTGATGTTCAAGTTGGTTTTAGAAAAGGCAGAGGAACCAGAGATCAAATTGCCAACATTCTCTGGATCATGGAAAAAGCAAGAAAGTTCCAGAAAAACATCTATTTCTGCTTTATTGACTATGCCAAAGCCTTTGACAGCATGGATCACAATAAGCTGTGGAAAATTCTGAAGGAGATGGGAATACCAGACCACCTAACCTGCCTCTTGAGAAATCTGTATGCAGGCCAGGAAGCAACAGTTAGAACTGGACATGGAGCAACAGACTGGTTCCAAATAGGAAAAGGAGTATGTCAAGGCTGTATATTCTCACCCTGCTTATTTAACTTCTATGCAGAGTACATCATGAGAAATGGTGGGCTGGAAGAAACACAAGCTGGAATCAAGATTGCTGGGAGAAATATCAATAACCTCAGATATGCAGATGACACCACCCTTATGGCAGAAAGTGAAGAGGAACTGAAGAGCCTCTTGATGAAAGTAAAAGAGGAGAGTGAAAAAGTTGGCTTAAAGCTCAACATTCAGAAAATGAAGATCATGGCATCTGGTCCCATCACTCCATGGTAAATAGATGGGGAAACAGTGGAAAGAATGTCAGACTTTATTTTTGGGGCTCCAAAATCACTGCAGATGGTGACTGCAGCCATGAAATTAAAAGACGCTTACTCCTTGGAAGAAAAGTTATGACCAACCTAGATAGCATATTCAGAAGTAGAGACGTTACTTTGCCGACTAAAGTCCGTCTAGTCAAGGCTATGGTTTTTCCAGTAGTCATGTACGGATGTGAGAGTTGGACTGTGAAGAAGGCTGAGCGCCGAAGAATTGATGCTTTTGAACTGTGGTGTTGGAGAAGACTCTTGAGAGTCCCTTGGACTGCAAGGAGATCCAACCAGTCCATTCTGAAGGAGATCAACCCTGGGATTTCTTTGGAAGGAATGATGCTAAAACTGAAACTCCAGTACTTTGGCCACCTCATGTGAAGAGTTGACTCATTGGAGAAGACTTTGATGCTGGGAGGGATTGAGGGCAGGAGGAGAAGGGGACGACAGAGGATGAGATGGCTGGATGGCATCACTGACTCGACGGACGCGACTCTGAGTGATCTCTGGGAGTTGGTGATGGACAGGTAGTCCTGGCGTGCTTGCGATTCATGGGGTCGCAAAGAGTCGGACACGACTGAGCAACTGAACTGAACTGAACTGAATAGTTTTGTATTCAAAGTCATAAGAAGAATCAATTTTTAAGTTCAGCACAAATCTGGTAACTCAAGACAAAACTTTGTTGTCTAAAACAATTTGAAAGTATTGTACATATTTCAATGCCATTCTCCTAAATCATCCCACCCTCTCCCTCTCCCACAGAGTCCAAAGGACTGTTCTATACATCTGTGTCTCTTTTGCTGTCTTGCATAAAGAAACGAATCACCAGTCCAGGTTTGATGCAGGATACAGGATGCTCGGGGCTGGTGCACTGGGATGACCCAGAGGGATGGTACGGGGAGGGAGGTGGGAGGGGGGTTCAGGATGGGGAACACGTGTACACACGTTTCAGATTCATGTTGATGTATGGCAAAACCAATACAATATTGTAAAGTAATTAGCCTCCAATTCAAATAAATAAATTTAAATAAATAAATAAATAAAGTATTGTAGTTCAGTCCCCTGAGTAAAGGACTGAAAAAGATGTATTGAAATGTTAATATTCTTATATTTCTCCTTTTGTTCTTTGCAGCCTTCACTCACCTTCCTCCCTCAAGAAAATGTACCTTTATCAGTCTATTCTCTGAAAGTTCACACAGGGACTTAAAGAATGAGTGGAAAGAATCTTCCTCAATTCCAAGACGACCAAGGAAAGAAGGAACATGGTCCTGCCAAAAGGGGCATGGCCCCGGGCCGCCCATTCACTGTACCAACTATGCCTGATGCATGCCCAAGGACAAGGCCATTGAGAAGTCATCACTTAGAACACAGGAGAGGCTGCAGCCACCAGGACCTTTCTGAAGGAGTGTTTTCAATGCCTATATGCTTCCCAAGCTGTAGGTGAAACTACAGTACTGCAGGAGTTGTGCCCATCAGATTATAGTCAGGAATCATTCTTGCTAAGTCAGGAAGGACTGGACACCTCCATCCACCCTAATTTAGATCTGTGGGTGCTGTCTCAAGACCTCCACCAAAACCTGTGTAAGGATATAAGTCCATAAAGACTTACTTAAAGAAAGAAGTATTTCTTATTTCTTTAAGTAACAAATACTGTTCAGTGAAAAGATAAGAAAATGGAAATTTTACTTAAAGAAAAGAATGAATAGAAATAAACAAGACTAAAGAGGCAGGAAAAAAATTCAAGATATAGGAATCTTCATGACTTAAAATTCAGGCAACTTCTGAAGAAGGATGAAAGATTCAAAAAATAAGAGGTTTATAAGAATCTGAAGGTTTTGAACAAAAACAGAGAGGAAAAAAGGATGACTTCTGGAAGTACTTTTATGAGATAAATTTAATTAAAACTTAGTTATTTGAGAGATACAAGTTTAACTAGTATCACATAGCAATTACCTTATTTGCATACTGGTATTTTTGTTCTGTTTGGATAAGGAAATGGCAACCCACTCCAGTACTCTTGCCTGGAGAATCCCACGGAGGGAGGAGCCTGGTAGGCTACTAGTCCATGGGGTCGCAAAGAGTCAGACACGACTGAGTGACTTCACTTTCACTTTCACTTTAATGATGCTAAAACTGGGCCATGTGTGTCTCTAAGGTGATATTAGGAAAATGCTTAATGGATTGGAAACAGGAGTTGCTAGACCAAAAGTGTTCTAAGATTGGTTAATCATCAATTATTACATGTATTATTCTATTTATAAACAGGTATTTTTTAAAATTTAATGCTCACAGCCATACTGTGATTACAAGTAAGTGAACCAAGATTCAGAAAGACAGATTAACACACACTGACAAGTAATGCATGTAAGATTCATACCCAGATATCCTATTCTGAGTTTTATGAGCTACATCCTGCAACTTCTATATAAGCCACAAAAATTTATATGTCAATGAAGCAAACTAATCACTAATCCTTGTAAAATATAAATAGCAAACAAATTATTTAGATTAGATCTGCTATAAATATTTGGATTGAAAATGCCACCTTTTCAATATAACACTGAAAGTATTGTTGTTCAGTAGAAGTTAACATATCAGTATTAAGCAAAGCATTTTAGAAAATGCCTGTTTTAAGAAAACTCCTTTCACAAATTAAATGTCTGTTTGATGCCACTCCTACTGTGCATAATGCAATTCATCATTTTGTAATGATACAGAAATAGTCCAATTTTATTTCTTTCCATATACCTGTAATTGATCCAGAAAGAAGTTGCTCTATTTGAAATTTCAGCTGGCAAGTAGTAAATGAATGGGCAAGCAGCTCTTTTTAGTCATCTGCTTGCCTCTTGGCTAGCCTAATTAAATTTATCCAGTCAGAAAATCTCCAGTAGTAAATTCTTCTGTTACTCTGAAACACTATAAACATTTTCCCTGAAATGTTATTCAGTTCATCATAATGGAGTCTTTGGGAGGTATCCTCCAAAATATAAATAAATTTTAAAATGTATTCTCAACTCTCAGATCACTGTATACATTATGGGATCATATAATTTGCTTGTCTCTGCTATTTTCCAACATAATCATATCAATTTATACCATACAAACCATTAAAACACAATAAAAAAGGTCATGAGGTGAATTCTATCTTGTAAAGCTTTTACATGTAATAAGTCAATTTTGTTATCAAATGTGCAAATGATGAAGGAAAAAAGACTATATGATGAAGGAAATAAGACTATATGATGAAGAAAATTCAGTGTAAGTGTAAAATGCTGATTTTGTATGCAATCTATCAGATCTTGGAGAGGTAAACATTTATAACTGTCAATTAATATTAAAATAACCTAGTATAATATAGCTGTTTATATTGATTTGGGGACACATAAGGAGGAAATTGGTTAAAACTTAAGGGAGATTTCTTGACAGTAGAGGTAGTTAAACTCTGGTGCACTACTGGAAAGATTTTTAAATAAAAGTAATTTTCCTTTCTGAAATTTTTTCAACATGGTCTAACCCCACAAATCCATGCATGTTCTGCCCCCACTGTGTAATATGATATGATATAATATCATATACATATATATGCATAAGAAAAGACAAAAGTCATAGACCCTGCCTACACAGAACTTCAATCTAATTGTAGGCTGCATAAAATAATTAATAAAACCTAATTGTAAACACAAGGGGGCTTCCCTGGTGGCTCTAAGAATCTGCGTGCAATGTGGGAGACCTGGGTTCGATCTCTGGGTTGGGAAGATCCTCTGGAGAAGGAAATGACAACACAAGACAAATAAGTAAATATACATAAGAACAGAAAGGCTAGGATGATTACTGCTGGGAGAGGAGAGGAGGGTATGACAGAATTTAAAATGGAACTTCTATGATGAATGTAATAAATGGGGAAAGATGGAATTAATTTAAACAGAATTAAATTAGGAAAACACAGGACATAAGACAGTAACATGTCAGACATTGCTTGAGAGTAGAACATTTATATATAAAAATATTTAGAGATAAATTTTAACAAGTAGTTTAAGTCCAAGCCCTAAAGATCTTTGAATATCAGATTAAGAAGCATTATTTTTTCCTTTGATACATGGGAAATTTTATGGCCAAAGTCATGTTGGGCAAAGATTAATATTATAAGACTTGACATTGTACTGGGAAGCCTAGAAAGTTAAAAGGACAAAGAATCAGAAAAAAAATACTATTTAGGAAATTGTGAGAGATACTCTAGTTTGGCTGTGTTAGCACCCATGCCAATTTCCTTCTTATTAGCACTCCTTAATTATAAAGAATGGTGAGCTAAAAAATAACCCTTCTTAGATTCCTGTTAAAATAGGACAAATCATGTGACAATACCAGCCAATGAGACAAGGGTTTTCAGGCTATCTAGAAAATCCTTTGTTCTCCTGATACAGTTGCCACTCTGTTTTACACCTCTTTTACTTTCATGCTAGGAAAAGAGACAAAAAGGCAATTATGTTGTGACCTTATATGAAAAAGTCCAAGAGAATAACAGAAACTTCAGCATAGAAGTACTCTAAGACTTGATAGGATTAAGGTATGAATACATAGATTCATAAAATTAATAAAATCAGCAATCATCTTATCTCTAGCTTTCTTGTTATCATCTTATCTCTAGCTTTCTTGTTATGTGACTTAAAAAAAAAAATGAACCTCTATTTGGTTACACTGCTCTAAAGTTGCAGCCAAAGAATCTGACACAGAAGGTATTAAAAACAATCCAGAAGGATCAAGAAGAGCATCCAAAACCAAGTTACAGTGGAGGATAGGAAAACACCAGTGAGTTTTCCCATGGCTGATTAAATACAGGAAGTATACTTTAGAAGGGATATGTTGATCAGTGCTGTAACACTGAGGCCATGCATAATCACAGCATCTTAACATACCCCCACTGAAATAGATCAAAGGGTTTCCACCCAGCATGTCATCTGTTAGAGACCTAATGTTGTTCTCACAAACTCACATGTTGAAGCCATAGCCTTCAATGTGTCTATATTTATAGATATGTCTTTGAAAGTCAAAGTGTTAATTGCTCAGTTGTGTCCAACTCTTTGTGACCACATGGACTGTAGCCCAGATGTTAGTCATACAGTAATTACACAAATAATTATAGACTTTATATTGCAATAAGTCCTATGATGGAAGAAGATGTACACTGGTTTCATGAGACTATTATTTTATAAAATAAGGGGATTTGAGTTTCAGGAAAATAGGCATAGCTGGAAGGATTTTTTTGGGGGGGGGCCTTAAACAATATAGATTTATCTTTTCATAGTTCTGGAGCTTCGAAGTCTAAAATCAGGACACTTTCAGGGTTATTTTCTCCTGAGGGCCCTCTCTGGCTAACAGGCCACTTTCTCACTGCGTCTGCATGTGACCTTTCCTCTGGGCATACACATCCCCGCTGTCACTTCTTTTTCTTATGACACTAGTCCTATTGGTGGGACCAGGGACCACTATGACCTCATGTGACTTTAATTACGTCTTTAAAGAAATATCTATAGGGCTTCCCTGGTGGCTCAGATGGTAAAAAAAATCTGCCTGCAATGAGGGAGACCCAGGTTCAAACCCTGGGTCAGGAAGACCCTCTGGAGAAGGAAATGGCAACCCACTCCAGGATTCTTGCCTGGACATTCCCAGGGACAGAGGAGCTGGGCGGGCTACAGTCCATAGGGTCGCAAAGAGTTGACACGACTGAAGCGACTTGGCATGGACACATGCATGATTAACATCTATCTATCAAACTTGAATGTCTGTGGTCTTACAGAGCCTGTTACACTTCTGACAGCTAAGGAAATAAATACCTGTGCAATGATTGAGTATTCTGAATCAATTCAAGGAAAATGAAGCTCCATGAGCTCAAGAGCAATGTCCATTCTGATTCAGTGTTGTAACATTAAGAATAAATGAATGATCAAGATAAGAAAGACAAGGTAGAAGAAGTACCTTCTACCTTGAAAAAGTTCTGGAAATAGATGCTGGTGCTGATTGCACAACAGTGTGAATGCACTTAACGCCACAAAACTGCAATCTTAAAAATAGCTAAGATAGTAAATTTATGTCATATATTTTTTATTATAATTAAAAATTTCAAAAAAATAATAACTCACTAAACTGATTTGACCCAGATCTGCTATATGTTTGCTGCATATAGTATATGACCTATATTAGATCTGTATATATAAGCTGTATGTGACTTTAGACATAGCCTTAACCTCTTGACCTGTCTTCTGATTTGAAAAAAGGAGGTATTATTCATGACTTCACAAGAATTAAATATAATAACCAGACTTCAACAAGTAGTAGGTGTTTTATTAGGTTTCCTTTGTAGCTCAGACAGTAAAGAATCTGGCTGCAACGCAGAAGACCCAGGTTTGATCCCTGGGTCAGAAGATCCCTTGGAGAAGGAAATGGCAACCCACTCCAATATTCTTGCCAGGAGAATTCCATGGACAGAGGAGCCTGGTGGGCTACAGTCCATTGGGCCACAAAGATTTGGACACAACTAAGTGACTAATAAAACATGACTGAGGTGTTTTATTAGTACAGAATTTGTTGGATTTATGTATACTGAGAAGATATCTCAGAGTTACTTCAGTTCAGTTCAGTTCAGTTCAGTCACTCAGTCCTGTCCGATTCTTTGCGACCCCATGAATCGCAGTGCGCCAGCCCTCCCTGTCCATCACCAACTTCCAGAGTTCACTCAGACTCACGTCCATTAAGTCAGTGATGCCATCCAGCCATCTCATCCTCTGTGGTCCCCTTCTCCTCCTGCCCCCAATCCCCCCCCCAGCATCAGAGTCTTTTCCAATGAGTCAACTCTTCGCATGAGATAGCCAAAGTACTGGAGCTTCAGCTTTAGCATCATTCCTTCCAAAGAAATCCCACGGCTGATCTCCTTTAGAATGGACTGGTTGGATCTCCTTAAATAGGTATAATGTTTCCATGACAGCCTTAAGGAGTGTTGGCAAACAGATTTTTTACTTGCATGAATGGATGATAGTGATGAGAATTAAGTACATGGTTTAATGTGGCTACTTCAAAAGCATAGCAGTACCATTTAAATTCAGCTTGAACCAAGGATATCCAAATGTTTGATCCAAGTTTTCAGAAATAGTTTGCTTTAGTAATGGGAATAAAACCTATTCTTTCCATTTTTGGCAATTACACCAAAATTACACTGTCTCTCTTAACCTAATTTATCTTCCATATTGTATAAGGAAAATTCTTCTCAAAGGAAAATTGAATATCTGTATCAAACAGCGGTGCAATGACATTTTGTCCTAGCAATTGTAGCTGCTGTTTCATCTTACTGTGGGCAGGGCAAATGTTCTGTTCTTTGAAAAGAAAATGTACCTGCACACAGTTCTATTATAATTTTTCATTAAAAAAAAATCCAACTTTAAAAAGCCATGTTCTATACTACAGCTTTAAAAAAGAGACAAAATCTGGACCTGGAATGCATGTTAGCTCACATTTCATTGAACAATGTCACTCTCACTGGTTGAAGAACAGAAGAGATGTAGGTCTGAAAGGATTACAATGTACATCTGGCTGTTTCATGGTTGAATTAAAATGTGAATAAACCCACCCCATATGGTATCACTCACTAACATCAGTTTAAGTGGACTTTTTTAAAAAAGTAGAATGCTAAGAAAAAAGTAACTTGGCGCTCTCATTGTATCAGTAACAGTATATCAAAATCAGAAGGAAGACAATCTGCATCAATTTATATGCAATTGTATTTGTTCATTTGAATATGTCACATACCTACTGAAACATATTAATTTGTTAACAGCTTATGAGGTTCCAGTTTCTTCTTCAGTTCAGTTCAGTTCAGTCACTCAGTCGTGTATGACTCTGTGACCCCATGAATCGCAGCACGCCAGGCCTCCCTGTCCATCACTAATTCCCAGAGTTTATTCAAACTCATGTGCATCGAGTTGGTGATGCCATCCAGCCATCTCATCCTCTCTTGTCCCCTTCTCCTCCTGCCCTCAATCCCCCCCAGCATCAGGGTCTTTTCCAATGAGTCAACTCTTTGCATGAAATGGCCAAAGTATCGGAGTTTCAGCTTTAGCATCAGTCCTTCTGATGAACACCCAGGACTGATCTCCTTCAGAATGGACTGGTTGGATCTCCTTGCAGTCCAAGGGACTCTCAAGAGTCTTCTCCAACACCACAGTTCAAAAGCATCAATTCTTCGGCGCTCATCTTTCTTCACAGTCCATCTCTCACATCCATACATGACTACTGGGAAAACGATAGCCTTGAGCAGATGGACCTTGCTTGGCAAAGTAATCTATGCTTTTGAATATGCTGTCTAGGTTGGTCATAACTTTCCTTCCAATGAGTAAGCATCTTTTAATTTCATGGCTGCAATCACATCTGCAGTGATTTTGAAGCCCAAAAAAATAAAGTCTGACACTGTTTCCACTGTTTCCCCATCTATTTGCCATGAAGTGATGGGACCAAATGCTATGATCTTAGTTTTTTGAATGTTGAGCTTTAAGCCAACTTTTTCACTCTCCTCTTTGTCAAACTCAAAATTAAAATGTAAAAGCAATTTAAAAATTCAACAGGGCTTATATAGCACTTTGCATTAACAAATGGAGTAGTTAGAAGAGGGAATTAATGTGGCATTTTGCAATGCTTTGTAAGCAATGAACATATCAACTCCAAGGCAAAAAGAAAATGAAGTCTTGATAAAATAACTCTCTAATCATTACCTGTTCCATCATCACTCTTTAGCAATGACAGCTATTCTTTAAATGTTGTTATAATAGCCATGTCTCTACTGGACCAAGAGAGAAATTAGCAGACATAGTGTGAGAGAGAGGGAGTCAAAAAGGGACCTAGAAGCCCTCAGCTAGCTAGGCTAGTTTTCCATCATTTACCATCAGTCAGTCATTAAATGAGGGCTGTTCATGGAGGGATAAATATTAATTATCTGGAATACTAGCCTGCCCAGCTCATATGTAAAGAAAGTTGTTTTTATACACCTCATTAGAACTGATTCAAATGTATTATTTTTCATGGCTAAGTAATACAGAGATGGTATGGGGAGGGAGGAGGGAGGGGGGTTCAGGATTGGGAACACATGTACACCGTGGCGGATTCATGTTGATGTATGGCAAAACCAATATAGTATCGTAAAGTAAAATAAAATAAAATCTGGAAAAAAAATAAAGAAAACTCTACAAAAAAAAAAAAAAAGAAAGTTAGTGACATAAGAAAAAGGCTTTAGGTAAGAGGTGCAGGTGCTTCTGTTTGAAAGCTATCAGTTTATTATGCACGATAATAATACAAACCAAGGAAATATGAGCAGACCATCTTCTGTGACTGCTACCTTTGGTCGTTTCAAGTCAGAAACAGCCTCACATCTATATTTAAAATGCCCAATACCACCTAACACTCAACTCTTTCAATGTGAATCAAAATCAAGGCTACTCCACCTCCTTCTGGGAAGACAATAACCACTGTCTTTCTATCTAAAGTCCTTTCCCCATGTTATTTTGCTATCTCTAGTTTCTGAGCCTTCCAAAGCTGGAAAATAGAAAGGAGGGGAGTTGGGGGTGACTGGCAAGTTCCACCTTGGCTGGAAATGTCACAAGCTGGAAATGCGTCAAGTGCTCTCTGGACTCAGACAATGTATAAAATCTGCTCTTTAATGAACACTCTTGTGGCCCCCACTGGGGCCCTTGACATGCAATCTTTTCTGACTCATAGCTTTCTCCTCCTGCAGGCACAAGGAATCCTTGGCTATAGTTTCTCTGTCCTGAGGCTTGTCTACTTCTCTAGGAGGCCCTATGAGGCAAGATTTATGATACCTCCCATGCTGGTCCTCTGTGGTGCATGTGGCCCCATCCATTCACAGAAAACATTCCTGATCCCTCTAACCCTGACAAACTCTAAAAATGCAGGTGACCTATGCAGCCACCTCTCCTTTCTCTTACCACTGAGGGGCAAACCAGCCCATTTTTGTTCTTAGATATTCCCACGTGAGTCTTGGACGTTAGTTCTTTGCACCCCTCAGATCACAAAAAGCATCTATATATGCAACTCTCTTAATGGTTCTATTGAAGTTTCTTGCTAGGTTTAAAGTAGCAGGCAGAAATCCTTGACTTCTTTCCCAGGATTGGGGGGATGGGATTTTTCCAAAATATTCTCTCCACAAACTCTTTCCGAAACTCTTTTGTCCACTCTGTATACCCACAGTGTATGTAAGGGACTTCTAAGAACCATATAACAAATGCTTGGCCACCTACTTTTTGCAAAACCTTCACGGTGGTCTCCCTTATAATTCACTGTGGCTTCTGATACCTACTGTAATAAGACCATAGACAAAATTGAGACATAAAGGTCCAATTTTAGAATCTTAATATAGATATAAAAAATCAAACAATTCCTAGAAATTCAAACTGTAGTTGGAGAGATACATATAATAGAAAAAATAGGGGGAATAAAGTACAGAGAAAAAGAAAAACAAGCTCCATGATTCCAGCAATCACAGACAATCAACATATATCATTTTGATTTTATTTCTATCCAGTTGTCTTTTATTCTGTGCGTATGGTTCTTTACATATTATGATAATACTCTATGTACAGTTCCCCATAAGGATTTCCTATTACTCAGCTCTGGCGTTTTCCATAGGGTTCTAAGTACTTCACAAATGGAATTAAAAATAAAGTAGCCCACAGAAGTGATGTGGTACAATTCAATCCACTCTTCCTGTATTCCCATTGTTAAGGATTATGACTGGCTCCATATTTTAGTAATTTTAAGTATAAATACCACAAATGTTTTTTCTGCCCTAACATTTTTTTTCCCCTAGATTCTAGGTTTAGAATCTAATCACAGAAGCATAATTACTAGCTTAAAAGGAAACCCTCAAGATTTAAAGCCTTCTCACTGGTCTAAAACCAGGACCCTTCACTGTTGTTTTATTGGCAAGGTAACCATCAAAAAAGCTGAAAGACAGTCAGAACAGACAATAGACTGAGGCCCAGGCCTCACTCTAGTGGCCACTGCTGAGACCTTTGAAAGGACAGGTAGGAGTCCATGGTACAAGGACCCTCACACCTGACAGGTACTTTCCTGGGATAAGTTTGGCTGAAATAATCACACTCAGTTTGTAGAATTAAGAACTGAAATACTATTTGAGACTCATTGTGTAAGACAGAGGCAAAATCACAAAACCTTTTCTAGTCATAAGGAAGCGAAGTGGGCTCAGTGGATCTGCTGCAAACGGCCCTATCTAAGATGAGAAGTCACTACTCACCCTCAGATAGGCTTGTCACATTTAGCGAACAAAAATACAGATGTTCAGTTCAATTAGAATTTCAGAGAAAAAGAGATAAATCTCTACTTATTTAATATAACTATACACCAATTATTGCATGGAATAGACTTATGTTCACACATTGTTTGTTGTTTACCTAAATTCTAATTTAACCAGGCATCCCGTATTTTATCTGACAGCTCTATCCTCACTCAGCTGCTGTCATCCAAGAGTGTGGGCCTAGGATTGCTAGATATTCAAATCTCTCAAGAGCTACCAACAATCTGAAAGCTCTTACAATGTCTCCTTATTTAATGTTAGAAACATGTCTCCTAAGTGTTAGCAACTAGGTCAAAATGTTTCACAAACATCTGGAAGCCAATGATGGCAGCAAGCCATCCATTAGGGACCTCTAACAGTAGATGATGGTCCAGAATACAACTAAAACCTATTGACTCTTGGAAGGAACAGTTCCAATGCTTATTAATCCTGTTTTCTTTATGTCAGTGATTTTCTGAGAGCAGCTGGAAACAAGGGAAAGATGGAAAAAGCCACGTGGACACCATACCTCAGAGGAAGTTGGATAAGAGAGGGAAAGATTGGAATAACGTTGGAGAAGAGAGACTTTGGACACCATACATAAATTCTTCGTAGAGCCAGTCTTGTGCCTTAGAAAAGGCAATGTGTGATCTTGACATTGAAACATATTTAACTAACCATAGTCATGTCAACCATTTTCAGGTAATAGCAAGGAAAATACAAATTCTCCCTTTATTGAAACCTCACAATGAAGAGCTTCCACAGAAGACAATGAAAAGTTAACTGAGCTGATGTTTACTGGAATGAAACAAAATGTAGTTTCATTTCCAACCTCTATTTGTTAATTAGGCAATTACTAAATTGCTAAAATTACTAAAATTGGGACAATTTTAATTGAAAAATCTCCTTATATGAGGTAAGAAAGATTTTCTCTGATGGTGTGCAAGCCACAACTTCCTAATTAAAATAAAATAATGACTTTCCAGTTAACAGTAGGAAAGACATTTAGAGAATTACCATGAGGCACTTCACAGAAACACCATTAAAAATGATGAATATAGGTAGCTGAACATTTGCTGTTGCTAAATTGAATTCAGCGGATAGGTGAAAGAGTTTTTATTTACTTGACGCCAAGCCTTGACGCATTCGTATAAATTGTCTGGTATGTACAGTGTTATGAGTCAAATAGCTTTGCTTCTGTAAAATAATTCTCCATGCAGAGTTCTCTGGATGTAATTTCCAGAGTTCTATATTAAGCACATAGAATTCAATTCTTACTTTGGCTGAAATAGTAGTAACAGTGTTTGCATATGTGTAGGCTAAGTTGCCTCAGTCGTGTCTGACTCTTTGGACACTATGGACTGTAGGCCACCATGCTCCTCTGTCCATGGGATTCTCCAGGCAAAAATACTGGGGTGGGTTGCCATGCCTTCCTCCAGGAGATCTACCCCAATCAGGGATTGGGCAGGTGTTTCTTATGTGTCCTTCATTGACAGGCGGGTTCTTTACCACTCGTGAAGTCACTCAGTCATGTCCAACTCTTTGTGACCCCACGGACTGTAGCCCACCAGGCTCCTCCATCCATGGAATTTTCTAGGCAAGAGTACTGGAGTGGGTTGCCATTTCCTTCTCCAGGGGATTTTCCCAACCCAGGGATCGAACCCGGGTCTCCCGCATTGCAGGCAGACGCTTTACCGTCTGAGCCACCCGGGAATCGCTACCACTCGCACCACCTAAGAGTGTTTGTTGTTGTTCAATTGCCCAGTCGTGGCGGACTCTTTGCAACCCCATGAATCGCAGTGCGCCAGGCCTCCATGTCCATCACCATCTCCCGGAGTTCACTCAGACTCGTGTCCATTGAGTCCGTGATGCCATCCAGCCATCTCATCCTCTGTCGTCCCCTTCTCCTCCTGCCCCCAATCCCTCCCAGCATCTCGGTCTTTTCCAATGAGTCAACTCTTTGCATGAGGTGGCCAGAGTACTGGAGTTTCAGCTTTAGCATCATTCCTTCCAAAGAAATCCCAGGGTTGATCTCCTTCAGAATGGACTGGTTGGATTTCCTTGCAGTCCAAGGGACTCTCAAGAGTCTTCTCCAACACCACAGTTCAAAAGCATCAATCCTTCGGCACTCAGCTTTCTTCACAGTCCAACTCTCACATCCATACATGACCACAGGAAAAACCAAAGCCTTGACTAGACGGACCTTAGTTGGCAAAGTAATGCTCTGCTTTTGAATATGCTATCTAGGTTTGTCATAACTTTCCTTCCAAGGAGTAAGCATCTTTTAATTTCATGGCTGCAATCACATCTGCAGTGATTTTGGAGCCCCCCAAAAAAAGTCTGACCCTGTTTCCACTGTTTCTCCGTCTATTACCCATGAAGTGCTTGCCCCTCAGCAAAAAGGAGTGAGGTTGTCACAGGTAACATCCCTTAACAATTCCCAGGAAATTAGAATTTGAATGGTAAAATAGTCTAACCTCCCCCTTTCCTTCGCCTTCATTCTAGTTTCACTTTTTCATATGCTGTAGCACAAAGCCTTGCACCCACACTTCAGACCAGAGTTCCTAGTGCAAAATGGCTGTGACCAGCACCTTGGCTCAGGGGCCATGTGTGGAAGCACTGCACACACGTTGCAATTTAATACTGCGGCTGCAGCGGCATCACGTTGTGCAGCAACGATTTGCGAGGTACCACGATTCTGGAGCATAAGCAGCAGCAGCAGCAGCAGCGCCAGACTCGAGAGAACTCCAGCTCCTCCACACTGACAAGAACTCTTTAAAAGCAGTCCCACCAAAGGCCCTGCTGGGAGAGTGGAGACAGCACAGATCCAGAGTGCAAGCCTGCTCCTCTCCAGTCTTTAATTTTTTTTTTCTTTCTTTTTTCTTTCTTTTTTTTTTTTTGGTTAAATAGGAGGAAAATTGCTTTACAATGTTGTGTTGGTTTCCGCCATACAACAACAGGAATCAGCCATCAGTTCAGTTCAGTTCAGTTCAGTCGCTCAGTCGTGTCCGACTCTTTCCGACCCCATGAATCCCAGCATGCCAGGTCTCCCTGTCCATCACCAACTTCTGGAGTTCACTCAAACTTACGTCCATCCAGTTGGTGATGCCATCCAGCCATCTCACCCTCTGTCGTCCCCTTCTCCTCCTGCCCCCAATCCCTCCCAGCATTACAGTCTTTTCCAATGAGTCAACTCTTCACATGAGGTGGCCAAAGTACTGGAGTTTCACCTTTAGCATCATTCCTTCCAAAGAAATCCCAAGGCTGATCTCCTTTAGGATGGACTGGTTGGATCTCCTTGCAGTCCAAGGGACTCTCAAGAGTCTTCTCCAACACCACAGTTCAAAAGCATCAATTCTCTGGCGCTCAGCCTTCTTCACAGTCCAACTCTCACATCCATACATGACCACTGGAAAAACCATAGTCTTGACTAGACAGACCTTTGTTGGCAAAGTAATATCTCTGCTTTTTTTAATATGCTATCTAGGTTTACCTAACTTTCCTTCCAAGGAGTAAGCATCTTTTAATTTCATGACTGCAATCACCATCTGCAGTGATTTGGAGCCCCCCAAAAATAAAGTCTGACCCTGTTTCCACTGCTTCTCCATCTATTTCCCAGGAAGTGATGGGACCGGATGCCATGATCTTCGTTTTCTGAATGCTGAGCTTTAAGCCAACTTTTTCGCTCTCCTCTTTCACTTTCATCAAGAGACTTTTTAGTTCCTCTTCACTTTCTGCCATAAGGGTGGTGTCATCTGCATATCTGAGGTTATTGATATTTCTCCCGGCAATCTTGATTCCAGCTTGTGCTTCTTCCAGCCCAGCGTTTCTCATGATGTACTCTGCATAGAAGTTATAACTATATATATATATATATATCTCCTCCCCCTTGAGCCTCCCTCTCCTCCCTTTATCCTATCCCTCTAGGTCATCATGTAGCACCGGGCTGAGCTCCCTGTGTTGTATAATATCTTCTCGCCAGCCGCCTGTCTTACACATGATAGTAAGTGTATGCTGATGCTTCTTTCTTCATTGTCTCACTCCCTCCTTCCCCCACTGAGTGCAAGTCCGTCCTCTACAACTGCATCTCCATTCCTTCCCTTTGAATCCTAGCTGTGCTCTTGTGATTTGCTCTGACCAACAGTGGAAATGTGCCAATTCCAAGCCTTGGCCACAAGGGGCGTACATGATTCAAGCTCTTTCTTTGAAACTTGCTGCCGCTATACAAACAAGCCTGGGCTGGCCTAGTGGATAAAGTCAGCACAGAGTTGAGTCCCCCTGTTGCTCTAGTCAAACTGCCAGCTGACTGCAGATACATGGAGAAGTCCAGCTAAGACTGATCCTGGCCTGTTCAGCAGAGGCATCCAGCTGACACAGACTTATGAGAAAAAAGAAAAAAAAAAGTTGTTTTATGCCACAAATATTTAGGGTGGTTTGTTAGGCAGCTAAATAATGAATTCAATTAGCCTAGCTAATTTCAGAAAAGAGACAGCAGAAACTAGGGCTTTTATTAGCAGACAAAACTAAGATACACTAATGTCTCCGATTTTACAGGACTGTCGCAAATGCTTCAGAAATGCAAGCCAGTCCTCATTTCTATAGTGCTGAGCTTGACAAAGGGGTAGCTGTTTGAATACAAAGAAATTGAGGGGATAAAGGTTGGTTTGTGCCATAGTTCAGCAAGAAATGGAAAAATAAAATTGCAATATTGTCTCTATATATTTTTCTCATTGATGCTACAGATAAAAATATTTCCAGCAATATTTTCACTACAGGACCCAATGTACCATGTGAAAATCTTCTGAAATTGAAGTAAACCTAATAAGACAAAATTTCTTCAAAGATTCTTCTTAAAAAATACGTACCCACAATGCCTTTTTAAATGCAAATTTACTAAGGGTAACTTGGGAAAGAAGCTAATCTTTCTCTTCATTTAAATGGAAATATTTGGGTCCATATCATACTTTTGACTTAAATATCATTGATCTTCAACAAATGATAACAATAATGCTGGCACTGAACATTTCCAGTTGTATATATATTTTTGTAGTTGCCTAGACAGTACAGAATTAAAGCTGAAAAGTTGTCACTGAGGAGTAAGTACTGCATAAGGTTAAGGATAAGAAAAAGTCCGAACTTCAGAAAAGATCATAGTGACTGTTACTTCAGAAGAATTACGAATGAGATGGACATTACTGATTTTTAATGCCCTGAAATCCTGACAAGATGGCCAACCAGCATGAGCTGTTGGCTCAGTCTAAAATCAGCCCGTGAGAGAAACCACGCAGGAAAGGAACATGGATCTGAAGAACTAACATTAAAGAGGATGCAAAGTCCCAAGGAAACCACAACTAAAAAAGGAAAGAAAGAAAGAAAAGAAAAAAAACCATCCTGAAATTGTGTGTGTGTGTGTGTGTGTGTGTGTGTGTGTGTGTGTGTGTGTAGGGTCGTAGGAGCGGTAAGAATAGTGGAAAAGCCCATAGCAAAATGTCCCTACACTGCTGTGGCAGGAGGGGCTGAGATGGAGCATCTAAATTCTGCACTCACTTATTCCCCAGAATCAGTTAAGACAGTGGTAACTTGTGTCACTCACAGGTGCTCTCAGAAATGGCGAGGTCAGTGGAGAAGCGTCACTCAGCCTGAACGTCCAAGAGGCGGGAGCTCATGGAAACAGGTGCAGGCTGCGCCGCCTGCCCTCAGGCACTCATTCCGCCACTGCTCCTCCCAGCGGACAGCCAGCAGATCAAAAGCCAAGGAGTTTATTTCTTCCTGACAGTCCCCAACCAACTGAATCACCTGAAGCCGGGGCAGCAAATACTAGTCGTTCTGTGGTGTGCTGGGGCATTTGAACTCATAACCAATTGCCAAAGAGTTGTACACAACTTAGCGACTAAAAGATCACCACCACCATTTACCTACTAGGCATTTTCCTTTGAGTGCTTCATTAGACATTTTAGTCTCCATGTGTCCAAAATAGAGTTTGCCTTCTCCTTAAAATCTGCTTTTCGAAAAAATCAGTAAATGGAACTATTATCCATATAACCATCCAACCCAGAAACCTGAGAATCATCTCGGAATTTAACAATACCATTTGTTACTAAATCATGTCACATTTTCTTATCCATTTTCTCCATTCTCATTGTTAGTGCCTTAGATATACAATCTTAATTTATATAGAGCTGTATATAATTTTATTACCAGGATATTGTTGTTCCTGACTCTGTTATTATCAGTGAGCTTCCTAAAACAAAATCTGATCACACAGCAGGGTAAAACCTTAAAATTCCTCCTCTCCATCTAATTTGCAGATTTTATGTTCTCATAAACCACTCCACACAAGTAAAATATATAATATTTTTAAAGGCATTCAGGGAGGAAAAAACTTGTTCATGCCAGGACTTAATCATCCATGTTCTAAAGATTATTTTTTGTATTGAAATAATGTTATTTGTAACATTTTAGTTTATAAGTTAATGACAGCCATTTTTAGTGAATGTTTCTGAATTATCTTGTATGATGTAGTTATGTTATTTCAAAGACCTGCCACATTCCAATAAAAACACTAAGAAACTGACTGAGGAAAAAGATCACTCCTCAGCTTCATCAGTTCTTTCCTTCTCATTTTCAGTAGTGACTGCTCAGCCACCCAAATAATCCCAAAGGCCCTAAACAAGAGAAGTGTTTTCTCAACTGAAGGAGGTGGGATAGAGCAAGACCTCCCTTTGTGTTAATTTCCCTGGTGACTCAGATGGTAAAGCACCTGCCTGTAATGCAGGAGACCTGGGTTTGATCCCTGGATTGAGACTATCCCCTGGAGAAGGAAATGGCAACCCTCGTGTGTTGCCACCTATCTCTTCCTTTCCTAAGAAAATTAACATATTGGTACAAGTGTTTATGTGTGTTAAGTATATAGGATGGCTACAATAAGTAAATTGAAAGGGAAATGTAAAGCTCTTATTAATTTTGACTCTTCCCAAAGTCCCAAAGTGAAAGATTGTAAGGAATTAATTAGAAGTGTCCTTATAGGTATTTTCTGGATGTTAATCTCTCTCCTTTACCCTGAGATCTGAGGATTTTTTTTTCATCCTTGAGTCTTTTTTTCTGGGAGTTCATCTACCCAGATCTTCTTGTATTAAAAAAAAAAAAACTCCACCTCAGACCACGAGTAAGATCCTGCTCCCTCTGTTCATTCTACGCTTACTCTGTATGTAAGCACAAGTCTATGACATTCTGTCTGGAGAAGCAACCTGGGAGTCTGAAGTCCATCCAGTGATGCAAGTCTCTTATTAGACTAGCAGGTAGGAGCCTCAGGCATACCAAGTTCTGCAGTCCAGTCAAAAACTGGCTCCTCCAGTTTGGATTTTACTTTTGATGTCTCTGAAATAAGACGAAAGCTCGTCTAGTTCTTTAGCTATTGAACTTATTAAACAAAAGAGCTTTCCCCAGGGCAGGCATTAATTTGGGGGCCTGCACTATTGCTATTAAGGCACGTCTCCCTTCTGTGGGCATCAATGAGCCTCTACTGCATACTAGCACTTTGAGTTTCCTTCTAGTCCTCCTTGAGTTCAAACAACACAAAAAAAAAGAAAATATATTCCTTATAATGGCCTCTCCTCTTGGAATTTTTCAAGATTGATTATTCTAGGAAGAATTCAATTAAATACTTCTATTGTTCTCAATCTTTATCTTGTGGAATTTTGGGATGGGAAAAAAGGAGAAAATTATAGCCATTTCTTCTTTATACATTTATCTATGCCCCTCTTTCTCCATGTCTAGGCCGTTATGCTTGCTGCATAAATTCTGATTTTCCTTTAATCAGTAAGTCCAGTATGTCACTAACTTTGTGTTTGAAATATAGCTCCCTAAACATATGATGACTGCATGAATAAATTACTAAATACGGAAATATAGCATACAGTGAATGTGCATGGCTGTTGAAGAAAAAGACTATCTGTTTTATCATGGTACATCTTACCTGCTACACTTTTTGCTTTCTACCTAGAGAAACGGGGTGCTTGCTATTTTATGAAATGAATAAGAACAGAAACTGGCATTTTGAATATTACCAAAAAACAAAATCTCGGAACTGGCATTTTGAATATTACCAAAAAACAAAATCTTGGCTCCAAAACAGTGCCATAGCTACTAAAACTCAAAAGGACTTGTATTAAAACAAGAGTTAAAAGACAGTTATATCTGTGGGTTTATCCAGAGGCTCCTTTAGCACTAAATGTAAGGGCCAGAGTATTGCGGCTACACCCTGCAGAAGAAGCCAGCCAACTTTTCATCCCTCATCACTGGCTTTCTTTTTGCCAGTCTCAGCTCCTAAAGCTACAGTAACTGAAATCTCCAGAGTTTGTCAATTAAATCTTATGTAACAAAATTCTGATATATCTCTGTTTTGCAAATAACACTATTTTACTTGCATCTTCTCTCTTCCATGGGTACTCATAAGCACCTATTATTTTCTAGCATTGTCCTGGCCATTTTTAGGATTCCAAATAGATTATGAGCTAGGTGGCAAGTAGGAGAACCACACACATATGGTTTTGGGAAAACACATGAAAACATCATTAAGCACTTAAAAATAAAGAGTTATATATTCTTTAAAGAAACAGGAAGAGAACTAAGCAGAGATAGGAGAACTAACATCTTCAAACATAGGTTAAAGAAAAAAAAAAGCAAAGAGCAGGCAGGTTAGTCAATGGAAATTCAGTCACCGATGTTCTGATTGCCATCTCCCAAACCACAAATTGTACCTTCAATTTTATTATTGATAATACATATAAAACATATTGACACAAAGAACATGAAAATATCTTTGAGTAAATCAAGAAATCTATCCCCAAGGACAAATTAAAATCATACCAGGACATTGTTTCTTCAAGATTATTGAGAGTTTTTCTTTGTTTTTGGCACAATGAAAAGCAGAACAAACTTGGGGTGAACAAAAGACAAGCACTTTACCAGTAAGCATTGTGACCATGCACTAGCCCTCAGTTCAGCTCAGCTCAGTCGCTCAGTCGTGTCCGACTCTTTGCGCCCCCATGAATTGCAGCATGCCAGGCCTCCCTGTCCATCACCATCTCCTGGGGTTCACTCAGACTCACGGCCATCGAGTCCGTGATGCCATCCAGCCACCTCATCCTGGGTCGTCCCCTTCTCCTCCTGCCCCCAGTTTCTCCCAACATCAGATCTAATATTGTTCGTGCACCTGTCGCAATGGTATCTGGAAGTCGGTATTCATCATCAAATAAAATTACCAAGAAAACCAAGAAGCTCTGGGTGTCACCATCCAATATTGCTGAGGTCAGAGGAATGACGAGAACCAGGAAATTTCAAAGTTTATAAAACAAAAGGGAAAACAGCTGTAAAAGATGAGATCCAAACAGAGCAAATTTGTCTAAGGAGGAAAACAGATGTTGCTTAAATGTATTTCCTGTTTCATTCCTGTCAATGATGTAGCTTTCTGACATTAAGCCCAGACAGTTCAGGCCAAAGGAGACTTGTGACCAGAGACCTCGTATCAACCAATTTGTAAAAATCTATTAATTTTTTATGATTTTATCGCAGTCTTTATTTGCATGACTTTCAATTTCTGAATTTAAAAAATAATCTTAAACTTTTACTAAGAAAAAAAAAAATCCCTTTCTGGCCAGATTCATGCAAGGAATTATTTTAAAAGATTATCAAAATGAAATTCAAGGAAGAAGAACTGTCTTTGGCAACATTCACAGGGAAAGAAAGTGTGTGATTAAGATTCTAGAGGCAAGCACATGACACAACCTAATGTTATAGGGGAATAAATCTAGAGTGAAGCACACTTATCAGACAAAAAAAATGGTTGAAACAAAATAATGCTCAACATTCAACTCAAAAAATTTGAAATAGAAAGCAAACAAAATAAGGACGTATTTAGATAAAAGTAGACAAAAATTATAGAAAATTAGCGAAAACAAATCTTTGAAAATAGTAAGTCAGATGTGTGATAAAACCAAACAAGTGGAAAAAAAAAGAAAGAAAGAAAGATCAGACGCAGGAATGAATAAACACCTACAGATATAACAGAGACATGCGTGAACATGAAAGTTGCTCAGTCTTGTCCGACTCTTTATGACCCCATGGACTCTACAGTCCATTGACTTTTCCGGGCCAGAATACTGGAGTGAGTAGCCTTTCCCTTTTCCAGGGGATTTTCCCTGCCCAGGGATCAAACCCAGGTCTCCTGCACTGCAGGTGGATTCTTTACCAGCTGAGCCACAAGGGGAGTAAGATACAGTCAAACAAAATCATGAATAACTATTTACTTATAAATTAGAAAATTTGACTTCTTGGATTCATTTCCGCAAAATACAACAATGCAAAACTAGCTCAGTGAGAAACAGAATTTTAAATATACCAATAATTCAAACATATTGATATATTAATCCAAGACTCATAAAAACCTGCTCTTGGCCATGTACTAGTAAGTTCTATACTGACACTACTACTTACATATCTAGTAGTTAATGTGATCTAATGAAGATAATTTTAACCTGTTTTGTGGTAAACTGGATGAATTCTTCCTCAGAATAATGTCTTTACATGTAAAAAATCAATACAAGTAGTCCTTGGCTTGCACAGTACATACAATATGGTAACACAGAGTCTATGTTAGTTGCCACAAAACTATGCAAAGCAAGGACTGTCTGTATACAAATTTACAAAAAAATACTAAATATAATTATTAAGTATTAAGTAATAAGTGAATATCTTGCTTCTTGATTAATGCAGTAAGCAATAAATAAGTTCTAAAAGTGATTATTTTATCCACCATAATGTGAAAAAGGTGATGAACATTATTTTGAAATATCTGCAACAATTGAAAAGTGATATAAACTATATCTAAATACTGTCATTGGTAAAGGAACAGATACTCTTTTATTTTAACAGATACTCTTAATATTAGATTATTGAATTATTTTGCCTATATTCGTATTTGGAGAAAGTATTAAAATTCAGCTTTAGGTTAGTGAAAATAAACATGTAGATTTTTCCACTTCCAAATTTTTGATTGCCCTAAGTTCCATCCACGTTACCCTTGAGTCATAAACCTTAGATTAGGAATCTTTAGACCTCAGGTTAAGAGGCAAACTGCTCAACTCTTTGCACTACATTTCCTTATCTATAAAAAGGGAATAATAGTACTATCTATTGTGATATATTGTTAAAAAACAGATTAATAAATATAATATAAATCAATTAGAAGAATAGGTTCAAATATATGAATATTTTCTACTATTATTATTCATGTTATGAATCTTTTATTGAACAGTTAATTTCTATCTGATAAAAGCTGTTCCAGAATATGGAAAAAGATAAACAATGTTCATATGATTTAATGAAAGTAGTGATATTATCCAAAATCAGATAATGACAAAATACAAAAGCAATCAGAAATTCATTTCACTTATGAACATAGGAGGAAGAACCCTAAAATGAATATATTCATAAATAATAAATCCTGCTTAGTTTTTTAACATCAGGATATTTACCAGTGACACCACATTAACAAACTAAAGATAAAAATTATGTAATTACCTCAATAGACACAAAAAAGCAATTGTCAAAATTCAGCACTTACTTAGGACAAAAATTCTTTTTAAGCTAGGAATGCAAGGGAATTTCCTTAACTCAGAAAGGCCATAATTTAGAAAAGTACAACAAAAAAATCAAGTTTAATGGTAAAAAAATGTATATAAAAGCCCTTTAAGATCAGGAATTAAAAAGTTGTCTACTATCACCAGTATTCTTTAACAGAGAATGGCCAATATAATAATCACAATATAATTAATAAAAGGTATGAGAAGCATTAAGGGAGAGTTCATCTATATAGAAAAGTCTGCAAAATGAATAGAAAGATCATTAATATCAAAATGAAATTTTAGCATACTTATTAAAATCAAGATAAATATTAAAATGGATTAAATTTCTGTATATGATATAATCAAATATAAAATACAATAACAAATACAAATAGTGGTGTTTCATTAGTAGTAACAAAAAGAGTTATAATATTAACAAAAATTAAAAGTATCTAGCAATCATCTTATCAAAAATACTAGGACTGTTCAAAAGGATATGAAGGAACACTGGAGAGATTCTATGGTGCTGAATTGGAGTACTTCTTACTATGAAAACAGAATTATCTCCTGATTACTAATTTTACTCCAATCATAGTTCTAATTGGTTTTTTAAAGGAGTTCAATATATATATTCTAAAATTTCTGTGAAAGAATAAAAATCCATGAGCATTTAAGTACATATTCTGAAACAAAAATGTATAACAAAAACAGACCAGACACTAAACAAACTTTGAAGCAAATGTATAAAAGCAACATGGTACAGGTCAAAGAACAGATCACAAAATCAATGGAACCAAATGCAAAATTCTGACCAGACCTATATGTGGACAGATACTTAATATTGATTGAAGGTAAGACTTTGGCTATGTCTGTAACACTCCATCTTGAGCAGATTAAGAAAAAAAAAAAAAAGACGTGGTAAAGATGACAAAATGAAAATTTTGTCTGGAAAAATGGTAGCAGCAGTGACAGAAAGTTTTTCATCCTTTCTAAATCCCTACATAAAAGCAGACAGAGCAACTGGATTAAAAAAAACCCAAAACCAATAGAAACATTTCCAACAAATTAGGTGATTAAATATCACCATGACACCCTCTCCTGCAACAAACACAAGAGAGTAGGGATAAACACCAACATCCAAATTATCTCCATGATATTATCATCATAGGACATGACAGTCTCAGTGGCATATTTGAATGATAAAACTATAAAAGGAAAATCACAAAGATGTGATCACTCTAAACATCAGCATAGTGATCTTCAGTGGCAGAAGAGAGGGTAACATGACTGGAATGGGGACACTTAGGGGTTTTGTTTCTGAGGTGACAAGGTTCTATTGCTTGGCCTTGGTGGTGCCTGACTTACAACAACTGCGAAACTGCTGCGGTGTTTCATACGTTCATATCATACTACGCTTAGTACTTTTTTATTGCATTAAAATTTCCCCCAAAATACAATAAAATTTGGTAGTAGATCAAGAAGATGGCATGTATGTTTTCCTCAAAGCCCAAAGCTATAAGCTAGAAAGTCCACAGGCCATCTATTTCTCTAAGCCAAGCTTCAAGAATAGGGCTTAAACTTCCCCAATAGTCACATGTGATCACAAATACTAAAATAATATATAGAGAGAGCAGTATATTTAGAAATATTTCTCACTCAAAATTCTAGAACTTCTCAATAAATTTTAAACTAAAGTATTAGGAATGTGCTCTCATTCGTAGATAATTGATAGGTAGATGATACCATACAGAGATTTTATGATTAACTGCTTTTATAATAAAAGTGACAGACTGTATGAGAATCTGTCCAACTCGTCCATCCATGTCCCAATAATGATAATAAATGTGGCTATTATATTTTATATTTAAAAATTAATTTCACATATATTATTACATTAGATCTTTCCAATATCTCTAAAAATTAATTCAGATGCATTTAACACTATTTCTTTTTCACTCTTGAACCCAAGAGGGTAAATTAACTTGCCCAAGATTACACAGTAAGCTAGTGGAAGAAATAAAATTCAAAGTTAAGTGTTATATTTCTCTGTCTAGTGATTTTTCTGCTCATCTTAAGGCACTGATTTTTTCTGTATTTGTAGCTTAGCACAGAATATTTGGCAATTAAACCCATGGGCTTCGCCTCATTAACTTAATATTCTGTGTTAATTAAACTAAGAGACAGGCATGATCAAAATTGAGTTCTACCTGCAAAATATAAGTGCTCTTCAGAAATCTTTTCTTCTGCTTAAATTCATCAGAGATTACTAGGCAACCAAAGTAAAGTAATAAAAGGGATAGAAAACATGTTTTTGTTATCTACTAACAACCTTCACAACATCTGAAGTTATTTCAGAGAAGCAGCTTTCCTTAGAAAGTTTAGGGTATTAGCTGCAGTTAGGATATAAACAAGAACATGGATATACATAATGAAAATTCTATTTGCCTACAAAGAGAATGTTAAAGAGTTTCAGATCCCAGTTCTTTGCCATGCAACCTATGGGTGCTTAACACTGACATACTAACTCCAAGCATATGTAAGGGAGCTTGCTAAAATATTAATCACAGCTATCCATGTTGAGTTTTTATTCCATGTCAGCAATAAAAATTGTCACAAATGAGAACACTGGCATTAATTAAGACACTTTACTTATTCAACACCTCCTAATTTTAACTGCCTTGTTTAAAAGAAAAAAAAAATTATCAGCCATACACTATTTCTTCAGTAGCTCTGAAGCCTATTATTACATTATTTTCACAAAGATTTACAAAACAAACATGTCTGATATCTATTGATTCCTCACAAGCAATTCTGGGGGAAAATCAATTTAACAAATCAGTCCAACAAGTATTTATTTATTGCTAATTAGATTTAAATATATTAATAAGAGAATCATAAGAACTGCCATTCTTCTTGCAGTCTGAGCACACAGTTAAAATGCACTGGTCACTTGAGTGATGTTAAACATTCTTACTTTAATAGAGCTTGTAAGTACCAATATTAGAAGAGAGAATTTAGAAATAGAAGAAACAACCAAAAAATAACTTGAAATTTGTTTTCCTTTTTAAGGTATTCTATGGGAAGTAGTCTATGTTAAGCAAGAATTAGTATTATGAACCAGAATTTGCCAAACTTTATGATAGGGATGTATGCTGAGTTTGACAGAAGAAAGTATTTCTTTGTAAGAGTAAGTAATATCAAAACATAGTAAATATTGAGAAAATTTAATTTTAGTATTTTATCAGCTGTTATAATATTGCTTTGTGATTACATAGCTCAATGTAGCTATGAAATTAACAACAACAACAAAGACGATGGATCACATTATTCTAATGGAGTCCAGTGAATCACTGGGGCTTGATTTCATGTGAAATCAATGTTTCTCATGAAATATTGCTGTTACCAGATGAGGAAGCCCATTCTAGACTTCTAGAGTATCAAAGACCACATGGAGAGGTAAGCAGCCATTACAAATGTCCCAACGAAGCCGAGTCCCCTATAGACTCTAGCTGAATGAATCAGCATGAGTGAGACCAAGAAAGAACTACAAAGGACCATTGAGCAAACCATGAATAGTTAAGAAATAATATTTTTCATTGCTTTAAGTCAGAAATACACAGTTGATTTGAAAATTTGTACCAGAGTTGAATGACTGCTGTAACACAAATCTAAAAATTGTGGAACTGACTTTGAAACTGCTGCTGCTGCTGCTGCTAAGTCATTTCAGTTGTGTCCGACTCTGTGCGACCCCATAGATGGCAGCCCACCAGGCTCCCCTGTCCCTGGGATTCTGCAGGCAAGAACACTGGAGTGGGTTGCCATTTCCTTCTCCAATGCATGAAAGTGAAAAGTGAAAGTGAAGTCTCTCAGTCATGTCTGCCTCTTAGCGACCCCATGGACTGCAGCCTACTAGGCTCCTCCGTCCATAGGATTTTCCAGGCAAGAGTATTGGAGTGGGGTGCCATTGGACCAGTATTATTTTCTTCTGTAGTCCTTATCATTCCTAATATTGAGAAATGTAGACATTTAATTAGCACTGGATAATTGATTAACCTTTCCATATCAATTTTTTTTCCAGGGAGGCTTAGCTTTTAATAATTTATACATCTAAAAATACATAGCATATTTAAAGGTATTTAAAAGATAGGAGTTTTGTTGATTATCCTTAACTCTTTGATGCCACTGAAATAGACATTTAATTTTGGCTATTTCACTTTCCATTTCAAAAAACATGCTGTGATGTAGAAATAAAGGAAATTTGTTAAGACTTTTACCATTTAAATCAAATCTAAGATCACTGATCCATGTATATTTATACTGAAATTTAGCTTAGAAGTTTGGATTTGTCCTAAATAATGCTTTGCTTGGGCTGCAAGGACAAAAATGGATGAAAGAAGCCCTATGTTAAAATGCCATAGAATCCTACTATTATAACCAAGTTTCTGTAGTTTTTCTTGAATAAATTCTTTTAAATTTATTATATTCCTTATTCAGTTCCAGAGTCCTGAAATTATTTTTGACAATTTTCTCCAATTTTATCATTGCTTTTTGTGAAGAGGATTTTCTCAGTTTCTTATTCAGTCATTCTGAAAATCTTTCTCCCTCATTTCTTCTATTATGAGTCCTTATTTACTATTTTTTTTTACTAATTTTTAGGTGGTCTATCATTATTAGTTTATAAAGATCTATCTATATTACAATGTATATTATTATTCACCACCACTTCCTTTCCTATTCATCTTCCTCTAATTTTAGGACACTGTTCTACTTCATTTGCTTTGCTTTGTTTATATAATTTTTCCCAAATATTTTCCTCAAATAGTATGCATGAATGATGTGTTCTATATCCAGAGTCTCAGCAACAAGAGGAATGCTGTGTTCTGTTACATTATTCACCAGGGAATTTTTAACTTCTGCGATTTGTCTGGGATAGGTGTTGAGTTCCATGCAAGTGAGCTCACTTACATGATCTTGACTGAGGAAAATGTTTCACCAAAACTTAAGAGAGACAAGAAAAAATCTGCTTATGACTCAGGGATATCTTAGGAACTGCATTCAAAGATATGTAAGGAAAATCCCCTTCAATGAATCAAAATCTCAGCTTATGGGAGCAAGTCTCAATTCATGCTGTGTGCATTATGAAAAACCTGGATTATGAAGCTGACATAAAAATTGGACTACAATAAGCACCAATGCTGAGGTCCAATTAGAATTACATCCAGTAGTAACTCAAGTTGTAAGTGCTATTATCCACAGCACTCAGAGGTTCTTAAGGGAAGAAAATATACAGGGAAGATGGATCCATTTATAATTATGAAATGCATGATAAAGCCCAATGCCAAAAATAAAATGAAAAATCTGCATCAAAAACACTAGAGCAAATCCAGCAATCTAAGAGGATATTGAAATATGTACATTTAATGTTTGAAAAGATATACAAAGTCATTAGGTCAGTAAAATAATGATAGAAAATTATGAAACAAGAGGAGCCAGATTTGAAGAGCATCCAAAAAATCCATAAAGTTGAGTAATAAAAATTTTAAAATGTTACATGGTTTATAGATGGGATTTTACTGAAAGGATATTAATTAACTGAAATAGATATTTTAGGATATCATCCAGACATCAGTTCAGTTCAGTTCAGTCGCTCAGTCGTGTCCGACTCTTTGCGACCCCATGAATCGCAGCACGCCAGGCCTCTCTGTCCATCACCAACTCCCAGAGTTCACTCAGACTCATGTCCATCGAGTCAATGATGCCATCAAGCCATCTCATCCTCTGTCATCCCCTTCTCCTCCTGCCCCCAATCCCTCCCAGCATCAAAATCTTTTCCAATGAGTCAACTCTTCGCATGAAGTGGCCAAAGTACTGGAGTTTCAGCTTTAGCATCATTCCTTCCAAAGAAATCCCAGGGCTGATCTCCTTCAGAATGGACTGGTTGGATCTCCTTGCAGTCCAAGGGACTCTCAAGAGTCTTCTCCAACACCACACTTCAAAAGCATCAATTCTTCAGCGCTCAGCCTTCTTCACAGTCCAACTCTCACATCCATAAAATTAAAGAAATGCGGTAAAGCACCATGAAAAATATGCATCACCATCCCATACTTCTCTCCCAAACTCCAAACCTGTAAATTCAACTGCCTATTCAGCTTTGGGTGTCTAATGAAATTTCCAAACCCCAAAGTCTAGAGCTGAGCTCTTGATTCTTCTACCAACAGCTGCTCTGTTCACTATGCCTCTCCCATCTCCATGATGTCAATTCTATCTTTCCATTGACTTAGGCTAATTACCTTAGTGTAAGCTTGATTTCTAAGTATTTTCATATCTTAAATCTAATGTATCATCAACTTACTGACTCTAGTTTCCAAAATCTTAGATATCTGATCACTTCTCACCATCTTACTAAACCATCCCTGGTGTGAGCTACCATCATCTCATCAATAATGGCTTGTTGACAATGTCTCCTTTGCTGTTGCTTCACTATGACAAAGAGCATGATTAACTAATCCTGGGTACAGAAACTTGAGCCAAACTAATTTAGTTTTAAAATGCATGAAGGGCAGAGTAGGGAGGGCATTGTAGAGGACTATAAGCCTGATAACCCAAAGGAGCTACAAACTCAGATGTTGGTAGAAGTCAGGTTGGTGAACTACTAGGCAGTGTTTAACGCACAGGAAGTGGTGAGGCCTGTGGCAAGCAAAAACGTACATGACCAGTGAAAAGCAAAAGTCACTCACTCGTGCCCTACTCTTTGTGACCCCATGGACTATATGGGATTCTCCAGGCCAGAATACTGGAGTGGGTAGCCTTTCCCTTCTCCAAGGGATCTTCTCAACCCAGGAATCAGACCGGGGTCTCCTGCATTGCAGGTGGATTCTTTACCAGCTGAGCCACTAGGGAAGCCATGAGCACTAAAGAAAATCAAATATATTACCCTTAAGCTATATTTCTCCATGGGATATGATTTCTCACTTAGTTCCATTAAAAAAATGTTAACTCAACCAACCTACTATTTTTGTATTTTGTTGCAGTTTTATTATTTCATAAGATGACATGGGTTTTTGGGGGGGAGGCATTTAGACATAATTTAATAGTAGTTCCTCAGAGTTAACATTTCAGCTTCTGTGCTTAATGTCTAATTAAAAGAGCCACTTAGGTATTCTTAGAGTCCACTCTTTTATTCTAAAATAAATTCCATGCTTGGTCTTGATCAAGAATTTGAGAATCCAACTCCTTGTAGGTTTCAACTGTGATTTTGTTTGTTTGCCACCCTGATTCTTGCAGCAAGAGATTTTTAGAAGTGACACATAGATCTCTTGCCATATGGTTTGCACATGCATTTTCTGCATGCATGTCTAATTCAAGGGCATGAAAAAACATATGCAAACACTATTGGGCACAGAAATTTAGACATTTCTTTGAAATGTTGACCTTTAAATGTTTAACACCTGTAGTATCCAGGCTATACTAACACCTCACAAAACAAAAAAAAATCTTCAATGTAAATATAGGTAGCATGGTCGTCCTGTGGAAAAAGGAAAGAAATCTCATTCTTTATACACAAGAGGTAATTTCAACTAGCTGAATTTGGAATAGGAGTATTTGTCCGTTCCCATGTTACTTTTCAAAGTAGGCAAAATAGTTGACTAAAATCATCAGAAATAAAATGTCCATCATCCTGCAACTTTCACAAAACGAACTATAAAAAGCAACATATAATATTTCAAGATAGCAACAAAAATAAAATAAATTCTATCAGTTCTGTTTTGGCCCTGATTGTGATAATCTAAATGTATACATAAAAGTATGTTTAAGTGAAGAAACTATTGTATGATATCACTTTTATGTAAAAGCTAAAAGTTACAACAAACTGGTGAATATAACAAAAAATAAGCAGACTCACAGATACAGGGAACAAACTAGTGGTTACTAGTGGAGGGGAAAGAAAGGGCAGTACAGGAGTTGGGAAGGAGAAGGTACAAACTATTGGGTATAACAGGCTCAAGGACATATCGTACAACACAAGGAATATAGCCAATATCTTGCAATAATTGTAACTAGAAAGCAACTTTTAAAATGTGCATAATAATATTAAATGTTTTTAAATAAAGTAAAAATATACATTATCTGAATACCACCTAAGAAATATGTTTAGCTGTGAAAATTAAAAAAATAATAAATCTGTTACACTACAGCTACAATTTTAGCAATTATAAGTTTAATTAAAACTAGCTGAGCCACCTGAAACAGATCATTTTAATTTTCGGAGCCTATGTTTATTCATCTTTTAAATCAGCTCAACAAAACCTACCTCCACAGACTGGCATAAGTATCAAATGAGATAATGTAAATCAGTAGGCTTTGTAAATTGTGAAATGTGATCTATCAGCTAGCTTAAAATGTATCTAGGTCAACCTGGGACTGAATCTTGATTTTTGTTTCCACTTGCTGTATGACCTTGGATAAATTATTCAGTGATTTTAGTTGCAGTGGTGGCTGGGTGTTTCGACAGCATATTGATCTCCCCCCAATGTTTTATACCCTGTGCATCAGATGATTGCTTAGAGGTAGCTTGGGACCATAGCACCTAGTTTAATTGAAATGACAAATTTTTATGGATAATCAGACGATCCATATGCCAATAATAACAAAAATGGCTGATGTTTCCTGGGGATTTATTCTGTATAAAGAATTTACAAGTATACAAGTCATGATTCTCACAAGATGTTTACTATAAAGTACATAATAATGTCCACTCTGTTTAATATATAAATAAGACTGATGCTTAGGCAGTTTAAATAGCAAGCACCAGTCACAGAGCAAGTTAATACAACTAGGAATATAAAGATCTTTTCTGCTTCTCTGTGAGTTCATAATATTTAATTATTAATATATACTGGCAATAGTCATGGCAAAAAAAGATCATTGTATTTTTCACTAAGGCCATAATAAATGCTCACTTTGGCAATTATATGAAGTGTGTGTGTGTGTATAGTACTTATTCTTAGAATCCATTCTTTTTGCTAGTGAAACTACTGAAAAAATTTATGTAATATAAAGATTCTCAGTATCAATAATATGGGATATGTGTCTTAGACCTCATAATATGAGTACAGAGCAGAGAAACAGGGAATAAACTCAATACTCATGAAGGAAGAAATATCAAGTCAGAAGGCCATAGTGAGGGATGACAAGGACTTGTCATGTGACTACTGCTCTCCTCTCTAGAGTCCCTGGCAGACATCACGAGTGCATCATCTTAACTTGAACTCAGACGTGACCTTGGGATCATTCTTCAAGTAGCTCTGTAGACAGCTATTAACAACTGGTTGGTGAAAACTTATTTGTCATCCATAACCTAGACCAGTGATCCTCAACTATAAGTGTGCATTAGAGTCACTTGGAGAATTTCTAAAAAATATCAACATCCTGTTTCTTTGAGGGATTCTGAGTAATTTTGTCTTATTAATATAATTTAGGACCCAGGCATCTATACAATTTTTTAAACTTTCTGTGTGTTCTAATATGCAACCAAATTAAGAAATTCTGGCTATGATTGTGGATAAATATGGTTATTAGCATGTTAAAAGGACAAAAAAGATAGATGAAGAATAAATTGACAGAGATCTTTTGAAAACAATAGTATTAAAAAATAATTCACTATGAAATTCAGACTTCATAGTTATTTTAATAAATGTAAAACATGACAAAATTTTAAACTAATTTCTTGGTTAACATTTTCCCCTTGAAGAATATCAATAGCAATAGACAAGAGGAGTAGTATATATTTACCAACTGTGAGACCAGACTAGCAACATTTAGCATTGCATTCTTTCTCCTAATCTACTAAAAAAAAAAATCATTAGAGTTGACATCTGAGCCAGTGACAAATCACAAGAGTGTCTTCAGGACACTCAGGGGTCTTTTGCTGATGCTGAAGTCAAGCTGCCAGTTTCCACTGACATTCTCCAGCAATTTGGCAGTTAAAGCCTCTGAGTTACAAATCACCAGGTTTCATCTCAAACATCTGTGGACATTTAAGTTCACTGGAAAATTGGTAAAATTACCCTAAGGGATAAAAGACACTTGAGAGTGGTATCAGCCATCCATCATCTCTCACAGTCATTCCAGCAGAGCAGCAGATTTAGAAAACTGGTGTTGGGCTCACTTTCCTGTCTCCTCATTCTGCCAAAGCCCTCCTCCTTCATTCTCAAGTGCCGCGCAAGGTGTTTTCATGGTGGAACTTGCTCACATGGGCATTCATCATGGCTGATTGATGATCAATGCAAAGCATGAAAAATGCCCCCAAGTGACCCCTCATCAGACGTGTCACACAGCTGCCCAAACCAAACTGAGAATGTGACAGCAAGACAAGTTATAATGTGCAAATAGGAAGAAAGCAAATGGAGAAGGCATATGAGAGCAAATTACACCAAGTGAAGATGAATTGTCCAACCATGAGTTATTTCATTTTACTTGCTTTTCCTATCTTTACATTGACAATGAGCCCAATATTTGACCATTTACTGTGCAGGGTTTATTCCAGTCCCTTCTCTACCAATAAAGTAAATTTAAAAATCATCCTGTGAAATTGATCACTGTTTAAATAAATGGACACTAATAAGTACTAGTACACAACTTAGACTGCAGACTTTTTTTCTTTTCCTACTTGAAACAGTATATTTAAGACCAACAGTTCTCAAAGTGTGGTATGAGGCCCTTGTGAGCTCCTGAGACCTTTCAGGGAGTATACAAGGTCAAAAGGATATTCATAATGATACTAAGGTACTATTTATCTATCTCATTATCATTATCTCTTTAAGATATGGTAGATTTTTTTCAGAACCTATGTGAGATATCCAAAATTATCTTAAAAGGCTATTAAAATATTGCCATTCTATTTCCAATTACATATCTATGTGAGAGTGAATTTTCTTCATAAACTTTAACCAAAACAACACATTACAACAGGCTGAATGCTGAATAAAGAAGCACGTCTGATAGTCAAGTATTTTTCCTATTAAGCTGGACACTAGAAAGATATATAAAATGTAAAGCTACCACACTGTTCTTGATTTTAAAGCATAATTAATTTTCATAAAAATACTAGTTAAAGAAATATTGGGCTTTCAGTTTCATTTAAAAAGACTATTAAAAGGATATTTTTAAATGTCTCCATTTGTCTTTTTAATTCAGTACATATAAATAGATATAATCTACATAAATACCAGGGCTTCCCTGGTGGCTCAGATAGTAAAGAATATGCCTGCAATGTGGGAGATGTGGGTTCAACCCTGGATTTGGAAGATCATCTAGAGACGGGAATGGCAACCTATTTCAATATTCTTGCCTGGAGAATAAGAGCTTTTTGAGGTCCTCAATAATTTTAATGCATCCTGCGATAAAAGGTTTGAGATTGCCTGTTTAAGGCTATTTGTAAATGTCATCAATTAATCTCATTACCATTCTGCATCATGCATTAGTATTCTTTCTTAAAAAAATACCTGTGCACCAAGGACCCATACCTTGGTTGTTAATACTGCCTTCCAATTAAAGGAGTCAGGATTTGTTGAAGAGATGGTAAATTCTGTAATTTGAATAGTAGGTAAATTAGATAATCCAGAACCATCCTTCAGTACTGAAAAGTAAAGAAGTGCTAAATCAAATAAACAGTAAGACAGACAAACAAAACAATGAGCATACTAAAAGCAGCACTGGAGCATACTGGGAGGATTTCTGATGGCAAAAGCTGGAAAACTCTGAGCAACAAAATAAAGCAGTACTAGATTTATACTTTCGAACTGTGGTGCTAGAGAAGATTCCAGAGAGTCCCTTGGACAGCAAGAAGACCAAACCAGTCAATCCAGAAGGAAATCAACCCTAAATATTCATTGGAAGGACTGGTGCTGAAACTGAAACTCCAATACTTTGGCCACCTGATGCGGAGAGCTGACTCATTTGAAAAGGCCCCGGTGCTGGAAAAGATTGAAGGCAGGAGGAGAAGGGGACGACAGAGGATGAGATGGTTGGATGGCATCACCGACTCGATGGACATGGGTTTGAGCAAGCTCTGGGAGATAAAGGACAGGGAAGCCCTACATGCTGCAGTCCATGGGGTCACAAAGAATCAGGCATGGCTGAGTGATTGAACAACAACAAAGTGAAAGTGAAGTCGCTCAGTCGAGTCCGACTTTTAGCGACCCCATGGACTGCAGCCCACCAGGCTCCTCCGCCCATGGGATTTTCCAGGCAAGAGTACTGGAGTGGGGTGCCATTGCCGTCTCCGACTGAGTTATAATCCAAAGTGTAAAATACATACCCTGTGAATCCACACTGATACACTGATGAATAAACACTAGACTAAATAGACAAATGAAGGAAAAAGGATAAATGTTCTGCAGAAGAATTCAAATAATTTAGGCGATACTCCTCTCTCTTAAGGAGTTGGAATATAACCCCTCACACCTCAAGGGTAAACTTCGTTTCAAAGAATATGAAAAGAGGGGGAAAAGAGTAACTTTACAACTAAGAAACCTGACAAATATTGCATCAGCAAGGAAACTAAGGAAACAAAGTCTGAAAAAAGTATCACAGCCAAGAGGAACCTAGAGAGACGTGACAACTAAACACAACGTGGCCTCCTGAGTGAGATCCTGAAGCAGAGATGCGATCTTAGGCAAAGGATTTTAAATATGGCAAAACCAATACAATATTGTAAAGTAATTAACCTCCAATTAAAATAAATAAATTTATATTAATAAATAAATAAAATAAAAATAGAAAAAAGTGTGACTTCATTTAATAATAACATATTCTCATTGGCCCATTAGTTATAACAAATGTACCATGTTAATGTAAAAGGTTAACAGTAAGGGAAGCCAAGTATTTGCTCAATTTTTCTGGAAATCTAAAACTGCTCTAAAATACAAAGCTTTAAAAAATAAGTTAGTTAACCATAGATATATTACATTTTTGGTTGAGCTCTTAAATGACAAGCAGAAGAAGCAATAACTATTCCCTACAGAAATTAGACTCTACATGAATATAATGTTGTCCCAGGCATACCTACAGGAGAATCTATCCAAGGAGCCCAATAAACCAGGTTCCCAGAGCACTCTTTGCCTGATCCTACTGAAGTAGGAACTCTAGAGAGCAGAGCCCAGGAATCATCATTTTGAACAGTCTGAACACCATTGGCTGATGAAACATGCTATATTAGCCACAAAAATTTATGTTGCACCTTTTATTTACTTCAATAAAAGTAACAAAAATAATCTGATCAAATAATTAAGAAGCAGGTCAAACAAGTCTCCTCTAAGAACTTGAATAAATAAATATATTTTAATTATTTGCAATCAGATTAACCATCATTATTTTCAACAACATCACTTAGACATTGCCAAAATATATTTCTTTCTGTACTAATAGGTAACTGATACATTTTATAATTTAGAGTGGCAGAAAGTTATTCATTACTCACTTGTCAAATTAGATTATCACTCTAAAATTAGTTATACTTCATTTTATTAAGCAAAGAATATCCAAGGAAACAGAATTAATTTCACCTAATTTTGATTCAATTTGAAATTTATACTGTAAGTAAAGGGCAGCTTCATCAAACTTCTAAGAATCAACTTAATTTGCCTTCAACTCCGTAGTTGTTTCTTTCTGAAAAAAACTATTAATAAATACATAAAATTGTAAGAGGAAATTAGGTTTCATTATGATGGAATAATCAAGGGAAAGGGCACTACCAAAGTTCATGAAGGAGATAATTAACAGGGAGTAGGCTTTCTCCCTTCTATATCCTTCACCATCATTCTTAGAATTTCTAAGATCATCAGTCCACCATAGAGTGGTCCCTGAAGAAAGGTGACATGTTTTTCAAGACTGACATGATGAGAGGATATTAATATCGTTTTTCTGGTGTAATTTAGTAAAATAATAAGCTGTGCTTTTGTTTCCCACATTCTGGAGGCTTTTGAAATCATATCAAGAGAAAGAATAAATAAGACATCCATTGTACTTTTCTGGCTTCATGGAAATACTTGTTTATTTGTCTCTTAATAGGAATAAAAATAAATTTAAATGCTTGACAAACTTTGATTAGAGTGCAAGATAATTGTGAGTATTAAAATGGTTGAAAATATCACTCAGAGTTTCAGTTACAATCCTACAACACTTGAATTTTTGACACCTGCGACTGTTTGAAAGTTTTCTTGGAATATAGTTGCTTTGGAATATTGTGTTAGTTTCAGCTATACAGTAAAGTGAATCCATTGTACATATACATATATATCCATTCGTTTTTTAGGTTCTTTTCCCATATAGGTCACTACAGAGTATTGAAAAAGTTCACTGTGCTATATATACCTTATTAATTATTTTATGTATAGTAGTTTGTGATATCTGCAATTCTGCTAGGTATTAAATACAGGAAAATGTTCAAATTACAATGGCTGCCAGAAACTGTGGGGAGAGATCTTTCATTAAATAACTATCATCACCACTCTTCATAATGAAAAGGGGCAACATGAGTTGTCTGCATATTTGATAATATAAAGCTTAGAACTATTCAGATATTTTTAATATTTAGAACTATTTATTACAAGGGCTAATAACATCAATGAAATATTCAAGAGTTATATTAAAAGTACACATGGTGACTATCTATGTCTTTCTACCAAGTAACATATTCAAGAAATATGACTCCCTTTGCTGTGTGAAAGAAAGCGAAAGTGTTCCTTCCTCAGTGGTGTCCTACTATTTGCGATCCCATGAACTGTAGCCAACCAGACCCCTCTGTCCATGGAATTCTCCAGGCAAGAATACTGGAGTGAGATGCCATTTCCTTCTCTGGGGGATCTTCCTGATCCAGGGATCAAACCCAGGTCTCCTGCACTGCAGAAAGAGTCCTTTGCTATAACTAAATTTAATTTCTACTCCAAGCATCTAAATCACTGAGTGGTGCTTAGTCATTTCAGTGTTTCTTCTCATCTTTTCTCTGAATTAGCTGCTGAATTCCTTAGGAATTGTATAGTGACAGGTTATGTGGGTAGAAATCTGGGCATTTTCTATCATCATCTACACATATAATAACTTGCAGTCAGCTAGACGTTTGTGTTACAAGCAGTCGGTTGTCTTTAGCTTATGCACATCGCTGCCATAGTCTCCTTGTCTTGAAAACAAGGTATTTGCAGTTTCACTGGCACTCTGCATCATGGTCTTACTGCTTATTGCTTTCAGAAAAATATATCTGTTGCTCCATGAGCTCTACGGGAGCACAAGGATATTCTAGTGGGCTGCTTCAAGCCCATTTGCCTAGATGCCTACACAGATATTTTTGCACCATGCTGGAGGTACAAAGAAACTATGGAAACTTTTATTTCCTAGGATCTACCTGGAAAAAAAAAAAAAAAAAAGCACAGTGTCAATCCACTCTCAAAGTTCGCTAAGACCACTTAGGGGTGGGAGATGTTTCCCCTCCCTGGATTTGGCAACTAAGGGTAGAAAATGGAAAAGAAATATATCTGGCTCCTTTTCAGGAATCTACCAAAAGCTAAAAGCTCTTTTTCCTCTCTTTCTTCTCCCTACCATTTCCCAGGATAGATATTCTTTATATAGCTAGTGGAACATGGAAAAAAATCTGGCTCTTAATTATCTTGTATCTTTCCAAATTTTATCTATTTATATGATATTTAATTCAAAAATTAAAAACTTGACTCAAACTCTCTGCTTTCTACTGTAACAAGACTATCTTGACACATTGGATGCCTCATTGCTGAAAAGAGAGGAGGTCAAGGACAATTTAAAAAATATCAGTAGAGGGGGAGGAATACATAAGTTAATATTGCAAATATCATTCTACCAAATGCCTGTGTGTATACCATGGGAAATGTCTTCTGTGTTTTTATACTTTTGGTTCTTACTGAAAACATCACTGATATTCCTGGAAAGGTTATAAAACTGAGAGGAAATATCGGGGTAGAAAATCTTCACAGATTGCATCTATTTCTGGTACAGATTATTTTTCCATTCTGGCCAGCTTATTTAATACAGATATTCTGGGTAAAGTGGAACTGACCGCCTTCTCAACACTAAGAGACATAAACTGAAATTAAGATGTTAGCTTATGTGTAATCTATTTGTCTGACAATATTATCTGGATAAATATGAAAGAACAGTTTCCAGATGTTCTATGTATTATAAAGATTCTTAAATGAAGAAACAAGAATTGGGAAATATTTATGAGTACATTTCTATTAACAAATACTTTAAATTTAAACATTAGTCTTAGAAAGCAACCTTTCTTCACTAAAAGTCACAGGAGTTACCTCTCTCTAATTTTATTTCTAGTTCTTGACTGACATACACATTCCTTCCAAGAAGAAATAGCTCGAAGTATGTAACTGATAACAGAAATACCTAGTAATCACTTAACAAATAAGTGATTTTAAATTATTCATGGTCAGATGCTATAATTTATATTTTTACCTATTCCTACAAAAGGTATCCACTGTGAGTGCTCAACCTATATATATATAATGGGACAATTTAAAAAATGTTCAGAAACGAAAAAGAAGAATGAGGATCAGTGTGTTGCTTGAAATTAATTAGCAACTTCCAAGAGGAGTAATTAAAAACACGTTTTAGATGGATATAATATGCTATACTACTCTAGTTCTAAGATGAGAAGTCTTCTTGTTCAGTTGCGCACCTGTGTCAGACTCTTTGTGACCCCATGGACTGCAGCACACCAGGCCTCCCTGTCCCTCACCATCTCCTGAAGTTTGCCCAAGTTCATGTCCATTGCATTGGTGATGCCACCCAGCCATCTCATCCCCTGATGCCCTCTTCTCCTTCTGCCCTCAATCTTTCCCAGCATCAGGGACTTCTCCAGTGAGTCATCTGTTCGCATCAGATGACCAAAATACTGGAGCTTCAGCTTCAGCATCAGTCCTTTCAATGAGTACTCAGGGTTGATTTCCCGTAAGATTGACTGGTCTGATCTCCTTGCAGTGAACTGCAAGGAGTCTTCTCCAGCACCACAGTTCAAAGGCATCAATTCTTTGGTATTCTGCCTTCTTTACACTCCAACTCTCACAACCATACTTGACCACTTGGAAGACCATACAGACCTTTGTTGCCAGAGTAATGTCTCTGCTTTTCAACACAGTGTCTAAGTTTGTAATAGCATTTCTGCCAAGAAGCAATCATCTTCTGATCAGGGACCCCCTGATTTCCTTCTTATGAAATTAATATTCGAAAAATACAAGGCAATAATTTTTTCATCAAAGTGTTTATATTCTTACACATGAGCTTTGCATCATGGAACTCTATTGTTTTAGAGCGTCAAAGGCTTTCAATGGCTCTTACTGGCATGAGCATATGTATCTGTGTATGTTTGTATCAAGTGCATATCAAGTTGTTATAGCTCCAGGAGTTCTCCAAACCTCTCTCCTACTCAACTCTGGCCCACCAGGTCATTTAGTGGTTTCTTTGTGTGTTCTCCTGTCTGTCTTTCACTTTTATTCAATGCAAAAATGTTAATCATCTAAGAAATGCAACATTATGATTCACATATATTAGAAACCATGAGCAATAAGTATTCCAAGTCTCATTTTTCTTTAAGAAAAATTCAGTCCTCATTTTGTACATAAAACAAAAATTAATCACAACCTTTTTTCTCTTCCCCATCGAAGACAATGATATGCTAGGCTCAGTGTGCACATTTGAAACATTTTTACTCCATCTCTGTAACACTATATTATTCTTTCTAGCCATTAAACGAATCTCCCCTGATCATTACTTATGAATGAATGATAATACTATGTGCTATAGGTGGTAAATTGCATTTTAGGCAGTCCATATCTGAGAGATTCAACTTGTTCACTTTTGCCATCCAACCCCTTCATCTAACTGGTAGACTGAAAAACAGTTCTCTTAAGCCTTATCGTTTTTTTGCCACTCCCTGCATAAGGCTCAAGGATATAAATCCATGTGACAGTAGCTCCTCTAAGTACATAACATGGCTCTAAAGAATAAAGCCTTTTATTGGTTGTCTCCCTTTGTGCTGAGCTGACAAAAACTGCCCTCTGACCAAAGCAGGATCAGTTAAGCTGATAACATTAAAATCGTGTGAGAACAGTGAGACCTACCTCGGCCATAATGCCAGAGCTTTCATTATACAGATTCTGTGACTCCGCAAATGAATAAAGACACATATTCCCTGCGAAAGTCAGTAGATGCTAGTAGTTGGCTATGTTAGCAAAAGGGCGCTTGGGGAAAATACCATATATTCCCTTTCAAAGAGAAAGTGCTGACACCTCACTGAGCTGAGGACAATGAAAGCAACATGAGCCAAGACAGAGGACAGAATAAGAAGATTTGGAGAGACAGGGAGAACACACTTCCCACACACATTCTGGGACCTGAATGAAAAGACCAATCTGACTTTAGTTTCACAAAAAAGTACATAAGAATTCTAATGGGCCTATATATTAACATACAAAATCTTGAACTTGATCAAAGATCCATTACCTATCAACTGTGAGAAAAAGCAAAAGTAAGATTCTAGCCTTTAGCTATAATTAAGCAAAATGAGAAATCAACTTTTCTTGGAAGCCTGCAAATGAGACTTGATTCGCCACCATATCTACATCTTGATTATTGAGAATGCTTTCATTTTATACTTCTTTTTTCATATTATGCAGTTTCAGACAAGACTGTGTATAGTTCTGAATGACAGGTCTGCCTCAGAGAACTGTGCTATCTGGGGAAAAAAATGTCCAAAGTATTATACAATATTCCATGCAGAAAGGAGATTTGACATTCCCACTTAACTTTCTCTGCAGAACTTCTCCAGCCTACCATAAATGTCTATTTCCTGAGGTCCTCTGTTCATTTACTTACCAAGGCATTCTGAATCCCCCTCTTTAGTGTAGATTGTAGGCGCTATTCCTCATGCAAATGTGCAGGGTTGTAAATTCAACCGTCATGGTTTTGCCTTCAGGTTATGTGATTAAAAAAAAAAAAAAAGCAAACTTGCTAATTAACATCTATATTTTATTGATTTTATTATTTTGAGAAAAAATTATCATAACTCACTTAAAATGTTTTATTAAATTCTAGAACTGAAGGTTTTTCTAAAGAAAATAGATCAATTTGCAAAGCTAGTCAACAGTGGAATCCAGGAAAGAAATCCAAGTATTCTTCATGTATTTCATGCATAGAACCAATCCATTTTAATAAAAATCATAAATTAACTAACTAATCTTAGGGTTACATCACTAATTTAAAAGGGCTAAATACATGTTTCAATGCCATTCTCCCAAATCATCCCACCCTTTCCCTCTCCCACAGAGTCCAAAAGACTCAGGGAGGGAGGAGGGAGGGGGGTTCAGGATGGGGAACACGTGTATACCTGTGGCAGATTCATGTTGATGTATGGCAAAACCAATACAATATTGTAAAGTAATTAACCTCCAATTAAAATAAATAAATTTATATTTAAAAAAAGAAATAAAAAATAAAAGGGCTAAATAACATTTTAATACAAGATAACTCTCTTGGCTGATTCAAGAGGTCTGATCTGGGTGTTAAGCCAAGACAGTCACCTCTAGAAGTCCTCTCAAGTCTTCAGTTTTCTGTCTAAGAAGTTTCTGCTAAGAATGGCATTGCTTTAAGGTGATAGGACTAATGTCCATTTCAATGTTCATGTTTTATACTAATCTCTGAATTACTACCTCAAAGAGGTATAGCACAATTTCAAAAGAAGAGTACTATTAACAAAAACATTGCTTGCCATATCAGTAAACAAAAGACGTTGTGGCCATCAGGCCATCAGCCATCACAGCCACCTCTGAATGCACAAGGTCAGTTCAGTTCAGTCTCTCAGTTGTGTCCGACTCTGTGACGCCATGGACTGCAGCATGCCAGGCTTCCCTATACATTACCAACTCCCAAAGCCTACTCAAAATCATGTCCATTGCATTGGTGATGCCATCCAACCATCTTATCCTCTGTCATCCCCTCTCCTCCTTCCTTCAGTCTTTCCCAGCATCAGGGTCTTTACCAGTGAATCAGTTCTTTGTATCAGGGGGCCAAAGTATTGGAGTTTCAGCTTCAGCATCAGCCTTTCCAATGAACATTCAGGGTTGATTTCCTTCATGATGGACTGGTCGGATCTCCTTGCACTCCAAGGGACTCTCAAGAGTCTTCTCCAATACCGCAATACTTTCTTTACAGTCCAATTATCAACATCCATACATGACTCCTGGAAAAACCATAGCTTTAACTAGATGGACCTTTGTTGGTAAAGTAATGTCTTTGCTTTTTAATATGCTGTCTAGGTTGGTCATAGCTTTTCTTCCAAGGAGCAAGCATCTTTTAATCTCATGGCTGCAGTCGCCATCTGCAGTGATTTTGGAGACCCCCCAAAATAAAGTCTTTCCCTGTTTCCCCATCCATTTGCCATGAAGTGATGGGACCAGATGCCATAATCTTAGTTTTCTGAATGTTGAGTTTTAAGCCAACTTTTTCAAACTCCTCTTTCACTTTCACCAATAGGCTCTTTCATTCTTTGCTTTCTACCATAAGAGTGGTGTCATCTGCATATCTGAGGTTATATATATTTCTCCGAGCAATCTTGATTCCAGCTTGTGCTTCAGCTAGCCTGGCATTTCGTATGATGTACTCTGCATATAAGTTAAATAAGCAGGGTGACAATATACAGTAAGTTCCTCAGAGATATCTAAAAGTTGCCTCCCAGGCTTAAATTCTTAGAAAGTCCACCAAATAATACATAATTTCCACCCTTTAGGTTGCACCTTTTTTACAGTCAACAGTACACTGGTTTAAACTCCTCACAAAGTAGACACTAAGATAGGTAGTATATTTGGGGGACTGATCTCTGCAAGCAATATTAGAGAATGAGAAAGTAAACAAGGAAGAAGGAAACAATAAAAATGCCTTAATGAGTTTGATCCTGTTCTAGCTGCATCTCAAGGATCCTGAGAGACCAAGGAAACTGTTCTTCAGAATTCTGCATAAAGAAAGATCTCCTGTAGTCTACTAACAGGGAGGCCTGGCGTGCTGCAGCTCATGGGGTCACAAAGAGTCGGACACGATGGAGCAACTGAGCTGAACTGATTAAGTTATGTTGTCTAAACAGAAACTCAAAGAGTTGATCGCATTTTCACAGTAGACTTTGACTGCTCTCTGCTCATGCCCTACCTTGGTGACTTAGCTAGTACCCATCTCTCCATCTTTCACCCCTATTCTTCCTGTCACATTGCCTGTTTAAAGTTCCTGAGTTAGAGAGTCTGATTCGACTAGCCGACCTGTAGCATAGGACACTGATGTTCATCCTTAGGTCATTCTGAGCAACAGTATGTCATTAACCAGTCAACAAGTGGTTGGATTTAAGTCTGGTCTACCCTGGGTCCAAGGTGGTGGAGATGTGAGATGCAGATTATATCAACCCTTTCATTAGGAATCATACAGCACCTATGTATAAAATAGGCATTTTGAGGCTTTCCAAGAGAGGACTTTGGAATGGGCAAGTCCCTGTCTTGACTATTCTAACCATTGAGGTTGATAACTTTTCTTTCATTTAAAATTTATAATACATGATGTATGCACAGTCCATTGTTCACTGAACATTTTTCATAGCTCCAGCTACTGTGTCTCATATTCTGTACCTAGAATCTACTCAATAAATATTGCAGAGTGAACTCACAGGCTCTGGAAATTTCAAGAAAAAGATGATAGTGTACACAGCAGGCAAACATAGGCTGTAAGTGCCTACCCAAGTTCATCCAATTATGATTCATTAGGTCAAAACTAGTGCTGCTGGTTTACATGGCCATTCCAATAAAAAATATTATCAATCTAAGTTAAAAGTGCTACACTTGTCAGCAACAACCAATCTTTGCTAGACCGTGCATGTGTATTTATAAGTACTAATGGAAAGCAACAAAAATCCTTTCAAGAAAAAAGACCAAAGAAAAATAAATACCCTAAACCCAAATGTAGCTTGAGTTCTTCAATACACTTCAACATATCACTGTACATAGAATAAAATATTTAGGACTATAGGCAGGAGTGACTCAGAATCCAGTTGGAAAGAAGAAATTGTTACAAGTGAAATCCTCCTGGGCTACCTGCATTCTTATTGTTTTTCATTGTAAATCTTGTCAGAGAGCTTTGAGAAGAAAATAGAACTTTTAGTAACTCTCACATGATTACTTGCACTTTTTTAATATTCTGTATAGTCAAGGGGGTATTCCATTGCAAATTCCTCTGAAGATTTTCTTTCTTTCTTGTTTTAAAGTTAAATTTTAAAAATTTTAGCCTTTTTGTAAAACAAACTTGATTAGCATATAAGCCCACAGTTGCAGAAGGTGCTTCTTCTGATAAGATGATAATTTGTCACCTTTGTGATATTTGTTTTGGCTAATCAAGTAAGCAAATATTCCTGACATACCATGAAAATTTTCTAGGCTAGGGGTCATGGAACAGCTAGAGGATAGAGTCCACACCTTCAAGGAACTCACAAGACAGTGAGGGAATAAGGCATGTATGCAAATATGATAGAATATAATGTGCCACAAGACAGATATGAAATGATGCTCAAAGGAATAGAGTGGGTGAATAGAAAACTTAAAATTCATGGAAAATACAATATTTAAGATGGTTTCTAAAAACCAGGCTGTATTTAACAGACAAAACTGGAAGGAAAGACATTTCAGGGGTTTAAAAAAAAAAAAAAGAAATAAAAACCAAGGCATGATGTCCTAACTGTAATGATTTCTGTTGAGTAAAGGTGTGGATGGGTATAAGAAAGGAGACCAGAAATGAGTGATCATCAAGTACCAGTTGGAGAAGTTGTAATAAATTGAAAGGAAGATTCTAAAAGTTCAGAGGTGGGGAGCTAAATAACTAACTCTATACTGGTTGAGAATATGGGAGATTTTAAGAAACCATTAGAGGTCTTCAGTTATACCCTAGACCTTCTCCACAATTCATTTCCCAAATGACACTAAGTTATATGAAACAGAAACTCCTAGGCTCCCAAGATAAATCAAGGAGCCAAGCCCCATGGACATTTCCAAGGACATCTTTAGGCAAATCCTGCCCCCTACTCTCAGTCTTAATGATCTCTGGTTACTGTGAATACTGGGAGAGACAGGTGACAGAAGAATGGAAGCAAGGAAAGGAGGGAGGGAGAGAGAAAGAAAGGAAAGAAGAAAGGGAAATGGAAGGGGAGAGGCAAGGAAGAACCTACCTTACACATAAGACTTTCAAAGATATTTCACTTCTACCAACATTTTAATCTTACAACATTTCTAAGGAAAATAGGAGTGTTGCCCTGAAAGTAATTTAGAAGAAGCTGGGCTAGGTGATGTATCTAAACGGTATAGTTACTAACTGATGTGATCAGTTTGCACTATAATTTTTTTGCCCATTGCTTTTTACATTACACCAAATGGCACCTTTAGGATTCTGCAGTGGTACACCTACTTATTTGCCAGTGGTTTTCACATCTCTTATGTAAGCCTAGACATTTTCTTCAGTCATCAGGACTGTAAGTTTAGCTCTCAGCTGCAGGTCTCTCTCTAGATATCCTATAGACAGTCCACCAAGTTCACCACATAACTCACTGTCTTCCCAATAAACTTGACCTTCTCTTGCCTGTTTTACAATGGATCACATCAAACAGAGTCATAAATATTGTTAATTTTTTCCTCTGCTTAATTTACCATATCCAATCAGTCTCTGCCCCTTAATATTTTCTTAATATTAAGAACTTATTTAATATTTTCCTTAATATTTCTTTAATATTTCTTCCTTAATATTTTCCCCATTCCTAGTATAAACACCTTTGTTCTGATCTGCATTCTCTCTTACTCTCAAGAGATAACATTCAGTTATAAAAAGCACATGTGACCTTCAAACCCATACTATGTCCTTTGAGCACCTAAGCTTTTTTATAACACCTCTGTGCTAGAAAACACAAATGTAGCACATTGTTGGTGTCAAAATATTAAATCTAACTACATTGTCTCATAGCTTATATCACATATGCTATATTAGAAAAGATTTAATTGAGATTGTTTATTTTTAACATTTTCTTAAGAAAGGAATAAATAGAAAATGATTTCTTTTAAATTTCAGTAAACTAAATTCAATTTCCAGGGAAGAATGTAGTGTGAAGTCATTTCCTAAATTATTCTGCTCAAAAAATGTAGATAAAATGTCTTGATAGGTTGTGCAAAAGCATTTAACTAAAGTGTTATACCTAGAAAGAATGCATATTTATTTTTGAGGTTGCATACCTGTTTTGTTGCTGTTATCCACAGAGAATTCTATTATAATTCATGATATATGATAGTTTTATTTCTCAGAACTACTTTATTGTGCTTGGCACTCTATCGCTCATCTATAATGAGCCAGTCAGAATGATACCACTAAAACATAATCCAGTTGTCTCATCTATAAAGAAATATATAAACATATATATGTGCATATATATATATATTAAATTTTGTCCTAGTTCTTGAAACGATGAAAACATTTTCAAAGATAGAGCATGACAAAGACATTTAGTTCGCAAAATACCTTAGAGTAATGAAATAAGATAACTTGAGATATATATTGACACATGGTAAAAGATTTGATTCTGAATTATGCATAACTACTGCCTTGCAGCATAAACGTGCCCTGGCGGACACATAAACACACACTGCACAAGCATCCAAAATCCCACTCAAAACTTTAATCCTTATAACTGTGTATCAAGGGCACACTGTGTACCTTGGCAACCGGGCTAATTCATGTACCTCAGAAAGACACGGTAGCCACTCTGGGTTGCTCAACGCCCATTTGAACTCAGTTCTTTTATCAAAAGCTTCTTGTTTTACTTTTAAAAACAATTTTCAAAATATTCTGTTTTGTACTCATTTTGCCCAGGAGAAAAAACTTAAAAAACAAAAAAAATCAATGGCTATGAGACAAATACTTTGTTCACGTCCAACTTATCACTCATTATTAGAGAAATGCAAATCAAAACCACAATGAGGTACCACTTCACACCAGTCAGAATGTCTGTGATTGAAAAATCTGCAAGCAATAAATGCTGGAGAGGGTGTGGAGAAAAGGGAACCCTCCTACACTGTTGGTGGGAATGCAAACTAGTACAGCCACTTTGGAGAACAGTGTGGAGATTCCTTAAAAAATTGCAAATAGAACTACCTTATGACCCAGCAATCCCACTGCTGGGCATACACACCGAGGAAACCAGAATTGAAAGAGACACATGTACCCCAATGTTCATCGCAGCACTGTTTATAATAGCCAGGACATGGAAACAACCTAGATGTCCATCAGCAGATGAATGGATAAGAAAGCTGTGGTACATATACACAATGGAGTATTACTCAGCTGTTAAAAAGAATACATTTGAATCAGTTCTAATGAGATGGATGAAACTGGAGCCGATTATACACAGTGAAGTAAGCCAGAAAGAAAAACACCAATACAGTATACTAACACATATATATGGAATGTAGAAAGATGGCAATGACGACCCTGTATGCAAGACAGCAAAAAAGACACAGATGTGTATAACGGACTTTTGGACTGAGAGGGAGAGGGAGAGGGTGGGCTGATTTGGGAGAATGGCATTGTAACATGTATACTATCATGTAAGAATCGAATCGCCAGTCTATGTCCGACGCAGGATACAGCATGCTTGGGGCTGGTGCACGGGGATGACCCAGAGAGACGTTATGGGGAGGGAGGTGGGTGGGGGGTTCATGTTTGGGAACGCATGTACACCCGTGGTGGATTCATGTCAATGTATGGCAAAACCAATACAGTATTGTAAATTTAAAAAAATAAAACAAAATAAAATGTACTTCTCACTGTGAAAAAAAAAAAAAAGAGAACGGAGAAGGAACAAGCAGAAAGACCCCTGCACTCTCCCATCTCCCTTGTCCACATTCTGCTCCCACACTGTGATCCAGCCACCGTGTCCTTCAGACGGTTTCTCACGTATCAAGCTCAGGTCAGCCCTGGGGGGTTTCTTTCCACTACTCTCTCTCTCTAGAGGATTCCCACTTGCCATTGCCTGCACAGATCCTTCCCTTCCTTCCAGTCTCAGCACAACATCTCTGTCAGGGAGGATTTCTCTACCACCTGGTATAACACAGCCACCCACCCCCATCATTCTCCTTTATGAATTCTTCTTTTTTCGCAGCACACAGGACAATGCCCAGCTCAGTACACGGTAGATGTACAATAAATACCGAAGGAAAGAAAGTAGGAAGAGAGGAAGAACAATGGTGAAAACTAAGGAAAATGACAGTCAGAAAGAAAGTAGAGAACTTTTTAAAGGAAGGCAAAGATAAGAACAGAACAAGCAGAAAATAGAGAAAAGATAAGGACTGAGAACAAAGTATTATAAACTGTACTAGAAAAAAATAAAAAGAAAGCATAAAATAAAAAGAAAATGATCTCTGATGACAGTCCAGCCAATCCAACATTTTCCCATGAATATCAACTAGAGAACCAGAATGAAACAAGATTATGACTGTCACCAATGAAAAATTGTCCTACTGATGTCTCCTTGTAATGGATGCATTGGTTTATGGACCCAAACTCCTTGAGTCAGCACCACAAATCTGGCTAATGTTCTTTAGAACAGCAGTTGCCATTTAGGGTTCTGATTTAGCTGACAGATGTGTAAAATCCCTTGAAGCCAGTTACCTTACTATTGATTACACATCCGTGAGACTCATAGATCCGTATTTTTTCTAGCTAAGGTCAGCGTTACTCTAAGACCTGATACCGAGCTGTCTGTTTTAAAGGGCATGGCACAAACTCAAGCTATGCCTTGGCTATTTCCACCTTTTACCCCTGGTGGTTCTGTCGATGAATATGGAAGATATTGATCTTAAGTCCTCTGCTGGGAAATGAATGTGTGTTGGTGAATTTTGGGTTAAGGAAAAAGTCTGGTGCCCTTTATTTCTTATACATAAGTAAAGCTGAGGCTTGAAGCTGTCAAAGGACGCTCCCAAGTGAATTCAGGTAACAAATATGAAGCTGTCAGTGAAGCCTACCCTAGTGTTCAGTTGCTAAGTCATCTCCAACTCTTTGTAATCCCATGGACTGCGGCACACTAGGCTCCTCTGTCCTCCACTATCTCTCAGAGTTTTCTCAGATTCGCTCATTAGCCTCCACTAATAGCCTTATCTAAAATTGCAAATGTACTCTTTCTGCCACATTCCCAATTCCTCTTAATATGCTCTACTTCTATTGCCCTTCTCCCCCCACCAACATATGTCCATGACTTGAGTCATTTGTTTATTTCCTTCTCCTCCTACTAGAATATAAGTAAATGTGTTGGGGATACCATCTATTTTGTGCACAAATGTATTCCATTTTGTTAAATGATAACTAAATGAATGAAAAAATGAGTGACGGTAAGTATTCTGCACTGTGCGAAGTGAGGAGACAAGTAACATTTGGATCTTTGCCTCTGCAGAGCTTATGATTTCATTGGAAAAACAATCATATACACAGGAAATTAGATAACAACTCCTATGAGATAGCAAACATTAATAAATATAATTATAGATGTTAATAAATAACATTGAACCATAAGGAGAATAGCTTCCTGTAGTGGTAATAACACTGCATTTGGAAAGCAAGGGTTGAATCCTGCCTCAACCATTTACCAACCATAACTTTAACACTTATTAACTACGACTCAGACAAGTCACTTAAACACTCTGAGTATCAGATTCCTTATTAATATAAATGAATAAGAATAGCTTCCTCATAGGATTCTTGTGAGGGTAAAGTGAGATTACAACTGTGAAAACAATTGGCTAATAATATTTACTCAAGATATGTCAGTTGAATAGATGGACATTCTCATTTACAAATGAGACAAGCAGAGTGCTTAGCTGCTTCTCTGAGGTCAAACAGTTTAAATGTCAGATTAGGAGTTCCAAGTCTCCTGGTTCCCATCCCAGTATTAATGAAAATAGAATATAGTGCCTTCCCTGTCGCTTGACTTTATTACTATGAGCAATTCTGTTTCTCACATATAACAAAAATTTATCATTTGTTCTAGAAAAGGAGCATCATTTCCCTGAAACACCCTCATTAGGCTCCAAGATGTCTAAGCTCTGTCTCCCTTTAATCGGTTTACTTGTGAAGGAGCAATTTGCTTTACGACCTCTTTGCAGAGTCTGAAGGGTTTATGACCATGTGGTGTCAACAAGGAGCTCTAAGATGCTTTCAGTTCCATTTACTAGCTTCAGGGTCTTGTAAGAATTGTAGGAACCTATTTGTTCTGAAAAGACTGGAGTTTGAACATTAAATCTGAGTGGTGCTCCTGCTTTTTCCTCTCACTGTCAAATGGAACAGTCACTTCTTATGGTCCATTCAACAACCAGAGCAGCATTCCTTAGGAAAATATGATCAGTACCAATATGATGTGTTTTGAATAACACATCAACTTAAAACAATACTTCCTCTTGTCCTTTCACAAGCCTTCTGAAAGGCTGGGTGAATCTGTTTTAGTCAGTCTTATAACTTCTTTAAAAATGGAAATAAAGATTTCCAAGAAGCAAAGAAACTGATTACCTCAACCTGGAGTTCTGAAATCTATGATAATGGAAAGGTCATGCTATTTCCTTACTTTTAAATGTATAAGTTGAGACATGAAAACAAGGGGATAAAATAGTTAAAGGCTCAGAGGCCTTAAACCTATTCATCACGCAATCGTGTTAGCACCACGTGAATCTTAAATTAAGCAGTTGAGGAGGAGATACACTAAAAACTAAAGGAAATCTTACTCTAACTTTCTCAAGTACAAAAAATATGGTTGTCATGCAGGTATTACTGTGTTTGGTACTTTAAGAGGAGGCTGTGAAACAGAATCGAGCCATATTTTGTCTCTCAAATGCTACACTGACACTAGTCTCTGCCATAATCTGTAAATTTGCTTCAATTTCCTCCCTCTGATAAACAGTTGTTTAATTTTGTTTTGCTTTTTCTTCTTCCTTATCAACAGTTATACCATTTTTCAGACAAAATTCCCAATTTTCACTGATCCAATATTTTATGTCTCAATTCCTATATTTCTTCTTTCCTCTGATGGTATCAATTCTTAGTGTGGTTCCCTAGCCCCAGAGTAATTGAAGGGATTAGAATTGGCCTGCTGAATGGGTATTTAGATAAACAGATTGTCAGAGATACACTTCTGAGTCCTTAAGTCCCCACTGTCCTGCTAATAAAACCAGAAAATTAAAGTCTTCAACTGAAAGTGTAACCCTACCTTCTAAATAAATGGCCCAGCAATGCATCTCTATACAACTCCTTCAAGGTCGCATGCTGAAAAAAGCTGACCTTGCTCAGGCTAGGAAAGAAACATGATACCTCACAGCATTAAAAAAAAAAAAGAAAAAAGTTAGATTTTTCTTCTTTATGTCTGCCAACTGGAGCTGCTAACAGCTTTTTACTACGTTTAGCTGCTTCTTGTAGTTTGGGAATTATCTGGTAGACCCCATATGGACCTACAGATAGGGTTCCATATAGTTTTCATGTCCGCAAGTAACCGCCCCCACCCCCCATGCCAAACACACCTGACTCACTGAAATCTACCCACAGGATCAGTGGATTTCATTAAAGTTTGGCAAGAAGACAAAAAGCTGTTTAACTTTTTAGCTACCCAGAAAGACAACCTGAATTAGATGAGTGGAGGTTTAGTAGTTTATGAAACAAGGGTCCAACCAGCTCTTAAATCTTGGTTTTCTCTCCTTGTTATGCCTAAGCTTCCCAGAAAAGCATCCATTTAGCCTTTAGCTCATATCACCTCAGCTAGATTTCATGTATAGACACAGCTCCCACCAGCAGAAGCAACTTGTCTTAGTTGAGTATTTGAATGCTATCCATGCTAAAAATAGATTCTGTCTTATTTTTAAGCTGACGTTTCCAACTCATGGATTTATCTTTTTCCTTTTCTAAAAACATTTTTTAATTAAATGTCTTAAAAAACAAACCTACACTGTCTTCATCAGGTAACATTTCACTAAATCCTGACAAGAATAATTTTTCCTGAAACAGCATCCATCTGCCTCAGCATTTCTCTCATTTCAGGATCAATTCTATGTACACATTTCGTGTATACACATGGCACCACAGCAAGTGCCATAAATGATTGTGTAGCAACAAACTGGCTTGCACATGGCCCCTAGTACTCTTGTCAGGGGCAAAAGTGCCAAAACTGGGTTGTTATATTCTCTAAGAAGAGGGCTTTGTCCTGGATGAGTGATCTCATCCCAATCCTGTCTAATTATTAGCTTCAACATTCCAAAAATAACACCAGACTTTTGCCTTAGCATTGACCAAAATATTAACTTATATAGAATCTATGTGGAAAGATACTAACAAAAGAAGAAAATGCATTCATTTTGTTTCAGTGCAGAAGAGTATGTTTTCCTTTCTCAGGCCTTCTGGCCAAGCAGTAGTTTTAGAATTAAATAGTTTTGTAGTTTGTGTTTGGATAACCTGACCACATTCTCCAGGCAATTTTGTATGGTTCTGATCCATCACTTACAAGGATAGCCTTGTCCATAGACTATCACTTAGATTAAATTGATAAAAATGCATGAATTTTGGCCTGAGTAAGCAAATGCAGCCTCACTACATACATTACAGTTCCATCCAGAAACAAGTACTTAGTCAACCAAAGATATAATTTGCGTTGAATCTTCTGGAAAAATCTTCACATTCCCCACGTCTAAGAGGCTGTGTTCTACTTTTCATCACTCTATAGATTCACTCTCTCAAAAAAATATTACTCTGCAAATGACCATTTTCTATACCTCTTCTTCTAAGCTCTGCTGAAAACTCAGTGAATGTAGCCATAATTTTCTTTTTGAAAGTTTGAGCATTCTTTGGCATTCCCTTTCTTTGGAATTGGAATGAAAACTGACTTTTTCCAGTCCTGTGGTCACTGCTCAGTTTTCCAAATTTGCTGCCATATTGAGTGCAGCACTTTCACAGCATCCTCTTTTAGGATTTGAAATAACTCAGCTGGAACTCCATCACCTCCACTAGCTTTGTTCATTGTGATGCTTCCTTAGGCCCACCTGACTTCACATTCCAGGATGTCTGGCTCTTGGTGTGTGATCACACCATCATTATGTGGGTTGTGAAGATCCTTTTTGTACAGTTCTTCTGTGTATTCTTGCCACCTCTTCTTAATATCTTCTGCTGTTGTCCTTTATTGACCCATCTCTGCATGAGATGTGCCCTGCTGCTACTGCTGCTAAGTCGCTTCAGTCATGTCCGACTCTGCGTGACCCCATAGATGGCAGTCCACCAAGCTCCCACGTCCCTGGGATTCTCCAGGCAAGAACACTGGAGTGGGTTGCCATTCCCTTCTCCAATGCATGAAAGTGAAAAGTGAAAATGAAGTCACTCAGTCATGTCCGACTCTTCGTGACTCCATGGACTGCAGCCTACCAGCCTCCTCCGTCCGTGGGATTTTCCAGGCAAGAGTACTGGAGTGGGGTGCCATCACCTTCTCCGTAGATGTGCCCTCGGTATCTCTAATTTTCTTGAAGAGATCTCTAGTCTTTCCCATTCTACTCTTCCTCTATTTCTTGCCTTGATCGCTGAGAAAGTCTTTCTTACCTCTCTTTGCTATTCTTTGGAACTCTGCATTCAGATGGGTACATCTTTCCTTTTCTCCTTTGTCTTTCACTTCTCTTTTCATAACTATTTGTAAGGCCTCCTCAGACAACCATTTTACCATTTTGCATTTCTTTTTCTTGGAGATGGTTTCGATCCTTGCTTCCTGTACAATGTCATGAACCTCCATCCATAGTTCTTCAGGCACTCTGTCTATCAGATCTAACCCCTTGAATCTATTTGTCACTTCCACTGTGTGGTCTTGAGGGATTTGATTTATGTCATGCCTGAATGGTCTAGTGGTTTTCCCTTCTTTCTTCAATTTAAGTCCGAATTTGGCAATAAGAAGTTCATGATCTGAGCCACAGTCAGCTACTGGTCTTGTTTTTGCTGACTGAATAGAGTTTCTCCATCTTTGGCTGCAAAGAATATAATCAATATGATTTTGGTGTTGACCATCTGATGATGTCCATGTGTAGAGTCTTCTCTTGTATTGTTGGAAAAGAGTGTTTGGTATGACCAGTGCCTTCTCTTGGTAAAACTCTGCTAGCCTTTGCCAGGCTTCATTCTGTACTCCAAGGCCAAATTTGCCTCTTACTCCAGGTATTTCTTGACTTCCTACTTTTGCATTCCAGTCCCCTATAATGAAAAGGACATCTTTTTTGGGTGTTAGTTCTAGAAGATCTTGTAGGTCTTCATAAAACCATTCAACTTCAGCTTCTTCAGCATTGCTGGCCAGGGCATAGACTTGGATTACTGTGATATTTGCCTTTAAAAATGAATCAGTCTCTCCCATCAGGAAGCTTCCATAAGCTCTTATCCTTATCCATAAGAGGGCAGACAGACTGAAAACCACAATCACAGAAAACAAACCAATCTAATCACATGGACCACAGCCTTGTCTAACTCAATGAAACTATGAGCCATGCCATGTAGGGCCACCCAAAATGGACAGATCATGGTGGAGAGTTCTGACAAAATGTGGTCCATGGGAGAAGGGAATGGCAAACCACTTCAGTATTTGCCTTGAGAACCCTATGAACAGTATGAAAAGGCAAAAAGGTAGGACACTGAAAGATGAACTCCCCAGGTCGGTAGGTGTCCAGTATGCTACCAGAGATCAGTGGAGAACTAACTCCAGAAAGAATGAAAAGATGGAGCCAAATCAAAAACAACACCCAGTTGTGGATGTGAGCGGTGATGGAAGCAAGGTCCGATGCTGTAAAGAGCAATATTCCATAGGAACCTGGAATGTTAGGTCCATGAATCAAGGCAAATTGGAAGTGGTCAAACAGGAGATGGCAAGAGTGAACATTAACATTTTAGGAATCAGCAAACTAAAGTGGACTTGAATGAATGAATTTAACTCAGATGGCCATTATATCTACTACTGTGGGCAGGAATCCCTTAGAAGAAATGGAGTAGCCATTATAGTCAACAAAAGAGTCTGAAATGCAGTACTGGGATGCAATCTCAAAAACGACAGAATGATCTCTGTTTTTTTGCCCTGGAAACAAACACAGACCTTTCCTACAAAATAGGCTTAAATAATATGATCATGGCATATCAAACTCTACTACCCTGTGTTCCTTTTCCAAGGTTGCATTTTGCTATCCATGAACACCATGCCCCCACAAAAACATTATGTACTATCCTATTATTTTTCCCAGACACATCTTTGCCAGTCTTCTTTTTCCGTGTGTAACAGCCTTTACCCTACCTATTGAACCATTCCTGACACAAATTTTCCACAGGCCAACATGAAAAGGGCCCAGTAATATATGCACACACAATAGGCTGCATACAGAAGAGAACCCTGAGTTTGGGAAAATTGGATCTTTTATATTGAACACTGTTTTGCGTTTTTGCTTGAGAGAGAGACAGTATTTCTATCTTCCAAAGCTGCTTGCTATACAAATCTCCTTGAAAAGACTGTCTTGAGAAATGGTAGCTAGTGCCCCAGCTGACAATAGGTACAGACACAAGAGACATAGAAATGGCCTCCCAACAGTACTAGTTCTGAACATCCTCCAGATAGAAACAAAAATAAAATAAAACACATTTTACACAGTGTCATGATCTCCCATCTTCCAAACATAAGCCAGTTATGCTTACAAGCAATACTTATCTCTTTTGAATGTTTATGATATTTTCCATACATTGTTCTTTTTAAGCACAACTTTTTATTGTACAATAATTACTTGTGCTCATAACTTTCTCCATTATAAGACTGTAGGTTCTTGAGTTCAGGGTCCTCCAAAACACAGAGAAGATATGTGCTTTTAAAGAAGGAGCAAATTAGAATACCATGCAAAATGGAAAGATTCTCAGAAAAATAAAAATTACTGAAACTGCCTCCATAAGAAATAGAAAAATCTGAATAGATCTAAAGTAGAGAGACTGGATCAGTAATTTAGAAACTTCTCACAGAGAAAACTCCAGGTCAAGAGGGCCTCATTGGTGAATTCCACCAAACATTTAAAGGAAAAATCAACACTAATTCTTGACAAACCATTTTAGAAGATGAAAGAGGAAATTAACACTTCTCAATTCCATCTATGAGACCAATATTCCCTGATACTAAAATGAGACAAAGATAACACATGAAAAGAAAACTAAAGGCCAATATCCCTTATAAACATAGATGTGAAAATCTTCAATAAAATACTAGCAAAGCAAATCCAACAACATATAAAACAGATCATACACTATGATCAACTGGGATTTATCCAACAAATGCAAGGTTGTGTTACCATATAAGAATCACACCGTGGACATCTACACACTATTATACTTAAAATGGATAACCAACAAGGACCTACTGTATGGCACATGGAACTCTTCTCAGTGTTATTTGGCAGCCTGCATGGAATGGTAGTTTTTGGGAAAATGAATACATACAAATTTATGGCTGATACTCTTCACTCCTCAACTGAAATTATCATAACATTGTTAATTGGCTCTACTCCAATACAAAATAAAAAGTTTAAAAAAAATAAAAATCAAGCTGTTTAATGCTTCATATTAATGATGAAAGAAAGTGAAAGTGAAGTCGCTCAATCATGTCCGACTCTTTGCGACCCCATGGACTGTAGACTACCAGGCTCCTCTGTCCATGGGATTTTCAAGGCAAGAGTACTGGAATGGGTTGCCATTTCCTTCTCCAGGGGATCTTCCCGACCCAGGGATCAAACCTGGGTCTTCTGACTTGTAGGCAGACGCTTTTACCATCTGAGCCACCAGGGAAGTATATTAGTGATGAAAATGACACAAATTATATGGTCATTTCAATAGATGCAGAAAAAGCATTTCACAAAATCCAGCATTCTTTCCCTGTTGCCTCAGATGGTAAGAATCTGCCTGCAATGCGAGAGATCTGGGTTCAGTCCCTAGGTCAGGAAGATCCCTTGGAGAAAGGAATGGCAACCCACTCCAATATTCTTGCCTGGAGAATCCCAAGGACTGAGAAGCCTGGAAGACTACAGTCCATGGGGCCTCAAAGAGTCGGCCATGACTGAATGACTAAGAAAACACAACACAACAGCATTCTTTTATGAAAGAGAAAAAAAAAAAACCTCAACAAACTAGGACTAGAATGGAACTTCCTCAAGCTGATAAAAGACATCCACAAAAAACAAACCTATAGCTAACATCATAATCAATGGCAAAACATAAATGCTTTCCTTCTAAGTCTGGAGGGATGACAAAGATATCTCCTCTTGACAGTCATAGTCAACATTGCACTAGACAATCTATACAGCAAAATTAAGTAATAAAGAAATAATAAAAAGTATCTGGATTAGAAACAAAGAAGTAAAAATATCTCTATTGGAAGATAACATGACCTGGAATAAAGAACATTCCAAAGAATGCAACAACAATCAAACCATTAGAACTAAAAGAGGAATTCAAGCAAAGTTTCAGGATATAAGATCAATACACAAAAAATCAAGTTGTTTTTCTAAACACTAGTATAAACAACCAAAACTAAAATGTAATTTCGCTGGCAATAGTACCAAAAAGATTAAAACTTAGGAATAAGCTTAACAAAATAAGCATAAGATGTTTCCACTGAAAATTATAAACCATTGTCGAGAAAATGAAAGATCTAAATAATGGGGAAAACAGCCCATGTTCATGAATTGGAAGAATTACTGTTGTTAAAATGCAATATTCTCCAAACTGATTTACAACTTCAGAATAATCTCTGTCAAAATTCAAGTAACTTCTATGCAGAAATTGGCAAGCTGTTACTAAAGTTTATACAGAAATGTAAGAGACCCAGAATAGCCAAAAGAATACGAAAATGAACAAAGTTGGAGCACATACACTTCCTAATTTCAAAAATTTTATCAATGGTACAGTAATCAAGAGAGTGTGATATTAGCATAAAGACAGACATAGATCAATGGATTAGCCTTGAGAGTTCTGAATGAAATTCTCACATTTATAGTCAATTGATCTTTGACGAAGAAGTCAAGGCAATCCAGTGGGGGAAAGAATAATTAGTACTGAGGTAATTGAATAATCACGTGCAAAACTATGAATGAAAATCTACCCAAGAATAGATCACTGAGACCTAGGCTAGTCAAAGAATACTTCGAGATGACCTAAAAAGTACATGTGATAAAAGAGAAGATGGGAAAGCTGTGTTTCATCAAAATCAAAGCTGAAGTACCCCATGGACTATACAGTTCATGAAATTCTCCAGGCCAGAATACTGGAGTAGGTAGCCTTTCCCTTCTCCAGGGGATCTTTCCAACCTGGGAATCAAACCCAGGTCTCCCACATTGCAAGCATATTCTTTACCAGCTGAGTCACCAGGGAAGCCCAAGAATACTGGAGTGGGTAGCCTATCACTTCTCCAGCGGATCTTCTCAACCCAGGAATTGAACCGGGGTCTCCTGCATTGCAGGCGGATTCTTTACCAGCTGAGCTAACGCGGAAGTGCTGGGAGCCAGCGTGAGGAACTCCGCCCATGGCAAAGGTCATGAGGAAGGAAGCTTGGCATACGCAAAGGCATGATCAAGTCTCAGGAAACCCCCTGTTCCTGAGCATCTACCCCCAAACCAGAGTACTTTACTGGGAGCTCTCCCACATAACCATTTCTCTCAGAGAAGGAGTTAACTTGCAGCTCCAGTTAATAAAAATTCCTGGGCGTGATAAGAGTGTTTCAACTTACGAACTCTGGAGGTTCTCTGGCCTGCCTGATCAGGCTCGTCTGGCCGCATGTGATTGTTTACAGCCTCCCAACTGTGAGAGGCACGGGATGTTTTAAAACTTTCTAAATACAGACTCTTTTGAGAAGTTAGAAGATCATTAGTATAGTATTAGTAGGATGATTAGGAATTATATTGGTGAAGGGTTTTTTTCATTTATCCTGCCAATAATTACTGCTGATTCCCTGCCCTGGGTGTGACAAGGATGTCTCAGGTCAAACCTCTCTGCTGACAGACTAGCTTGTGTGTGACAACCTCTCAACCATAAACAGCACAGAGAGTTTGGAGTATTAGCGTAGGGCTTTTTTCATTGATGAGTCAATGATTGCCATCAGGCCTCCATATCCTTAGGCACCTGAGAATATATTAATCAATGTATTTGGAATATAGAAAAGGAAATATAGTAGTTTTTTGATGTTAGCAATACTAGACTTTTTGAGTTAATGAATCTTCTCTTTTATTATAGACCACTGTACTTTGTTATAAATCACTGTGTCCTTGCTATGCAAAAATGTAACTTTATCACTATATTAAGACAAAATAGATCTTAAGGGGAACATTGGTGAAGGGTTTACATTTGTTGAGCCAATATTTGCTGCTAAATCTCCATATTCCTGTCCTTATAATAAATATAACTAGCATATAGGAGAAATAAGTATTAACCTTTAAGATTAATCATGTTAAACCTTAGGTTAAGTAAATTCCTTTCTTGATTGTAACTCACTACACCCTCACCCTATAGGAATGCAACTTTATTTGGAGGGTGGCGCCTGATTTAAGAAAAAATCACCCCTGGAAAAATAAGTTTTCTGGTTAACTGACCGGTATCAGAAAGGGCCATAAAATGTCAGCAGACCTCATGGCTAAAAGATGATGAAACTCATAAGATCTTTGCATAATTTTATATGAAGCACCTGATTGTGACAAGGGTCAGGTCTGCTGACCCCTGCGTGACTCTGTATTCATCCCTATGTATAACAAAAAGGTATATAAACAAACCTGAAAAATAAAGAAATCGGATCAGTTTCTGGAAAGACTGATACCCCCATGTCGTTGCTTTCTCCCCGTTTTCCTGGCTGAATTCCCATCTGAAATGTGGGTACTCACCAAGCCTGCTAATTCTGCCTGGGCGTCTGAGATCGGACCGGGGAGGCCTCAGTGCCTCCTCTCCTTTGGGAAAATGGAAAGACGCCTGTGGCCTACGTAGATGGTGATTGGGATTCCATGTAAACCAATTATTCAGCCTCTTTTCTCCACTAATTCTCCTACTACAATATCTGTTTCTAATCTCCCTCTATATCTGTAATTAAATAAGTTTTTTCCAGGACACCGACTCCATCCCCACCTTCGAATCACCCTGGATCCACCGGGGCTGGACTCCGGCAGGGAAGCTCTTTAAATAATTAGTACTGAGGTAATCGAATAATCACATGCAAAATTATGACTGAAGATCACTTTTCATATTATACAAAAAAATAATTCAAACTATATCATAGATTTAAATGTAAGAGCCAGAACTATGAACGTTTCCAGAGAAAACACAAGAGTAGATCACTGAGACTTAGGCTAGTAAAAAGTACTTCAACATGAAATGAAAATTATATGTGATAAAAGAGAAGATGGAAAAGTTGTGTTTCATCAAAATTAAAACTTAAGTACATCAAATGTATCATCAAGAAAGAAAAGAGACAAATTGGACAAAATATTTTCAAATCATATATCTGATAGGTACTTTCCCATAATATATAAAACGCTTACAATTTAATAATAAAAGGCAATCCAGTTTGAAATGGGAAAAGTATTTGAATAGAGAGTAATATTATATGGATAATTATATGGATGGCTATTAAGCACAGAAAAGATACTCAAAAAAATTGGTTATTAGGGAACTGTCAATCAAAACATATTGCATCAGTCTCCACCTACTGTATCAGTCCAGTTCTCTCACACCCTAGTTTCTGCTTAGATTGAGCCAAATGTGGGTATAAACAAAAGAGTCATGGATGGGGGAAAGACAGAAGTTGGAGTATTTATTTCCCTGGCTACCTTCCTGCAGTATTTTGTGTTTAGAGAAAATAGATTCTTCTATATGGCATAGCTCTTACATACCCCTTGGAAAGGGGTGACCCACTTCAAAGTATATAGCTTCAGTGACAGATCCCAGTAATCATTTGCTGTGCTTGCAGCTTTAAGCTCCCTTACTCAGGAGCACTTCATCATTCCTTCTTGATTTTTCCAACTCTTTGTGATCCTGTAGACTGTCCAACTCTTCGCAGCCCCATGGACTGTAGCTGGCCAATCTCCTCTGTCCATGGACTTCTCCAGGCAAGAATATTGGAATGAGTAGCCATGCCCTCCTTTAGAGGATCTTCCCAAACCAGAGATTGAACCCAGATCTCCCATATTGAAGGGAGATTCTTTACAGTCTGAGCCACCAGGGAAGCCCTTAACCTTGCTCACAACTATGTAAGATAATCCCTTCATAAGCCTCTCTTGAAATCACCCCTTTTGACTGGGCCTTTTGTTTAGGGGAAGCTGGGACTCACATATCCATTCCCCATGGAAACTCCCCCATGTACCCCACCTCACCAAGTATTTGCTGATTAATTAGAACAAATACTATTTTTATTTCTTATTTCTATTTGGGGGTGGGGGGCTCCAAAATCACTACAGATGGTGACTGCAGCCATTAAATTAAAACATGCTTGCTCCTCTGAAGAAAACTTATGACCAACCTAGACAAGTTATTAAAAAGCAGAGACTTTACTTTGACAACAAAGGTCCATCTAGTCAAAGCTACAGTTTTTCCAGTAGTCATGTACAGATGTGAGAGTTGGACTCTAAAGAAAGCTGAGCACCGAAGAATTGATGCTTTTGAAGTGTGGTGTTGGAGAAGACTCTTGAGAGTCCCTTGGACTGCAAGGAGATCCAACCAGTCCATTCTGAAGGAGATCAGCCCTGGGATTTCTTTGGAAGGACTGATGCTGAAGCTGAAACTCTAATACTTTGGCCATCTGATGCAAAGAACTGACTCATCTGAAAAGACTCTGATGCTGGGAAAGATTGAAGGCAGGAGGCAAAGGGGATGACAGAGGATGAGATGATAGGATGGCATCATTGTCTCAGTGAACATGAATTTGAGTAAACTCTGGGAGTTGGTGATGGACAGAGAGGCCTGGCATGCTGCAGTCCATAGGGTCACAAAGAGTCAGACACAACTGAGTGACTGAACTGACTGAACTGAGAACAGATACTAGCCACAAACAGTTGGTACCTCTGAACAGAGGAATCCTAGTGAACATTAGCCCAGCCTTTATACTACCTCATTTCTTCACTATTACCTCACATGCAATTGGAAGTCAACAAATATTTATAGAATAAATTAAATCACTGCAGATATTATTTAACTTTGGCAGAAAAGCATATCTGTCCTCTTCACCTATGTTTTCCCTGCAATTAAACCAGTGTCAAATATATAGAGGGTATATGAAAATATTTATAGAATAAAATAAAAAATACTTTGAGGCATTCCATATTTCCTACATGCCAGACATAATATTCAGATACATTTACGGTACTATTTCAACTCAGTTCAATGACACCAAGAAGGCATTATTAGCACATTGCAGTTGCAATTAAGACATGCAGAGGTTAAACCATCTTGGAGTTAATATAACATTAGAAAGAGATTCAGGCTAGAGATGTGTAACTACTTAGATTTGTTGTTCATTAAAAAGTCTACAAAGTGGCCAGTGATAGTAAACATTTGTCCAGGAGTTAAGCAGAGGAATGGGTTGGGACATTTGCATTTACAAAAAAAGTTATTCAGAGAAAATATGAGAAAATGATCCTAGCCCTTTAATGTTAGACTTTGTCTTTTTCTTTTCTAAATAGCTTGTGGATAAAAGTTTCTGGTAGTTGTCATCCCATGCTCTATTTCTAGTGGTAAGAAACACAGATTCATACATGAACCTAAAGTGGGAGATTTAGTTCACACATAGAACAGAAAACTCACAACTTTCAACGAATGGGAAAAAAAGATGACCTAAAAATATCTCACCCCCAAATCTTCTAGAACTTGTTGTGGTGCTTTTGTGCTGATTAAAAATAACTGTGGACAAATATCGATCAGCTTCCACTGCCAGTGATTGCCTAGTATACCATAAGTACACACTGGGACCATGGGTATGAATGCCTTCACAACATTATTTCCTTTCAATATCTTCTTTCAGAATTTAAGAACATAAAACGTTCCAAAAACAAAGTGAGCTCGCACAGAAGCAGAGCAATTGAGTGCACCTGTGGTTAGTTGTTATTGACTATTGTGTTTAAGACCACAATAACCCTCTGGTGATTTTTGGTTTTGTTTTTTTTTAACTTGATCTTTTTATGAGTTTCGTCTTGTAGGATGGCTGTATATTATGTGAAATTTAATCAAGCAACTACTTTTGTGTCATTAAATGAAAACCCAAGCATCTGCTTTGTCAGTGACCGTTGACCAACCCAGGCTTACTGTAGTCAGGTGTACAAAAAACTTAAAAATTTATCTCAGAAGGTAAGAGAAGAAGTTATGGGTTTTCCAGTTACATTTTTTGTTACTTAGATACCAAACCTTGTTGCTTTCCCACCGTAAATTGGGCAAATACCCCATGAAATTATTTTTTTTAATGTCACTTTCCCATAAATTAAAGACCTAGGAGAGCCGGTGTTGCAGCACCAGTTTTGAGTCTGAAAGCCTGAGAACAAGGAAGACTGATGGTGTAAGTTCCAGTCCAAGTGCAGGAGAAAATAATGCTCTAGCTTGAAAACAGGCAGGGAAAACAAATTTCCTGTTACCCTTTTGCTTATTTTTTTTGCTTTATTCAGGCCTTGGATAAGACTCACTCACATGGGGCAGGGTAATTGGTTTTATTCAGTCTGTTGATTGAGATATTAATCTCATCCAGAAACACCTTCATGGACACACCCAGAATAATCTATAACCAAATTTGGGACACCCCAGATCTGAATTGTGTTAACACATAAAAGTTACCATCAAAATTTTATAGTCCTCGGCTCTGAAATTCAAGAAAATGTAAGCTAAATGATGATTGATCTAGTCATATTGTAGTCTTAGATCACAAACAGGAGACCGTGCTTTCTTTGAGAAAATTGCTCATATCTGACTAATCTCTGTATCCCCTGTATACAGTACAGTTTCTGACACATTTAGCCACCTACTAATATGATGGGGAAACAGAGGAAACAATGTCAGACTTATTTTGGGGGGCTCCAAATTCACTGCAGATGGTGATTGTAGCCATAAAATTAAGATACTTACTCCTTGGAAGGAAAGTTATGACCAACCTAGATAGCATATTAAAAAGCAGAGACATTACTTTGCCAACGAAGGTCTGTCTAGTCAATGCTATGGTTTTTCCAGTGTTCATGTATGGATGTGAGAGTTGGACTGTGAAGAAAGCTGAGCGCAGAAGAATTGATGCTTTTGAACTGTGGTGTTGGAGAAGACTCTTGAGAGTCCCTTGGACTGCAAGGAGATCCAACCAGTCCATCCTAAAGGAGACCAGTCCTGGGTGTTCATTGGAAGGACTGATGCTGAGGCTGAAACTCCAATACTCATGCAAAGAGTTGACCCATTTGAAAAGACCCTGATGCTGGGAGGGATTGGGGGCAGGAGGAGAAGGGGACGACAGAGGATGAGATGGCTGGATGGCATCACCAACTCGAGGCACGTGAGTTTGGGTGAACTCTGGGAGATGGTGATGGGCAGGGAGGCCTGGCGTGCTGTGATTCATGGGGTCGCAAAGAGTTGGACATGACTGAGCGACTGAACTGCACTGAATATTGAATTAATGTCTCTGTGCTATGTAAAGTTCAAGAGATTTGTTTTTACTATTTTGTATTAACAAGGTAAGACTACCCACGTTACATTTTGTCATCTCTGTAGCTCTCCAAAAACCAGCATCTATTGCAAGTGGATGAATTTCTATATGTAATTCTACAGAAGGAGCCCAACATACCAGGAATCTTTCCAATATTCATTTTCCCTGTAGCACCTATTTAGATATGTTCAGGGCAGAATAGGTTCCACATATAGCCTTCAACAGATGTCTCCCTAAGCTATACGTGACCTCCTGCATTTCCTGCTTGCCAATTTGCTTGCTAGTTTAATAGAAAGTCAATACTATGTAATCTTGTGGTTTTATTTCCTTACTCTTCTCCCTTGGCAGGAAAACTGCTCTCTCGTTAAAGGTGAACTCAGAGATGCAAAAAAGACAGCATTTGTACCCAGCTGTTTTCTAAGCTCTTACAAAGAAATTAAAGAAAATACAAGTGAATGCAAACTGGCATCGGGATGTCAGTTCACATCTATTATCTGAAACTGCCTTTCCCATAGTCTCTAAAGAAGAATTATATTCATCATGTTTAAAAAATACGTATGCAAAAATGAGCCCTGGGTTTATCTTGGTTCCAGACTGAATTTTTTGACCTGTCAGAGCCAAATGAGTTATCTGTACAAAGCCTTCTACCAAGGCTTTCTCAAGCACCAAGGTTAAGGAAGAGACCCCAAGGAACTGAAAAATATATAAGTAATATAAGGGGTCCAAACTGGACAAGTTAAATCTTCCAAATGTAGCCCCCAGGAACTCTAAACTAGCTGCTGATTCTTTTATGGCCCAGATGGGAAGCCATGTGGTTAGTCTAGCCCATAAAGGGTTATATTATCAACTGCAGGACTCATATTAGTAAAATGGAGTGGCTTGATGTGAAAGCCATAAAATTTACTGGCAGAAAATAATGTAGCCCCAACATGTCTATATATGTATAGATAACAGGAATAGAAATAACTGGCAACACACAGCACAGAACACAAGTGCACACAAACACTCAACTCATAATTCTACACATGATCACCATTTGGGGGGTAAGAGGGCTTCCCTGATAGCTCACTTGGTAAAGAATCTGCCTGCAATGCAGGAGACCCAGTTCTATTCCTGGGTCCAGAAGATCTGCTGGAGAAGGTATAGGCTACCCATTCCAGTATTCTTGGGCTTTCCCTGTGTGGCTTAGCTGGTAAAGAATCTGCCTGCAGTGTGGGATACCTGGCTTTGATCCCTGGGTTGGGAAGATTCCCTGGAGAAGGGAAAGGCTAACCACTCCAGCATTCTGGCTTGGAGAATTCTGTGGACTGTATAGTCCATGGGGTCCCAAAGAGTTGGACATGACTGAGCGACTTTAAAAAAAATGGGGGGATGGGGCATAAGATTTCTTTTAACCTCAAACCAACCCATGTTCACTACTCATCTCCAGTTTTCAAAAATAGTTTATCAAAGAAGTATGATTATTTTCCCAGATTAGCTCCTCTGCTTGACTTAATATAGCTGTCAGACTTAAAACATCTGACAAGACAATTAAGAAAAAGGCAGTCCAAAACAAAGAAAATAACACAGAATCCTAAAACCTTTTTAAAAAGCAACTTTTCTTATTAACTTGCCCCAAACGTTTTTGCATAGGCTCAGTTGAAGTATTGATTATCTGAACCAGCCTGTCAGTCCCAATGGGAAGCTGTAATATTATGAGTAATCAGTCAGTCAGTCCATTCAATTACTCAGTCGTGTCCGACTCTGCGACCCCATGGACTGCAGCACACTGGGCCTCCCTGTCTGTTACCAACTCCCAGAGTTTACTCAAACTCATGTTCATCGAGTCGGTGATGCCATCCAACCATCTCATCCTCTGTCGTCCCCTTCTCCTCATGCCTTCAATCTTTCCCAGCATCAGGGTCTTTTCAAATGAGTCAGCTCTTTGCATCAGGTGGCCAAAGTATTGGAGTTAATGGAGAAGCTATTGTCAGAGGGCTAGTGTAGTGTCACTCGGTAGCTCAGTTAAAAATTATGAAAAAGAAAACAAGAGCCTTACAAATGACCATCATAAAGAGTAACATTAAACTAGAGAAAAACAAAATTCAACTTGATTAAAAAACAAAAAACAAAATATTGAGCCTAGAGTGCAACCTACCTCACCAATTTTAGCAGTGGCTCGCCCACAGATCTTTATTCAACTTCTCTGGGGTGGGCCTGGGTATCAGGAGTTATTAAATATCCCCAGTATTCTATGTTTTTTGTTTTTTAATCAAGTTGAATTTCATTTTTCTCTAGATGTCTCTTTTTCTTTTGTTCTTTTCTCCTATCTTCTCACTTAGGTGATTTTAAAATCCATTTCCAATGTTCTTTGCATCTATATGCAGGTGATCCTCCAGTTTAAATCTCAAGCCAATTCCCCTTCTCCTGATTCCAGACTTGTTTTCCATTCTGCTTTCCCAGCATTTCCTCTTCTATGTGTAAGAGGTCTCTTACAGTTAGTATGGTCAAAATAGGCAATATGAATCCCTGACCTTTCCAGTACTGCTTCTCCCTAGATTTCCAATTTAAGTTATATTACATTCACCAGGATGATATGCAAAGACCCAGGAGTCATCTTGGGTGATGACTCTTTTACATAAAATACAACAAGAAACCCTAAGAACTCTACTATCAAACTAGACCCCGAAGCTAGCATCACATCACATGTATCACTACTGTCCTAGTCTGCTGCAACAGGATTCTTCTGCTAGACTCCTTCAATATCCTTTTAACTAGAACCCATTTTTCCAACCTATCCCTCTATGATTCAGCATTCACATAAAAATCATAGCAATACTTTCCACCAGAAAGTAAGCTCTAGTGGCACATGAACCTGTTCACGAGGACAAACTTAGGTCAACTAGCAGAGGACACTTGCATAGGATCCTACGTCCGTATTGACCTATAGCAGCTAGTCAAGATTCTGAGCTTAGCGAAATACAACACAAGCGTTTAATCCACCTAAGATTAATGCAATACGGAAAAGAACAAAGTCCGCTTGTTTCCTTTCCTCGCCAGTCTTCAGTGGCTCTGCCTAGCCCTGTTTTCCTTTTCAGCACGTGGCCTCCTCTTGTGCATTGTCCTCACATGAGATTTTTCCCTGGCCCACTGGCTGCTAAATGCTCCCTGTGGAAGTCATACCAAGCTCCTCTGGGGGGTGTGAAGGTGCCCGCAGGACAGCCATATGCCTGGAAGAGTATTTGCGCTCACTCGCTTGGACCAGATCTCTGCTTTGCCCCGAACTCTCCTCTTCCACCACTACTGCTCTACGCAGAATAATGTAAATTGTGCAAATTAGGCATAATTCAACAGCGAATATTTCTGGTAAAGTGGGATCCTAAGTGAAAGTATTCAGAAGTTTCAATTAAAGCATTTATCAGTTACCTAAGCCTTGTGAAGCCTGGTTTTGTCTGGGCCAATTGGAAGAACACTGAGAACACCTAAATGAACGTGGAGTGTGTCTCTAGTCCACGGTTCTCAAATTTTACTGTACTTCAGAATCACCTGGATGCCTTATTAAGACAAAAATTCCTGGACCCCACCACCAGAGTTTTTAATTCAATAGGGATGGGATTACCTAACATTTTGCATTTCTAACAAGTTCCCAGGTGATGCTGATACTGCTGAGGCTCAGAAACCTCACTTTAAGAATTCCTGATCTGGTCTAAATGCCAGAAAGTGGCTTCAAGTGAAATGAATTGTCTTGTCTTCACCTGAACTTATTCTTGCCCATCAGAGACTTCCTACAGACAATCTTTGTCATACTTGTAGCCCCTTTGCACCACAGGAAACTCATGCCTCACAGAAGCAGCTCTGAACTCCTAAAAGAGATAAATTAAAAGAGAACCCTATGAAAAGGACACCTTGTATCCTTGTCCCCAAAGGCAATATGTCAGATTTACAGGGCAACCTACTTCTCCAATTTTAGCAGTGGCTCACCCACAGATCTTTATTCAACTTCTCTGGGGTGGGCCTGGGTATCAGGAGTTATTAAATATCCCTGATGTGTTGAATGCATAGTCATGATGGAGAATCACTATAGTCTGGGTAGGATATGATTTTCCTTTTTGGTTGTTAGTGTGTCAAATTAGTTCTATTTATATCACCTAAAATGCACACTAAATCTCAAGCTAAGGCAGTGGCTCTCAAAGAGGGGTGATTTCTCGCCTGCCAACCCTCCCCTCTGAGGATACTTGGCAATAATGTCTTGAGATATTTTTGATAATTGCAACTTGCAATGCTACTGGCATCTAGAGGGAGCAGGCCAAGAGTGCTTCTAACACTCTACAACATGTAACAGAGTTGTCCACAACAAGGAATTACCCAGTACAAAATACCACATGTGACAAAGTTGAGGACTCATGGTTGAAGCATGGAGTGTGAGGTCCCTATGTTTCGCCTAGAAGGCTTTGTTTTGAACAATATATAAAACATCAGCAAATTTTTTTCTTTATGGTGTTGAAAGATGGAAGAGAAGAAACTCAGATTAAGCGAAGTGAAAGTTCGATAACTTCAAACAAACAAACAATGAAAATATATCCCCTTTCTCATGATTCTCCCTAAAGCCAAGACCTGAGCATGAAATACTAATAGTTTTAATATTTCACTTATTTCCTGGTTTTCTGCAACTTTTATTGCAAAACAAACTCATTTTAAATTCTGCTTGTTGAAATAACTGTAGTAGTTAATGGGAAGGCATAAATGGTTGCAAACCTTTGTAGTATGCTCTCTAGAGAAACTGGAAAAGCTTGACATAGTTTTAAAAGGTCAAAATAGTTTACAGTCTATTTATGGCACACTTTTGGGATTAAGAATATCATTTCTCAATCATTTGGTTAAGCTGATGTATAAAGGCCTGATATACAAAACAGAAGCCTCATCTGGGCTTCACTTTATTGATGTTTGCCATTGATTCTTCCATCACTGTTTCTCATCAAGCTGTTCCTGCTAATTACTGCCAGCACAAAATCACATTCTATGTTTTCTCTCAAGATTGGATTTTTTTCCCCAAGTATGAATAGGGACAGGTATATCCAATATAATCATGCATTTTATTACTTTTCTGCTTGTTTTTTAATTACCATTGACACTGGAAGCATTTTGTTATTCCTATTGTTTTTATATCAATAAAATTAAATTAAATGTGGAAATAAGTCAAGATATATAATTTACTTGATCTGAAGACTGATTACAGATAGATCCAGTCAATCAATTGACAGCATTTTCACTAAATAAGGTTACAAGGAAAATGCTTCTGTGCAACCAAAACAGAATGCAATAAATATGAGGTTTATTATATGTGCTAAGCAGCAAACATCCTGAATATATGCACCCTTTGCTGCCTACTTGGAAACAAAGAGCCCTGATGTTTTGCATAACCAGATATTCCCAAATAGTACCCATCTGGAGAACTGAGAAGAGAGATGAAAACAAGAACAAGAAAAAGGAAATATTTTGACATATGAAATCTCATTTGAGAAAAAAATAACATGAGACTGTCAACAAGTCAGAAATAGGTAAAAGGAGATTGTGTGCATGCGTGTGTGCTCAGCTGTGTCCCACTCTTGGCAACGCTATTGACGGTAGCCACTTTCGACTCTCTCTCACTGCCAACAGGCAATGGATAAGGCAACATATCTGATCTTTTAAGATCATTACAGCTTGCAAATTCCAAATTACACCCCATATTATCTCATAATTACCACATATTCTGATCAAAAAAGACATTATTATCACATTTATAGGGATGAGAAGGCTGAAACCAATGGTATTATGCCACAGTCTCAGGATCAACCAGCCAATAAGTGGCAGAACCTGGAGACAGAAAATATCTCCTTTCTACCATTCTATGCTGCCTTTACAAACACTGCTACGGCCTGAATTAGCATTGCCATATTATGCTATGTGGAAGGAGTTCTGAAGTGTTTATAAAATTGAGCTTGCAGTGACTCTTCTCGGGGCTGGAATCAGAGAGTAACTAGTTATCAAATGAGTACTGCTCATTTAAAGAAGTGGGCAGAGATGAACTATATTTACTTACATTGGAACTAGGCTTAGCATGGATTTAGCTGACAAACAAATTTAAAAGTTTTCATTATTACCCTATACTGGACATGTTTATTAATGAGGGGAGCCTCTTATTTGCAATTTTAAGTGACTGAGGGAGCTTTTTGCAATCTGAGAGTAAGTATAGTCTCTGTCCTTACATTTAACCATGTGAAGTTATGGATATGTTAATCTTATTTTGATAATCTTTCCACAAAGTATATACATATATACATATACCTTAAATATATGGTTTCAGTGTGTCTGCCCTCTGATGCCCTCTTGCAACACCTACCATCTTACTTGGGTTTCTCTTACCTTGGGCATGGGGTATCTCTTCACGGCTGCTCCAGCAAAGCACAGCTGCTGCTCCTTACCTTGGATGAGGGGAATCTCCTCACCCCCGCCGTTCCTGACCTTCAACGTGGGATGGCTCCTCTAGGCCCTCCCGTGCCTGCTCAGCCAACACACCTCGGGTTGCTCCTTCCGGCCGCTGGCCCTGGCCTCAGGCGTGGGTGGCTCCTCAGGGTCACCGCCCCTGGCCTCGGGCGCGAGGTGGCTCCTCCCGGCCGCCCCTGACCTCGGACATGGGGTGTCTCCTCCCGGCCGCCACTGACCTTGGACGCGGGGTGGCTCCTCCCGGCCGTTCCTGAGCAGTCGCAGCCTGGCACTCTGGGCCGCTGTCCCTGACTTCGGACGCGGGGTAGCTCTCGGCAGCGCTTAGTGCGCAGGCCCGCCCCTGCCGCCTGCGCTGAATGCAGTTCCAAAGAATAGCAAGAAGAGATAAGAAAGCCTTCTTCAGCGATCAATGCAAAGAAATAGAGGAAAATAACAGAATGGGAAAGACTAGAGATCTCTTTAAGAAAATTAGAGATACCAAGGGAACATTTCATGCAAAGATGGGCTCGATAAAGGACAGAAATGGTATGGACCTAACAGAAGCAGAAGATATTAAGAAGAGGTGGCAAGAATACACAGAAGAACTGTACAAAAAAGATCTTCACAACCCAGATAATCATGATGATGTGATCACTAATCTAGAGCCAGACATCTTAGAATGTGAAGTCAAGTGGGCCTTAGGAAGCATCACTACAAACAAAGCTAGTGGAGGTGATGGAATTCCAGTGGAGCTCTTTCAAATCCTGAAAGATGATGCTGTGAAAGTGCTGCCCTCAATATGCCAGCAAATATATATATACATATATACATATACCTTAAATATATAAAATTATATTTGCCAATAAAGCCAAAATTATATTTTGCCTCAATAAAGCTGGGGGAAATTACCTTCATAATAATAAATAAACAAATCCATAGAGGAATAAATACATACATATATAGAATTTCCAAGCATTAACTTCTCCAAAGTATTGCTAATTATATATAAACAGAAGTAAATACCAGCATCACATCAGCTGTGTGAGGTTATTGTTACTACCCACATGTCATAGGTGAGAAAACCACATTTCTACAAGCCACCTGGGCCAACTACTATGGCCACTAAATAGTAGGGTCAAAATTCCAAATCCTTCCCACTGGCCTGGAGATTGATTTAAGGAGAATTTACATATGAGGTTGGAGAAGGCAATGGCAACCCTCTCCAGTACTCTTGCCTGGAAAATCCCACGGACAGAGGAGCCTGGTAGGCAGCAGTCCATGGGGTCACAAAGAGTCAGACACGACTGAGCAACTTCACTTTCACTTTTCACTTTCATGCATTGGAGAAGGAAATGGCAACTCACTCCAGTGTTCTTGCCTGGAGAATCCCAGGGATGGGGGAGCCTGCTGGGCTGCTGTCCATGGGGTCACACAGAGTCGGACACGACTGAACCGACGCAGCAGCAGCAGCAGCAGCACATATGAGGTGAATAGAACCAGCTGAATTTGGATATTCTTTCTAAATCTCTAAATCTAACATGTTGTCAGTCTTTCATGACACTGGATTAAAAAAGAAAAAAAAAGAAGCAAATTCATTTCTGTAAAGGAAAGAAAAAATATCTGAAAAGGAAATGTTTATCTTAACTGTATTTACATAGTTTGCCTAATGCTTGCAAATAGCACTTTAAGTATATTATGTCATTCCCTTCTGTCCTCAAAAGTATCAACTGAAAAACAAAGCTGATGGTCTTATGAGAGTTTCCTTGTATGCTACCATTTGTTTTTGTCCTGCTGCCCTTAAAGTTCTCCTTTTCCATCTTTACCTTTTGCTATTTTAATTACAACATGACTCAGTGTGGAATTTTTGAGTTCATCTTGTCTGGGACTCTCTGTACTTCCTTCCCCAGGTTAGGAAGGTTTTCAACTATTATTTCTTCAAATAAATTTTCTGACCCTTTATTTCTTGCTTTTCCTTCTGGGACTCTTATAATATAAATATTAGTATGCTTGATGTTGTCCCAGAAGCTCCTTAAACTATCTTCATGTTTTTAGGTTTCCAGTTGCTGAATTAACACTAGAACTTAAAGTCAAGAGAGTACAAATATAAAAATACAGAATAGGGGAGAGGGAGACAGAAGATCAAATTCGAAAGGATGGAAATAAAATTCAAAAGAAGGTTGAGTGAAGAATGAGGAGCTGGAGAGAAAAATGGGGAAAGAAAAGTATTCTGGTGACAAAAATTCTCCTGCTTATATTACTAAAGTGGAAATATGTAAATCAAAACAAGTAGATTTTACTGATGCCTTGCCATTTTCAGTGGAAGTTTCTCCTGTGGTTAGAGAATAATTTGGAGAAATTTTAAATATCTGATTCAGTTCAGTTCAGTTGCTCAGTCATGTCCGACTCTTTGCAACTCCATGGAATACAGCACGCCAGGCTTCCCTGTCCATCACCAACTCCCAGAGTTTACTCAAACTCATGTCCATCAAGTCGGTAATGCCATCCAACTTTCTCACCCTCCGTCATCCCCTTTTCCTCCTGTCTTCAATCTTTCCCAGCATCAGGGTCTTTTCAAATGAGTCAGTTCTTCGCATCAGGTAGCCAAAGTATTGAAGTTTCAGCTTCAGCATCAGTCCTTCCAATGAGTATTCAGGCCTGATCTCCTTTAGGTTGAACTGGTTGGACCTCCTTGAAGTCCAAGGGCCTCTCAAGAGTCTTCTCCAACACTACAGTTCAAAGGCATCAATTCTTTGGCACTCAGCTTTCTTTATAGTCCAACTCTCACATCCATACATGACTACTGGAAAAACCATAGCTTTGACTAGATGGATCTTTGTTGGCAAAGTAATTTTCTGCTTTTTACATGCTATCTAGGTTGGTCATAGGTTTTCTTCCAAGAAGCAAGCGTCTTTTAACTTTATGGCTGCAGTCATTATCCGCTGTGATTTTGGAGCCCAAGAAAATAAAGTCTGACGCTGTTTCCATTGTTTTCCCATCTATTTGCCATGAAGTGATGGGACCAGATGCCATGATCTTAGTTTTTTGAATGTTGAGTTGTAAGCCAGTTTTTTCATTCTCCTCTTTCACCTTCATCAAGAGGTTCTTTAGTTCCTCTTCACTTTCTGCCATAAGGGTGGTGTCATCTGCATATCTGAGGTTATTGATGTTTCTGACAAAACATGGTTCACTGGAGGAGGAAATGACAAACTACCTCAGTATTCTTGCCTTGAGAACCACATGAACAGTATGAAAAGTCACAAAGATAGGACACTGAAAGCATCTGATTGCATCTGGTCAGTTGTCTGAGCTCTTGGACCCTGATTTTAATGGAAGCTCCACCCTGACTCTTCATTACCACCCACTTGCTCCACGCACAACCTGTCACAGTTCCATATGACTAAAAAATAAATGTTATAAAGTAATCCTTCCGATAAGCTGCTTTTCTTTTTCTTTTCATTTTTTATGATAAGTACTTTATATGAGTCTATTATTATTTTATAACTATCCCATTCCATAGTAGTATTAGCTCACTGTAACTTGCATCATAGTGTTCTTTTAAAAAATGTATTTATGCAGTTTTTATTATTGAAGTATAGTTGATTTACAATGCTAGTTTTAGTTTCAGTGTTAGTTCAATGTTAGTTTCAGGTGTACAGCTCTTTTTCTTTTATTTTGTATATTTCCACTGAGTGTTTTACTTTTGAGACTCCATCACCTCACATTAAAGCCCTTGGCTCTTTATATTACATCCTCTGTTCTATTACAAATGTAGAATCTCCCAGAAATGCAAATTAACCCATTAAAATCACTTTTGATTGTTATTCCATTTTGTAAATCCAAAGGGCAGAACATCTTACGTTAGAACATAACATCTTACGTTAGAAATTACTGAGCTCTCTGAATGAAGGCACTGGCAGAAATCATTAAAAGCATTATAGATAGAATGAGCTTTCTGTAAGAGAAAAAAAGACTCCAAACTCTACCCCACAGTGATATCTTGAATCATTGGGATTTATGATAGTATCCTATCTATGTTGTAAATACTGATTCTCTGCCCCTGAAAAAAAAATCTTCACCTCTGACTTCAAAAATGTTTTGTATGTTCTTTCATGGAAATGGCAACCCACTCCAGTATTCTTGCCTCGAAAATCCCGTGAACAGAGGAGCCTGGTGGGATACAGTCCAGAGCGTGGCAAAGAGCTGGACACGACTGAGAATACACACACGTAGTGTTTGAGATGGTCTTTTCCTCAACGGTATCATTCGTCCCTTAATAAAAACTCATCGGCTGTTAAGCAGTCTTCACGCCTGGCGCCTCTTCCCTGGGAAGGTCTCAGTTCACAGCGGGCACGTTTGAATAGCATGCAGGTATTTTTGTCTCACCCTTCCTAATTTCAACATAAAGGCACTGACGTGACCTTAACTAACATAGCCATGTGTTGAAATCAGAGCCACGTTCCTCATGTAGGAAAAGCACATTTATGGAACATGAGACATATATTTTTAAGGTGGTATCTTCCACTCACAGTCACCCAAGTGACCTAAATGAGACAGAAAAATCAATATAAAACAATCATTTATAATAGAAATCCTTCGGCATTTCTTCAAACAAAACAGAGCAAAAATGTTAATATTCTTTGTTTCTAAATCTGCAGAGTTTTATTTCTAGCTTGATCATTTTTAATTAATTTTTCCCTTTCCATTTAAAATATTTAAAGAAAAAAGTCCCACTGGAAATGGCCTAAAAATTAGATCTTGACAGAAAATTATGTTACTTCAGTGAAACAATTTTTTCTGCTAAAGCATAACATTAATTATTTAAGAGCATTAAAGTACTGGAACATGTATATAAATTGCTTCTAAGATCATCACGGAGTATGTGGGGATATCAGAAAGGAAGGAAAAGACTAGAAGAATTTAGGAGAGTAATTCTGAGGCTGCTTTCATCACAGCATTCTTCTCTTCAGAAGCCCAAGAGACTAAAATCGCTCTCGGGTTCTATGCAATCTGTTCCCAATTGTGCGCTCAACGTTTTGGAGATAAATGAGGAGGCTGACCTGGCTGCTCTCCGCACTGACTCTAAAATATGTCATTATGAAGTACCCTCCACCTTTCGTGCGTGTTTTATTGCGACCTAGGGTGTTCTCTCTTTGTCTTCAAGCACAGCCTACCAAGCTTACAGAAGGCAGCTTCAGCCTTTCCTCCTCTACAAGGACATTCCTGAGTCTCTCAGCCCATATTGAGGCCTCCTTCCTCTGATACACTTACTGTTTAAAACTCAGAAATGCAGAACTTATAAAAAATATATACCACCTATGATTCCACTACTCGGACAGACTACTACTTCCACTACCACAGGTACTATACAGTAAACAGTCTAAGTGCTAAGGAGAAAAATAACGCAAGATAGGAGGAGAGGCAGTGTAGGGGTACGTTGCATTTTCAGCTGGGTAAGTTCTCACTAGGGAAGGACCTGGGAGATGACCCAAACTCCTCTTCTTCCCAAAGAAAAGTTCCAGGTAGGGACAACATGCCAGGACCATTCACAGAATAGCGAAGAAATTAGTATTACTGGTTTAATTGAGTATTGATAGAAGTTAATAGGTAGGGGCTTTCCTGGTGGCTCAGATAGTAAAATCGTCTGCTTGCAATGCTGGAGACCCGGGTTCAATCCCGGGGTTGGGAAGATCCCCTGGAGGAGGAAACAGCAACCCACTCCAGTACTCTTGCCTGGAAAATTCCATGGATGGAGGAACCTGATAGGCTATAGTCCATGGGGTCACAAAGTGTCAGACAAGACTGAGCGACTTTGCTTTAAGAGGTAGGGGCAGGGAATCAATTGCATAGGGCCTTATAGAGGATTGTAAGGACGGCAACTTGTACTCTGATTAGGAAACTAACAGAGGAGTGGTGGAACCTGACACGCCCTGACTCATATTTTAACTGGACCACACTGGCTGCTGAATGGGGTAAGGACAAACAGAGGGATGCCAGTTAGGAAGCTATTGCAGTAATCCAGCTAAGAGACAATGGAGGCTCTCACCAAAGTGGTGGCCGTGGCGGTGCTGGGAAGTAGCTGTATCCTGGATATATTTTGGAGAGCTGATGGTTGAATGAATATGTAATGTAAGATAAAAAGTACCATTAAGGCTGAGGCTCTAGGTTTGGACCCAGGAAAACAGAAGACTGCCATTGTCATCAACCTAGATAAGTGGGTTATGAGAAGAATACTTTATTGGCAGGGAGGAGACTAGGAGATGGTTTGGGACATATCAAGGTCCAAAGGACTTTTATACATCTAAAATCAGGAAGGACTGATGCTGAGGCTGAAACGCCAATACTTTGGCCACCTCATGCGAAGAGCTGACTCATTGGAAAAGACCCTAATGCTGGGAGGGATTGAAGGCGTGAGGAGAAGGGGATGACAGAAGATGAGATGGCTGGATGGCATCACCGACTCGATGGACATGAGTTTGGGTGAACTCCGGGAGTTGGTGATGGACAGGGAGGCCTGGCGTGCTGCGATTCATGGGGTCGCAAAGAGTCAGACACGACTGAGTGACTGAACTGAACTGAGCGGCTGAACTGAACTGACTGAAAAATCAGTCATTGTGGCACACTTCTTAGATAAATGAAACTGAGCATGTTCTAAAAAATAAGGGGCACTTGGAAAAAAGATGAAAGACAACCTTTACATTTAGAAGGGGCTTATAAGACAAACTTTGCTCTCTCTTTTCTCATTCATATTGAAGGAAAGAATTATAAGTGATTATGTATAACTTGCAGAGAAGGCAATGGCACCCCACTCCAGTACTCTTGCCTGGAGAATCCCATGGACGGAGGAGCCTGATTGGCTGCAGTCCATGGGGTCGCTAAGAGTCGGATACGACTGAGCGACTTCACTTTCCCTTTCCACTTTCATGCATTGGAGAAGGAAATGGCAACCCACTCCAGTGTTCTCACCTGGAGAATCCCAGGGATAGGGGAGCTTGGTGGGCTGCCATCTATGCGGTCGCACAGAATCGGACACGACTGAAGTGACACAGCAGCAGCAGCATGTATAACTTGTGTAGAAAATGTATGAATCCAGATACTTTGGGAGGAAGAAATTGGGAATCGTTTGGTGGCTTAAAACGGTAAAGAATCTGCCTGCAATGCAGAAGACCCGGGTTAGATCCCTGTGTCGGGAAGATCCCCTGGAGAAGGGAATGGCTACCCACTCCAGTATTCTTGCCTTGGATAATTTCACAGACAGAGGAGCCTGGCAGGGCTACAGCCCATGGGGTCACAAAGAGTCAGACAGGAATGAGAAACTAACACTTCTCACTTCCACTTTGATTCAATACTAGTGCTACTGCTCACTGATCTTCTTTTATCTCTTCCCTGTGGATCGAGCTTGCTCCTGGCATGTTTCCTCAGGACCTATACGTGAACCAGTCAGCCATGACTAATCTAGCAGGGTCATCTGACGCAGAGTACAATGACCTATGCCTTAGGGACCTCTCTGAGGTGGGCGTGAGCCTTACAGGCATTCTGAGACTTCCCAGAAGGGAGCCGTGAACCTGACAAGCCCTCGGCCTGACACACCACCTCATCATCACAGAAATGAAACTTGATGTTGTATCCAGGCTTCCAGGGACACTCTTCAAGCTATTGCTCTATTTTAAAATAAAATTATGTTAATAGCTTGCCAATATCCAGGTAGAGTGAACTGTTGTTACACATTTCAACTATTATTTCTATAATTTCATTCTTGGATTCCTTTAACTCTTGGAAGAATGCCAGCTTGTCAAAAAAGATTGATGAACATCCAACTCATTAAATTTTTTCTATGCTATTAAAATGGTAGAGCCTCTAATACCAGTTATTCTGACTTCTATCTTCAAAAAGTTCACTTTATAATATGCCCACAATTATTCTTGTTTTTCCATAAATTGCAAAATTTGCATTAAAACCCACAAAGTATTTGTGAGATATTTATTTTAAGTGCTGAAATCTTAGCTATGGTATCAATACCCAGAGGCTATGAGAGGAAGTACAATGTTTATAGCCCTTGGCAAGTCTATCTATTCTCATGTTCCCTGTTAATTGCTGCATGATTATGTTATGATCAGACATGGGTCCTTGTGATGGGATGTTGTGAACGCTTGGCCCACAGAGGCAAAGAAATGCATGTAATACAAATGTACCACCTTTCGTGTAAGGAATCCAGGCTCCACAGTCATTCCCGATGGGACCAAATTCCTGCTCTGTCACTTTCTATCTGTGTAACTAGGCAAGATACCCCTCGTCCAAGGTAAGGAGTAGCCGCTGTGCTTTGCCGGAGCAGCCGTGAAGAGATACCCCACACCCAAGGTAAGAGAAACCCAAGTAAGATGGTAGGTGTTGCAAGAGGGCATCAGAGGGCAGACACACTGAAACCATACACACAGAAAACAAGTCAATCTAATCACACTAGGACCATACTTGTCTAACTCAATGGAACAAAGCCATGCCTGCGGGGCAAACCAAGATGGGCGGGTCATGGTGGAGAGGCCTGACAGAATGTGGTCCACTGGAGAAGGGAATGGCAAGCCACGTCAGTATTCTTGCCTTGAGAACCCCATGAACAGTAGGAAAAGGCAAAATGATAGGATACCAAAAGAGGAACTCCCCAGGTCATTAGGTGCCCAATATGCTACTGGAGATCAGTGGAGAAATAACTCCAGAAAGAATGAAGGGATGGAGCCAAAGCAAAAACAATACCCAGTTGTGGATGTGACTGGTGATAGAAGCAAGATCTGATGCTGTAAACAGCAATATTGCATAGGAACCTGGAATGTCAGGTCCATGAATCAAGGCAAATTGGAAGTGGTCAAACAAGAGATGGCAAGGGTGAACGTCGACATTCTAGGAATCAGCGAATGAAAATGGACTGGAATGGGTGAATTTAACTCAGATAACCATTATATCTACTGCTGTGGGGAGGAATCCCTCAGAAGAAATGGAGTAGCCATCATGGTCAACAAAAGAGTCCGAAATGCAGTACTTGGATGCAATCTCAAAAATGACAGAATGATCTCTGTTCATCTCCAAGGCAAACCATTCAATATCACAGTTATCCAAGCCTATGCCCCAACCAGTAACACTGAAGAAGCTGAAGTTGAACGGTTTTATGAAGACCTATAAGACCTTTCAGAACTAACATCCAAAAAGGATGTTCTTTTCATTATAGGGGACTGGAATGCAAAAGTATGAAGTCAAGAAACACCTGGAGTAACAGGCAAAATTGGCCTCGGAATGCAGAATGAAGCAGGGCAAAGACTAATAGAGTTTTGCCAAGAAAATGCACTGGTCATAACAAACACCCTCTTCCAACAACACAAGAGAAGACTCTACACATGGACATCACCAGATGGTCAACACCGAAATCAGATGGATTATATTCTATGCAGCCAAAGATGGAGAAGCTCTATACAGTCAACAAAAAAAAGACCAGGAGCTGATTGGCTCAGATCATGAACTCCTTATTGCCAAATTCAGACTTAAATTGAAGAAAGTAGGGAAAACCACTAGATCATTCAGGTATGACCTAAATCAAATCCCTTATGATTATACAGTAGAAGTGAGAAATAGACTTAAGGGCCTAGATCTGATAGACAGAGTGCCTGATGAACTATGGAATGAAGTTCGTGACATTGTACAGGAGACAGGGGTCAAAACCATCCCCATGGAAAAGAAATGCAAAAAAGCAAAATGGCTGTCTGGGGAGGCCTCACAAATAGCTGTGAAAAGAAGAGAGGCAAAAAGCCAAGGAGAAAAGGAAAGATATAAGCATCTGAATGCAGAGTTCCAAAGAATAGCAAGAAGAGATAAGAAAGTCTTCTTCAGCGATCAATGCAAAGAAATAGAGGAAAACAACAGAATGGAAAAGACTAGAGATCTCTTCAAGAAAATTAGAGATACCAAGGGAACATTTCATGCAAAGATGGGCTCGATAAAGGACAGAAATGGTCTGGACCTAACAGAAGCAGAAGATATTAGGAAGAGGTGATTCTCCAAGTCAGGCTTCAGCAATACGTGAACTGTGAACTCCCTGATGCTCAAGCTGGTTTTAGAAAAGGCAGAGGAACCAGAGATCAAATTGCCAACATACGCTGGATCATGGAAAAAGCAAGAGAGTTCCAGAAAAACATCTATTTCTGCTTTCTTGACTATGCCAAAGCCTTTGACTGTGTGGATCACAATCAACTGTGGAAAATTCTGAAAGAGATGGGAATACCAGACCACCTGACCTGCCTCTTGAGAAATCTGTATGCAGGTCAGGAAGCAACAGTTAGAACTGGACATGGAACAACAGACTGGTTCCAAATAGGAAAAGGAGTATGTCAAGGCTGTATATTGTCACCCTGCTTATTTAACTTCTATGCAGAGTACATCATGAGAACCGCTGGACTGGAAGAAACACAAGCTGGAATCAAGATTGCTGGGAGAAATATCAATAACCTCAGATATGCAGATGACACCACCATTATGGCAGAAAGTGAAGAGGAGCTAAAAAGCCTCTTGATGAAAGTGAAAGAGGAGAGTGAAAAAGTTGGCTTAAAGCTCAACATTCAGAAAATGAAGATCATGGCATCTGGTCCCATCACTTCATGGGAAATAGATGGGGAAACAGTGGAAAAAGTATCAGACCTTATTTTGGGGGGCTCCAAAATCACTGCAGATGGTGATTGCAGCCATGAAATTAAAAGATGCTTAATCCTTGGAAGAAAAGTTATGACCAACCTAGATAGTGTATTCAAAAGCAGAGACATTACTTTGCCGACTAAGGTCCATCTAGTCAAGGCTATGGTTTTTCCTGTGGTCATGTATGGATGTTAGAGTTGGACTGTGAAGAAGGCTGAGCGCCGAAGAATTGATGCTTTGCACTGTGGTATTGGAGAAGACTCTTGAGAGTTCCCTGGACTGCGAAGAGATCCAACCAGTCCATTCTGAAGGAGATCAACCCTGGGATTTCTTTGGAAGGAATGATGCTAAAGGTGAAACTCCAGTACTTTGGCCACCTCATGTGAAGAGTTGACTCATTGGAAAAGACTCTGGTCCTGGGAGGTATTGATGGCAGGAGAACGGGATGACCCAGGATGAGATGGCTGGATGGCATCACAGACTCGATGGACGTGAGTCTGAGTGAACTCTGGGAGATGGTGATGAACAGGGAGGCCTGGCATGCTGCGATTCATGGGATCGCAAAGAGTCAGACACGACTGAGCAACTGAACTGAATGAACTAGGCAAATTATTGAATCTTGGTTAGTTTCAGTCAACATCTTCATCTATTAAGTTACCATCTATCAAAAAAGTTTTGCATAAATATTACAAACCTCATAGAATACTTAGGATTGAAGAGATGAATGATGCTTGGCATGGCAACAAATCCAGTTTGTGTTTATAAACACTACCTGTTATTATTAAAGGGTACTTCAGTCTGAGATTACCTGTAGCATGCCAGGTTATTAGTTTTCTGGTTTCCAACCAAACTATACTGTGTTATCAACAATGGGAAAGCAAATTTGATTGATCAGTTGTTGTTCAGTCACCCAGTCGTGTCCAGCTCTGTGCAACACCATGGACTGCAGCACACCAGGTCTCCCTGTCCGTCACCATCTCCCAAAATTTGCCCGAGTTTATGTCCATGGCTTTGGTGATGCCATCCAGCCATCTCATCCTCTGATGCCCTCCTTTTCCTTCTGCCCTTAATCTTTCCCTGACAGATCTGATAAAGTTCTAAATAATCATATTGATCTGATTTAATTAGTTTTGATTAAAAAACATATTTCAACTATGAGTTATCTATAACTAAACAATGAGGGTTCTTTCTGAATGTGACATGAAGGCTAGAGCTTTGAATTTTGATCTGAGGTTTATTTTCCTTGTTAAGTCTCGGCCTCCAAAAGCTCATTCTACAAATAAATACATTAGGAATCAACCTTTTATTTTGAAAACTAACATGGCTATGACTGCCAGAAAATTATCCTGAAGAGGAAAGAACCATTAACTATGAAAAAATTATTCAAATAGAGAACTATGTAGACAACCTGTAGCAAACACCTATAGCCTAGAGCCAGGTGGTACCTAGTTTGTGAAATTCAGTCATACAAATGCAGTATGTATTTTCTTTCATTAACAGCCTTGGTGCTTCCTCATTAACCTCTCATTTCTTTAGCCATTACACCTCAAGTTTTCAATGGCTTCTCTGGGCTCTTTAACACTCAAATGTTTTCTAGAGTTTGGTCCTTGATTGTTTTTTAGTTTATTCCACCCAGTCACCTTATGAGATGTCATAAATGGCATAGTTTTACATATCTTCCCTATATTTATGATTCACCAATGAAAGTCCACATCATTTCTTACCTGTAACATTGCAACGTGTTTCTAACTAGTCATGGCTACCATCCTACTCACTGCCAACTGTGCCTCACAAATGACCTTACTTACATGTAAATCTGATTGCGCTACTTCATTGCCTAAATGTTGCCAATGACAGATACTCTACTATTTGCGATTTTAAAAAATAACTTGTTTAAGAATTCTCAAGAATACACAAAAGTAGAGACAAATGTGACAAGTCCTCATATGCCCATTCAGTTCAGTTCAGTTCAGTCGCTCAGTCATGTCCGACTCTGTGACCCCATGAATCGCAGCATGCCAGGCCTCCCTGTCCATCACCAACTCCCGGAGTTCACTCAGACTCACGTCCATCGAGTCAGTGATGCCATCCAGTCATCTCATCCTGGGTCATCCCCTTCTCCTCCTGACCCCAATCCCTCCCAGCATCAGAGTCTTTTCCAATGAGTCAGCTCTTTGCATGAGGTGGCCAAAGTACTGGAGCTTCAGCTTTAGCATCATTCCTTCCAAAGAAATCCCAGGGCTGGTCTCCTTCAGAAGGGACTGGGTGGATCTCCTTGCAGTCCAAGGGACTCTCAAGAGTCTTCTCCAACACCACAATTCAAAAGCATCAATTCTTCAGCCCATCACATATGGGCCCATCACAATTCTTTGGCCCATCAATATGCCCATTACAACACTACAATTACCAACACTTTGCCACATTTCTTCTATATAGCTTTTATTCTTTTTTTTTAAAAAGTCTTCTTTTTGTTGAAATAGTCTTAAACTAGTGCCAAAGTACTCCAAAATGTACCTTTTAAAAATATAAGAATATTTCCTCATATGTTTATTTTTGAAATGTGATTTTACAAAATGTACAAATGTGAATAATGAAGTTTCTCTAGTTGAAACTGATCACCAAAATTACTAAAATCCTGCCAGCTTTTATAAAAATAAAATCCAACATAAATCATAAATGTTCTCAAAGTTTAGCCTCTTTCTAAATATATGTCCTGACTGCCTATTACTCTTCCTTATATGTCCTATACCACATCTCCAGCTACTTACTGTGTATCATATTCTCTTTCACTTATGAAACTTTTCACAAAAGCTTTCTTTGCCTGGAATGCCCCTGGGCTTTTGTTCATCTGACAAATTCCTACTAATCTTTAAAAGTATGCCTTTACTATAATACATCACATCATAATATTTAATGAGATATCAATCAAAAAGTCTGAAAGCATTAAAACAACGAGATGCTACTACAAATCTGTTTGAATGGCTAAAATCTGAAACACTAAAACAGCAAATGTTGGCACAGATGTGAAGAACAGATGTGGAACATTCATTGTGGGTGGGAATGTAAAATGGTACAATCATTGGAAGATAGCTTCTGTTTCTTACAAACAAAGCATTCTTTTACCATACAATTGAACAATCATGCTCCTTGTTATTTACCTAAAGGAGTGGAAATCTTACATCCACATAAAACCTACACATGGATATTTATCACATCTTCATGCATAATTGCCCAAACTTGGAAACAACTAAGCTATCTTGTAGTAAGTGAATGGCTAAATTGTGGTACCTCCAGATAAGAAAATTTTATTCAGCAATAAAAATAAATGACCTCTCAAGACATGAAATCAACCCTGAATATTCATTGGAAAGACTGAAGCTGAGCTCCAATACTTTGGCCACCTGGTGCTAAGAGCTGATTCATTGGAAAATACCCTGATGCTGGGAAAGATTGAAGGAAAAAGGAGAGTGGGGGGTGGCAGAGGATGAGATGGTTGGATAGCATCACCGACTCAGTGGCCATGAATTTGAGCAAACTCTGGGAGATAGAGGAGGACAGAGGGGCCTGGTGTGCTGCAGTCCATGAGGGTGCAAAAAATTGGACACGACTTAGCAACTGAACAACAAGAGGACATTAAAAGACACAGAGGAATCTTAAATGCATATTACTAAGAAAAAGAAGCCAAACTGAAAAGCTGTATGATTCCAACTACATGACATTCTAGAAAAAGGAAAACTACGCACAGAGTAAAAAGATCAGTGGTAGCCCAGAGTTTGGAGAGAAAGAAGAATAAATAGCTGGACCACAGGAGATTTTTAGGATATTGATGGTGGAGGAAGTTATGAATGAGTGGATGCATTGTGTATAGGAACTGTATGCTTTCCACTCAGTTTTGCTCTGAGCCTAAAATCACCCTAGAAAATAAAGCCAATCTATTTTTTTAAAGTCTATGCCTTGTTAGAACATATAAAATATATTTCAAGAACATTTAATATTCATATCAAAATACATGGACTCATTAACTGATACCACTAGAAAATGAATTTACAGAGATCAGAAGCCATATCATTCTATTATCTTTGATTCTTAAGGGCCTACAACATTCTCAGGTACATGGGTTAGCTCAGTAGATATTAGGGAAATATATAATTCTTGATGAGACAAAGTCTTTAACACAAGCAAATTCTGTGAAAGTGTGTATGTAAATAGAAACAAATGCTATTTGTTTGCAACTGATTTACCCTGTCTCTATATTTTCACTATGTTATACTTGCATAATCAAATACATGAAATAAGAATATAATAGAATAGTAAAATTACAAGGGAGACTGAAGGATTTAATTTCCAAATTGACATTTTTTTATTTGTTATTAAATTCATCAACTTACTCCTTGGAAATATGTGTAACCAACACATAGACCACAGCTCAAATGCCTTACAGATATTGTTATGGATCTAAAACTGCCACTTTCTCGTAGAAATGAGAGTAGATGCTATTTTAGGCATGAAACTGGCTCTTTGTGACTGCAATTGACTTGTCCAAAGTCATTAATATCCATGGAAGGCTAGCATTCAAGCAATTCTCTTCATTCTCTTTTGGTCTTCTATTTGCTAAGCAATGCAACCTGATATTCATAGCTGGCAAAATTGAAATAAACAATGATTAAGTGATTTCTCCAGGTCAGAGCAGAAGACCAAAAGGGGCGTGTAAACTTCAGGGGACTAACACGAGTGCTTCTCTGTAGGTATCAACCATTACAATAATGGTTACAAGGCAATAATCAGAGATAAAATAACTTCCATATTAACCATGACATGGTTTACAAATGGAACAACAGCAAGCAACTTCTTCATAAGAGAGATATCTAATACCAGTTGGCAATCTCTGTCAAAATCTTTTAAAAATTCTATTTTTCAACTGTGATTTGTCTTCTTCCATGTAAATGTACACCAGTAGGAAGAAGAATTTGAAAATTAATTCACATAGCCAACAAGTCTCTGCCCAAGGATAAACAGAATCAAGAAACAACAGGAAATAGAAGATTAGGTAGGTGTTTCCTTTCTTCCAAAATTATACTCAATGAAAACGAATAGGCTCACATCAGTTTTAAATGTTTTAAGTCCAGGACTCAAATATAGTTTCCTGAGAGTCAGGAATCCTAGATCTGGATATAAGGAGCCAACCTGTATAATGCTGAAAAGCTATATAGGAATAAATGCCATCACTTGACACCAAGAACAGAGCCCTAACTGATTCTTGGAGAACAGTACAGTACTCCCCTGGACGTTGCAAAGTCTCGGAATTATTTTTGTGCTAGAGTTGGACTGAACGACTGAACGTTGGCTGAACGACTGAACAGCAGCAATAGAATTACAATATTTAAGGTTAGCAGCAAACAAGAACCCATTCCTGCTTCCACTCTTCCATGTAAGTCCACCCTAACTTCGCTTGCTTCTTCTAAAACTATTGACCCTACTTTCAACTCTTTTCACTGTACCTGTGGGATTTCTCCTACTGCTACACTCCTGTCTTCTAAATGCTTTTTCTACCTTCTATATTTATTTGAACTTCTTTCCTATATCCATTCTTGCTCACAAATTCTTGACCTCCTAAAATTCACTTCAGCTATCTACTCCCAGAACTACAAAGATTATGTCATAATCTATTTCAACTCAATATTTTATCAAAAACTTCAAACTCTGGGATATTTTCTTTCCTATCCTTTTCTATCCAACGTGGACACTAAGGTAAATCATCTGAGCCACTCCACACTGTTTATAATCTCATTAAATCCATTCTTTTCCTTTTCCTTTCATTTCTCTACCTGGTGAAATCTTGCTTCTGGATCAATGTTATAAATAGTACTCTCTCCTCTTATAACGTAAACACTGAACACTTAAGGAGAAAATCGTCCACAGGTACAAATCCGTGCCGCTACATATTCATGGTCTCCAGCCTCAGTTCCCCTGTTCTACCATCGTGGGTCTTTATCTCACACTCCTTCCATTCACATTCAGCCTCATGTGAACCCTTGCTCCACACACAGTCTAAATACAATGTTGCATCATATTAAAGCCCTCTGATTAGAGCTCTGTTAAGTTATTCTTACTGCGACCTATTGTATCCATAGTCACAGTCATTATATCAGCTTGTCTGTAACCTCAAAAAGATTTTCCTCCTTCTGTTTAAGGTCAACCCTTTACCTGTGCCTTGAACTACAGACCTCTTGCCTTTTATTTAATTTTTGCCAAATGATCTTTTATCTCTGAATTTTTCTCTTCATTGCTCTTTCCCTTCAGCCTAAAAATATGTCCAAACCTCCTCCAAGCCAGAACGAGATTCTCTCGGGACTATCTACCTCTCTCCTTTTTAAGGACCCGAACTTCACAGATTCTGACTCTACTTACTCAGGGGCCACTACAACACAGGAATCCAGATTCTGATACCATTTTTCTGCTGAAATTTCTCTTGCCTAAGTCACTGGTAGCTTCATGTAGCCAAATAAATGCTTTCTTTCTGGCTCTTGAAGATGCGTTTAACGCTGTTGATCAATCACATCTTTCTGAAACTCTCTTCAGTGTTTCTTTGATACACACTGTTCCCTTCTGTCTCTCTCTCTTTTCTATAAAACACGTGTGCTATAAAACACATTAGACGCCCACAAGTTGTTGGCTCTGTTTTTACCACATGACTCTGTTTCTATCTGGCACTTTAGACAAATGGCCAGCCCACAGCCTTCCTTTTATAAGCTAGCCTAAAAAGAAAATTCTGAATGATGAAAACAAAATGTAATGGCAAGGAGAGAAATTGACAGAAGTGGGTGGCAGGCATCTATTCCAACACAAATTCCAAGTACTTCAGAATCAATTAATTTAGCAAGTGACTTTTAAAATGCAGACAGTCTCCAGAGTTGTAAAATAGAGCAATTATTTTTCATTGCACTTACAACTCCAAAATATTTGTTTATTCACATACTTATTTTTTCTTAACTTGTTCCTGACTCTCCTCACTAAAACTTAAGTTTCATGAGCTCAGAAACTTCATTTGTCTTTTTCACAGCTGTATCAGCAATACAAATATTCAATACCTAATTTTGAATGACTGAATCAACTCTTAACTTTTGCAGAGTATTTTAAGGAATGTCTTTTATTTTCTTGTATAAAAGTCTCAGCATTAACAAAAAGGATGGCAGGTAAGAGCTGATTTTTAAAAACAGAGCGTGTGAAAGAGGGGGCACCTTTTCGATTATGCAGTTGCTAATATTGTTCATAGTGATGGGGATCATTGTAGGAAGGGGTGTTGATGAGTTCTCCATTAGACTCTAGTATCAGACAGTTAGTAATACAAGAGCTAACCAAAAATACAGGTGTGTGGCATGAATACAATGGAAAGTTTTTTAGACAGGTTTTTACTGTCAAAGAACAGCGTGCAAGGTGTGTGTGTGTGCATGGATGTGTGCCTGTGTGTACACAAGCATGTGTCCACATGCTTTGTCTACTTTGATAAATTTCCTAATATCTTATTGGCAACTATGCAACTGAAAATCATCCTGGTTCCATGGTACTAGACTGTTAGTAGTTTGAAAGCAAACAAACATATTATTAAATGATAACAGGGAATAATAATGAAAATGAAAACTCTGGACATATGCTAACATCTTGGTGCGGGAAACTCAATGCATTTCCAACCCCCACACTTGGAAGTCCAAAAAACAAGTGGAATTCACTAAGAAAGTCTGTGTCTGAAAGTTTTAAATTGCCTGAAACTAACCTTTGTTTGGGAAGAATCTCAATTCAAAAGTGAATAGAGGCTTAGTGTAAAATTTTGCACCTGGAATGAGTGGAAAAGCCAAAATTTGCAGGGTTTAAATCATGTGGGATGCTGCAGCCAAGCAAATATGGGTCCAAGAAATTAAATGACAGTACTGTGTTGGATCCAGAAAGTGATAACTAATGTAACAGCTGTTTCTTCTTCAAGACTGTTAATTCGAAGACAGAATGTTTGCACTTTCTCATTTTAAATATTGATTCTTGTTCACCTTATTACTCAGGATACCAGAGTCATTTGCTGTTAGATGTACTTTGCACTGTTGGAAATATGTCTGCTTCAATAAATTATATGACTTCTGATTAACTCTCCTAGGTACCACACAATGAGACTGTTTGAATGACTTGCCAGCTTCTCCCACTCTTTGCCCATTAAATATATGACGTTACAACAGGAAGCACACAGCACCAGCCCCCGTAATGTCCTTCTGTTTTGGAAATTCAGAATGACTGTAACATATGTGTTTAGTTCTCTTTCCACTCTGGCCAAATCAGAAAAGACATTACTCGGTGCATTTCCAGTTACGCAAATTAACAGATGCATTGTTCAACCAAGATGAAGAAAATGTTTTTGATCGTTAGTTACAAAATAAGAGAATTTTTTCCTCTGTAATTTACTGATATTAAAATTACACTTAAGAATAAAAAAGAAAAATCTAGAAAATTCTTTAGATTTTAGAAAAAAAGTAAAAGTTTAGTTAAGCCATCTGAACTATGCACCATATCAACATAGCGTATTTAAGTATTTTTGTGGTTGTCACTATCTGATTATTCAGTGCTGCTTTTCCTCCCTCCTTCTAGAAGTAGAATCCATATTCCTGGCTACAGTAAGCAAATGGCCCACCCTTGGTGTGGCTCGGCTGGTAAAGAATCCGCCTGCAATGCAATGCAGGAGACCTGGGTTCAATCCCTGGGTTGGGAAGATCCCCTGGAGAAGGGAACGGTTACCCACTCCAGTATTCTGGCCTGGAGAATTCCATGGACTGTATAGTCCATGGGATCGCAAAGAGCTGGGCACAACTGAGTGACTTTCACTTTCACACTTTCACTTGGTAAAATCTTAGTAAACAGTGGGCCTTGGCCTCAATGTTTGGACAAGAATTGTCACATGATATAAGGCAGGCCACTTAGAGTTTTCCCTAGGGTTTACCTGGCTGAAACTTTTGCGCAAAACATTCTTCTCTATCAGAGCTTGTAAAGATATATCCCCAGAAATATCAGGCAGTTGTTTTCCTCACCACATGGAGAATCCTAAAAAAGACTTAGCCTAGAGACCAGCGATGATAATGGACTGATGATAAGTGCTAACGTCATCAAGGGTGCTTGCTCCTCACCCTTGACCAAAGACCAACAGGGCATATACAGGCATGCAGCTACCCCATTTACCATCATTTACTATCTGATAATTCTTCCTGTTTGTTTTAGATGGTTTGAATTGGGCTTCAAATAATTTTTCACAAAAGAAGTCCTAACTAAAATGCATGTGTTTGTGCTCAGTTGCTGAGTCACGTCCCTCAACTTTTATATATATACATACATATATATATATATATATAAACTGTATATTTATATACAGTTACAACCTGAAAGTAGAGAGTGATCTTATCTGGTGGCAATGGTTAGGACTGGAGCTCAGGAGACAGCAACTTAGTAGCTCTGAGAAAACTGCTCCAAGGAGTTGGGAGAGGGAGTCAGGTTATATACAAGCTTGCAACAAAGGAAGCAGGCAGTCTGAATTTCAAAGATTATTGTGAAGTAAGACAAATCGGACATCAGGTTAAGGAATTGAGCGTTCTATGCATGGGAAGATGCAAACCTCTGGGCTCATTGAATTCATTCCTTTCACATACCCCTCAGCTTGTTGCGGTTGCCCAGTCGTGTCCAACTCTTTGGGACCCCCGTGGACTGCAGCACGCAAGGCCTCCCTGTCTCTCACCATCTCCTGGAGTTTGCCTAAGTCCATGTTCGTTGCACTAGTAACGCCGTCCAGCCATCTCATCCCCTGACGCCCAGGGGTCAAATCCTGTTCCTTGTTCATCTTGAAAGTGGCAGATGGCTGCCTCCTGCATCCCCCACCCCAACCCAACCCCTGCCAGCTCCTCATGGAAGGTGGTGGCATCTGCTGGGTCACAGGCATTGTGTTTCATTTTGGAAGCCCTCATTCACCCTTGAAGGCCAGAAATCACTGATGGCTGTGATATTTCTTGCCCATTGATATGGCAGGACATATTTTCATTTCATATGTCCGACTCTTTGTGACCTCATGGAATATTGCCTGCCAGGCTCCTCTGTCCATAGAATTTTCCAGGCAAGAATACTGGAGTAGGTTGTTATTTCCTTCTCTAGAGGATTTACCCAGCCCAGAAATGAACCCGCATCTCCTGTGGATGCAGGTGGATTCTTAACCACTGCACCACCAGGGTAGCCTCTAACTAGAATATCTTCTCAAATAATTTCATCAAGGATGTATACATCAAAATTATTTTTCTTAAAAAGAGGTATTCACGCTGTAAAGCAGGGTTGAGACAAGGGCTTTGGAGAGAGACAGACAGGAATTCAAACTAGTTCTTCCATTTACAAGCTGCATCACAAGTTACTTAAAAATCATTAGCCTCTGCTTTCTCCTCTAAAATGAAGATAATAATAACACTGACTTCAACAATTCTGTGAGGCTTAAATGATACATGTGTTTATAGTTCATGAAAACTAAATTAATGTTTGCTATTCTAATGATGAGGATCCTGGGACTCAGAGAGGTCCAGTAACTTACTCATTATGACAAAAATAAAACGGCAGGGTCAGAATACAACCCAGCCCTAGGTGTCTTCCAAATCCCTACTCTTTTGAGCACACTCAGCTGCCTAGGGACTAACAAAGAAGAGATAATAGATCTCTAAACAAGATGACATGCTTAATTCACTCCATTGGAATTAAGACACATCTGGTATGTTTTGCTTATGAATTCAGGAATTTTACTGAAACAAGCCTTCCATTTGGGTAAATGCTATAAGTAAGATGACTATTATCCATAAAAGTTTGAACCAGAACCTTAATAACATCAAGGACAAAACAAATATAGACAGCTTTCCTGGCGTTTCCATGCTTAGCTGCTGGTATAAATAAAAGGATTTCTATTCACATCTGGCACTGCATTGTACACTATGCCTCTTCTCTACTTTCCCATATAAATGTGATAACTTTCTATTACAGGACTGAATCCTTCAAGGGAAGAACTTCCCAGCCTGGCTCTCTGAATGAAGTTTGGCTGCCGCAGGAGCTCAACCCCAACCTCATCCCTTATTCCTGCATTTGTGTGTGTGTGTGAATTTCACACATAAGATGTCAAGTAGTTTTCAGAATTCATTCATCAAATTAAAATTCCATTTGAAGTGTTATATTCTACTCTGCCTACTCTCAGCCGTCTGCTTATCTTCTTTATGCTCTTCTGCTGTCCTTTTCACAAGCCCACAGACCCTGGTTTACTTCACAGAATTCAGAAACTAGCTAAAGAGACAGTCTCATCAGGAGCTCAATAAAAACATCAGGGAGACAATGGAATAGAACTATCTGAATCAGAATTGTCGATTGAGGAACACAACATTGCTGTTAATCACGCCTTGGCCACAAGCAAATTTACAGATTGCTAATGGGTCAACTGACAGTGTTTGCCTTAATTGATACCAGGATGTGAAAAGTCGTATTAGGAGTTATTAATTTATGAAATAGTATACTAAACATGGTTTTTCAATAGTTGCACTCCATAAGAATCCTAGAATTCCAGTTGACAGATCTGGCTTTTATTACAGTAAAGATGGTTTTCAAGCATATCGTATGGAAATCACTTGATTGGCATTATAAAGGAGCATTTTCCAGCTGAGACTATCTTTTGACAAAATAAGGTCCAGTTCTTCAGCAGGAAAGCTCTGGGGAAGAGCTCTAACTCTCTACACGGGAAAAGGTGGTGACAAATAGCCCAGGCTAACATCCCAGAGCAGCCCATTTCTTTTGAGGTTTCATGTTAATTAATATTGCCTTTATCATGGTTGGCTCCCTGCAAGATGGTAGTCCACTTTTAAAAAATCTAGCCTTTTATTAGCTCCCATACTCTCAGGAAGATAGGCTAGAACTGGCAAGGTGAATACCATATAACATTAAGACAAAAAATATACTAGAAAAATAAAAAAAGCATTTGCAATGGAAATGCAAATTTGTTCTCACAAATTTAACCAAAACTTCAACATTGAAAGCAATAAATGATGCTTCTATTTGCTGGAAGAATATTTTAGAAAGCTGCCGGACACTTCCTATCTCTTCAATCAATTGCTATGAGGTAGCAGAATTAGTCCTTCTATCCTCACTTCCATTCAGGGGATTCTTTTAAAAGCAGCGCTATGCCCTTCTCCCTCAGCTTGCTATGGATCTGTTTCTTCCCACACCAGATAAAAGCAGAGCCTCTAAGAAAAAAGCATACAGGTTTTGGACTTGCCTAAAGGAGCCTGGTGACTCAGTCCCCCTGGTGGACATTTGCTCAACCATGACACTCACTCTCTAGGTTCATCCTGGTGCCTCCTGGAGCGCAGGTAGGAGAAATTGTCGTGTTTCCTCCAGAGTTTGGGAGTATATTTGAAACAAGAGGCCAGGTTGTATTTCTGACATGAGTAATTCTGAATGCCGGGGAATAGCTGGCTCCCCCATGATTGCAGAGCAGGGAAAAAGGGGAAAAGCAGGACGAGTCTCCTTGTACGGTAAAGATGTACAAGTTTCCTGATGACAAAAAGGATGCCACAGAAAAATAACAAATTTGAGCTATTTTGAAGGTATCCCACACAAGAAGGAAATCTGCTAAGTTAAGATAGCCAAGAGTGGGAGAGTGGGTGGGAACAAAACGTTCCTAAAAGAGCACATCACCCATGTTCACCTGCGTTAGAAGGCTGCAGAGGGGCAGTCTGTGCAGGGGCTCTGACGAACGCACATCCGGGTCCACAGGATATCCAGAGACGTATCATTAGCCTCACAGAAGACACTGAGCAAACAGAAAATTATAAGAGTGGCTTAGTGAATGACTGCCGTGAAAAGTGAAAGTGACTCAATCGTGTCCGACTCTGTGACCCCATGGACTGTACAACCTATGGAATTCTCCAGGCCAGAATACTGGAGTGGGTAGCCTTTCCCTTCTCCAGGGGATCTTCCCAACCCAGGGATCCAACCCAGGTCTCCCACACTGCAGGTGGATTCTTTACCAGCCAAACCACAAGTTAAACCCAAGGATACTGGAGTGGGTAGCCTATCCCTTCTCCAGCGGATCATCCCTACTGACGAATCTAACCGGTGTCTCCTACACTGCAGCCGGAATTCCTCCTCCCAATGCTAAAATCCTGAAGAATCCAAAACATAGAAAAACAAAGAGTGAAAGAACCAAGCACACCTCCGTCCCCAAGCAAGTTTCCCAATTCATGGGTCAGGCTTAATGGCGGTAAGGGAAGATGTTTTTAAGTTGATATTGAAATTGAAGTTTTAGTTAAGATTGAAATAGACTTTTATTACTTTAAAAGTGGCCTTAATGATCAAAATGAGACTGTCCTTTTAGTTGAACATGGCTGAAAGTTTTGACATCTGCATGCATCCCAAGTTTCCAAGAAAAGGGAATGGGGTATTTTTTAAATATATGTATTTTTAAAAGTTGAAATACTGAAGAAAAAGTAAATTCACTCACTGCTTATATCCCATCTAATTCATCTTTATTAGTTAATTGATGCATATAAATAGGCAAACTTGCTTGTCCCTCTGGTATTTCATGACATATTTTGTATGAACAAAAAAACTGCAGCCTATTTAGAATGCTCCTAAGTTTTCCTCAATAGAGCTAGCTTTGAAAACAGACTCACCAGACAAATAAATACCATTGATCTAGACCCAGAAAACCTTCAACTCAAGCTCCTTGTGCTAATGATAAAAGCTAAAACTTACTAATGAACCATACAAGGATCTAGCTAATCTGTTTGCTCTCCTTTCTGATCGCCTCTCACTCACCTTGGACACTGACCCTATAAGTTTGATCTTAAAAGAACTCTTTATTTCCTTTGCCCTTCACAACACAGTGCTCCTTCTCATCTCCATATCACTGCACTCACTGCTCTCTGTTCAAAGTCCTTCTCTGTTCTACCTTTCTAACCCCTGGTGACCCCGGACAAAAGTCCCCTCCACCGCAAGCCTTAATTAAATCTTATGGGCAGACTCGATTGTGCCCTGGCCTTTCTCTCTCTGCACCTTCCTCAGACTGCTAGTGAGTATAATACTGATCCCACTGGAATTCTTCTAGTTACTTTAACAATGTCTCCTCAGCCAGACCACGAAGAGAGACTTATCTCATTCAGCTCTGTATCCCTGACTTACTAAGCACAGTTTCTACACACATAGAAGATACACATTCCACATATTAAATATATGAATGAATAAATGACCAGAGACAAAAAAATTACTGGATTTACAAATCCCATGTATTCCTTTAAGGCAACAACTAGTGCTAAGCACTAGCTAAGCATCGTGCTACCAGATGCATTATCAGGACACCAATGTTAAAAAAAAAAAGAAGATACTCTCAATCAGCCTACAGAAAACATCATCTTGTCTGCCTCTTTCATATTATAAGCAAGAAATGAAGTCTACAGAAGCCTGAGATTAGGTCAAAGCCACACAACTCTGTAAGTATCAACACTGAAACTCAGTTCTCCTGATCACTAACTGTAAACAAGCTTTTAGACTTCTCTATAGCTTCTCTACAAAATGTAAGTACATGAGAGAATAAATATTTGTTGATATTGTTTATGGATGCACCTTCAGCACCTGGAAGGTGTCGGACACATAAGCATTTAATGTATGCTTGTCTCACACATAAACAAATGAATAACAAAATTCTAACTGGTAGAATTCTACACTAAGAATCCAAGTTTAAACAAGACAGAAGAATGAATCACCTTTTCATCTATAAAAAAATCACTGGAGTTTCTAAATGGGAATAAAGCAGAAGTAACCTGGAATTCCAGTTGCAAGGTGTTGGAAAGTCTCAGATGTATTCATAAAGAAACCTCTTCCTTTTTAGTTCTTATTTTAGGGTGTGTGTGCCTCATGCAGGTTTGCGTGTATGTGTGTGTGTTTAATTTTGCTGTCAAAAAACAAAGAGCTTGAGATCAATTAATCTTAAGAAATGCGTACCTCAAGGAATCAGAGTAGGCAGAGTTTATATATAAGTGGCAGTGCTAGTAAGGCATCACTAGTAAGTGCTAGTAAGGAAACACGTTTTTCATAAATGTCACCTGTGAGAAGTAAAAGAGTGACTGAATAAAAAAAAAAAAAAAACAGCACAAGTGTACAAACTTCCAATCTTCAGTACAGAGTGAATTAGCACCTGAATGCAAAATCCCCATAGGCAGCTAGAGTGGTTCTCCTGACAGCATCGGACCTGGAGCAATTGTCAGCATTGTTTGCTCTGGGGCCTGGGCCATCTGCCCTGCCGTTTAGAGGATCAGGAAATTATGAGAAATAGTCATGAGTTAAAGGAATGTGTGGGGGTGGCATCCTCGGAAGGACCCGGCGGGACAGCCCTGGTTGCTATAGCACTACGATCTGGCATTTCTAGTTAGGACGAAGATGGAATCCATCTGCCGTGCCAGAAAGTGGAGGCGGCAAATAAAACAGGTATAGTTCATGAAGTGAAAATTTTGGAGTGCGTTAAACCAGACTTTAAAGAGTGAGGAAGGGTTATTTTTCAATGCTGCAAATAAATTACCATGTTGATACGTGCTCTGATGTCCAACAACTTTCAAAAGGCCAGCTGAGTGTCAGTTAAGCAGTAGACTTTCCCTCGGCATGTGCCGAACAAATCCATTGCTATTGTTTTTGCTTGATTTTTGTACTCCCGTGATTGATTCATTTTGCAGGCCATTTTCAGTTTTTTTTCACTCAAGAATATACACTCTGTTCAATTTAAACCAGAAAGACAAAAGGCCACTGGGATGGCATCTGAGGACTTCTTACTTAGGAAACTGCATTAAATTCTTAATCTACTTCCGGAACAAAGCCTCAGGACTGTATTTTCTCAAATGTATTTCAATAGAGAGAAAGTGGATGCTGGGTTGTTTCCCTGCTGAACATCTCACATCACAATAGATGCATATTTTCTGTGTGGTAATTGTTGGTCTCAGTCTCCAAAGAAACAAAGGCCAGAGGTAGCTTGGAGACTTAGTAACCTGTTATTATACGCACCTCCAATATGGGATTTGGGATCTCTCTACTTAAGTAAAATGAAATCTGTGTTTTCTCATTGTGATTTTGGGATTTATTAATAGCAAGGGAAGAAAGGCGGTACTACAAGGGGCATGGAAGTACAAAGGGGACTGAGAGAGATATAACCAATAGCAACAGGGTGGTGGAATTAACTTAATAAGAAAAAGCAATTGCTTGGATTGTTCACTTTTTCTTTTTTCTTCTGACACTCTTTGTTCCTATAGAACAAAGGATAGGAGACAACCTCTGGAAAGAAAGATAGTTGGAACATGGATAATGTGACAACAGCCTGCTCACTGCTGTTCAGATATCTGCTAGATGAATGACCGTTGCAGACTCTTGCCTGACATGGTGTTCAGAGATTGCCTTAACAGGATTATATAAAGCACTCCAAAATGCACTTTTGTAATTGAATTTGCTTTATGTCATTTCCCTCACTTTTGATCAAATGTAAGTGAATATTTCCATAGAGAATTCCCGATATTGAGTAAAATAAAATGTAAAAATCTTCCAATCGAATAAGCATATGACAGAGACTGACAAACTTATCTTTTAGTTCAAAGATTTAGATTGAATGTAATGATTTCTCTCTGAAGCTGGAAGTCAAAGGCAACATCAAAAGTGAAGGAGTTTCTATTAAATATAATCAGTTTTTATAGAGCCCATGAGTCAAATTAAAATGCGGATTCCAAGTCTGGACTTTCCAAGAATTATGCTTGTATTTATCTTCACCTGTTCTCCCAACATCTTTGTGAGTCAGGTTAAAAAAGAAGCTTGGCCTGTAAGAATCCTCAGTTTCTAGCCCCTATCTCCCTTTCTTGACTCAGCCTCTGGTAACCTCTGTTCCTCCTAACCTCCCTCTCATCTCCTTGGACCATTTGTTCCAGCCTGGCAAACCCTTGGCCCTCTCTCATTGATCAGAGTCTTTTGCACATGTGAATTCCTCGGCTTTGAATTGCAGTTATCCCTGCTCCACTGCAAAATTCCTGCTTCTCCTGGAGTCTTCCCTGTTTGCCTCAATTAGTGCCTATCTTCTTCTTGCAATTGCAAAATTTTGTTCTTATCTCAGATTTCTCATACATATGCATTTGTATTCCAGCTGTTATACTACAAGAGAATTCAAGTTGGGAGTGAGGTTCACGTGGGGAACATCCTGTATCTAAGTCAAGTCTGTATCTCCATTGCAAGGAGACTATTAACACAAAAGATCCCTACCAATGTCTCCATGATTCTATGATGTTTGGGCAAGTCACTTTAGCTCTCTGAGTCTAAATTTGCTCAATTGCAAACTCAACACAATAAAAATCACTAAATTGTGAGGTCGTTTCCAAGAATAAAATAATATGTATAAATGCACTTCATTCACTCAAAAGTGTCATATGAACAAGAGAAATGGAAGACTAGAAGGCTATTCCCACATTGTTACTTCTAAAATATGTTTTGGACATTAACTTTTTAGTTGCTTGAAAACCATGCTTACTTTCTCATTAACATTCTCCTGTTTAATAAAGTAGGGAATCTAAGTTTAAAAAGTTTTCTCCCCAGTACTGCCCTCCTCTCTCTTGAGATTCTTAAGATTATTTACATTTTTGACATTTATAAATGGCACTTATAAATATTTCTACTTACCCCTGAAACTTCCAAAATATTAGCCACCCTTATTTTAGAACTTTGTGACAATCTTTTAGAGTCTCAAAAGAATGAGCAGCATACAACCCAAATATTTTAAGTGTTTTCTGTTTTCCAATGTTGACCTCTTTGCTTGTAAGTCGTGAGGATGTGTGTGTGTGTGTGTGTGTGTGTGTGTGTGTGCGCGCGCGCGCACGCATTTATGTAAAGAAGATGAGTTTACTTTTAAATACACTGTACTTTATATCATGGCAGGACAGTAAGATGAGGACTTTTGAAGGCAATCAGGATCTTCATTGCGGAAAAGAGAGTGATGCAGAAAAAATAAGCCTTAGACAGCTCAGAAAACCCTCTCAAAGTACATCTCTCCATTTTGCATCTTACATAGTTACCAGGCAAGTACCACAGATTCACTCACATCAATAAGTTATTTGTCAAGGAGCAGAATGCCTACTGATTAGAATACATTTAATTCTGGATGCTGGTCTTAAACATGGCATCAGTGTCTTCATATCCAAGACCCTTTAGGGGTTTTAGATAGAAATAAAGGTCATGCCCTACGCAGTTTATTTGCCTTTGGAATGACTGAGTTGCTTTGAGATTTATGCAACATTTTCTCTTCAGTGTAGATGTCCTGAGGTCTTTGCTGCTCTTAATATTGTTCTATTAGTTCTGTGAATTTTCCTGTTAGTGTAACACAGGAAAACACCATTTGGTACCAATTATAAGTCTCCTGTTTTAAAGAAAAAGTGTGCCATAAAGTTTGCTGCTGTTTGTTTCTTTCCTATTAGCTTTGCCTATGTGAACATTGTGAAAAGGACAATGAACAAAGAAGGTAATATCTTTCCATCTGGAGGAAAACTCATGAGTATTCTATAGACACTCTATTTAATAGCACGAAATAAATCTCTAAAGAGTCTTAGTCCCATGTTCTCCAGTACAGGGTTTATCTTTAAAAAAGAGAAAGAGATTACTCCGTCTTTAAAACCGTGTTTTCTGGAAGTTTCAGAAGAACAGATACATGCATATGGCAAGTGCGTCACTTTACTGTGCTGCTGAAACTACGGCAATACTGTTCACCACCTCTGCTCCAATATTAAATTTATGAATTTCTGATTCAAAAGTGAAATCCAAGATAAAACACTGGCAGTGTGGAGAAACAGCGTTTCCGGAAAGTTCACTTTAGTTCAGTTCAGTCACTCAGCCATGTCTTGACTCTGCAGCCTCATGGACTGCAGCATGCCAGGCCTCCCTGTCCATCACCAACTCACGGAGCTTGCTCAAATTCACATCCATCAAGTCAGTGATGCTATCCAACCATCTCATCCTCGGTCTTTCCCTTATCCTCCCGCCTTCAATCATTCCCAGCATCAGGGTCTTTTCAAAGCAGTCAGTTCTTCACATCAGGTGGCCAAGGTATTGGAGTTTCAGCTTCAGCATCAGTCCTTCCAATGAATATTCAGAATTGATTTCCTTTAGGATTAACTGCTTGGGTCTCCCTGCTGTCCAAAGGACTTTCAAGAATCTTCTCCAACACCATAGTTCAAAAGCATCAGTTCTTCAGCACTCCGCTTTCTTTTTATAGTCCACTCTCACATCCATACATGACTGCTGGAAAAACCATAGCTTTGACTAGACAGGTCTTTGTTGGCAAACTAATGTCTCTGCTTTTTAATAAGCTGTCTACTTTGGTCCTAACTTTTCTTCCAAAGAACAACCATCTTTTAATTTCAAGGCTGAAGTCACCATCTCCAGGGATTTTGGAGCCCCCCAAAATCAAGCCTCTCACTGTTTCCCCATCTATTTGCTATGAAGTGATGAAGCCAGATGCCATATTAGTTTTTTGAATGCTGAGTTTGAAGCCAACTTTTTCACTCTCCTCTTTCACCTTCATCAAGAGGCTCTTTAGTTCTTCACTTTCTGCCATGAGGGCAGTGTCATCTCCATATCTGAGGTTATTGATATTTCTCCCAGCAATCTTGATTCCAGCTTGAGCATCATCCAGCCTGGCATTTCACATGATGTACACTGCATGTAAGTTAAATAAGGACGGTAACAATATACAGCCTTGACGTATTCCTTTCCTGATTTGGAACCAGTCTGTTGTTCCATGTCTGGTTCTAACTGTTGCCTCCTGACCTGCATACAGATTTCTCAGGAGGCAGGTCAGGTGGTCTGGTATTCCCATCTCTTTCAGAACTTTCCACAGATTTTTGTGATCCACACAGTCAAAGGCTTTGACGTAGTCAATAAAGCAGAAGTAGATATGTCTCTGGAACTCTCTAGCTTTTTCAATGATCCAACAGATGTTGGCAATTTGCTCTCTGGTTCCTCTGCCTTTTCTAAATCCAGCTTGGATATCTGAAAGTTCACGGTTCACATACTGTTGAAGTCTGGCTTGGAGAGTTGAACATTACTTTGCTAGTGTGTGAGATGAGTGCAGTTGTGTGGTAGTTTGAACGTTCTTTGGCATTTCCTTCTTTGGGATTGGAATGAAAACTGACTTTTTCCAGTCCTGTGGCCACTGTTGAGTTTTCCAAATTTGCTGGCGTATTGAGTGCAGCACTTTCACAGCATCCTTTTTCAGGATTTGAAATAGCTCAACTGGAATTCCATCACCTCCACTAGCTTTGTTCATAGTGATGCTTCCTAAGGCCCACTTGAGTTCACATTCCAGCATGTCTGGCTCTAGGTGAGTGATCACACCAGCATGGTTATCTGGGCCATGAAGATCTTTTTTGTATAGTTCTTTTGTATATTTTGGGTGGTTCTGGTGGCTCAGAGGTTAAAGCGCCTGCCTCCAATGCAGGAGACCCGGGTTCAATCCCTGGGTCGGGAAAATCCCCTGGAAAAGGAAACGGTAACCCACTCCAGTATTCTTGCCTGGAAAATCCCATGGACGGAGAAGCCTGGTAGGCTCCAGTCCATGGGGTCACAAAGAGTCGGACACGACTGAGCGACTTCACTTTCACTTTCACTTTCTGTGTATTTTAGGGCTTCCTTGATATCTCAGTGGGTAAAGAATCCACCAGCAGCACAGGAAACCCCAGTTCAATTCCTGGGTCAGGAACATCCCTGGAGAAGGAACAGGCTACCTACTCCAGTGTTCTTGGGCTTCCCTTGTGGCTCAACTGGTAAAGAATCTGCCTGCAGTGTGGGAGACCTGGGTTCGATCTCCAGTTTGAGAAGATCCCCTGGAGAAGGGAAGGGCTACCCACTCCAGTATTCTAGCTTAGAGAATTCCATAGACTGTATAGTCCATGGGCTTACAAAGACTGAGCCACTTTCATTTCATTCTGTGTATTTTTGTCACCTCTTAATATCTTCTACTTCTGTTAGGTCCATACCATTTCTGTCCTTTATTGTGCCCGTCATTGCATGAAATGTTCCCTTGGTATCTCTAATTTTCTTGAAGAGATCTCTAGTTTTCCCATTCTATTGTTTTCCTCTACTTCTTTGCATTGATCACTAAGGAAGGGTTTTTTCTCTTTCCTTGCTATTCTTTGGAACTCTGCATTCACATGGGTATATCTTTCCTTTTTTCCTTTGCCTTTTGCTTCTCTTCCCTTCTCAGCTATTTATTTGTAAGGCCTCCACAGACAACCATTTTGCCTTTTTGCATTTCTTTTTCTGGGGATGGTCTTGATCACTGCCTTCTGTACAATGTCACAAACCTCTGTCCGTAGTTCTTCAGGTGCTTTATCAGACCTAATCCCTTGAATCCATTTGTCACTTCCACTGTAAAATTGTAGGGATTTTATTTAGGTCATACCTCAGCGGTCTAGTGGTTTTCCTTTCTTTCTTTAAATTAAGTCTGAATTTGCAATAAAGAGTTCATGTTCTGAGCCACAGTCAGCTCCCAATCTTGTTTTTTGCTGACTGTATAGAGCTTCTCCATCTTTGGCTGCATAGAATATAATCAATCTGATTTCAGTATTGATCATCTGGTGATGTCCATGTGCAGAGTCTCCCCTTGTGTTGTTGGAAGAGGGTGTTTATGGTGCCTATCATGTGTTAATCCTGTGCTGAGAGTCATGACTACAAACACAGATAAAGCAGGACGCTGAAGTCAAGGAAGTTAACTAGTGAGGAAGACAGGAAACCACCACAATTTATAACGCAGAGTATTATGGATGCTATCAGTTAGAATTTAGTTTAGACTGTGTGCAATATAAAACAGAGATAACAGTGGCTTCACAAAATAAGCTTCATTTTCTTCTAACATAATAAGAAATGGGATGAAATCAATCCAAGTTTACTGGTGTAACTCAACGGTTCAATTCCTGGATTGGGAAGATCCACTGGAGAAGGGATAGGCTCCCCACTCCAATATTCTTGGGCTTTCCAGGTGGGTCAGCTGGTAAAGAATCTGCCTGCAATGCAGGGGACCTGGGTTTGATCCCTGGGTGGGGAAGATCCCCTAGAGAAGGAAATGTCAGCCCACTCCAGTACTCTTGCCTAGAAAACCCCATGGACAGAGGAGGATCTTCCCCACCCAGGGATCAAACCCAGGCCTGGAGAATTCCATGTCCTGGATAGTCCATGGAGTCACAAAGAGTCAGACACAACTGAACAACTTTCACTTTCATTTGTATATTATAGGAGCATTCTAATTTGTTTCCCTACTTCCACTCCTGCTTCTGTCCAGCCCATCTTCTACTCATTTAGTAACAAGAATAGTTTCTTATTCTTGTTGTTGTTTAGTTGCTAACTTGTGTCCAAATCTTCTGCTACTCCATGAACTATAACACATCAGGTTCCTCTGTCCATGGGATTTCCCAGGCAAGAATACTATAGTGGCTTGCCATTTCCTTCTCCAGGGAATCTTCCTGACCCAGGCATCGAACCCACGTCTCTTGCGTCTCCTGCATTGCAGGCTGATTCTTTACTGCTGAGTCACTGAGGAACTTCTAAAAATGTAAATTAAACCGTATCATTCTATTAGTTAAAAATCCTCCAAAGACTACCCATTGCACTTAGAATAAAATGCAAATTCATCTCAATGTAACAGTACTGGGCTAGAGGACTACAAATGCCAAATCCCAATACTATCTCTAGTTTCTAACTGCAGAGAAGATGTCAAAATGGTTCCAGTTGCCAAAAAGATAAATTTTACTACTTAGCAGCTGTGAGCCCAAGAATGAATTCCCTATCCTGCAGTTAGTTTTCTTACGTATGATAAGAAAGTTACTTTGATTAACACTAATCACATCCTTTGAAGAGCAAAAGTTGTGTAGATCTGCTGTTAATTGACTCTTAGTACTTTTAGCTGTGTGCCTGTCTATTCCTTCACAAACTAAAAATTAATGGTAAAAGGTCAGAGTTTCATCTGTAGGTGATTTTGTTTCATCCAGCTTTTCATTGGAGTAAGCAGATGGTTGTTAGCTCTGGAAACATACTGTAGTATTGTTATATAGCTTGATCCTGAATGTGATATTGGATCTTGAGTTTAAATATTCTTAATGATGCTCATTCAAAGCATATGAGGTGCCAAACAAGTCAGTAACTTTTATTATGTTCTGAAATGCAAACTGCACCTTCTTGAAAAAGTTTATCTCTCTTCATTACTCAGAAGATAAGTTAATACAAACTGGCTAAATTATCAAAGAAACAGAAGTTGGTAAACTGCTCCTCCATGTCGTCTATGAAGAAATTAGAAGATATTTCAGAATCACTGATTAATTGTTACAAGATTTTGAAAAATTAGCAAGTAAAATAGTGTATCTATTTTATCCATCCAACATATATTTATTTGGTGTTTGTATGCTTTGTACATAAACTATTCATAACATACAACTTTGTGTAATTTATTTTCAATATTCTTATACATTTCAATCTGTGTAAAACACATTGTGCCCCCAAAATCCATATGTATAAAATTCTTCAGGCTCTAAGAATCGCATGTTTTCTCAAACAATAACTCTCATTGGTTCTTTCCTGACTTTTAGTCTCATCATCCGATAAAACACAGCCTTGTCTCCAAAATCCTTACCATCCCTAGAGTTCCTATTTGCCGTCATTGGAGATGTAATCGGCAAAGCTGGCTGTACCTAACAAACCTTTGTATCAAGTCCTGTCACTGCTCCAAAGAAGCCATTACAGTGAATAGTTTTATGAGTAGGTTGGCTCCAAAGAAGCTGAAAGACACATTATAGTTTATTGTGTCAAAAAGACTGGCAAAAAAGAGGCCCCCCAATTTGACTTTCAAATGTAGAGTGAAATCACTCCCCCAGGATTGGTAGTGTGCAAGTTAAGAGTCTTCCAAAGCACTAAGATATGAGTCATTTTATTCTAGTTTGTCAGTGACTCATCTCATCCAAAAGGGCCTGAATCAGAGCCAGGAAGAATCCCTCATTGATTGATACAACCGCTCTCCCTTCAGCCTTTGAAAATGCAAAACTTCTTTTTTAACATTCAGTCATTTGTCAAGAATTATTTAATTTGTGGCAGCCCAAAGACGCTCCCTGATAATATTCCATAGAGTTGGCCTTATTTACTATGTCTGAATTGCTCTAATTTTCTAGTACAATAAAAGCAGTCTGTTGACCCCAAAGGGCCATATATTTTCTGTGAATGCCCTCAATGAAGCACCTTAGCTTATCGTGTTAATAAAATTCTTACCTTGGAAATCTTGAGGAGATTATACAAAAGAATACGATAACGAGAGAAACACCAAAGATTCTCACTGGCAAATGCAACTGTAGGAAGATCATCTTTTTCATCCCTCCCCTTTTATACAGGAGCTAAGTGGGATTTCTGTGATGGTTCAGTGGCTAAGATTTCAGGGGACCCAGGTTTGATCCCTGGTCAGGGAACCAGATCCCACCTGCTGCAACTAAAAATTCCATGTACCACAACTAAAATCTGGTGCAGCCAAATAAAAATAAATAAATAAACATTCATTTTAAAAAGAAGAAGCTAGGTGATTGAGGAAAATTGACCCCACTTCAAGTCCAAGTGAACTCTGAGGGATCTAAGCCATTTAGGTCATTCTTGATTCAAGTATGATAATATAACTAAAACCTAAGCTAAAGAGAACATGGGATTCTACTCATATAGTTTACAGTTTAGGAGTGAGTACAAAATAAACTCTTGCAAAAGTAAGTCTCAGGATATTTATTTCATGGCTAGGAGAAGAAAATGCCTGCCTTCCCCCAGATTTATGCAAAATCTGGGGGTCATAGATACCATAGCTGGCAGCCTTGATGCAATCATGAGATAAACCAGCCTAAGAACAATTTGAATTTGCAAAGGCATGCAATGAGAGACCACAGAGACACAGGACAGGCACCTCAGTGACGTGATCTATTAATAACTGGGTTAAACTTACCCTAAAGCTCACATTTTCACAGAATTTTTCTAGCTATATAAGTGAAGAAATCTCTTACTGGTTGAGTCAAGTTTTAGAGCACTAAATTTTTGATAAGCACAAGTCACTGAGACATCTAGACAAAGACTTTAAAAAAGGAACAAAAAGTAAACAAAATATGGGGAGAATGAATGAGAGATAAAGAAGCTTTGCTGCTGCTGCTAAGTCGCTTCAGTCGTGTCCGACTCTGTGCGACCCCATAGACGGCAGCCCATCAGGCTCCCCCGCCCCTGGGATTCTCCAGGCAAGAACACTGGAGTGGGTTGCCATTTCCTTCTCCAATGCATGGAAGTGAAAAGTGAAAGTGAAGTCGCTCAGTCCTGTCCAACTCTTAGCCACCTCATGGACTGCAGCCTATCAGGCTCCTCCGTCCATGGGATTTTCCAGGCAAGAGTACTGGAGTGGGGTGCCATTTCCTTCTCCGAAAGAAGCTTTACTGATGTCCTAATGTTACCTAGTACCCCTATGAGGTTACATCTTAAACTCTGAAGATTTCTTGAAAATGTAGAGGTATAAAATGGTTAAGTTATTATACTTAATTGTGTGAGCAACAAAAATTAACTTTATAAAGTAATATAGTAATATAGTTTATTCTGAGCCCCCATTCTGCCTCATGGCAGAAAACTTAATTCCAAATAAACTTAGCCATTGCAGGAAGCTACTGAGTGAGTCCACTCAAGTTTTCCTTCCCATTCCCTCCAGAGGGGCATTAAGATTCTGGAGCACTTACATAGCCTCGCAGCACTGATGGAAAGCATTTGGTGCCTGATCATCATCATTTGTCCATGCTGACAGCTACTTGACAAACACCAACCATCTTATCTGTCTTCACAATGGTCATGCCTTCCAACTGGCACACAGGTCTCAGATCACTGGCCATAGTTCTCTGTTCTATATGCTCTAATCATGAGACCCATTTAGTTTATCCTTTCTCTGCCCTCTCTAAGCATTCCTGTGTCACAGAGAATTCAGAGATGCTTTCCTCTGCTACCCTATGGATACTGGAGAATCAAGAGTGCTAGTGCTGCCTATATAACTACCTAAAATACAAATTCCTCCCTATAAATCTTCTAGTGTTACACCCATGGACGGAGGAGCCTGATAGGCTGCAGTCCATGGGGTGGCTCGGAGTCGGACACGACTGAGCGACTTCACTTTCACTGTTCACTTTCATGCATTGGAGAAGGACATGGCAACCCACTCCAGTGTTCTTGCCTGGAGAATCCCAGGGACCGGGGAGCCTGGTGGGCTGCCGTCTATGGGGTTGCACAGAGTCGGACACGACTGAAGCGACTTAGCAGTGTTACACCAAGCTAGTGCAGGAAATCTTGTTTGCGTCCATTGACTCCTCTCTAAAAATGTGAAAAAAACATGTCCTCTTTTCTCAGATTGCCAAGGTTGCCTAGAATATTCTCATAACTAATTTGAAGTGGGAAGGGAGTAGAGAGTTTTATTGGAGATTTACCCCAATGCCAAAGACTCTTAAGCTCCCATAGACTCTCATTTCTTTACCAGTCCAAAGATTTTATCTATGGTAGATGAGGTAAACGAAATAGTGGCTCCCCGAATATGTCAATATATTAGACCATGGAACCTGTGAATATGTTACCTTACAAGGCAAAGGGGATTTTTCAAATGTGTTTAAGTTAAGAACTTTGAGATGAAAAGATTATCCAGGATTTCTGGATGGGCCAGTGTGCTCACAAGGGTCCTTATAAGAGGAAGACAAGAATCAGAGAGAGATTTAAAGATGCTATTCTGCTTCAGGTTTTGAAGACAGAGGAACAGACCATGAGCAAGAGGATAAGGCTCTAGACACTTGACATGGGAAGGAAAGATCTTCTCCTAGAGATTCCAAATGCAATGCAGCGCTGCCAACCCATTTTGGACTTTCACCCTTTATTGTAAGACAGTAAATTTGTTTTGTTCTAAGTCACCAAGTTTGTAGTGATTTGTTACAGCAGAAACAGTAGGGCAATGAGTCCTCAAAAATTCTTCCAAACTTTTCTGATTTATGACCAAAATTTATGCCTTCTGGTTGTGCTGTGATAGCAGTTCCTGGCAGTAACGAGGCTTTGTATCAGGTAGCCAAATGAGGACAGCTCCCACTGACTACCGTGAATGTGGCCGCAGAGGAGGAAAGGAGAGTGCAAATTGGCTGATATCTCACAACAGCATCTCTTCACACCGGGTAACTTAGTGAATAAACTCACGCAAGACAGGTATCCGTGACAGGGACTGTATATGTTTGTTACAATCCACAACTGCATTTCTGTATCATTTTCTACTTATTTAAGGCAAATCCATGCCTTCTCGGTTTTTGGAAAAGCTGGAAATGGGGTGCTAAATATTTCTGGATATTGAGCTGCTTGAGAACAAGTAAAACCATGGAGAGGTATAAGGTCTAATTTACAACCTCAGAAAACAAGACTAAAATGTTCATGAAGATATTTCATATATTTGGACTATAAAGAAAGCTGAGTGCCAAAGAATTGAAGCTTCTGAACTGTGGTGTTGGAAAAGACTCTTGAGAGTCCCTTGGACTGCAAGGAGATCCAACCAGTCCATCCTAAAGGAGATCAGTCCTGAATATTCATTGAAAGGACTGATGCTGAAGCTGAAATTCCAATACTTTGGCCACCTGATGTGAAGAAGTAACTCATTTGAAAAGACCCTGATGCTGGGAAAGATTGAAGGCAAGAGGAGAAGGGGACAACAGAGGATGAGATGGTTGGATGGCATCACTGACTCAATGGACATGAGTTTGAGTAAACTCCATGAGGTGGTGATGGACAGGGAGGCCTGGAGTGCTTCTGTCCATCGGGTCGCAAAGAGTCAGACATGACTAAGCAACGGAACTGAACTGATTTTATATGTTTACACTTTGACTTGTATGGATAACAGTATTTGTAACTTCAAACATTTAATTACCAGTTGGTTTACTGTGGCATCATGGTTTCCAAAAGCAACAAGAGATACTTGGTCTATGTATTCCCAATCAGCATCAGTTAGTCCTAAAACACCAGTGCCTCATCCAAAGTAACATTCTATTTTAAGCTATCAAGCAGATGTTTTATTCTAAAAAATGGTTACTTAAAGCTATAATATAGTTCAAGACCTTCTGCATCAAGGTGATTGTTTAAAAACCACATTTATGGTTACTATTAAAGATCTACTGACTATACAAAGACCCAGGAGTCTGTATGTTAGTGAGTTCTCTAAGTGATACTTAAATATATCCCAGCTTTGAAAGCACATGGCCAAAATCACAGAGAGGCTTGTGTCCCTTGTTCAAAGGATGAGACAATGTTTCCCTCAGACACTGGAGAGAAAAATAAATTTGAATGCCTAGCTTAATCTGATGAAATTTATGAATCCTAAAAGCACCGTTACTTTTATGGGTAGGTTTAACTGTTTTCACATCTAGATTAATCTCTAAAAAATGTGTGTATTGCATTCCTCACTTGATTAAATTACAAAATGCTCTTTCTCTTCCAGAGTTTATAAAAAGGATAAAGCTAAGCTAGGGTTGCAGGGTTTGCTTTTCCTTTTCTTAGAATTTCAAATTTAAAATGTCCACATTTTTCTCAGTTTGTCCCCATCACAGAGCCAGCCGTAGCAGTGGGGTTCCTCACACTAGCACTAAGTGGCCCCCATTTTTCAGAGAATGGTGTGCCCTGGCTCTGGGGAGAGTTCTGGCTTTGTCTGGAGTCAGCCTGGGCACAGGCTGCTTGTGATGCAAGCCCTTCCATCAATACAACACTAGCAAAACCATGGAAAATTTCGAGGTCTCAATCACTCACAGGAAATGAAACTAAACTGTTCATCCTTCCATCATGGCAAGTAGCGGGCAGAACTCATCAGCAGTTCTTGAAAATGCCAGGCCTAGCAAATTATCCCTTGAGGTGAACATATCCCAGCTTGCCAGGATTTCATTGGCCTCCTTTCTGAGGAAAGGAACAACTATGGGTGCAATTAATTCGTTTTTATAAAGTATCTCTTTCTACTAGCATAAGTACATTGAGGCACGGCAGGCCCCAGAGAATCCTTTCTGATTTGAACTTTCTAATTGACTTACTTTACATTTCTTGTCTCCACTCTTCCATCTCTCACGATACTTTTCATTGATTAACTGTAGATTAAATTCTTTACTTCGTATACGTATGAGGGGAGAAAATCACTTAGTCTTCTGAATTCGTCTTCTGAAATTGGGTCTTTGACAATGCAGCATTCATTAAACAAAGCAATGAGCTATTGTGGTGGTTTGATTTTGTGTTGTTTCTGGTAATACCTAGAACTGTATCTCAAGGTCTTTAAAATGCAAAGATAAAGGTCATGCTCAACCTGGCATAACGCAGGCTGGTCCTCTGCTCCTAGCTGTCCTCAGCAGACACTTCCTCCCTAGATGTTACTCACATTCTTGTCTTCACAACTTAGCCTCACCAACACTGCTGTGTCAAAGGCTCCGTGAGATGTCTTGTTTCTGTTCTACAAACTCCAATCCTGTATTTTCTACTCATTATTCTACCAGGTAGCAAAGCCAAGATCACCCCAAACACAACAATCTAAATGCTCACCACTATCCCCTCAACACCCCCAAATAGTCATTGCTTCCATGTAAAATTCTAGACTTCAACATTCAACAGGAATATGAAAGTCATGGATACAAGCCACATATGTGAGTCAAGTATGTAATTTTAAATATTATATTGAATATATACACATTGAGGTAAAAATAAATAAGTGAAATTAATTTTCATAATATATGTGTAATAATATATAATTAATAATACATCTTTTTAACTGTATCAAAAGTATTATTGTTATTTTAATATGTCATCAGTATAAAATTATTAACGAGATGCTTTGCATTGTTTTGTTCATATTAAGTCTTCAAAATCTGATGTGTGTTTTATGCTTGGAGCATATCTTATTGTGACTAGTGGCTATCATATTGGACAGCACAGTTGTAGACTCATTAAACTGTGATTAAAGGTTATTCTCTTCTCAAGGCTCATTCAAAGCAGCCTCTCTTTCCAGTTTTAGTATCTGTTCCTACTCAAACATCCAATGCTTCACTTAGAGTTCTGCCATCAGCACTTCCTGATCATTCTCACTTTTTGTCTCTGTTGGTGCCACTCTGTATACATAGAATCCCATTCCTCTTCTCTGCCCTTCAAAGTCTTACTCACATTTCATGGTCTCTCTGCTTCCAAAATATGTATTTCCAAAATATATATTTCTGTTAGGTAACATGAAATTCATATTCTTATAAATAGCCCTTCAGGTTTCTATTTTCCTCTATGTTTTCTGCAAACTGTCATTTTTACCTATTCCTTCAGTTCAGTTCAGTTCTGTTCAGTCGCTCAGTCGTGTCTGACTCTTTGCTACCCCAAGGACTGCAGCATGCCAGGCCTCCCTGTCCATCACCAATTCCCGGAGTTTACGCAAACTCTTGTCCATCGCATTGGTGATGCTATCCAATCATCTCATCCTCTGTCGCCCCCTTCTCCTCCTGCCTTCAATCTTTCCCAGCATCAGGATCTTTTCTAATGAGTCAGTTCTTCGCATCAGGTGGCCAAATACCTATCCTTGGTAACTAGAAGTTTCCTTAGCATGATAAGTAGCTCTGCACAAGTAGGAGATCAGTCTGGTCCTGTTTATATTTTAGTGGCTGAAGCACAGAAACAAACTCAGTAGCTACTGCAAGAAAATAATTTAGGGATCAGAAGCTCTATTACTGTTAGACAGCAGTCATTTATAACACAGGCATCTGCTGACTCCTTGACAGATGATTTATTGGCCATTGAGTCTTTCAATCCTGAACTCAACCACCTATTCTATCAGTAATTAATTATTGAGGTCTTTTTCTCTTTGATGCACGAGCTTCATCATCTGGGTATTGAATAAACATTCACATTTGCTATGAACATCTAATTGTTTCCTCCCTGTTCCAAAATCCCCCAAACCCCCCAAATGTCTTAAAATATTCTATCAAAAGTTTTTATCCAAAAATTAAAAAAATAATTTTAAAAGCAACTTTTTCCAAAGATTGAAAGACCATGCCAGATTATTTCTTATTCAGTTGAATAACAACTCTTTACTCAAAAAAAAAAAAACACAGAAAATGGGCATTTTAAAATAAGTAATTAACCTCCAATTAAAATAAATAAATTCATGTTTTTAAATAAATAAAAATAAAAATAAACTAATTAAATATTTTAAAAAATAAAATAAGTGAGCTTCAAATTAAATAATCATATTCTCTTTTATGAAAACACAAAACATAAGTATGTGACTTGTTAATATAAACATTGAAGCCTTTTATTTCCCCTAAAGCATCACAAATATACTCTGTCAATACCACAGTATTAAAACATTGTTCAATTTCCTTATGTTTAAATTTTGGTCAAATTTCATCTGTGGACACTAATAGAATGCAATACCCAAAAAAAAACTATAAATTATGTGGACAATATTTTCTTTGAGAATTTATAACAGTTATACAGTGGAATTCCATGTCTCAATATGATTTATCTTAAGAATTATGGAACTATAGGACAAATAACATAGATGATCATGTCTCTGTGTGTGTGTGTGTGTGTGTGTGTGTGTGTGTGTCGCTTAGTCATGTGCAACTCTTTGCAACCCCACAGAATACCAGAGGTCAAATGAAGACCCACTACAATGAAATATATCCAAAGCTTTAGATATTATGACTATACAATAAGGAAAGTTCTTGTCACAGTTTCCAATCTGTAAAAGACCTCTCAAAACATAAAAATATAGCTTATTTAAAGTTAAGCAAATGTATAAAATTACAGCCAGATGATTACAAAGCCGTATTTGGTTTGTAATGGCACAGAAAGAATCCTGCCCAGAACTGTATAAAAGAAAACATTACACGGTAACAGATTAAATGTCCAAGTTGGCGACTGATTAGACAAACATACAGTGAACACATACGTTCTAAAAAGGATGTTGAATACCTATGTGTCCTGACATGAAGAAATTGCTACTACATATGACTGAATAGGAAAAATTTAGAAAACAACATATTAGCATAATTTCACGGATGTGAAATTGATTCTGTAGTTGGTACAAACTTCACAGTCAAAAGCAAAATCTATACAAGTGTATAACTTTTTTTTTCTTTATTTCTGAGTTTTCAAAGCCCCATATCCTCTCAGTAGTATAAAACTTAAATTTGCCAATTCATGTTAAACTCAGTTATTTTCCATTTAAAATTTATTTGGGGAGGGGTACTACGAACAAAGCTAGTAGAGGTGATGGAATTCCAGTTGAGCTATTTCAAATCCTGAAAGATGATGCTGTGAAAGTGCTGCACTCAATATGCCAGCAAATTTGGAAAACTCAGCAGTGGCCACAGGACTGGAAGAGGTCAGTTTTCATTCCAATCCCAAAGAAAGGCAATGCCAAAGAAGGCTCAAACTACCGCACAATTGCACTCATCTCACACGCTAGTAAAGTAATGCTCAAAGTTCTCCAAGCCAGCCTTCAGCAATACGTGAACCGTGAACGTCCAGAGGTTCAATCTGATTTTAGAAAAGGCAGAGGAACCAGAGATCAAAAAGCCAACATCTGCTGGATCATGGAAAAAGGAAGAGTTCCAGAAAAACATTTACTTCTGCTTGATCAACTATGCCAAAGCCTTTGTCTGTGTAGATCACAAGAAACTGTGGAAAATTCTGAAAGAGATGGGAATACTAGATCACCTGACCTGCCTCTTGAGAAACCTATATGCAGGTCAGGAAGTAACAGTTAGAACTGGACATGGAACCACAGACTGGTTCCAAATAAGAAAAGGAGTACATCAAGGCTGTATATTGTCACCCTGCTTATTTAACTTCTATGCAGAGTACATCATGAGAAACACTGGGCTGGAAGAAGCACAAGCTGGAATCAAGATTGCCGGGAGAAATATCAAGAACCTCAGATATGCAGATGACACCACCCTTATGGCACAAAGTGAAGAGGGACTAAAAAGCCTCTTGATGAAAGTGAAAGAGGAGAGTGAAAAAGTTGGCTTAAAGCTTAACATTCAGAAAACAAAGATCATGGCATCTGATACCATCACTTCATGGGAAATAGATGGGGAAACAGTGAAAACAATGTCAGAGTTTATTTTTGGGGGGCTCCAAAATCACTGCAGACGGTGATTACAGCCATGAAATTAAAAGACACTTACTCCTTGGAAGGAAAGTTATGACCAATTTAGACAGCATATTCAAAAGCAGAGATATTACTTTGCCAACAAAGGTCCATCTAGTCCAGGCTATGATTTTTCCAGTAGTCATGTATGGGTGTGAGAGTTGGATTGTGAAGAAAGCTGAGTGCTGAAGAACTTATGCTTTTGAACTGTGGTGTTGGAGAAGACTCTTGAGAGTCCCTTGGACTGCAAAGAGATCCAACTAGCCCATCGTAAAGGAGATTAGTCCTGGATATTCATTGGAAGGACTGATGCTAGGCTGAAACTCCAATACTTTGGCCCCCTCATGAGAAGAGTTCTCATTGGAAAAGACCGTGATGCTGGGAGAGATTGGGGGCAGGAGGAGAAGGGGATGACAGAGGATGAGAAGGCTGGATGACATCACCGACTCGATGGACATGAGTTTGAGTGAACTCTGGGAGTTGGTGATGGACAGGGAGGCCTGGCGTGCTGCAATTCATGGGGCTGCGAAGAGTTGGACACGACTGAGCGACTGAACTGAAATGAACTGAACTGAACAGAATATATTCAATTACTTCAGCAATCAAAAATTCCCACTTCCCCTCTCCCGCCCATCACTCCATCTTTACGTTCCCTTTTGCTGTGGGTGATCAAAGCTCTCAGAGAGCTTCTTTGGCATCCTCAGACTAGAGGGAGTTGTGTGTACCATCAGGATAGTTCAGTTCAGTTCAGGTCAGTCACTCAGTCGTGTCTGACTCTGCAACCCCATGAATCGCAGCACGCCAGGCCTCCCTGTTCATCACCATCTCCCGGAGTTCACTCAGACTCACATTCATCGAGTCCGTGATGCCATCCAGCCATCTCATCCTCGGTCGTCCCCTTCTCCTCTTGCCCCCAATCCCTCCCAGCATCAGAGTCTTTTCCAATGAGTCAACTCTTCACATCAGGTGTCCAAAGTACTGGAGTTTCAGCTTTAGCATCATTCCTTCCAAAGAAATCCCAGGGTTGATCTTCAGAATAGACTGGTTGGATCTCCTTGCAGTCCAAAGGACTCTTAAGAGTCTTCTTCAACACCACAGTTCAAAAGCATCAATTCTTTGGTGCTCAGCCTTCTTCACAGTCCAACTCTCACATTCATACATGACCAATGGAAAAACCATAGCCTTGACTAGACGGACCTTAGTCAGCAAAGTAATGTCTCTGCTTTTGAATATACTATCTAGGTTGGTCATAACTTTTCTTCCAAGGAGTAAGCGTCTTTTAATTTCATGGCTGCAATCACCATCTGCAGTGATTTTGGAGCCCAAAACAATAAAGGGCACCGACACTGTTTCCACTGTTCCCCCATCTATTTCCCATGAAGTGATGGGACCAGATGCCATGATCTTCATTTTGTGAATGTTCAGCTTTAAGCCAACTTTTTCGCTCTTCTCTTTCACTTTCATCAAGAGACTTTTTAGCTCCTCTTCACTTTTTGCCATAAGGGTGGTGTCATCTGCATATCTGAGGTTCTTGATATTTCTCCCGGCAATCTTGATTCCAGCTTGTGCTTCTTCCAGTCCAGCGTTTCTCATGATGTACTCTGCATAGAAGTTAAATAAGCAGGGTGACAATATACAGCTTTGACAGACTCCTTTTCCTATTTGGAACCAGTCTGTTTTTCCATGTCCAGTTCTAACTGTTACTTCCTGACCTGCATATAGGTTTCTCAAGAGGCAGGTCAGGTGATCTGGTATTCCCATCTCTTTCAGAATTTTCCACAGTTTCTTGTGATCCACACAGTCAAAGGCTTTGGCATAGTCAATAAAGCAGAAATACATGTTTTTCTGGAACTCTTCCTTTTTCCATGATCCAGCCCATGTTGGCAATTTGATCTCTGGTTCCTCTGCCTTTCCTAAAACCAGCTTGAACATCAGGGAGTTCACAGTTCACATATTGCTGAAGGCTGGCTTGGAGAATTTTGAGCATTACTTTACTAGCGTGTGAGTTGAGTGCAATGGTGGTTTGAGCATTCTTTGGCATTGCAATTCTTTGGAATTGGAATGAAAACTGACCTTTTCCAGTCCTGTGGCCACTGCTGAGTTTTCCAAATTGGCTGACATATTGAGTGCAGCACTTTCACAGCATCATCTTTCAGGATTTGAAACAGCTCAACTGGAATTCCATCACCTACACTAGCTTTGTTCACAGTGATGCTTTCTAAGGCCCACTTGACTTCACTTTCCAAGATGTCTGGCTCTAGATGAATGATCAGATCATCATGATTATCTGGATCGTGAAGATCTTTTTTGTATAGTTCTTCTGTGTATTCTTGCCACCTCTTCTTAATATCTTCTGCTTCTGTTAGGTCCAGACCATTTCTGTCCTTTATTGAGCCCATCTTTGCATGAAATGTTCCCTTGGTATCTCTAATTTTCTTGGAGAGATCTCTAGTCTTTCCCATTCTGTTGTTTTCCTCTATTTCTTTGCATTGATCGCTGAAGAAGGCTTTGTTATCTCTTCTTGCCATTCTTTGGAACTCTGCATTCAGATGCTTATAACTTTCCTTTTCTCCTTTGCCTTTCGCCTCTCTTCTTTTCACAGCTATTTCGAAGGCCTCCCCTGACAGCCATTTTGCTTTTTTGCATGTCTTTTCCATGGGGATGGTCTTGATCCCTGTCTCCTGTACAGTGTCACGAACCTCAGTCCATAGTTCATCAGGCATCCTATCTATCTGATTAAGGCCCTTAAATCTATTTCTCATGTCCACTGTATAATCATAAGGGATTTGATTTAGGTCATACCTGAATGGTCTAGTGGTTTTCCCTACTTTCTTCAATTTAAGTCTGAATTTGGCAATAAGGAGTTCATGATCTGAGCCACAGTCAGCTCCTGGTCTTGTTTTTGTTGACTGTATAGAGCTTCTCCAACTTTGGCTGCATAAAATATAATCCATCTGATTTCGGTGTTGACCATCTGGTGATGTCCATGTGTAAAGTTCTCTTGTGTTGTTGGAAGAGGGTGTTTGCTATGACCAGTGCATTTTCTTGGCAAAACTCTATTAGTCTTTGCCCTGCTTCATTCCTCATTCCAAGGCCAAATTTTCCTGTTACTCCAGGTGTTTCTTGACTTCCTACTTTTGCATTCCAGTCCCCTATAATGAAAAGGACATCTTTTTTGGGTGTTAGTTCTAAAAGGTTTTGTAGGTCTTCATAAAACCGTTCAACTTCAGCTTCTTCAGCATTACTGGTTGGGGCATAGATTTGGATAACTGGGATATTGAATGGTTTGCCTTGGAGACGAACAGAGATCATTCTGTCGTTTTTGAGATTGCATCCAAGTACTGAATTTTGGACTCTTTTGTTGACCATGATGGCTACTCCATTTCTTCTGAGGGATTCCTGCCGCAGTAGTAGGTATAATGGTCTTCTGAGTTAAATTCACCCATTCCAGTCCATTTTAGTTCGTGATTCTTAGAATGTCGACGTTCTCTCTTGCCATCTCTTGTTTGACCACTTACAATTTGCCTTGATTCATGCACCTGACATTCCAGGTTCCTATGCAATATTGCTCTTTATAGCATCAGATCTTGCTTCTATCACCAGTCACATCCACAACTGGGTATTGTTTTTGCTTTGGCTCCATCCCTTCATTCTTTCTGGAGTTATTTCTCCACTGATCTCCAGTAGCATATTGGGCACCTACTGACCTGGGGAGTTCCTCTTTCGGTATCCTATCATTTTGCCTTTTCATTCTATTCATGGGGTTCTCAAGGCAAGAATACTGAAGTGGCTTGCCATTCCCTTCTCCAGTGGACCACGCTCTGTCAGGATAAGCATCTGTCTATTCTGGCTTCTACTGATGTGCACAGCCCACACCAGCCTTCACTCTCCCACACACTGTCCTGTCTCATCATTCTCTCTGCCTTTTAGGCATCAGGTCTGCCCCTTCCTTATTCTTACCATGGGACCTCTCCAGGACTGTGGAATCCTGGTCACTTCTACATCCCTCTTGGGAACATGTGATACACTTGATTTCCTCTCATATTTGGGTGGGTGGAAGGGTAGAGGGCTCCTGAAGTAGCTCTCAAGCCACTGACAAGACAGCTTATTCAGTCACTGATACTAGTTATCATGCTGGAGGCAAAGATGCTGCACAAAAGTGGCAGATTCCACTAGCTTCATAAAAAGCTAAATAATTGTTTCTCTGCTATCGTATCTCCCCTCTCTGCTACCACACAGAGCACCTTCCCCATAGTAATCAGCTGTGGGTGGACAAGTTGCTAGGTCTCTGCTCAGAGAACCAATGCCATCTTAATTCTCTGCTTTTTACTACAGCTGATTCCTTCATCTCTTATAGGAGAGGATATGGATAAAATACTCTTTTTTCTCTTTGTAATAAGCAGAGAACCTGGGTTTAAGGCTGAGAAGCTGGCTTTTGAGTGATATTCAAAACTCTTTAAGAAGCCAGTATCTGAAGATGGGCCATGCCACCAAATGAAGTTTCAATGTAAATATTTTTCCAAAATATCATGATCCTTGTACCTACACTCTGCTATGTTTGAATGGATAACCAACAAGATCCTACTGTATAGCACTGGGAACTCTGCTCAATGTTACAGGACAGCCTAGATGTGAGGGGAGTTTGGGAGAGAATGGATACATGTATATGTTTGGCTGAGTCCCTTTGCTGTCTACCTAAAACTATCACAACTATTAACATTGTTAATTGGCTATACTCTGATATAAAATAAAAAGTTCTTAAAAATTTATGGTCCTTATCTATCACTGCCATATACACAAAAGGAGAAAAGAAGCATTTAGCTAACTCTTCTCCTATGTTCATCTAAGAATGAATATTCAGATTCTGTAGGCTGTTGACATTATTTGAAATCTCACTCAATTAAATCATTGCGGGGTTTTATGGTTTTCCACTTCATATTGTTGAAGTACCAGAAGTCACAGAACTTTGTGGCTAGAGGTCAAAACACTGGCAACAGAGAGATGTAGGTGTTAATGTTGTCTGTACCAAATATAATAATGGCTTGGTCTTGGACAAACATCCTCCAAATCATTTTAAAATTCTATAATAAAATAAATGTAAAGCACTAAATATGCAGACAATAGAAGATTCTCAATAAAAATTAGCTACTGGGCTGAGAACTCTAAGACCAACAACTGCTTGCTCCCATCAGCTCTCCTCTGAGTATCATTATGGGGCTACCTTCTCCCAGAATTGTGATGTTTCTTGAAAATAACAAAGGGCCCTTTTATACTCTACCCTTGCAGGAAACCATGGAAATAAATCCCTAACACTACCTGGTCAGATGGATTTGGTCTGGTCCTGAATTTGAGCAAATTACTGAACATTTTTGAAACTTATCAGCAAAATAGGAATACAATTACCTGTATTCAAGAGTATACCAGAAACAATCTATAAATAGTACAATGCTAACCTATAGGAGATGCACCAGTTTTATTTTATAGAAAATGCACCATGTTATTTCTTCACAAGCATTATGAAATGTGGGTCTCTTAATTCTCTGATCTTAGTGCTACTGTTTCTAAATTTTCTAGGTATTATAATAAATAAAAAGTATTTGATCTTCTCAATCACATGGGGGAATATATTCCCCAATCTAAACATGTACTGACAAGTAGTACGGAATAGAGCAACCACACACACACACACAAATAGTCTAAAAATCAAGGAAACATGAGACACAATTGATATGTCAAAACTCATCAACTGCTTTAAAATATTCAAATAATATAAGTTCTTAAGTGCTTTCCATAGTATTTTTCTTGGGTTTTAAGATAGCATTAAATAGAAGTTGTTCATTATTTCCATCTGAAACAATAATAAAGAAGACGATTATTAACTTTCTATAGCATGAAATACTATCTTAGTAGCAAAGACTGTAAAGGGTTGCTCTTCACCTTTTCAACATAAACATTGTCTTATAAAATCAACATAACAATGAAATAATTGCATTTTTAAGATCACTAAGTAAACTATTATTTGAACCAATGCTAAGTGTATTTTATGAATACGCTTTAGGTAAACTGGCAGCCTCAAAGAACAGTTTATGACAACCAGCCAATTCAATTCCTTTTTTAAGGCAGCTATGTATTTTCTCTAATACAAAGTGGGCTGTTTCAACCTTTTAATTTATTCTGAATCTTGGCTTTGATGAAGGTTTATACTGGCAGGAAACCAAACTGCATTTTTAGGATGTGTTTTAATGTATCTATTCTCTGCCTTTAATCAGAAATATAGTTGCTATGGCAAGAAAAATGGTACAACCTCCATTTTTTTAATCTTTTTGATACTTGCTCTTACTGGAAAATCTTAGTTAATATATTCAGCATCAGGAAGTATTATAATCTAATTTACTTCTCAATTTAGTTCAGTTGCTCAGTAGTGTCCAACTCTGTGACCCCATGGACTGCAGCACGCCAGGCTTCCCTGTCCATCACTAACTCCTGGAGTTTACTCAAACTCATGTCTATCAAGCCAGTGATGCCATCCAACCATCTCATCCTCTGTCGCCCCCTTCTCCTGTTCCCAATGCTTCCCAGCATCAGGGTCTTTTCCAATGAGTCAGTGGCCAAAGTATTGGAGCTTCAGCTTCAACATCAGTCCTTCCAATCAATATTCAGGACTGATCTCCTTTAGGATGGACTGGTTGGATCTCCTTGCAGTCCAAGGGACTCTCAAGAGTCTTCTCCAACACCACAGTTCGAAAGCATCAAGTTTTCGGTGCTCAGCTTTCTTTATAGGGACGGTAAAATATCAAATAATTCAGTCCCTAAGAACTTACATTTTCTATCAAAGATAACTACTGTCAAGAAAGGAGGGCAGCAATCTTAGAATCCTGTAAGTGCCAGATGCTTTGGTTTGCTGGGCTGCAGGGTTTTAGCCCCAGCTACTAAGCTCTGCCATAGGAATAGGAAAGCAGCCACAGATAACATGCAAATAAATGGGTGTGCCTGCGTTCCAATCAAACTTTGTTTACAAAAATGAGGATGACCAGGATTTGGGATACAGCCAGCAGATGCTTAATATAGAAGATGTATCATATTCAAAATACACAAAATACAACTCACTGTACAGAATATACAGTGTGGAATTTTGAGATTTAATTATACTAAGTTCCAAACACCTATGAAGTATATTCTATATCCAAGATTCATTGTTAGGTGTTACAAACGTATAACAGTACAGTAAGACCAAATTCTTAACTTCAAGAAGCCCATTATTTTCCTGGGAAGACAAGATTTGAATTGAATAAATTGAGAGTAATACTAGACATTATGTAATGAAGTCCTAGATGGATAGGCTTAAATTAAGCTCAGGTCTTTTAGACTCCACTGGGGATACACATTCATTTAATAAATTCTATCTAAATAAATTAAGAGTGAATAACCTTATTATCTTTGGAAAAGAAATTTGGTACTTTAATAGTTAGCTTGATATGCAGAATTACATTTTATTCTATATATCTATTTCTTGATATTTTGCAATAACATAAATATTTAAAAGTCTATATTTATTCTATGGGCCCAACAAAGAAGCATGCAAAAAATTTAAAATTGACTTTGAAGTTGTTAAGAAAAGATAGAAATTTTGACCCTACCAACTTTTCAGAAATTTGTAATTCATCCTTTCAAATTAGCTAGTCCAGGGCCCTAAACATGAGAGATAACCATTAGCAAGTAAGGAGAATAAGATTTTTTTTTTTAAGAAGAAGTAAAAGGAAATCTGAAGATATATTCATTGAGCCTGCTATCAGAGTCCTTGTTAATTTGCAAAGAAATTTTTAGTTAAATATTTTGGGTTTGAAAACAGCATTTTTTAAAAAAGGGTCCAAGATCATATGAATTTTTAAACTGCTGGTCTTTGATAAAAATCACTGCTTTTAAGAAGAGTATTTAAAGCCATATCTCAAGGAAAGTATTGCTGCCAGGGACTTTTAACAGGAGCTAACAAACCCTTTCTCTCAACCACAAGGTTGGCATGGCTTATCAAAACAGGAAAAATCCCTAGTGATCTGTTCTCCATTTTCATCTTCAAAGTACTCACTATACATAGCCTGTCCTATCTCATGCAAAAATATTTTGAATTTACTTCCTAAAGTCAGACTTAGGGAACTATAGAGAACTATATCATAGCTTTTAAAAAGGTACTTCAAGGCAGCAGAGCATTGAACAGTTTAAATAATCATCTGAAGATAACCAATGAAAGAGGTCTCAGTGTCAAATGGCCTTTTGATGTTTGCTTAATGCTAACACCTATGCCACCACTCATTTCCCCATTGGTTCCTGACAGTTCTGAACAGTCTTGCTAAGATATTTCCTTGCTTATTTCTTCTGGATACCCTTCTCAGGATTTTCTGTTCACCCTCCTAACTTGCTGACCTCCATGGAGGAAACTCACTTGCTCATGGTTGATTATGCAAAACAGGCCATCACAGATTTGTAGATGGCAGGTATAGCAATAGATAGAAAGTCCTAAAGATGCTACCATAAAAATACTAGAGCTAATCAATGAATTTTCAGATTACAAAATTAATAAATAGAAATCTCTTGCATTTCTACACACTAACAGCAAAAAAATCGGAAAGAGAAGTTAAGGAAACAGTCACATTTGCCATTGCATCAAAAAGAATAAAATACCTTGGAATAAGCCTACCTAAGAAGGAAAAGACCTGTACTCTGAAAACTATAAGATGCTGATGAAAGAAATCGAAAGTAACATAAACAGGTTGGAAAGATATTGCGTGTGTTAGGATTGGGAGAATCAACCATCAATACCCAAGGCAATTTACAGATTCAATGCAATCTTCATCAAATTACCAACAGCATTTTTCACAGAACAAGGACAAAGACTTAAAATTTGTATAGAAACACAAAAGACACCAAATAGCCAAACTGATCTTGAGCAAGGAAAATGAAACTACAGGAATCAGGCTCCCTGATTTCAGACTAGACTAGCTTTTCCTGTTTGCATTTAAAACAGTTCTGGAAAAGACATGAACCATCAATTTTTAACAACAGAAAAAAAGAAAAGCTAAATAATCAAGGTGGGCCAGTATTCTGTGTCTGCTTTGCTTTCTCAGATTCTGTGAAAAATGGTAGCTACCTTGGGTCTACAGTTTGAGCTTCTGTCCCCAGAAGTACACAATAGGATCATTGTGTTCTGTAGCAATATAAGTTCAGTTATCTTTTTCCAAAATAAAAAAAAAAAAAAAGAATCAGCTTATGGACACGGGGAAAGGGGAGGAGAGAGTGAGATGTATGGAGAGAGTAATATGGAAACTTACACTACCATCTGTAAAATAGATAACCAAGGGGAATTTGCGGTATGTCTCAGGAAACACAAGCAGGGTCTCTGTATCAACCTAGAGGGGTGGGATGGGGAGGGAGAGGGGAGGGAGGTTCAAGAGGGAGGGGATATATGTATACCTATGGCTGTTTCATGAGGTTTAACAAAACACAACAAAATTCTGTAAGGCAAATATCCTTCAATTATTGAAAGTAATTAGCCTCCAATTAAAATAAATAAATTTATATCAAAAAAATAAAACCAATGAATATTTATGCAGAAAAAAATAATAAATAAATAAATTTTTTAAAAAGAATCAGCTTTCCTCTTTTAAAGTTGATTCTTATTGGTGACTGATTGCTTTCCAAGATACTTTGTTCTTCCAAATAATATTGAGATAATCCTGAAAACAGCCCCAATACTTACCAACTACAAGCACACCTCGGAGACACTGCAGATTCGGTTCCGACCACTGCAATAAAGGGAGTCACCTGAGTTGTTTGGCTTCCCAGTGCATATCAAAATTATATTTACACTCTAGTATAGTCTATTAAATGTGTAATAACATTGCCTAAAAAAAAAAAAAGTACATACTTTAAAAATATTTTATTGCTAAAGAAATGCTAGCCACTATCTGAGCCTTCAGCAAGTCTTAATCTTTTTGAATTATTAACATTAAAGATTCCTGATCATAGATAACTATAACAAATATAATAATAATGAAAACATTTGAAATATTGTGAGAACTATCAAAATGTGACACAGAGACATAAAATGAACAAATGCTTTGGGGAAAAAATGGTGCCAAGAGACTTGCTCAACTCAGGGTTGCCAGAAATCTATTTGGGACAAAAAAAAAAAAAGAAACTGGTACCTGTGAAGCAAAATAACGTGCAACATAATGAGGTGTGCCTGTAGACTTGTTTTTATATACCCTTAAATTTATAACTAATTTGAATAAAGTGAAATATCTTTCATTTGTGCTTTTTGGAATCCAAGTGTCCATGGAAAGCAGCTGCTCTTTCACGGAGTATCAGAGTAGCAGAGTTAGGCTTTGAGTGCCTCTCTGATAATAAAGGCATTTTTCCATATTTCATATTTCTACATTTGTATCTTGTCTCCCTTTATGACTCCAAATATGTCATTTTCAATCTTCAACAGAATCTTTTTAGGTACAGTGATAGAGAACAAGCACAAAATATGAAGAATGGACATTGCTTCCTGAATAAGCTAATAAGATTATTTGAGAAGAAAAATTCACAACATAAAAATATGGGAAAATAAGATCTAACAGAAGTCTTGTTTTTCAGTGTCTTATTAGAGGCAGTGTGATATAGAGAGAGAAAGGGGGCTGTGGAAGCGTAGATAAAATTTTTAAAAGTAGGTTTCTTCATTGGTAACCACAACCTTTGGCAAAGTAACAAACCTATTTAACCTCAATTTTCTCACTTGTAAATTTGGAGTAAAAATAATCTACCTGAGAGGATTGTTTCAGGGATGAGTAATTTTGGCTAGTGCTTTTGATCCCTGGATCAGGAAGTTCCCCTGAAGTAGGAAATGGCAAACCAGTCCAGAATTCTTGCCTGGAATATTCCATGGACAGAGGAGCTTGGCAGGCTACAGTCCATTGGGTCGCAAACAGTCAGACATAACTGAACAACTGAGCACACACACATTGCACATAGTCTCCAAGACTGTTACTAATACTATTAGCAACATCTGAAAAGTAAACTGTAAGAGTAGGACCCTGGCCTCTGCCACTCTAGCTGGGTAAAGACATCTCCAAAGCAACCCCCTCTAGGTTTCTGAGGATTAATTGCAAGTGACTCTTGAAAGGAAAATGGTCTCCTTCCCCAAAACTCCTCAAAACCATCCTCCAAAATATACTAACGAAACTCTTTTTACTTAAGTGTACTATAAATTTCTAAAGGTCAACCAGAATGATATACAGCTCCTGGTTCCAGCTATGAGGCAAGCCAAAATAATAAAATCATAGCCAGCTGTGTATATCTAAATTCTGAAGAAGTGTTAGTTATATATACTTTTGTATTTACAATTTCAATGTCAAGATAAATTATTTGTTCTAACTGTTCTGAAGAAAAATTGGTACTGTTCTAGCATGAGGGGCTTTGTTATTAATTTATATAATAAGTCGTTAAATCTCAGCATAATTTCTTGTCAGCATCTAAGCTAATCTTTTTCTATGCACATTTTGAACGCTCTTTATGTAAATACTTATTCGGCCAGATATAATAATTGGGATGGATTTTTAGACTTAAAACGATTACTGCCACTCTGCAAGACAAGGCTTTTGGCCTCCTTCTCTATTACTTGTCACACATCCTGATATTTCACTCTCAAAAGGTCATCCTAGAAGGAAGGAGGCCTGAACAGTGTGTTGCCTAAGATAGGTAGAGAGACGCTTGCGAAGAGATTCAACATGGGAAGCCTGTTGAGAACTTACAACCTCAGTAAGTGAGCAGTTGCTGCCTCATCTGGAAGGCATTACCTTAACAAGTTGCCTCTTTAATTTACCTTTTTCTTTTCTCCTTTTCACAATTCATTATGCCTGACAATGAGAACATAAATAAAAAGTCAAACTCTGTAGGGAGACAACATCACAATCAAAAATGTAAACACAATGAACCTGGGAAATGCAAATGTAACGTACAACCGTAATGTAAATTAAAGAGTGTTCTGCAAACTAATAAATATAAAATGCAGAACTTAATTCCACCAAGGAAACTAAAGCAAATGTATATTGATTATTAGACTTTTATGTCATAAATCATAAGCTAAATATGCCATCAAATTAGATGATCACAACACATGGCACATCTGATTCATGAGCTAAAAGTTCTGAAGTGTCTTTCATTATTTTAATATGTAAACAACAACAATTAAGATTTATTTAATGCTTACTATCTATAGCGTGCTGGAGCTGGGTCACATAGGAGAGAGAACACCAATCGTGCATGTCTCTTTCCAACTGAGCATCTGGTGATGTCATCTTGAGGGCATTTACTCCATGATGGAAATATTTACATTATAGAAATTGGCAAACACTACATCAGAACTTCTTTTTGCAGAGCCAGTTGTTAACATTTCTCAGCACACCACTACCTACTAGGAGCTATTCTAAACACTTTACATTAACTCTGAAAACGGTGATATGACAGATTCTATTATTTATTCCTAATATGCAGAGAGAAACAATAGAGAGATTAGAGTTTTCCCAACTTGAGACAATCTACAAATAACAGAGTCATGATCTAAATGAATGCTATTTCACAGCCAAAACTCAATCATTTCTCTCTGTTACCTTATTTGTCTACATCAGGTTCAACTTAATGATTTCTTACTTTGAAGGATTTCATTATTATCCATGTGTTACTGAACTGGAATGTTCACCCATCAGCATTTTGAATTCATTTCATTGTAATAAAATTATTGAATGTTAAAAACAGATATTTACCTTCCCCGTGTGTAATTCTGCTATTAGACAAATTTCATTTCATTAAACCTTTCTTATTTAACAGAAATTGTAATTGCATTATAAAAAGCAAAGTAGTTATGGTATGAGTTGACCTCCACTCAGTTTCAAATCAGTAAATGAAGGAACCATTTGCATGCTAATGAACAGCAAAAGGAGAGTGAAAAAGTTAGCTTAAAACTCAACATTCAGAAAACAAAGATCATGACATCAAGTCCCATCACTTCATGGGAAACAGATGGGGAAACAGTGGCAGACTATTTTGGGGGGCTCCAAAATCACTGCAGATGGTGACTGCAGCCATGAAATTAAAAGACTTTTACTCCTTGGAAGAAAAGTTATGACCAACTTAGACAGCATATGCAAAAGCAGAGACATTACTTTGCCAACAAAGGTCCGTCTAGTTAAGGCTATGGTTTTTCCAGTAGTCATGCATGACTGTGAGAGTCGGAATATAAAGAAAGCTGAGCACAGAAGAATTGATACTTTTGAACTGTGGTATTGGAGAAGACTCTTGAGAGTCCCTTGGACTGCAAGGAGATCCAACCAGTCTATCCTAAAGGAAATCAGTCCTGAATATTCATTGGAAAGACTAACGTTGAAGCTGAAATTCCTCTTCCAAGGAGTAAGCATCTTTTAATTTCATGGCTGCAATCACCATCTGCAGTGATTTTGGAGCCCCAAAAAATAAAGTCTGACACCGTTTCCACTGTTTCCCCATCTATTTCCCATGAAGAGATGGGACCAGATGCCAGGCAAGAACACTGGAGTGGGTTGCCATGTCCTTCTCCAATGCATGAAAGTGAACAGTGAAAGTGAAGTCGCTCAGTCGTGTCCAACTCTTAGTGACCCCATGGACTGCAGCCTACCAGGCTCCTCCATCCAGGGGATTTTTCAGGCAAGAGTACTGGAGTGGTGTGCCATTACCTTCTACGAACAGCATACATATACATACATACATATATATATATATATATATATATATATATATATATATATATATATACATGTATTTCCTCTTTCTTTGGTTAAAAATAAATGGCAGTTTACATCTCACAAAGCCCTTTACTCTCATCAAAAGTTAATGTATATAAAACAAACAACCCAATCAAAAAGCGGGTAAAAGACCTAACAGACAGTTCTCCAAAGAAGATATCAGTTCAGTTCAGTTCAGTTCAGTCACTCAGTCATGTCCGACTCTTTGTGACCCTATGAATCGCAGCACGCGAGGCCTCCCTGTCCATCACCATCTCCCGGAGTTCACTCAAACTCACATCCATCGAGTCAGTGATGCCATCCAGCCATCTCATCCTCTGTCGTCCCCTTCTCCTCCTGCCCCCAAGCACTCCCAACATTAGAGACTTTTCCAATGAGTCAACTCTTCACATGAGGTGGCCAAAGTACTGGAGTTTCAGTTTTAGTATCATTCCTTCCAAAGAACACCCAGGGCTGATCTCCTTTAGAATGGACTGATTGGATCTCCTTGCAGTCCAGGGGACTCTCAAGAGTCTTCTCCAACACCACAGTTCAAAAGCATCAATTCTTCAGCGCTCAGCCTTCTTCACAGTTCAACTCTCACATCCATACATGAACACTGGAAAAACCATAGCATTGACTAGACAGACCTTCGTTGGCAAAGTAATGTCTCTGCTTTTGAATACACTATCTAGGTTGATCATAACTTTTCTTCCAAGGAGTAAGCATCTTTTAATTTCATGGCTGCAGTCACCATCTGCAGTGATTTTAGAGCCCCCCAAAAATAAAGTCTGACACTGTTTCCACTGTTTCCCCATCTATTTCCCATGAAGTGATGGGACCAGATGCCATGATCTTTGTTTTCTGAATGTTGAGCTTTAAGCCAACTTTTTCACTCTCCTCTTTCACTTTCATCAAGAGGCTTTTTAGTTCCTCTTCACTTTCTGCCATAAGGGTGGTGTCATCTGCATGTCTGAGGTTATTGATATTTCTCCCGGCAATCTTGATTCCAGCTTGTGCTTCTTCCAGCCCAGTGTTTCTCATGATGTACTCTGCATATAAGTTAAATAAGCAGGGTGACAATATACAGCCTTGACACACTCCTTTTCCTATTTGGAACCAGTCTGTTGTTCCATGTCTAGTTCTAACTCTTGTTTCCTGACCTGCATATAGGTTTCTCAAGAGGCAAGTCAAGTGGTCTGGTATTCCCATCTCTTTCAGAATTTTTCACAGTTTTTTGTGATAGATATACAGATGGCTAATAAAAACATGAAAAGATGCTCAACGTCACTCAGTATTACAGAATTACAAATCAAAACTACAATGAGGTATCATCTCATGCTGGTCAGAATAGCCACCATCAAAAAGTCTACAAGCAATAAATGCTGGAGAGGGCGTGGAGGAAAGGGAACCCCCCGACACTGTTGGTGGGAATGCAAACTAGCACGGCCACTATGGAGAACAGTGTAGAAATAGAACTGCCATAGGACCCAGCAATCTCACTGCTGGGCATACACCCAGAGCAAACCAGAATTGAAAGAAACACATGAACCCCAGTGTTCATTGCAGCACTGTTTACAATAGCCAGGAGATGGACGCAAACTAGATGTCCATAAGCAGATGAATGGATAAGGAAGCTGTGGTATGTAATTACTCAGTTATAGAAAGGAATGATTTGAGTCAGTTCTAATGAGGTGGATGAATCTGGAGCCTATTACAGAGTGAAATGTCAGAAAGAAAAAGACAAATACTGCATATTAACACACACACACACACACACACATATATATATATATATATATAGAGAGAGAGAGAGAACTTAGAAAGATGGTATCAATGATCCTACATGCAGGGCTGCAAAGGAGACACAGATGTAAAGAACAGACTTTTGTACTCGGTGGGAGAAGGAGAGAGTGGGATGATTTGAGAGAATACACTGAAACATGTACATTATCGTATGTGAAATAGATGACCAGTGCGAGTTCAATGCTTGAAGTAGGGCACCCAAAGCCAGTGCTCTGGGACAACCCAGAGGGATGGGGTGAGAGGGAGGTATGAAGAGGTTCAGGATAGGGGGACACATGCATACCTTTAGCCAATTCCTGTTGGTGAATGGCAAAAACCATCACAATATTATAAAGGAATTATCCTTCAATTTAAATTAATTTTAAAAAAAACAAAAAAGTTAATGTATAGTAAAGATGATGAGCATAAATCAAAATTATCACAAACTACATAGGAAAAAAATATCTTATTTCAGTTGAATGAATGTATATTGTCACCCTACTTATTTAACTTATAAGAAGAGTACATCATGAGAAATGCTGGGCTGGATGAAGCACAAGCTGGAATCAAGATTACAGGGAGAAATATCCATAACCTCAGATATGCAGATGACAGCACCCTTATGGCAGAAAGTGAAGAGGAACTAACGAGCCTCTTGATGAAAGTGAAAGAGGAGAGGGAAAAAGTTGGCTTAAAGCTCAACATTGAAAAAACTAAGATCATGGCATCCAGTCCCATCACTTCATGGCAAAGATGGGGAAACAATAGAAACAGTGAGAGACTTTATTTTCCTGGGCTCCAAAATCACTGCAGATGGTGACTGCAGCCAAGAAATTAAAAGAGGCTTGCTCCTTGGAAGAAAAGCTATGACCAACCTAGACAGCATATTAAAAAGCAGAGACATTACTTTGCCAACAAAGGTCCGTCTAATCAAAGCTATGGTTTTTCCAGTAGCCATGTATGTATGTGAGAGTTCGACTACAAAGAAAGCTAAGTATTGAAGAATTGATGCTTTTGAACTGTGGTGCTGGAGAAGAATCTTGAGAGTCCCTTGAACTGCAAGGAGATCCAACCAGCCATCCTAAAGGAGATCAGTCCTGAATATTCATTGGAAGGACTGATGTTGAAGCTGAAACTCCAATACTTTGGCCACCTGCTGTGAACAACTGACTCCTTAGAAAAGACCCTGATGTTGGGAAAGATTGAAGGCGGGAGGAGAAGTGGATGACAGAGGATGAGATGGTTGGATGGCATCACCGACTCAATGGAGATGAGTTTGAGCAAGCTCCGGGAGTTGGTGATGGACAGGGAGGCCTGGCGTGCTGCAGTCTGTAGAGTTTCAAAGTGTTGGACATGACTGTGTGCCTGAACTGAACTGAGCTGAATGAATTGCATATTCTGGCCTAACACATGGACTTTGCCACACTGAGATATTTCTAAATTCATTTGCAAATGTGGATTCTAACTACTTTCTGGATTAGAAGTGCCTAATAGCATTTTGTCTCCCGTATGCTAACTCCTTCTAATATGACCACCTGGATGCATGCTCCATGTTGTTCTGCATAGATTGCACATAATAGGTCTTCAATAAACACATGTTAAATTTAATTAAATTTATAATTAGGTTTTGGAAACCATTTGATATACAGTACATTAAAAAAAAAAAACTTTTGATAAACACTGACACTTGCTTGGTTTTACCCTATGAAGCTACTCAGAATCAATTTCTTCATCTTTTAATTACTGCTCCACAGAGTAATTTCCTTTTCGTCTGTGTTCATCCACATTAGAAGGTGAGATTTCTAAGGGTGAAGAACATGGGTGTCATTCTAGTCACTGTATGCTTCTTCCCTGAGCCTTCCACTTAGTACCTCATTCATTCATTCATTCATTCACTCATTTATCCCACTATACATCCATTCAATAAATCCAAGAAGCTTGAAAATATTTGAGGACAATTTATGCATTCCTTCTAAGTCTTCGGTGAGTATTCCCATTATCTTTTTTTTTTTTTTTTTTTTGTCATTTTTCTTGTGACATGTGTTTTAGCCAATAAAAGTAGAGGGTCACTGGGAGCACAAGCCAGAGAAAGGGAGTAAGAACATCTAGTCTCTCTCTTGTTCAAAGCCCATGCTTTTGTTAACGCAGTATAGACACCCATTCAAAATAAGTAGATGAATAACTGAGCCAGTTCTGGGAACAGAGTCATAGATAAAAATATGTCTAATAATCTAGTATGGTAAATTACGGTGAAAAAAAATCACAGTGTTACTGAAAAATGTGTTAGTAGACATGAAATAAAATGCCATTTGAGACAACCCTTTACCTAAAGTACTGATCCACTTTTCTTAACTTTAAAAATTTATCAACATCAAAACTCCAAAGACCATGTTTTCCTGTTTTCTGGAGATGAAAATAATACCAACAAAGGCAATGTATCTAAGCTCCTCCTTAGCATCTCAGTATAAAATTATGATAATCCTTAAAATGCACAACAGAATACTAACTTGATAATTAGTCTTGATCTTTTAACTCCTCTGCACATAATAAATTCAGGGAGCCTGGTGCTTTTCCAATAAAGTATCACGCAATTTTAAAAATAATAGTAATATGATTGAGGATAAATATTGCAGCTATGCTCTAAAGAGTATTTCACGGTTCACATTGTGGGGAGGAATCAGAAGAAGGGAGTCTGTTCCCTCTACTCAGAGCTCTGTGGTGACCTAACTTGAAAGGAAATCCAAAAAAAGAGGGGGTGTCTATATACATATCGCTGATTCACTTTGCTGACTGCGGAAACTAACACAACACTGTAAAGGAACTATGCTTCAATAAAAATCACTGTAATAAATCAATAAAAAGCAAAGAGAGAGAGAGAGTGAGAAAGGAGTCCATCACTCACATCTCAGGGAAAAATGATCTTCAAAATGCCAACCCTACACTGAGGACTGGAGCCACTAGCCCCAAACTGTGTTGAGTGCTGCTCTCTGGATATCAGCAGCGACCTTCATTGTTGTTCAGCTTTACCTCTCAGTAGTCAGAGTATTAGTATTCACACCATCTACCTTGGATTTGTAGAAATAATCCCTCAAACACTAGACAGGTTTCCAGGTAAATCTCTAATGTGAATAGTTTCACTTAAGAGTCAATGAAAGGTGATTTTATGTTATACAACCAGCTCATGTCAAGTTATTTCAGTAACTAAAATGTATGAACTTTGAGAGGCATTTTTTAAAAGCTCTGTGACTGACAAGCCCTTGCTTGAGCAAAGTTCTCTCCAGATCAGGTCTTCCCACTAATGCCTGAAGTCTCCTCTTTCTTCTTTGGTCTACATTACCTGGGGGACCAATTGCAAGCAAAAAGGAATTCACTTTAGCAAACCTTGTGACTTCTCTGAATCCACAGAGCCTCTCAGAAATGGAGGCTTTATGCCAGCTCATTATTACCCTAGCCATGTGGATCCTCCATTGAACAATTAGGAAATAAAGAATTTTATTATCCCCGGGAAGAGAGGAATGCAATGAAATACTCCATGGGAAGAAAGAACATGAAAGTCAGAACGTTGTGGCACTTTAGGCTAGCCAGTGATAAAATCTTGTATTCACGGCAAATATATAAAAAGATAGTCATGGAAATGAACCAGAAATAAGCCTGGAAATGTTTTTTGCCTCTCTGCTCTCCTCCTGCATTCAGTCGCGTTATTCACAGCCTTTTGCTTTACCCTTTCAGATACGGGGTCATGCTTTCTGCTTAGAAGCTATTGTCCAAGGATTAATCTGTTAGAAGTCACTGAAGAGTTTTTTGGTTTTTGTTTTTTTTTTCTGTGCATCATTCAGCACTGGGCTGAATTCCACATGAGGTATTTTAAAGTCAGGGAAGACACTGAGAAAGAGAAAATAAATAAAACTTTAAAACAACATAAGGCAATGGAGCAAAACATAATTATTGACTTGAAGAAATGTTGGGGTCTAATTTGTAATGGCATCTTTCTTTGGGGTCTAATTCATAATGGCACCTTTCTTGATTTGACATTAATTATTATAATTTAATTGTAAGCATATATCCCTACTAAAAATCTCCTAAAAAAAAAAAAGATTTGTCTTCATTTTACACTTAGTTAATTCTAGTTTTTACCTTTCCAGTTATTAGACAAGTCGACATTTAGGTAAACGGATTCTTTTTTAATTGCTTTATGTCTGTTGGCTTTACTTTTCTATGAAATATTTAAAAACTTATGGGTGGGGACAATGTCAAACTAGATCGTCATATTCCTGCATACTTGTGCATACGTTCATGCACAAATAAACACACACCTCATCCACCTTGATAATGCGAGAAATCCCATCCTCAAAATATTGAAAAGCAGGTCACATGGTATCTCTTTCTACCTCAAACTGCCCTAAAACTATAGGAAGAGGCTACAGGAAGACTGACCAGGGAGGGAAATTTTAATTTGTTATACAAAGGACAAGTGGACAACTGACTAAAGATCTGAATTTATTCATCCTTAGGGTGATTGATTATACACCAAATTTACTTGAAATGGTCCCAGTTTTTTTGCCCTGGCATAATTTTTCAGAACATCAGCCTTCTCAAAATTATTCCAATTTGACTAACAAATTATATGGTTATCTTACTTGTCATGAAGGGAATTTGAGGGGTTCTAACTACTTCAGCCACCTCATGCGAAGAGTTGACTCATTGGAAAACGCTCTGATGCTGGGAGGGGTTGGGAGCAGGAGGAGAAGGGGACAACAGAGGATAAGATAGCTGGATGCCATCACGGACTCAATGGACGTGAGTCTGAGTGAACTCCAGGAGTTGGTGATGGACAGGGAGGCCTGGCATGCTGCGATTCATGGGGTCGCAAAGAGTCGGGCACGACTGAGCAACTGAACTGAACTGAACTGAACACTGGGTCACTGTGAAATGCATGATACACCATGAGAGAGATCAATTCAAAGTTTCCAGGTTTGGATATTTTTTTCTCTTTAGATTTATGTGGAAACTGAAGGTATAAAGATAATCTATTAAAATATAAAAATATGAGAATTTTGGAATATCTTGGGGAGCTCAGAGAAGAATTATCAAATAGGATTAATAGCAGATATGGTACATTCCGTCTTATATATTTAAATTCCCATACATAGCAGTACATTATGTGTAGCTCCTCAACTGCAATTTGACCGGCCATGCTTTATCTTTTATCCCACTGTTAACACTGAGTTTTCTTTTGCACTTTAGCAGCTGCAGTGTTCCTACCAGAGCTGGTCCTTTTCAATGTTAAGTTGCTCAGGACAGATATGTAAATGACCTACTGGGCTACTAAGTCCAAAGAGTAATGAACTCTTCGCCAAGAACTTTAATAAGTGTTTCCATCAACAAAATCTGGATGCAATTCGAACAGAGCTTTCAACTTTTTAAGTAATAGATAATAACAAATTTTATTTGATGTATAGTAAATATTTCTTGAAAAAAAGGAATGGATAAGCTAGTGAACATACAGAGTCAATTCCTTTTTGTAATAACCCCCAACACTATTTCAAATCAATAACATGCACCATCTTTATACCAGCAGAATAACATGAAAAATGTAGAGTAATGAGCTATTATCCATCTCAACTTTTCTACTTTGAAGCTTGTGTCTATAACAGAAAAATCAATTTGAGACTGTAATTGAAAAACAGTTACAGACATACTTTGCTTACTTTTTCAACTGCTGAAGAAAGTCACCCATTACAAAATCCTATCTTTAGATTTCTCTTAAGCTTGTTGCTAATAAAAAGACACATCAACAGAACAAATTATTCATAGATAATTGGGATGCATTATTAAAAAGCTTTAAGATGTCTTTTTATTTTAAGGTATTTTACTAAAACATCAGTCTAAATATTCATACTCCTAAAATGAGTGTGTTTTTAGTATGTCTGGCTATAATCAAAGAGTGACCTTGAAACATACGAGTTTGTGAAACTCTAAATTCATGCACATAGAAGTCGTACAGTAACAGAACACGGTGATAGCCTGCGTTCTCCAAATGTGTTTAATTCAAAATTCAATGATGCTATTGATAAAGGGTGAGGGATAGGTGTCTCCAGAGCAGCTCAGAACTTACTTGGCACTAGCTGGGTCAGTTCAAGGGGTTCCAGACCTGGAGCAAGACATGTCTGCTGGATAGACATGGGTCCTTGAAGTGAACCAAAACTCAGAGCACAGGTGAAACTGAATCAGAGAGGCAAGCCTGCCTCTTCTCTGTAGGAAGAAACAGAGGAGCAGACAGTTGGCATTCTTTTCCTAGTTTATTCATTTATTAAAAAGTATCTATTGAATGGACTTCCCAGGTGGCTCAGTGGTAAAGAATCCACCTGCCAGTGCAGGAGACGCAGGTTCTATCCCTGGGTCAAGAAGATGCCCTAGAGAAGGAAATGGCAACCCACTCCAGTATTCTTGCCTGGAAAGTTCCATGGACAGAGGAGCCATGGGGTCACAGAGTTGGACACAACTAAGCATCTGAGCATGTACGCGCCTATTGAATATCAACAATACATCAGCACTGTACTGGGTACAATAGTGGGTGAAGCAAACCCAGTTCCAGTCATCAAGGAGTTTACAGTCTGGAAGAGTAGTGTGTGTGCTTGCTTGGTCATTCAGTCATGTCCCACTATTTGTGACTCCACAGACTATAACCGCCAGGCTCCTCTGTCCATGGGATTTTCCCAACAAAGTATTCTGGATTGCCATTTCCTCTTCCAGGGGGTCTTCCCAACCCAGGGATCAAACCTGTGTCTCTTACATCTCCTGCATTGGCAGGCAGATTCTTTACCATTGAGTCACCTGGGAATCCTGCAGAAGAGGAGACAGGCATTAATTAAACAATCCCACCAATGTATACATAAACATGAAATGAGACAGGAGCTCTGAAGGAGAAATTGCTAGCTGCTCAATCATGTCCAACTCTTCGCAGCACCTTGGACATAGCTCGCCAGGGTCCTCCATCCATGGAATTCTCCAGGCAAGAATACTGAAGTGGGTAGCATTCCCTTCTCCAGGGAATGCGCCCCACCTAGGGACTGAACCCAGGTTTCTCGCATTGTAGGCAGATTCTTTACCATCTGAGCCACTGGGAAAGTCCTCTGAAGGAGAAAGATGTAGTTAAATGAGAATCTATAACAAAAATCCCTGGCCTAGACAACAAGATAGGAAATGGGATAAATGAAGTCTGATCAATAAAATCAAGAGGATCATGAAGAGGTAACTAAGTACATATTGAGGGTGAGGAGGTGTTAGCATGAATCACATTTCAGCTAGAGGGACCGGCATGTGCAAAGATCCTGTGGCAGAAGGGAGCGTGGTGCACTCACAAGACAAACACGGAACACTAGGAGTGAGGGGAAGCGTGGCCAGCCTGGAGAGAGAGGCAGACATTAGGAAGGGTGAAGAATGTGGTCTTCCCCGTCCCCAAAATGGGAAAGGAGTTGACATGCAGGAGCTGCTACTGAAACTGAGATAGGGGAAAATGTTTTCCTGAAAGGTACAAATTCCAGCTTCTATAGACTTAGTGGCAATTTAATCACCAGCTAGACAATCTTTTTCTACAGAGAAATGAGAAATAAATCACGGCCAATTTTGTTGTTACTTGTCTATTTTTAAAAAACCATTGCTCAATGCAGCCATGCTGTAGAGAGAGAGAGAGTAGCTTCTCTTTACTTCAACATTAGACCGAATGTGTCCAAATCGTGGCTCTGCCCCTTCTCTGATGTGTCATCTTGGTCTGTTCACTTAGTTTGTGCTTTAGTTTTATTTAATTTCAAATGGAGAAATATTACTAACTCCCTCATATAATTAATACAATTTGTAAATGTAAAACATCTATCAGAGTGCTGGACCCTTAAACATTAAGCACGCAAGAAACATTAGTCATTGTTGTACCGGGTCCATGCACCCATCCATCCCTGAGTGGCTGTCACGGTGAGCTGCAAATAGCTCACAGATATGCCTCTCCAGAAAACTGCCTTCAGGGGACAGGAGCCAACTCACCAAGAAATGCTACAACCTGCAGCCAATTATGACTGGTACGGGACACACAAGCCTGACCCACCCCAAAGCGTGGTAACTCAGCAGTATCGATCATGCCCCAGAGGTCTCTGCAGGAAGACAACATGTTTATCTGGCTTCTTCCCCTGCCCCTTCGTGCTTCCCGCATCTACCTTCCAGGTTTCTTCCAAGGGCACTCTCAATAAATCAGCCTTCCCAGGCTCTGCTTCTTAGAAACCCAATGCAAGACAGTTATAATAATTACTGTGTTGATCTACTGGCTCTCTGAGATGTCACATTCTTTTTTTTGCCAGACTAAGACCTCAGCTCAATGGACTTCCAAAAAACAGGTCTTTGTTATCTAATAATTCCACACTTAGTGCTCAGTTAGCACCTTCTTTCTACAGGTTTCTCTTGATCGTAAGTTTATTGGTTTACTCTTTCGAAAATAAGCCTCACTGGGCCATAAACTTCACATGAGCAAATATCATGTATTACTCAGAATATACAATATTATATATTACTCAGAATATATATTATATATTACAGGTAAAATATTATGTATTTTAGCCTACAAACAAGGCCATATTTTACTTATGGGGGTATAGAATAGTCCTTACATATAATAAGGACTAAGCAATTCAGCTTCATCCACTTGATTATAAAGTGCAGGGTTGTATAATCACAATTTATAACATTACAGTCAGAAGCAAATCTCCCATGGAAAGAAATGACCTGGGTGCACTTTCACTTTGGAGAGTAACTCAAGCTAACCCAACTTGACACTTTTCCTGTTCTAAGCTGCTGGCTCATCCATTCACTTACACACGAAGTTCACTGATGCTTCCTTTCAGTTGTCCCTCCCTAATTCCTATACGTTCCTCTTTATAACACACTTTAAACACCTTGATGCTGTCGCATGCTGGGAATGAATCAGGCAAGAAACCAACCAGCTTTTGGTATGAAGAAAATGATTCTCAGCACAAAAACCTCTTTATCATTGTATTCTTGAAATTTCACTTAAAACACTGTCTGACACACTAATACGTTTGACACCGCTGCCCGACAGAGGCAAATGTATTCAGAAGGTAATTTTGGAGCAGACAACTGACACCTCGTTATTTCACTGTGTATGTCCAACAAAGATTAGCAGGGGATTGTAAATGAAGAGGTATTTGCAAATGAAGCAGTTGCCTGATGGAGCCCTATATCTGATGAAATGACTAGAGGAGAAAGTCAGCTCCTAGACGATTGGGAATATGCATATACGCAGTCCTATTTACATACAGCCTTCTCCAGCTGCAAAAGCAAGATATGAATCTATAATACTCATCTACTCTATCCACATGTGTGTGCAAATGGAATATCTGATGCAAGAAAAGAAAAACTCCTGATTCCTTCGTTGTCATAATCAGCACATTTATATTCAAGCTTCTTTTTATTCATCCCAAGTACTAGTCACCAGGAGGCACTGGGCAGGACTCTCAACATCCTAAGGCTTGTTTTTCTCTGTAAAATAGGGATAAAATCCATTTCATCACCAAGTCTAAATATTCTGCAGATCATCGCTGAATGAGGAGAAAAATATGCCAAACTGAGTATTTTTCTTTTCTTAGTTCAAGAGTCAGAGAAAAATGAGCAGCATCCTCAAACCCAAAGAGAACAGACTGGTAAGAATTTAGGTTGAAAGTTGATTTAAGCAAATCATTTAAATTGGAATGTCTAATCTACAAAATCTGAATAAAAAAAAGACAAGCAAGGCCATATTTTCCTCTTCAAGAAATAGGGGGGAAAATGAGCAAATGATATGGCTTTATTTTTAGCAAATAAGGAAACAGTGAATCATCCATAGATAAGACATTCCTTAATTTGCTATTTGTGCATACATATATATTGACAGGGATCTGGAGAATACAGATATTTGTCTCTGCGAGAGGAATCTACAGGACACATTTTAGTAGATAATTTTTAGTGTAATATGAACAATGCTCCATTTTTCTCCCTGCTAAAAATGTCATAATGACACAGTGAATAGCACGTTTCCCTCCTAATTCGGCAGCACACGCTGTCTCTGCAGTGATCACAGGTCTCATTAGTGCCCATGAGGTTTTACTATCAATCTCTTTAAGCAGAGACTGTGTACGGTCCCATGTGCTTCATGCGTTTGTGTCTTTTAGAATTGTCACAATTAAAGTCTTTGTCTGCAATCTGATTTGCAGAAATTTGTGTTAGCACTTGGAATGTAATTTCTTTTCTTCCTTAAGGTGTAGGGGGTGAGAACAAGGATAAGATGTGTTAGGCAGAGGTGTGCTAAAATAAGGAAGCAAGACATCTTATTTTTGATACATGGTATAATACATTTTCTATAGACAATCCACCGTGAATAACTCAGTGTGATATTAAAGCATTTACAAATAACTATGAAGAATCTTCAACATGCTTTCTCCATTAGTGGTCTTTCTGTTCCTGAAGGAGAAAATACACAAAGATTTTAATAACCTATGGATGTGTTAGCTGCTCAGTGGTGCCCGACTCTGTGCAACCTCATGGACTATAGCCCACCAGGCTCCTCTATGGGATGTTGACAACCTATTCCGTGCCTGGCACTGATTGTTTTCTTTTTGAGTTTATATCATACTTATACTTAAGTGAAATAGAGAATGAAACGCATTATCTTTGTCTTTGCTCTACAACAATCGTCAAATTCATTTCTCTGGTAAACTGAGAGCTAAGCAAAAGAACCAAATATATTTGAGCACTTTGTTGAAACTTTTAGTCCACTATCAGAAGTAAATACAGTCTCAGTCAGTTCAGTTCAGTCGCTCAGTTGTGTCCGACTCTTTGCGACCCCAAGGACTGCAGCACTCCAGGCCTCCCTGTCCATCACCAACTCCCGGAGTTCACTCAAACTCATGTCCATTGAGTTGGTGATGCCATCCACCCATCTCTTCTCCTGTCATCCCCTTCTCCTCCCGCCTTCAATCTTTCCCAGCATCAGAGTCTTTTCAAATGAGTCAGTTCTTCACATCAGATGGCCAAAGTATTGGAGTTTCGGCTTCAGCATCAGTCCTTCCAATGTATATTCAGGACTGATCTCCTTTAGGATGGACTGGCTATATCTTCTTGCAGTTCAAGAGACTCTCAAGAGTCTTCTCCAACACCACAGTTCAAAAGCATCAAAAATACAGTCAAAATGAACATATTTTAATCCAAGAGATTCTCAGAGGCACATTATGAACACATTTTAAGTATTTTTTAGGGTATAAGTAGAATTATATGGTTGTGGTTTAGTCGCTAAATCACGTCTGACTCTTACGACCCCATGGACTATAGCCTGCGAGGTTCCTCTGTCCATGGGATTTCCCAGGTAAGAATATTAAAATGGGTTGCTATTTCCTTCTCGAGGGGATCTTCCTGACCCAGGGACTGAATCCAGGTCTCCTGCATTGCAGGCAGTCTCCTCCATTACAGGTGAATTCTTTACAGATTGAGCCATCCAGAGAAGACCTAAATAGAATTATAAATGTATTGATTTGACTTTCACATTAAATGTAATTTTCTAGAAAGAAGGTACTTAATCTTTTTCAATTTTGTATTTTCAAAGTACTTATCGCTATAGTTTTCTTTTACATTTAGTGAATGAAGGCTATATGTAATAAATGCTGAATAAATATTTACTGAAGTAAAAAATATTTCCTCATATGTGGCAGAAATATCCTAGTGTGACTTCAGTGATTCCCACCTCCTTATGCACCATCCCCTTGAGAGCAAATAGATCTTGAGACCGGCTTCTAAGCAATAGATAATGCAAAGGTGATACATATTTTCCCATGATTAGGTTAAATGCTCTAAGACATCATTGAGCAAACTAGAGCGAGAGCATTCTTGCTGGTTTGGTGTGTTTAGCAGCTCTTTTGAAATCCATGGAGCAAGAAACTACAGGTAGCCTCTGGGACCTGGGCAGACTCAAGCCCATGCAGCAAAATATCAGCCTCCGTCATATAAGTTTACTGCAAAAATCACCAAACATAACATGCCTTTTAGTAATTTAAAAAACAGCTTGGGCCTTAACAAACTGTCTTGCTGTAAAGCTAAATTATTTCTGACCCTTCTCAAGAAACAAATCACAAGACTTTTAGAGTTTAAGCTCCAGAAAACACATGCTCACAAGATAGGGAATATAAATGAGCAAAGGAGGGCAGCTGTAGGAAAACATGCTCTGCAAGGGCTGCCTAAATGGCAGCTGTTATTAAGCCTCAGCATTGCTGCTGCTGCTGCTGCTAAGTCACTTCAGTCGTGTCCGACTCTGTGCGACCCCACAGACGGCAGCCCACCAGGCTCTCCCGTCCCTGGGATTCTCCAGGCAAAAACACTGGAGTGGGTTGCCATTTCCTTCTCCAATGCATGAAAGTGAAAAGTGAAAGTGAAGTCGCTCAGTCGTGCCCGACTCTTAGCGACCTCATGGACTGCAGCCCACCAGGCTCGTCCGTCCATGGGACTTTCCAGGCAAGAGTACTGGAGTGGGGTGCCATCGCCTCTCCAAGCCTCAGTGTTAGAGGAATCTAACAAGGAGCACAAGAAAGGTGGCGCACTGGAGAGCCACACCATCATCTGAAGCGTTCAGCAGCTTCTTGCCTTCAGATGTTGGTTGGTCCCAGGGTCTTGGTCCCTGGATCTCGTAATTTTTTTTTTCAAAAGACACCGAAAATATGAATTATTATTAGTAAAAGCATCATGTTCTCTAAACATTGAAAAATTAATTATTATAAGTTTTTAAGTCCTGCCTCGATAAAGAGGCACTGGTCAAATAACACATGCCCTCTGTTTTAACCCAAGCCTTTATTTTAGAGTCGAGGAAAGAACGATCCAGTATGGGTAAATTAGATAAAAGATCCTACTATTAGGAAATAGAATATTTGGTAATTATAACTCCAACTCATGCACCTAGAAACTACAATATAAAATTAGAAATTAAGAATTCACATGCAATCCTTTTTTAGTATAAAGTATACGTTTTTGTCAGTTGACTGAATGAAGCAAGGTACAGATGGTTTTAGAGTGAAAATGACATGCCTATGAGGTTAAAGGACTCTTTTTTTTTCTTTATTTAGACATTCAAAAGACAAAGACAAAATAAGTGCAAAATCCATTCAGTTTAGGCATGGCAAATCACTATTTACCAGTCATGTGCAATGTTAACATAAGTTTTAAATATTCATACACACTCCAAAGTGAGGCTGTCAGCTTCTCCTTTGTCTGAATCACACAGCCTTCCACTGAGAGAATGAATGTCAAATCATAGCTGGGCTGCTTGGGATACAGCCAATGAGAGGATTCACAGGAAAGGTATTCCTCCCCAGGGTTCCTAAGAAGTAATGGGGCAAAAGAAACCTCGCAGCCAGTCTCAGTAGATAGAGCCACTCAAGCTTTCACTGAGCTCTAGCTTTGATTTATGAGTTGGTGGCATATGGCTCAGATTTCAGAAGGTCTGATCATTTCAGGGATAATTGCCTAGGTGTGAAAGTGTGGATGATCAATAACATTATTTTGTCCTGGGTGGTCAATGGGTATACACATTCATATGATTTACAACTCACACAAACGGACTGGCAAATACACTCAGAATGCCTAATAACGTCAAGATTAAAAAGGATAAGAGCTGTATCAGGAGCAGCTTTTCCTTCTCAGGGAGTCAGAGAATTTTCAGAGGTATATTATATAACTGTGTTTATTTAGTATAATATTAAAACTTTTGAAAATGCAACTTAAGTCATTATTTATATAAACTGAGGGAGTAGTAACATAGTCTAAATAGTGACTAAAAAGACATTTGGGTTTTGCTTTGGGGTGCATTACCAAATTTTTCACTCATCATATGTACTCAGCTAAATTCTTACTGCAGGGGTGAGTGACAGAGCAGCTCTAGAGAGAAAGGGGAGGAACTGGGAAAGTAGCCAAACATATCTTAATTTATTGGTTTACCTTCATTCATTAAAAAAAAAAAAAAGATAGGGGGCTATTGACATGTTCTTTGAAGACCATTTCATTAAAATGCAGAGCACCCCCCACAGCCCTACAACCTCACAATAAATAAATAACACTTTCCTTTATATTAAAATTTTTTTAAGTAATGTGTACACAAGGTTCAAAACAAACATGAAAACTAAAAGAGAAAGCCTTCTTTGAAAGGCAATGAATAACTTTCATACTTTTACAATCCACTATTTCTGCTGGCAAAAGAAAAACAATTCTAACTCTGGTAATTGCTTCTGTTTCACTTGTAATGTTGAGAAATCTACAAATATTCAAAGAAAATCCTACACCATTATTTCCAGGTGTATTAATTGTCACATATAACTTATTGACTTTGTGCTATGATAAATGAGAAGAAAACTGACTCTCTAGCAGAACCACTCTGCTTCATAATTGGGTAGGTGCGTTTGACCCTCATTCTAGTTCTCTTTGTGGGGTAACATTTAAAAGCTTAGAGGTACAAGATTTAAAGAATAGGATAATTTTCTTCACGGGATGTCTTTTATTTCACTGCCAAGGTCTCTGCTACTCCAGACATCAGGATTTGGGATTCTACAGAGGTATTTGGATGTTGAAACCAAAAAATATGATTGAAGACATGGGCTGAAAACACAGTATTGACTATTACAGTCTCCTTCCTTCTGTTTGTCCTAGTTTGAACACCAAGCAACCCATTCTGGAAATGTTTTAAGGATTGCATGATCTATAATTTTAAGTGATGCATTTTAGGTACAGACTTTCATGATCTCTATAGCTTCTTGATTTCTTACTTTCTTATTTGTTTCATCTTCACTCTTTCCCTGCCCATGGTTTAGGTTACCCTTTTGGTTACTGTACCTGTAAGACAAACTTGCTCTGTCTCATTATTTAGCCATTTGGTTATTATCAACCAGATTACTCTGTCTACTATAACCTCGCTTCATTTCTCTCCACACACTTATATATGATGTAGCAGAAAGTACTGGCTACCAAGAGCTGACCACCTGATTTCCACTTCTTGATTTGAATGCATGGTATGGGACACATCTAGAAAAAGAATGGGTTGAATTAAATGAACCATAAGCCCTAAGCATGTGCCTACTTAATTCACACAGTGGTTAGTGTCATGCTCTCAGAGCTGACACTTAGTCCATAGGTACCCACTGTGGCCATGCCAGTTATTTAGGCCAGCTTCTGTTCTGTTCTTGAACTTCCCTGGTGGCTCAAATGGTAAAGCATCTGCCTACAATGCAGGAGACCCAGGTTTGATCCCTGGGTCAGGAAGATCCTCTGGAGAAGGAAATGTCAACCCACTCCAGTACTCTTGCCTGGAAAATCCCATGGACGGAGGAGCCTGGTAGGCTACAGTCCATGGGGTCGCAAAGAGTCGGACACAACTGAGCGACTTCACTTTCACTTTTCTGTTATAGAAGTGCCTAATAAAAATAATTTATTCACCCAATAAATATTTGCGTTGTTATTCAGAGCAAGGTAACTGCTAGGCCTGAAAGTGAAAGTGAAAGTCACTCAGTCGTATCTGACTCTTTGCAACCCCACGGACTATACAGTCCATGGAATTCTCCAGGCCAGAATACTAGAGTGGGTAGCCCTTTCCCTTCTCCAGGGGATCTTCCCAGCCCAGGTATCAAACCCAGGTCTCCCTCATTGCTGGCAGATTCTTTACCAGCTGAGCCACAAGGGAAGCCCTTTGCTAGGCCTGATTCTTTATCAAATAAAATATATATTCTAAGTCAGAGTCCTGACTCTGCTAGCAATCTAATGTGTGACTTTGGCCCAACCATTTAAAATAGCTGGCTTTCAGTTTCCTCATTTGCAAAATGGAGGATATTCAAAGCTCCTTCTGTTCAATTGATCTATGAGTCACTTATGATCACATGAATTAGTGAGATAAACTTTTCATAGTTATAAGTAAAGGAAGTAACATTTTTATAAAAGCATATAAGTTAGTTTAAATTATACATAAAGATGAATAAAGCCAATTTCATGGGCTCAAGCCAGTACAGCTATTTACTCTCTGAATGAATGTCTAATTATCTATCTAATCTCATTTTCCAGTTTCTAGCCATATTTATATTTTCAGCTATGATTATATTTTTGGTCTTAAGAAGAGATTTTGCTTTGACAGAGCAAAATATAAATTATAATCTAGGAAATAAATAATTCCCTTGAACTCTGCCAACAATAATTCCACTCGTTCTTCAAAGCTCTAGTTAGATTCTAACTCCTTAGCAAACAGATGAGCATATACTCTGGGTCAGGTCTGTGTGAGCTACCTGGCACACCAAAATGTGTCAAAAACTATCCCCAGCTTCAAATAGTTTAGAATACAGCCAAGTGACAAGTACGAAATTCTAACATAACTATAAATGGACATGGTCTGGGGAGTCCCTCCATCAGTGGCCTTGAAGGAGCCTAACCCTAACCCTAACACTGTGGGGTTTCACAAAGGGCTGTCAAAGGAGATGGGATATAAATGTGCTTGATTTAAAAAAAAAAAAATCAAAAGAGAATATATACCCAGACAGTAATAAATAGATATATACATACACATATTATTTTAATTAAAAATCAAAAGCTAATATATATACATATTATATGTAGAATACTTATGTAAATATGTGTTTATAGGTGTATGTATGTAGGGTGAGTGAAAAGAAAGGAGGACACATTCTCATCATTAAATTTAAAAAGCTATAAAGTGCTTAGAAAACACCTAGCATAGGTAAAGGGCAATAACAGGTGATAGGAACATTCTAATGCTGAGAACGGCCGGTTTGGCTGTGAGAGTAAGGGGTGCTCACTCAGCTTCCTAAGACTCCGGAGCCCTGGCTCTCTCGCCCCTCGCGCCTGGCACATTTGCCTAGCAGACCCTCCCTGGAGAAGGCTGAACGCGGGTGAGCATACAGAATGGCTAAGCCAATCAAAGTGCTTCACCCGCTTTACCAGTTTTGTTGATCCCTCAAGTGGCTAGTGGCCTTCGCTTGTGGCTCGGCTGGTAAAGAATCGCCTGCAATGAGGGAGACCTGGGTTCGATCCTCGGGTTGGGAAGATCCCCTGGAGAAGGGAAAGACTACCCACTCCAGTGTTCTGGCCTGGAGAATTCCATGGACCATATAGCCCATGGGGTCGCAAAGAGTCGGACACAACTGAGCGACGTTCACTTTTGCTTCGCTTTCACTTCCAAGTGGCTAGTAACTGTGACTGCGCCAGAACTTGCCTCTGGATTTTTCTCAAGTCTTACTTCTGCCACCAGTACAAAAGTACCAATTTCTCATGCAGAAAAATAAAAAAAGGGAAGAGATGTTGTTGCCTCTCAGGAAATAGTATCTTTGAACATAGTAAGTGAGTACCAGAGAATAAAGGAACAAAGAATATGTAGGACTTTAAAATACTTTAACCTCAGAAAATATCTATAATCATGCTGTTAACATAAAATCTATAGAATGACTTTTGAAATTTGTGCATAGTATTTATTTTTTCCTGTGAAAATTTTCTTAGAATTGTAATAGTATACTGTTTCTGACTCGTGTTTTTTAAAAGCTAGTTGCAGATGTAATTTCACTCTCATGTGAAAATCTAGCATTTGCTTAATTTAAATGTATATATTCTTTGCAAGCTCTCCTTAACAAATTCTTTTATAACACGTGTCTCTTAAGAAAGTGCAGTAACACTTACTAGAAGATAAAACCCTCTTGTTCTGTTCTTTGTTTTCTCAGTCATCAATATAGGGAATTAGTAATCATGTTTAAAATTTTTTTTCTGAAAGAAAATGATGCTTTTTACAATCCTGAATCTGATAATAGCATAAAAAATTAGCCTTTCTTAATTTGTAAGGAAAGACAAAAGGAGGAGTATTTTTACATTGTAAAGAACAAAACCTCAGACATACTGTCTTTCATGGGACAAATCTCAAAACCTTTCAAGGAGCAATTAAGCAAGGTATGCTTGAATATGCTGTGCCATGAAAATGCTGAATTAAAAATCCATGGCATATCTCCATTTCACTGCAGGTGAAGGCTGCTGCTTCGCTTCTAATAAAGTATCCTCTATCAGAAGGCTTTCAGCCAAAAGTAATAGTCCTTTCTCTAGCTGCAGATGTTCAGCAATAGGCATTATCTGAAGCAGTAGGGAAGCTGTTCACTAGATTTTAGAGAGAGATGAATATTATAATAAAGACCTGTCAGTCTTGCAGTCACAATTTCAATTCAGCCCTGACCCAGAAGCAGGAAAGCCAGCTGCTGTGCCTTGGTTCCCCTCTGCCTTCCTTCTCAGACTTGGACTATTTTTGCATACCATTTCTGCTACAGTTTCCTTTAACCAGTTCATTTCTGGGGAAGAAGCATCCTTAATGCTAGCAGTCCCTTCATGTTTGGTCCCTGTGTTCAGTTGCTTGATTGTACAGCCATATTAGTATTTGTGTTGTTAATTATGTAGATTTTATTAAGTAACATGTATTAGCAATGAACTTGATAAGCTTATTATTAGTTTTTGCAGCCATGTAACTGAGAAGACTCTTGAGAGTCCCTTGGACTGCAAGGAGATCCAACCAGTCCAATCTAAAGGAGATCAGTCCTGGGTGTTCTTTGGAAAGACTGATGCTAAACCTGAAACTCCAATACTTTGGCCACCTCATGCAAAGAGTTGACTCATTGGAAAAGACACTGATGCTGGGAGAGATTGGGGGCAGGAGGAGAAGGAGATGACAAAGGATGAGATGGCTGAATGGCATCACCGACTCGATGGACATGAGTTTGAGTAAACTCCGGGAAATGGTGATGGACAGGGAGGCCTGGCGTGCTGCAATTCATGGGGCCGCAAAGAGTCAGACATGACTGAGCAACAGAACTGAACTGAACTAACCCATGCCTTTCAATTTGCAGAGGTGAAAATAAAGACAAAGGAAGACGAACACATTAAAAGAATGAAAAATAGATATAGAATTATACCCTTGAATGAGGAGATTTGGTGACTAGACCAGAACAAAACCTTTAGTAAAATGAAAGGATGTGGTAGGACCTTGTTGTAGTTACTGATATGAAAAGATTACTGAAAAAAATCAGAGAGAATATCCAAAGTGATCTGAATAAACCAGCAGTGACCCATGGCAAGCCCACAAACCAAAAAAAGGAAAAGGGAAAAATAAGCCAGAACAGTCAAGTCCTACTAGTTAAAGTGCTGTTTAGCCCTCACCAGCTAAGACACCGGCCTCAGTCCCCAAAGAAAAGCAAGGATCCTGACGTTTACAATGTTGTAATTACTCATCAAAGCATAGATAGACTGTGGCCTTGTGCTGAATGCCTTTCAATTTGTAAAAATCTGGGGAGCTGTCTGGAGGAGGTGTTATCACCAGATCTGAGGAGGTGCTGCTTTTCTGCATTTCCTTCCCAGTTTTTTTGAATTTGTAAAAGTCATTCACCCTCTGTTTCTCCAACTGCACATCAGGGAAATAGCAGCAGCTACTAACCTAATTCATGGGGATAGATGAGTTTTTAATGAGACAATATTTATATAGTGCTTTGAGCTTCTAGGGAAACTGCTATATAAATACTAACTATTCTCAGGGTAATATTAACACAGTCTATTGAATAAAATGAGGGCTTTTATTAAAGATAGCTACCAAGAAAAATGGTCCTTCTGCAAAAGAGAAAAAGGCTATCAGAGGATTACCCCTGAAAACATCAATCTGTCCTCTTTCTCATATTTCCGTCTTGGCATGCATGACAAGCGGCGAGTAGGTAAGCACGGATGCAGCTCAGAGACACCTCAGCAGACCTAGGAACACAGCTACATCTAGGAATTTATTAATACATTTGACTTCTCAACAAGGAAAGGGACATTTCAGGCTTCATATTTAAAGTATAAGCTAGTAAATCAATACATGAACACAAAAATACAATGGGAAAAATAACTCAATTACTTTGATTTAAATCACCTGTCTGGAATTCATGCTGTTTCTGTGGAATTCATGCTGTTCGTTACGGGCAAAGTTGAAGAGTGAGATGAGACAGGGAGACAGACTATGTGCTACAGATGCAAAAGCAAGTTTTAGTGGCCACAGCAGTAACTCACAGGGCTTCCCAGGTACTGCTAGTGGGAAATTACCTGCTTGCCAATGCAAAAGACACAAGACCCAAGGGTTCGATCCCTGGGTTGGGAAGATCCTCTGGAGAAGGGCATGTCAGCCCACTCCAGTATTCATGCCTAGAGAATCCCATGGGCAGAGGAGCCTGGCAGGCTACAGTCCATAGGCTCCCAAAGAGTCTGACATGACTGAAGCAACTTAGTATGCACGTACGCAGTAACTAACACACACATTACACTCCACAGTTAATCAGCAGCCCAATATCATTTATTCCACCAAACAATCTTTGAAGTCAGCACTAATTATCCCTGCATTACTTTGCTAGGGCTGCCATAACAAAGTACCATAGATCACGTGGCTAAAGCAACATAAATTATTTCCTCACAATGCTGGAGACTAGAAGTCAAATATCAAGGTGTCAGTAGGGTGATTTCATCTGAGTCCATTTTCCCTGGTTAGTAGATGTCTGTCTTCTCTTTCAGTCTCCACATGGTCTTTCTGGGTCCCTATTTCCTATCTCCTCCTTAGAACCCATGCTAAAGCCTTTACTGAATCTGAATTGTCGCTTTAAAGGCCATATCTCCAAATATACAACAGTCCTCCCTTACCTGCAGGTGAAACGTTCTAAGACTCCCAGTTGACGCCTGAAACCACAGATAGTACTGAATGCTATAGCATGGTATATTGCATGTTTTCCTATACATACATAGCTATGGTAAATTTTAATTTACAAATTAGGCACAGTAAGAGATTAACAACCACTAATAATAAAATAGAACAATCCTAACAACATACTGTAATTAAAGCTAAGCAAATGTGGTCTTTTTCTCTCTCAAAATATCTTCTTGCACAAATTTAAAATTTAATACATGTTCTATCTTAACTAAGCACTTTTAAGTGTCCATAACTCTTGCATCTTAAGGTGTGACAGCAAAATTAGCATGAATTTCTTCTTCCTTCTTCACAATTTCACAGAAGAATCATTCTTACCATATATCTTAGCAACCACAGCAAAAAAAACAAAAAAAAAAATTTTTTTTTTCTTTAAGTTGAATACTTTCACCTTTTCCCTTAAGGAAGCACTTTGTGGTTTCTCTTTGGCATATCCAAATTGCTAGCATCACTAATCTTGTGCACTGGGGCCATCATTAAGCAAAAGAAGGATTTTTTTTTAACACAAGCACTGTGATACCACAATGCTCATCTGATAACTAAGATAACAGCTAAGTGTCTAACAGGCAGGATATGCTGGACAAAGAGATGACTGATGTCTCGGGGGAACAGAGCAAGACTAAGCAAGGTTTCATCAGGCTACTCAAAACTTCACACAGTTTTAAACTCATGAATTGTTTATTTCTGGAATTTTCCTTTTAATATTTTCAGATCCCAGTTGAATGTGGGTAACTGAAACCTCAGGAAGTAAAAGTGCAAATAAGGGAAGTTACAAATAACTAGTGCAAATAACTCTAGTTACATTCTGAGCTGCTAGGGGGGGTAGGATCTCAACACAGAAAACTGGTAGAGAGGTGGGCACAACTCAGACTATAATATTTGCTTTTAATGATGAAGAAGGTGAAGGAGGACATGTGACTTTTAAAAGGTCATAGACCATTTAACGCAACTATGTGGTGGTTTGGGTTTGAGTTCTGAGTTCTGACTCCTGAATCCTCACTCTTATGGAATGGGAGGAGTACAAGAGTCCAAGTGTGGGAGAGGACCACAAGGAAGAAACGATCTTACATGTCTTCCGGAAACAGACTAATTCAGCTGAAGTCATTTGTAAAAACCTAATCACTGCAGATGGTGATTGCAGCCATGAAATAAAAAGACACTTACTCCTTGGAAGGGAAGTTATGACCAACATAGACAGCATATTAAAAAGCAGAGACATTACTTTCCCAACAAAGGTGTGTCTAGTCAAGGCTATGGTTTTTCCAGTGGTCATGTATGGCTGTGAGAATTGGACTATAAAGAAAGCTGAGCGCCAAAGAATTGATGCTTTTGAACTGTGGTGCTGGAGAAGACTCTTGAGAGTCCCTTGGACTGCAAGGAGATCCAACCAGTCCATCCTAAAGGAGATCAGTCCTGGGTGTTCTTTGGAAGGATTGATGCTAAAGCTGAAACGTCAATACTTTGGCCACCTCATGAGAACAGCTAACTCATTTGAAAAGACCCTGATGCTGGGAGGGATTGGGGGCAGGAAGAAAAGGGGACAACAGAGGATGAGATGGCTGGATGGCATCATCAATTCGATGGACATGAGTTTGGGTGGACTCCGGGAGTTGGTGATGGACAGGGAGGCCTGGCGTGCTGTGGTTCATGGGGTCGCAAAGAGTTGGACACGACTGAGCGACTGAACTGAACTGAAACCACTTAAGAAAAAAAAAAGTTATGTATTAATCCTTGCCATTCCACGAATATCCCTAAACAACTAAAAAGGGAAACTTCATAAATACCAAAATTGAACAGAAATTATACCCACATTATTGGATACTTGATAATATATCTTATTGATTATGACCTATCTCAAGTTTTTGAAGTTAGCTGTAGAATAGTCTATAAGAATAACTAGGGGGAATAGTGGGGGATGGGAGGAAAGATTAACTGGAGATGGTAGTGGTAAGTTTTCATTATCCTTGCTTTGTTCTACAACACAGAGAATTGGGAATTACTTCTTTTGTATTCCAACTCCATGCTCACTTCATAGTTCTGTCATATTTACATGTGTTGTTATAAGCTTCTACCCCAATAAAATAGTTGACATTTCCTTCTCTTTCTTCCACGACTCCTGACACAAGACTTATTAAGGTATCTATTGGAGGGATCCACAGATCTAGACAGAGTTTATTAGCCACATGTCTCAGAAAAAAAGAGCAGAGATGTCCAAACAGAGAGTGAAGGCAAGGAGACCAGATAGCAGTTTTAATAGTAGTTAATTGGACTTCATTTCATTCTCTCAAAATAAACATTCTTTACTCATTTTGAAAAAAAGGCTTCCCCATTAGCTCAGCTGGTAAAGATTCCACCTGCAATGTAGAAGACCTCCATTTGATCCCTGGGTTGGAAAGATCCCCTGGAGAAGGGAGGCAATGTGGGAGACCTGGGTTCGATCCCTGGGTTGGAAAGATCCCCTGGTGAGGGGAACAGCTACACAGCTACCCGCTCCAGTATTCTGACCTGGAGAATTCCGTGGACTCTATGGTCCATGGGGTTGCAAAGAGTCAGACACAACTGAGTGACTTTCACTTTCAGTTTACTTACTTTGAAAGATGAGCCCTCATTAGATTTTTTTTTTTTTTCAAATGTGCTCTCTCAATAAGCTTTTTGCAGATAGTCTAGACTTCCCTGGTGGCTCAGATGGTAAAGCGTTTGCCTACAATTCGGGAGACCCGGGTTCAATCCCTGGATAGCGAAGATCTCCTGGAGAAGGAAATGGCAACCCACTCCAGTATTCTTGCCTGGAAAATCCCATGGACGGAGGAGCCTGGTGGGCTACAGTCCAAGGGGTCACAAAGGGTCGGACATGACTGAGTGACTTCACTTTCACTTTATATAATTTTTATTCATTTTATCTTAGAAAATCTTGAGAGGAAAAAAGACATGCCTACCCTCTAGGCCAGAAAGGCAAACCAGGCATTATCAGACCAGTCTCTACTTTTAAGCTGACCCCTACCAAGTTGCTGAGACTTACTTATTCAACTCTAACTTGCAAATAACATTAATAACACCGGCAGGGGCAGGCCAGCCTCATGGGGACACAATCACACAGAGCTCCACTTTTAGAAACACCTCATGCTTGGTTTAATGCTCTGTTATCATGGTCTTAAAATATTCAATTGCTTTAAAATAAGGAGACTTGATTTTTTTTTTAAATTGGAAGGTAATCGCTTTACAATGCCATTGATTTCTGCCATACAACAGTGTGAATCAGACATAAGTATATACAACCCCCTCCTTCTTGAGCCCCCTTCTACCCCACCCACCCCCCATTTTCATTTTGTGCTGGATTCCACAGATTTTGTAGCTGGCCCTATATATCTGCTCTACCTATCTTACAAAACCTGAAAAACTGCTTTGTAAACAAAAGTGTTCCAAATATGTAGGTTAAATCAAAGTTCATTTCACAGTATGAGGTTGGAGTAGTGAGAAAGTACCTTCAAGTGAGACTGGTTGGGAAGACAAAGTCCAGAGCAGGAATCAGCAGACTTGGCGTCTCAGCCTGGCTTCCCTCTCAGCTGCAGGTGATTTGGGCAAAGCATTTCATCCCCTCATATCCCAGTCACCTCATCTGAATACTAATGATGTTCAGTTCTCTTCTCTGGTACACATTAGTGCCATCTGGGGAGATTTTTAAAAATACAAGTTCTTGGGTCTGACCCCCAGGAACTCTGATTAAACTGCTCTGGGTGGAATCCCAGGTAGACCTTAAATATGGACATATTTTTCATCTCTCCCCATCCCCAAAGGTATTGATATTTTTAAAGTATCTAGATGGGTAAGAACGTGGAGCAACTAGACAATGAGTGTAGATTAGTAAAAAAAAAAAAAAAAAATTACTTTGGAAAATGAATAGTGCATATGCTAAATTGAATATACACATATCCCATGGTCCAGCAATTCCATTCCTGGATACATGGCCAACAAAACGCTTACATATGTCCCACCAAAACATTCAAAAAGTTATATTTATGACTGCACTGTTTGCAATAGCCAAAAACTGAGGCCAACTCAAAGGTCCATCAAAGTAGAAAAAAGTAAATAAATGGCTGCATATACAAAAATGGAGCACTAGGTAACAATGGGAATGAGCATACTTACTGCCTCTTGCAAACACTATTGAGCAAGAAAAAGGAAAACCAGACAGATATAAAAAAAACATAATGCACTATTATTCCATGGATGGAAACTTCAAAAATAATTATAAAAAGTTTAGAGTATTCAAAGTCAGGACAGGGTTTCCTACCATAGGGAGGCAATGATTAAGAGAAGAAAATGGGGGCTTCTGAGAGTTAGGAATGTTCTATTTCTCACCCTCGTAGTGGTTAATTGGGTATATATACCTTGAAAAAATTAATTGAGCTACACATTAACGATTTGTACATTCTATTTCTAAAACCATGTATTTATTATATTTCAACAATAAGTTAAAACTAAAATGCCTAATGTAATTTTAATGTACAGGCAAGATGGAGAACCACAAGACTAGACACCTATGAGCCCCTTAACAACACTGAACATTTCTGTTAGATTTTTCTCAGACCTTCATCCCTGTTAAGGGCACTAGTAATGCCCTTCATGCTTTGCTGATATGTTATTTTTTCCCTATTGTCACAAATTCACCTTCAACATGAAAAGGTCTGTCTAGTTGCTTGTACTACAAGCTGTTTAATCTGGTGGTCAAAAGGTCAGTGATTCAATATTGCACAAACTATTTGATCACGGAACAAATATTTCTTTATACCCAGGTGTTTATTCTCCCATTTTTTCATTTTACATCTAATAGATAATCAATAAAGAGAGAGAAGGAGCTCTTGGAAGCAATAACTGATGCCCTGGGCTTCTGCAAGCACTGTGATGAAGAGGGCAGTGTGTGTTCTCCATCTCAGCCAGTTATCCTGGAGATTGACCGTCTCTTCAGCATTTCAAGGCAGCAAATAACAGGCAGCCTCTTTACTCTCTGACAGGAAACAGCATGTTGGAGAGACCTATTCTTCAACCCAGCAAAAACACCTAATAGAATTCGGACCTGATTTATCAACAAAGCATTTATCCTGCTTCCTCCATGCCCCGTGGCTTCAAGCGCCCAGTGTACACATGCAAGTCAGGTAATAGTACATTGCTGACGTCATACCCGTTGAGCCCCTTGTACATTAGAACGGAGAGTACGAAAGAGGTAACATGGAGACGATCACGAACGTGAAGTCTCCACTTTCCCAGAAAGCAGTCAGAACCTCAGGGCCCTCAGCTGAACTGCCTCTCATACCATCAGGGAGACCCAATTCCACCCCAGCCCTTCCTCAGATCCATAGACCCAGAGGCGATTTGGAGCAACCACACTCATGACCACAATGCGAGTTCTATGCATTTTCTTCAGAGCAAAGGATGCTAATAAAAGTGCATCCGCTGTGGCACATCGTTAGCGAGGTAAAGTAATTTTTTATAGACTCAAAGGCATGGGAGTAAGAAATGAGGCTTGCGGGTGGTTACATTTTACACCTTACTCTGTTCAGTAGCAGGATAGCAGAGGTGGTATTTACATGGTATTTAAAGAAAAGGGAATTGCCTCTAAGGCAGCAGTGTTTAGAGTCCTATGCCCATTCAAGAGGAAAAGAAATCCATTTTTACATACTCAAGCTGCTAAGATTAACTGAAAGCAATAAGGAGTGTCATAAAAATAATTTATAAAATTCCTCTTTTTTTTTCAAATCAATTAAGTTGAAGTCTCAAAATGTGATAAGATTTCTTGGAGAAACTGTCTACAGAGTTTGTAAACTTTGTATATACTTTTTCTAACCAAACTTTCAATTGAACAATCTTCCAACCAATAAAATGAAGTTCTGATTTTTTGAAATTGTTAATACTTATAATAAAAATGCACATAGGTTAAATACAGATTAAATAAAGGAAAATTCTCTTTCCCTCACTCTTTCTCTCTTAAAATATATATATTCCAAAACAAGTACAAGAAATTTCAATATTGCTTATTTTTAATTTGTGTTTATGAACTTATAATTCTACTTAACGATGGACAGGGAGGCCTGGTGTGCTGCAATTCATGGGGTCGCAAAGAGTCGGACACGACTGAGCGACTGAGCTGAGCTGAGCTGAAAGTCTAGTGCACTGATTTAAATAGTTTTTTAATCAGATTCACTATCACTGGATCACATTGTTCTTCCTCATGGATTAAATATTCACTGAATAGCTACTGTTTGCTAATAGGAGATAGGGAAAAGTCTAAGCAAAGTCCTTGCTTTCAGGGTTCTTAGAGTCTCCAATGGGTAAAACAGCAAAGCAATGATACGATCCACACAATGAATGCTGTAATAGTTTAACCTTAACGTGACTCTAGGCAGTTAGGGATAGATTTGTCAACAGATTTTAAAGAGCGGTCAGCTCAGGTAATCGGAGGGTGTTGCAGAGAGAGAGAAGCGCAGGATCAAAGCTGCAAAAGAATGTTCCACAAGAAGTGGCGTATGAACAACCTGCATCGCAATCCCTTAAGAAAATGAAACTGTTAGCCACACCCCTACTTCAAGGTCACATCGAGTAAACCTCTTCTAAGGCTAAGGATGAACATTTTTAAGAACATATCAAACAATCTAGTATCAAGAATAGAACGCAGATAATGCAGTCACATTAAAGACTAATACAGAGAAAGATGGGCTTCCCAGGCGGCTCAGTGAGTAAAGGCGGCTCAGTGCAGTGCAGGAGATGCAGGAGACGCGAGTTCCATCCCTGGGTTGGGGAGACCCCTTGGAGGAGGAAACGGCAACTCACTCCAGCATTCTTGCCTGGAGAATCCCATGGACAGAGGAGACTGGCGGGTTATAGTCAAGACGGTGGCAAAGAGTTGGACACGACTAAGCGACTTAGCACCCACGCACACACACAGAAAAATAGAAGAGGCCTGGGAAAGTGGCTCGAAATGGTAGACTGGGATAAGAATGCAAACTTCCTTAAATAAAGAGTGCGGACTTTTTTTCGTAAACAAGGAAACCTATTGAAATACTTGAGAAGAGTACTAACAAGGCCACAGTAGCGTTCACTGATTCAGCAGTGCGGTAAAGGACAGAGTGGAATGGGCAGGGTGAGAGAGTCAGGGGGGAAAATGAGATGGCTACCCCAATCGTATAGATACCGGGGAATACGTTCAGAGGTGGACGAGGGGAAGGGAAGAAAGGGAAATAAATGGATATGGAGAAAATGAAAAACAGACGGCAACATTCAGAGCAGAAAACAGAAAATTCTCAGGTCATTCCATCACCATGTTCAGAGTAAGACGCAGGTCATTCTCTGGCAACAAAATGGGTATGTTTCCCCTTATCTGACTAAAATAACCTTTCTCCAAGTTGATTCTTCATCAATGGTAACTCCAGAATAGCTTAATTCCTCCTATATTTTAGATAAAATTTATTAAGACTCCCAGTCACTAAGTATTTCTGCTTCTTTAAAAAAAAGAATTGAGATGGTTGAATCTTAAAGTATACAGTGAGTTACTTGGTACATTTCTATATTCCAATATCAGTACTGCCATGGCATCGCTGCTGCTGCTGCTAAGTCGCTTCAGTCGTGTCCGACTCTGTGCGACCCCCAGAGGCGGCAGCCCAGCAGGCTCTCCCATCCCTGGGATTCTCCAGGCAAGAACACTGGAGTGGGTTGCCATTTCCTTCTCCAATGCATGAAAGTGAAAAGTGAAAGTGAAGTCGCTCAGTCATGTCCGACTCTTAGCAACCCCATGGACTGCAGCCTACTAGGCTCCTCCGTCCATGGGATTTTCCAGGCAAGAGTACTGGAGTGGGGTGCCATTGCCTTCTCCTAGGGCATTAAGCCCTTTCAAATCCTGAAAGATGATGCTGTGAAAGTGCTGCACTCAATATACCAGCAAATTTGGAAAACTCAGCAGTGGCCACAGGACTGGAAAAGGTCAGTTTCCATTCCAATCCCAAAGAAAGGCTATGCCAAAGAATGCTCAAACTATGGCACAATTGCAGTCATCTCACATGCTATTAAAGTAATGCTCAAAATTCTCCAAACCTGGCTTCAGCAATACATGAACCGTGAACTTCCAGATGTTCAAGCTGATTTTAGAAAAGTCAGAGGAACCAGAAATCAAATTACCAACATTTGCTGGATCATTGAAAAAGCAAGAGAATTCCAGAAAAAAACATCTATTTCTGCTTTATGGACTATGCCAAAGCCTTTGACTGTGTGGATCACAATAAACTGGAAAATTCTGAGAGAGATGGGAATACCAGACCACCTGACCGCCTCTTGAGAAACTTATGTGAGAAACTGTTGCAGGTCAGGAAGCAACAGTTAGAACCGGACATGGAACAGACTGGTTCCAAATAGGAAAAGGAGTACGTCAAGGCTGTATATTGTCACCCTGCTTATTTAACTTATATGCAGAGTACATCATGAGAAACACGGTCTGGAAGAATCACAAGCTGGAATCAAGAGTGCCGGGAGAAATATCAATAACCTCAGATATGCAGATGACACCACCCTTATGGCAGAAAGTGAAGAGGAACTAAAGAGCCTCTTGATGAAAGTGAAAGAGGAAAATGAAAAAGTTGGCTTAAAGCTCAACATTCAGAAAACTAAGATCATGGCATCTGGTCCCATCACTTCATGGGAAATAGATGGGGAAACAGTGGAAACAGTGTCAGACTTTATTTTTTGGGGGCTCCAAAATCACTGCAGATGATGGCTGCAGCACCATGAAATTAAAAGATGCTTACTCCTTGGAAGGAAAGTTATGACCAACCTAGGTAGCATATTGAAAAGCAGAGACATTACTTTGCCAACTAAGGTCTGTCTAGTCAAGGCTATGGCTTTTCTGGTGGTCATGTGTGGATGTGAGAGTTGGACTGTGAAGTAAAGCTGAGCACTGAAGAATTGACGCTTTTGAACTGTGGTGTTGGAGAAGACTCTTGAGAGTCTCTTGGACTGAAAGGAGATCCAACCAGTCCATCCTGAAGGAGATCAGTCCTGGGTGTTCTTTGGAAGGACTGATGCTAAAGATGAAACTCCAGTACTTTGGCCACCTCATGTGAAGAGTTGACTCATTGGAAAAGACTCTGATCCTGGGAGGGATTGGGGGTGGGAGGAGAAGGGGACAACAGAGGATGAGATGGCTGGATGGCATCACTGACTCGATGGACGTGAGTCTGAGTGAACTCCAGGAGTTGGTGATGGACAGGGAGGCCTGCGTGCTGCAATTCATGGGGTCGCAAAGAGTGGGACACGACTGAGCGACTGAACTGAACTGAACTGAGGGCATTAAGCTAACGCATCCATCACATGCTATAATTATCATTTCTTTCTTGTGCTGAGACAATCAAGATCTAGTTTCTAAGTAACTTTAAACTTTTTAGTACAGTAGTGTTTATTATTATCACTATACTGTGCATCAGATCTCCAGAATGTGCTCATCTTCTAGTTGCAAGCATGTACTCTTAAACATCTCCCCAGTTCCCCCACCCCAAAACCCCTGGTAACCATCATTCTAGTCTCCATTTCTATGCATTCAGCTTCTTTAGATTCCACATATGAGTGATATCATACAGTATTTGTCTTCGTCTGACTTCTCTCACTTTAATAACAGTCCTCTACTTCCCTAAATCCTCCTCAAAATCATCCAAAATAAGTTCAAATCCAATAAAAAGCCCCTCCCAACTTCTCTCATTGAAATGCTTCTGAGGTTTTTCCTAGAATGTTTTCTCCTTTCTATAGCAAGCTAAAGAGATCCAGCTTTGATCTGACCACAGGTGTGCTCCCACTAACAGTACCACTGAAAGAGAAAGAAGAGTTAGTAGTATGGCCTGATTTTAGACTTCTTGAACTTGAAGAGACAGCATGATATTCAAGAGAAAAACAGAGACAGACAACATGTTTATGCACCTCCAGCAGTGGAGAAGACATAAAGAGAGTTGGACCATAAAGAAGGATGAGCACTGAAGATTTGATGCTTTTGAATTATGCTGGAGAAGAATCTTGAGAGTCCCTTGGACTGCAAGGAGATCAAACCAGTTAGCCCTAAAGGAAATCAGCCCTGAATACTCATTGCAAGGACTGATGCTGATGCTGAAACTAAAGTTCCAATATTTGGCCACCTAATGTGAAGATTCTGATGCTGGGAAAGACTGAAGGCAAAAGGAGAAGGGGGTGGCAGAGGATGAGATAGTTAGATAGCATCACTGATTCAGTGAACATGAATTTGAGCAAACTCCTCCAGATAATGGAGGACAGAGGAGCCTGGCATGCTGTAGTCCATGGGGTCACAAAGTGTCAGACATGACTTATCAACTGAACAACAACAAAACAAACTACTTATTAGGATGGTTACTAGCAAAAATAGCAGGTGTTGATGAAGAGGTGGAGATATTGGAACCTTTGTGCATTGTTAATGAGAATGTAAAATGGTGTGGCCACTATGGAAGACAATATGGCCATTCCTAAAACTATTAAAAATAGAAGAACCACATGATCTAGGAATTCCACTTCTAGGTACATACACAAAGGAATTTAAAGCAGAGTCTCAAAGACATATCAATTCCACATTCACAGAAGCTTTATTCACAGTATCCAAGAGGTGAAAGCAACCCAAGTGTCATCTGACAGATGAATGGATAAAGAAAATGTGGTATATACATAAAATTGAATATTATTTAGCCTTAAAAAGAAAACAGATTCTGACCTGACATAACATAGATGAATGTCGAAAATATTATGCTAAGTGAAATTGTCCGATTACAAAAAAGAAGAATGTTGTAGGATTCCACTTAGATGACGTACCTTGAGTAGTCAAATTCATAGAGACAGAACGTAGAATGGCAATTTCCAATGGCTGAAGTGGGGACTAAGGGGGTCTGTGTTTAATCGATAGAGAGTTTCAGTTTAATACGATGAAAGAGTTCTGCAGATTGGTTGCGCAGCAACGTGAATGTGCTTAACACTACTGAACTGTACTCTTAAAAACAGTTAAGATGGTAAATTTTATGTCATGTAATACTTTACCACAATTAAAATTCACACATATACACACACAACAAAACCGCAGTAGTGCATTACAAGAGAAAAAAATGAGTTGTGTCCACCAGAGGTCACCCTTTCTCAGAGTTGGGCCAGCATCCAAAAAAACTGGCCCAATAGTAGGCAAGTCTCTTCAGAGCAGCTATGGTTTTGCTTAGGGTAGTCAGTGAGGGTCAGACTGAATAAAGACAGTGACCAACTAAAGAGGGAGAAACTTGAGTAACTTAGGAAAAGCTGATGTCCCCAGAATGATTCCCCACATAAAAGAAGCATCCAGTTTAGGAGTCTAAAATGTGATGACCAGGGGGCTAAGGTTTCTATGTTAAAGCAGTTAGAAAGATGAGCGGTTATCAAAGAGAAAACATGGTACAAGAAAAAAGCCAAACATCAGAAGGAAGACCGTGAAGTTGAGAGAATTCCAAACCTCTGGAAGAAGAAAAATAAATGATCAGGAAAGCAAGACACAATTCTACGAGTGAGAGTATGTGATTAAGAACCCAGGACCAAGTTACATCTGAAAGGGACTGTCAGCTGGGTTCTCTACTCTGAACTAGCCCATGGCCCTTTCTCCTTCCTCTCTGTTGTGGGAGCTATGTATCTGCCTACTAGTTTTTCAGGCATATTCTGATGCATGGAGGGAAAAGATCAACACGTTTGGTGATTAGACGGTCCATGTTGGGCTTGGAGAGAGCACATTCAGTATGCTGGTAGAATCTGAAGCTTCTAATTACAAGAGATCAAAGAGTGGGAGTGAAATGAAAAGTGGAAGGAACAGATAGCAATCATAATTTCAAGAATGCTGTTTTGAAAGGAAGGAGAGAAATAAAATGCTAATCTCTGAGGTTACCAGGGACAAGCATTAAAGATAGTGATGTCTCTTCTCTTCTGTGGTAGAATGGAAGAAAACTTCACTCCCCAAGATATCTACACCATAAGCTATGGATATGTTACTTCATATGGCAAAAGGGACTTTGAGGATGTGATTAAGGTTAAGGGACTTTAGATGGGGATATTATCTAGATGGACCAAATCTAATCATTGGAATCCTTAAAAGTGGAGAATTCTTCCTGGATGGGTCAGAAATGCCGTCTTACTGACCCTTAGATGGCAAAATGGGGATGAATCGGAAAGCCTCATGTCAAGATTTTATGCCATTTTTAAGACTTCAGCTTTACTCTAAGTCATGAAAATGTTGGAAATAAGTTTTTGAACAAAGCCATAACATGCTCCAAGTTAAATATGAAAAACATCACTGTGCATAGTATGTTGAAACTAATTGAGAGGAGGCGGTGAGGCAGCATACAAGAAGCACTGAGAACTGGAGATAGTGAGTGAACTTGGAGGAAGTGATGAGGTTCTGGAGCTGACAGGTTTACTAATCGGTTGTAGTTTATGAAAGTGATAAAGGCGTCAACAAGAACTGCAAGATTTGGGGCCTGAAGACCTGGAACATAGAATTGATGACATGGGGAGGTCCTCACAAAGTGATTTGTGGTCAGTTAACATTGGAGTCTAGGAAAACATTCCGAATCAGCTTGCCAGAGTCGAGGTTACTAGCTACACTCTCCCACTGCCCTCTCCATCGGCTCTGCCTTTGTGGCCGGCTTTCAGCCAGCCTTCTGCTCCAGCCTTTCCATCATCTGAGCCCCACAGACTCCAAGGATGCAATCAAATCTTCTTAGTATTACCTTCATTCAGCTTAAAGACTGGAAGAGGGAAGAAAAGCAACACAGTTTTCTCTACTCCCTGAAAACCCGTTTCAATGTATTCTCATCTAATAAATCTAAAATTAGTCTCTGGCTGCTTTGGTGGTAATGAGTCTCTGAAAAACTCAGATTGTGGAGGGTGTATAAGTGTATCCAGTTCCTCTGTTAAAAACATGATGGTACTTTTCCCCATCATTCTTATCTTTGATGGCTTAACCAAAATTCGGAGGCAACAGAAAGTTCCTTTTTGCATTATGCTAAATATATATATATCATGTATCCAATAAGGTAACAATTAATAAGCTTTAAATTTTAATCTATGAACTTAATTTAATTTAAAATTACTGAAAATAGTTAATTTAAAAAGTAACATCCCCTAACATAAAAATGGAAAAATAAAAATTAATCATATATAAATATCCAATAACTATATGAAAATATCAGTTCTCAGTAATGTAAAAGAAATACAAATGAAAACAAGGAGATAACATCTGCTTATTAAATTAAATATGATTAAATAATCATCTCATTACCATCACATGCAACATGAAAACTGCACAAATTCTACTAGCGGCATAAACTTATAGGTTCTTAAAAAATATTTTAAAAAAGTAACCAACGAATGACAAAATATTCATAGGGATTTTTGTTACAGTGTTATATGTAAAAGTGAACATTTGGAAGCAGTATGAAAGTCCAATGCTGGAGGACTGGTTAAATCAATTATAGAATACCCAATTAAGGAAATACTGCATGTTCGTTTAAAATAATGTATTTATACATATGTGTATGTATATATACACATGAAAAGATATTCATAATGTACTGCTAAGTAATAAAAGCATATTGCAAAATAAATAATTGTAATGTGATCACATACTTGGTATACATAAACAGATCACAGAATTAATGTTAATGTATACACACATATGCACACAACGAATAGCATTAGTAGCTTATGTTGCCATTCTCTAAATTTTTCTATAAGTGTATATTTTGCTGATAAAAAAACATCAAAAGAGCTGTATAGATATTTTTGGAAGATCTGTATTGACAAGAAAATGTTTATGATATAATGCTTAAAAAAGAATACATAGTTATGCACACACAATGATAGCAAGTTGATAGAAAAAATATTTTGAGAAAGAGAAAGGCTGTTAGGAAATACACTGAAATATTCACAATGGTGGTCTCTAGGTAATTTTTTCCTTAAGATTTATAAAAATCCTATGTCAAGCATATATTATCTTTAGCATAAAAAAGCTATTTTAAGGCTTTTTATCTGTATTGTTCTACCTATCCCCCTAGCTGAATTGGTTCATAAACTTAAAGCTGGTAAGACAATTGATTTTTTGTTTTTTGTTTCCCCTTTTCACATCCTCCACTGCTATCACTGTAAAAAAGCTTGCAGCTAATTGATTTCGCACTTCATCTTTGCCTGTCTCCAAAGCCCACATTCTTATCTTCACCCCAGCCCTTGTTACCACTTGTTTCTCTGTCTCCTCTGTTTCACCCTGGGATGGTTGATCTAAAATATGATTTATTATCCTGAAATATGAGCATTAATCAGAACAGAGAAAACACGATGCAGGCAGAAGCAGAAAAGTCTGGACTTTAATAATGCAATGTCTAATACTGATATACCAAAGGGATGTCTATGTAGAAAGGATACTATCCAACAGAAAAAGCAAAGATGCCGTCTCTGACTTTCTGATGGGAGGGGGTGGGGAACAGGAGCCATGATTATTAAGACCTGGCAGGAGGGAGATACAGTTCTGAGTCACAAAACTAGATTAGGTCCTCAAGGAAATCTGTAAAATTAAGTCTATAAAAGCTGGCCCAGCTGGTTAATTAGCACACTGTACAGCAGATTATGTTTTATAGTTTGATTTTTATATTCTAAGCTACAACCTAATAAGTCAAGCCAATTACATTACCTGTGACTTGATGACTTTTTTTCTCTTATGAGCTCACTACCAATCACTAAACTTGCATTTATTTACAATTAGGGCCACCTTTGTTATACACGTAGCTCCTCAAACCTCTGTGTTAAAAAGCATCAGCAGACAAGGAAATGCTTCTAGAATGGCTAACACACAAATGCTATGCTTAGAACTCCACAAGTGCCAGCCAAAGGAAATGATTCATTTATTAAGGTTGTAATTACAGCTATGAAACAGCTTGTTATGGGTTCTTTCTGCTGGCCTGAGCTACTTTCTAACATCTGCTAGTATGAGCAGAGACAGGCACTGACTTACTCATTTCACTATCCTTTGACTGGAAAAATGTTATATTTCAGAGGGTTTAGGATGTTTATTCAGAATAAACAACAGATCAAATGTTGGGGGAGTGGGGAGGGCAAGATTTGACCAGTATGAGAACTTGAACAGGACTATACTTAAGATCTTGTGACACGTTTTGATTAAGACCCCAAAACCCATGTCATGCATGCCTTTCTAGAACAGGCTCCATTGCCCACGAGTTCCAAGCTGATGATGGTGGTGGTGGTGGTGGTGGTGGTGGTCTCTAATCGCTTTGGCTTTCAGGTTCCATTGGATTATAGAATCTGTTTTAGTGTTTCACTTTATAGAATTCATCTCTCTGTCTCTTTCTTTCTCTCTCTCTCTCTCACACACACACATACATGTATAGATAAACTTTTCAGTTTTTCTTGAATATGTTCTCTATATTTCCATTTTATTGTATTTTCCTGTTTTGTTTCATTAGCTCAAAATATCTCTTTATTTTTCCCTGCCAACTCCTTTTTTAGAATCTTATTCATCCTTACTTATAATCCAAACAAGTGTTTTTCATGAACATTTCTCACTTGTTTCTAACTGGATGTTAATGTGAGATGAATCAGCATAGAGTAGTTGTCAAGAAAGCTTGTTGGATCCATTCTGCATAAGTTCATCTCTCAGTTTGGCATTTCTTACCTGTAAGAGGTAGCACAAGTTGCTTAACCTCTCTTTTCCAGTTTCCTTATCAGTAAAATCAGGACAGTAAATAGTATATTCTATAAGAATAAAATTAAGAGAACATGTAAATTTCCTAACATGGTGACTGGTAGGTAACAAATGGCCCAAAGCTATATTTATTAACTTCTGCAACACAAAACTCTCTCTATCCACAGTATTATTTGTGGAGAAAATATTTGAAGCCTGAGACTACAAAAAGAAAAAATAATCACTTTTATGATAATCTCTGCCAAATAGAATTAATAAAGATATCCAACATTCCATTCAATAGCTTCCAGTCTCAACATGAATATTCACCCTCTTGTTCCTGACACAAAGTTACAAAGTGGTAATATGGTGTACTCTGGGTGACTTAGATTGGATAAAAGTGGGTTTTTGTTTTGGTGGTTGGTTGGTTGGTTTCTCTGTTTGTTTGTTTTAGCTGTTTTGTCACTCTGCTAACCCTGTTATTAGCTAATATCTCATTGCACAAAGCTTTCCCTCATATTTCCTGGGTATAACTTCTAAGAAAATACTTAATATATACACTCCTGACATTATTCACATGGTAAGATGTACAATAATAGAAATTAATCAGATGTAGATAACATTATTAGTACAATTAGCAACAATCGTTAGTGTTATACAAATCCCTTCCAGAACTAACACCCAAAAAGGATGTCCTTTTCATTTTAGAGGACTGGAATGCAAAAGTAGGAAGTCAAGAAACACCTGGAGTAACAGGCAAATTTGGCCTTGGAGTACAGAATGAAGCAAGACAAAAGCAAACAAAGTTTTGCCAAGAGAACGCACTGGTCTTAGCAAACACCCTCTTCCAACAACACAAGAGAAGACTCTCCACATGGACATCACCAGATGGTCAATACCGAAATCAGATTGATTATATTCTTTGCAGCCAAAGATGGAGAAGCTCTTTACAGTCAGCAAAAACAAGACTGGGAGCTGACTGTGGCTCAGATCATGAACTTCTTGTCGCCAAATTCAGACTTAAATTGAAGAAAGGAGAGAAAACCACTAGACCATTCAGGTATGAACTAAATCAAACCTCTTACGACTATACAGTAGAAGTGAGAAATAGATTCAAGGGATTAAATCTGATAGCATGCCTAGAGAACTATGGGCAGAGGTCTGTGACATTGTACAGGAGGCAGTAATCAAGATTATCCCTCCAAAAAGAAATGCAAAATGGTTGTGGGAAGAGGCCTTTCAAATAGCTATGCAAAGAAGAGAAATGAAAGGCAAAGGAGAAAAGATATACCCATTTGAATGCAAAGTTCCAAAGAATAGCAGGGAGAGACAAGAAAGACTTCCTCAGTGACCAATGCAAAGAAATAGAGGAAAACAGAAGAATGGGAAAGACTAGAGGCCTCTTCAAGAAAATTAGAGATACCAAGGGAACATTTCATGCAAAGATGGGCTCAATAAAGGACAGAAATGGTATGGACCTAACAGAAGCAATAGATATTAAGAAGAGGTGGCAAGAATACACGGAAGAACTGTACAAAAAAGATCTTCATAATCCAGATAATCACGATGGTGTGATTGCTCACCTAGAGCCAGACATCCTGGAATGCGAAGTCAAGTGGACCTTAGGAAGCATCACTATGAACAAAGCTAGTGGAGGTGATGGAATTCCAGTTGAGCTATTTCAAATCCTGAAAGATGATGCTGTGAAAGTGCTGTACTCAATATGCCAGCAAATTTGGAAAACTCAGCAGTGGCCACAGGACTGGAAAAGGTTAGTTTTCATTCCAATCCCAAAGAAAGGCAATACCAAAGAATGCTCAAACTGCTGCACAATTGCACTCATCTCACATGCTAGTAAAGTAATGCTCAAAATTCTCCAAGCCAAGTGAACCATGAACTTCCAGATGTTCAAGCTGGATTTAGAAAAGGCAGAGGAGCCAGAGATCAAATGACCAACAGCCGGTGGATCATCAAAAAAGCAACGGAGTTCCAGAAAAATATCTACTTCTGCTTTATTGACTATGCCAAAGCCTTTGTGTGGATCACAACAAACTGGAAAATTCTTCAAGAAGTGGGAATACCAGACCACCTGACCTGCCTCTTGAGAAATCTGTATGTAGTTCAAGAAGTAACAGTTAGAACTGGACATGGAACAACACTGGTTCCAAATTGGGAAAGGAGTATGTCAAGGCTGTATATTGTCACCCTGATTATTTAATTTATATGCAGAGTACATCATGTGAAATGCCAGGCTAGATGAAGCACAAGCTGGAATCAAGACTGCCAGGAGAAATATCAATAACCTCAGATATACAGATAACATCACCCTTACGCCAAAAAGCAAAGAAGAACTAAAAAGTATGAAAGTAAAAGAGAAGAGTGAAAGTAAAAGAGGATGAAAAGTAAAAGAGGAGAGTAAAAAAGTTGGCTTTAAACTCAGCATTCAGAAAACTAAGATCATGGCATCCGGTCCCATCACTTCATGGGAAACAGATGGGGAAGCAATGAAAACAGTGACAGATTTTATTTTGGGGGACTTCAAAATCACTGCAGATGGTGACTGCAGCCATGAAATTAAAAGACGCTTTCTCCTTGGAAGAAGAGTTATGACCAACCTAGAGAGCATATTAAAAAGCAGACACATTACTTTGCCAACAAAGGTCCATCTAGTCAAAGCTCTGTTTTTCCAGTAGTCATATATGGATGTGAGAGTTGGACTCTAAAGAAAGCTGAGTGCCAAGGAATTGATGCTTTTGAACTGTGGTGTTGGAGAAGACTCTTGTGAGTCCCTTGGACTGCAAGGCGATCCAAACAGTCCATTCTAAAGGAGATCAGCCCTGGGTGTTCCAACCAGTCCATCCTGAAGGAAATCAGTCCTAAATATTCATTGGAAGGACTGATGCTGAAACTGAAGCTCCAATTCTTTGGCCACATGATGCGACAAACTGACTCACTGGAAAAGACCCTGATGATGTAAAAGATTGAAGGCGGAAGGAGATGACAGGATGAGATGGTTGGATGGCATCACCAACTTAATGGACATGAGTTTGAGTAAACTCTGGCAGTTGGTGATGGACAGAGAGGCCTGGCGTGCTGCAGTGCATGAGGTCGCAAAGAGTCAGAGATGGCTGAGCAACTGAACTGAAATGAACTGAACTGAACTGAACTGAACTGAAGGAGATACGTGTTGGGCTTCTAGGTGGCGCTAGTGGTCAGGAACTCACCTGCCAGTGCAGGAGACTTAAGAGACACTGGTTCAATCTGTGGGTTGAGGAGATCCCCGAAGGAGAGCTTGACAACCCAGTCCAGTATTCTTGCCTGGAGAGTCCCTGGGACAGAAGAGCCTGGTGGTCTTACAGGGTCATGAGTGGGACAAGACTGAAGCGACTAGCAGGCAAGGATATTTAAAATGAATACTAAGGATTGTATTTTGAACTTAATGAATTATTTTGAAGATCCTAAGCAAGGACCAGGATTTGGTACTTCCGTTTTAGATTATCTAATGAGAAAAGCACAATTGAGAACTGTGTTCTTCAGAGCCTTGCACTATGATACACAGTGAATTGCCTCATCTTTTAAGATCGATAAGCCACTTCAAGCTTCAGAACGAGATACCTCTTTCAAGCCAGGACTGTAATGAGATGACACAGCAAATTGCCTAAGGAAGAAGATAACCCTAAGAAAAAGAAAGTCATTCCGACTGAATGTCAATACTGTTAGCATTTGTTAGGGATAAAAGTAGTAGCTATAGCAACATGGAAGATGCATTCAATAAGTGAATTCTTATATATTCTTACCTAGCAAGTGTTCTACTCTGGAGAGTGAGTTAAAGGAAAAGTATTAAAGGCAGAGATTTGGCAGACTATTATTTACATACTCTAGAAAAGATATTTACTACCCAGTTCTGAAAATATTTGCTACATTTCTAGATTTCAGGCATGTGCTGAAAATTGCATTTTTTGTTGTTGTTGTTTTTTGCTACTATAACGGTTTGAGAATTAAAGCTCATGTTACTTTAGTTGTTAGGGTCAGTACAGAGATACAGGCAAGACTCTCCAATACCTAGTAATAACTCCTTCTTCCTGATAAAATTGAGCAATTAACCAGTTGAAAAAGAAACAGCTGGAGTGTGTCTGTAAGTATTAAGTATTATCCTTATTCAGTTCAGTTCAGTCGCTCAGTCGTGTCCAACTCTTTGCAACCCCATGGACTGCAGCATGCCAGGCTTCCCTGTCCATCACCAACTCCCGGAGTTTACTCAAACTAGTGGGGCCAAATGAACGGGACTGAACTATTTCCTCTTCCTGACTCCTTGAAGCAGATGACCATGACTATTCTTCACCTTCAGGACTGTCCACCAGGCAGAGTCGTTGAGAAGGCAATACTGGTCCAGGAGAAAAGGCTTTGTCCTTTTTTGTTTGCATGCATCACGTCAGTGAGGAAAGAGGATTTGTGTGGGCAGGTGGGGATATAGGCGTATAGTCTGAAACTGCATCATAGCCTATAGCCACTAAATCGAATTTACAGACTCATTTTGAAACTTAAATGTTAACCTTGATACTCGTTCTTCCTCCCAGCCAATTTCTATCAATTTTACCCTCTAAATAAGCCATGAATCCATCCTTCCTTTCCATTCCCTCTGCCACTGTGGCAATCTTAATTTATTTCTGTCTAGGTAGAGGAGATGAAAGCTTTTGGAGGATGGGTGGTTATGTTGGCATTTGTAAAAGAGGACACAAGCCATCATTCACAGGCATGAATTATGTAACATTCAATGCCTTTGATAGAAGAAAGTCATTAAATTCTAAGAGCCTATTTTTCTGAAATTTTAGATTCAGTTACTCTGCTGAACTGACTTAATAGGTTAACCCACAGAGGCCTGAGGGAGTACATATTGGGAACCCCAGACCACAGGGGTATGGGGGGAAATGGCGAAAAGGATCACACTTAATCACATGCTTTGAAATACAACAATAGTTTTACAGAAGATATAACTTGGAGGTAAGTCTTAGAAAAATCCTTTAGAAAGCAGACGTCTGAAGAGCAGTATTAATTTGCAGTGAAGGGTCTGTTCTGTAGGTGGGAGAACCTGAACTTTCCTTCTACTTTCAGGACTGCAGACCAGCCTTGCACATGGGCTAAGGGTCCCCCCCGACCCACTGTAGCATCCCGGGAGCCTCCTAGCAACTGGTATCTCCACAGCAGGATAAGGCTCAGGTCCAAGAAGAGCTCACCAAGGCATCGCTGTTCTCAGCCTTTGGTATATCAGAATCTCCAAATTAAAATCCAGATGCCTGGTCTCCCCTCCAAAAGATTCTGAATCACACCTTGTATTGGGGAACACCAATGGGTTCAACTTTGGTACCAGCTGTGACTGATACAGATGAAGCAAATAACAAATGCAACCTCTAATTGGACACCTTCTTCATGTCAAATGGGGCTTCCCTGGTGGCTCAGACAGTAACAAATCTGCCTGCAATGCAGGAGACCCGAGGTTTAGTCCCTGGGTCAGAAAGATCCCGTGGATGTACATGTACAATCCTAGGTACAGAGGAGCCTGACATGCTACAGTTCATGGGGCTCCCAAAGAGCTGGACATGACTAACACCTTCACTTTTGAGTTAAGTACTTTACTCAGTTATATATATAGTCTCATTTAATATTTAATCTTCAAAATAATATGAAGTAGGTGTTTTAGCTCCATTTTAACAACAAGGAATCTGAAGCTCAGAGAGCAACTTGTGAAGGACAGAGCCAGAATTCAAACCTAGCTGCAGTTTATGCCAAATCCTATCCCTTTACCTACCACAACATAATACATCCTCTTAGAGATGTATCTGTAGTTGTAACATAGTTGTGACATCCATATAGATACTTCCTGTAGAAGCTCGAATCACTGTCTCGGGACTCAGGAAGCAGGTGGGTCAGCGTACCTTACTTCCTTTGACTTCTTATTGGAAAACTGATGATTCGCTTTCTAAGATCTCTTCAAGATAGGATAGCATTAAGTAAAATGAGTTGATGGCAACATAACACATCTCTTTACCTACAGCTTGCTGATAGAAACTTTAGAAAATACTGAGATTGGTTTCCATAGCCTTTCCAGTGGTTGGTAAATAAACAAGTTTCTTGGACTAGTCATGTGCCCTGAAACCTGTTTAGGGATTCTAATTTCTCCATCTAAGTCTTCTACACCTGTTTCTATGCCCTCCAAATCCCAACTCTGAGGTTTTGCCCTTTTGTCCTGATGACAGCTGTTCACTTTTATTTGACTTGGTTAATTAGGCCACACAAGAACTTTCTTTTCTCGCTCTCTTTTTATTTGCCATTTCCCTTAAAGTGAAAAATGAGGTTCATCGCTACTAAGATCATAAAGTAAAATCCCTTCAGCATAATTCTGTTAAAAATCTTGGAGTTATTTCTTTGGTGGGCCCTTAACTACTCAGAACTCCACATGTTTTGGTATTATGTTACATCATAATTTATGTAAACGAATTTTTTAATTTTTAAATGAAAATTCTAATTAAAAATAGGGATTATATCATAAAATCAATAACATTCTTAATACACCAGGCTTTTTCAGATAAACTGGTGTTACTATTGCATTTAAAGTTCTAGTTAATTGACCAAGTGAAAGCAGAAGGAATTGGGATTGTCATATAGAAATTAAAACAGAACAAAACATGAATCACAAAGCAAAACACTGACAGGGTAACAAGATCATCTCCCTAAAGGCCAGCTCCTCATTTAAAAAAAATGATAAAAAATTTTCTTCTTTGTGGAGCTTAAGAGTTTATAGTTAGTTTATTTGACATGGTGAAGAACCACACATAGTAACCTAAACTTAATAAACAGAAAGCTCAATTTTTTTTTTTTCCCCAATCGTATCTAGCTTTCAGAGAATTTTGTTTGCAAATTTTGAACCAGCGATGTTACTTTTAACACCATACAGGATAGTGGTTCATAACATACATCACCTATAGAGAATGAAGACTTTTCAGGTCAATTCAATATTTACTGTTTTCTTCAAAATGATGCCAAGTTTCCCATTGTTCTTCAGATGTTCACCGTATTTTGTTTCTAGCACCAGAAAATTCTGTTATGTTTTAAGGTTTCTATTCAACTTCCAAATCGCATTACTTACAGTAGCTATGCTCTATAAAATTGCCACAAAATCTGAATTAGTGAACAATGAACATGCTCCTCAGAGACATACAGGGTTAGGTTTCTGTGAGCCTCTAGTCACGTCATGTTTGCCAACATCTTCTCTTTGAACAGAAACACACCTAAAACAGGGCTATGATGAACGCATCTCTATATTAACACATCTGTGTAAACATTCCTCATTTAGTACAGACTGTTGATTCATTAACATTGAGCTACTCATGCCTGAAAGAAGCTTACCTAACACACGTATTTTCTCCATAGGCACGTCACAATTTTCCTTGTTTAGGTGCATCAGCATAGAGCTCTTCAGCACTATGCACTATTTCAGAAAAATCACCAACCAAAAATAGCAAAATGCTAAGTGTGGCACTACACAGACCGCAAAAGTACGCTTGTTAATAGTATGAGAGCTGAAACGGAGGCAGAGCACTGCCTTGTTTAACCTCTGCTGGGAACATGCATATTGGGATTCAAATATTTTGTTGTTCTGCATATGTCTGCAAATGACTGAGAAAACATGGCAAGTATTGAGAACTGAGTAATGATTACAGGCTACAAGGACTTCCCTGGTGGTTCAGCTGGTAAAGAATCTGCCTGCAATGTGAGAGACCTGGGTTTGATCCCAGGGTTGGGAAGATCCTCTGGACGAGGGAAAGGCTACCCACTGAAGTATTCTGGCCTGGAGAATTCCATGGACTGTACAGTCTGTGGGGTCACAAAGAGTTGGACACGACTGAGCAACTTTCACTTCAGTTCAGTTCAGTTCAGTTCAGTTCAGTTGTTCAGTCATGTCTGACTCTGCGACCCCATGAACCCAAGCACACCAGGCCTCCATGTCTATCACCAATTCCCGAAGTTTACTCAACCTCATGTGCATCGAGTTGGTGATGCCATCCAACCATCTCTTCCTCTGTTGTCCCCTTCTCCTCCTGCCTTCAACCTTTCCCAGCATCAGGGTCTATTCAAATGAGTCAGTTCTTCGCATCAGGTGGCCAAAGTATTGGAATTTCAGCAGCAGCATCAGTCCTTCCAGTGAATATTCAGGACTGATTTCCATTGGGATGGACTGGTTGGATTTCCTTTTCACTTAGGGGCTACAAATAAATTTTGGTGAATAGAGGAATTTGGAAATACAGAATCTGTGAATAGTGACAATTAACTGTATAAAATAAATATATAGATCATTTCAATGGGAAGAGCTAACAAAACAGTACTGAGAGAATGGTACAAATTTTAACTATTTCCGTTGGTCCAGCACTTCTGTTACACTCAAACCTCATTAACAGGTGTTTCATTTAAAGAATTAATGAAAGATAGAATTGATCCCATTATATAAAACAAGAAAGCTCTTCTATATAAATGAAGTAATGCTTGATTTATTATTAGTCTGCTTGTTTCAGTAAGTGCAGTTTTATACTTGAAGAATTCAGAGACCCATTTATTTCACAGCCCAGAAATACTGAGCTGCAGGCACATGAGTTTCTTTAACTTATGGAATATGAGTAAAGGTAACAATTTTCTTTTCCAGGTGAAAGCATTCAATAGTACTTAACCAAGCCACTGTTCCTTGGTCCACTGTGACTCACAACTTTCCCAACTGTGAATTCTCCATGAGATTCAGTCACATGAGAGGATGATATAAAATAGAACTTTTCACTGCACCCTCAATGGTGGCATGCAGTAGACGTACAGTGTGAGCAAGAAAACTTTGCTGAAGCTGCTGTTTTGAAGAAATTTGGAAGTTATTTAAATTGAAGTATAAGCTAGTTTGTCATAACTCACACAGACACCTAAAATAAGATTCTCTTTGCTTCTGAGGAAATAGTGACAAGATTCACTGAATAATGATATTTAGGAAATTTAGTTGTGTGTGTTGTTGTACGATTTTACTAAAATTACTAAATTTTAGGGCAGTTCAGTTCAGGTCAGTTGCTCAGTTATGTCCAACTCTTTGAGACCCCATGGACTGCAGCACACCAGGCCTCCCAGTCCATCACCAACTCCCAGACCTTACTCAAACTCATGTCCATCGAGTCAGTAATGCCATCCAGCCATCTCATCCTCTGTTGTCCCCTTCTCCTCCCACCTTCAATCTTTCCCAGCATCAGGGTCTTTTCAAATGAGTCATTTCTTTACATCAGGTGGCTAAGTATTGAAGTTTCAGCTTTAGCATCAGTCCTTCAGGACTGATTTCCTTGAAGATTGGCTAATCCTATTTCCTTGCAGTCCAAGGAAGTCTCAAGAGCCTTCTTTAACACCAAGATTCAAAATCATCATCCTTCGGCCCTCAGCTTTCTTTATAGTCCAACTCTCATATCCATACATGAGTAGTGGAAAAACCATAGCTTTGACTAAATGGACCTTTGTTGGCAAAGTAATTTTTCTGTTTTTTAACATGCTGTCTAGATTGGTCATAGCTTTTCTTCCAAGAAGCAAGCATCTTTTAATTTTATGGCTGCACTCACCATCTGCAGTGATTTTGGAGGCCCCCAAAATAAAGTCTCTTACTATTTCCATTGTTTCCCCATCTATTTGCCATGAAGTGATGGGACCAGATACCATGATCTTAGTTTTCTGAATGTTGAGTTTTAAGCCAACTATTTCACTATTCTCTTTCACCTTCATCAAGACTCTTTAGTTCCTCTTCACTTTCTGCCTTAAGGGTGGTGTTATTTGCATATCTGAGGTTATGGATATTTCTTCCAGCAATCTTGATTCCAGCTTGTACTTCATCCAGTCCAGCATTTTGCATGATATACTCTGCATATAAGTTAAATAACCAGGGTGATGATATACAGTCTTGACATACTCCTTTTTTGTATAGTTTCTGTGTTTTCTTGTCGCCTCTACTTAATATCTTCTGCTTCTGTTAGGTCCAGACCATTTCTGTCCTTTATCGTGCCTGTCATTGCATGAAATGTTCCCTGGGTATCTCTAATTTTCTTGAAGAGATCTCTAGTCTTTCCCATTCTTCTGTTTTCCTCTATTTCTTTGCAATGATTGCTGAGGAAGGCTTTCTTATCTCTCCTTGCTGTTCTTTTGAACTCTGCATTCAAATGAATATATCTTTCCTTTTCTCCTTTTCCTTTGGCTTCTCTTCTTTTCTCAGCTATTGTAAGGCCTCCTCAGACAGCCATTTTGCCTTTTTGCATTTCCTTTTCTTGGGGATGGGCTTGATCCCTGCCTCCTGTACAGTGTCACGAACCTCTGTCCATAGCTCTTCAGGGACTCTGTCTGTCAGATCTCATCCCTTGAATCCATTTGTCACTTCCACTATATAATTGTAAGGGATTTGATTTAGGTCATACCTGAATGGTCTAGTGGTTTACTCTACTTTCTTCAATTTAAGTCTGAATTTGGCAATAAGGATTTTGTGATCTGAGCCACAGTCAGCTCCTGGCCTTAATTTTGCTGACTGTATAAAGCTTCCCCATCGTTAGCTGCAAAGAATATAATCAATCTGATTTCAGTATTGACCATCTGGTGATGTCCATGTGCAGAGTCTTCTATTGTGTTGTTTGAAGAGGGTGTTTGCTCTGACCAGTGTGTTCTCTTGCCAAAACTCTGTTAGCTTTGACCTGCTTTGTGTTCTACTCCAAGGCCAAATTTGCCTGCTACTCCAGGTATTTCTTGACTTCCTACTTTTGCATTCCAGTCCCCTATAATGAAAAGGGAATCTTTTGGGGGTGTTATTCTAGAAAGTCTTATAGGTCTTCATAGAACTGTTCAACTTTAGCCTCTTCAGCATTACTGGTGGGGGCATAGTCTTAGATTACTGTGATATTGAATGGACTGTCTTGGAAATGAATAGAGATCATTCTGTCATTTTTGAGATTGCACTCAAGTACTGCATTTCAGACTCTTTTGTTAACTATGATGGCTACTCCATTTCTTACTCTTCCACACAATAGTAGATATGATGGTCATCTGAGTTAAATTCACTCATTCCAGTACTCAATTACTAAAATTAATATTTGCAATTTATTAAATACTTACGTTCCAGTCATTGTTGAAAATGCTTTACATTTATTATCTCAATTAACATTTACAAAGATACAATGAACATTTCAATTTTACACATGAGGGAACCGACAGATCATTTAACCTAGAAGACTGGGTCCATACACATGCTTAAGTGCTAGGTCTGGGATAAGAACTTGCATCTGTCTAAGGTCAAAGCCTGGCTTTTAAACACCATGAAGCTTCCTGAGCATTTTGTTTTTTAACACAATGAAAGTGAAAGTGAAGTCGCTCAGTCGTGTCCAACTCTTTGTGACCCCATGGACTGTAGCCTACCAGGCTTCTCCGTCCATGGGATTCTCCAGGCAAGAATACTGGAGTGGGTTACCATTTCCTTCTCCAGGGGATCTTCCTGACCCAGGGATCGAACCTGGGTCTCCCGCATTGGAGGCAGACACTTTAATCTCTACATCTGCATAAATATGGAGACTTCATTCACTCAATCCAGCTCTTTGCAACCCCATGGACTGCAGCACTCCAGGCCTTCTTGTCCATCACCAATGCCCGGAGCCTGCTCAAATTCATGTTCATTGAGTCGGTGATGCCATCCAACCATCTCATCCTCTGTCGTCCCCTTCTCCTCCTGTCTTCAATCATTCCCAGCATCAGGGTCTTTTCCAATGAGTGTTCTTCGCATCAGGTGACCAAAGTATTGGAATTTCAGCTTCAGCATCAGTCCTTCCAATGAATATTCAGGACTGATTTCCTTTAGAATTGACTGGTTTGATCTCCTTGCAGTCCAAGGGACTCTCAAGCGTCTTCTCCAATCTTACAGTTCAAAAAGATCAATTCTTTGGCACTCAGTTTTCTTTAGAGTCCAACTCTCACATACATACATGACTACTGGAAAAACCATAGCTTTGACTAGATGGACCTTTGTTGGCAAAGTAATGGAAAGATGGCAAAGAATGAAGTAAAGACTTCATTCTAAAAGTAAATAATTAAGTACAGATTGTTGCCTGGGTCTAAAGCATCTAGATCATCTGGTAGCATGGATCCACAGCAAGAGCTATGAGCCTGGACTTTGGTTCAATGTGATGGGGCAAAAATTAACATGTCTATATATACACATGTTCTGTTTAGATTAATAACCAAATTTTCTCAACTGGTTTTGCAAGATAATTAAAACCCCCAATCTTAGAGTACCAACTATTTTATGTAATAAATTAACTTCTTTCTTAACTAGTGCTATCCTTGAGAGAATTGAGAAAATAATCATTCATGTAACTTTGTTTGGTTCAAATGAGAAATCCTAGCTGACAAAGGCTACTAGCAGCTTCACTTTGAACTACAGTTTTATCTCATCACTCCAGAAATACTTCCAGTTTTGTTTCCAGATATGACTTACTGATTACAGATATAACGTTCTGATGTAATGACTGTGATGCACTGATGTTTATCTATCTATCTATCTATCCATCTATCTATCTATATACACACAAGTATGGGCTTCCCCTGTGGCTTAGCAGTAAAGAATCCACCTGCAATGCAGGAGATGTGCGTTCCATCTCTGGGTTGGGAAGATCCCTTGGAGGAGGGTATGGCAACCCAGTCCAGTATTCTTGCCTGGGGAATCCCATGGATGGAGGAGCCTGGGAGGCTACAGTCTGTACGGTCACAAAGAGTTGGACATGATGGAAGCAACTGAGCATGCATGCAAATACATGAATACTATATATTTATGTATAAATATTAATATATATACAAATTCATGTACATTTTATATGCATGTGTGTATATGTATGTATCTGTATGTTTATACACATATAAATATACATGTATATTTTACATATATGATATTTAGTACATATTTAATCCTAATATCAAGTTTAAATAGATTTGTGTTACACATTTTTTTCACATGAAGAAACAGTAACTTAATACTCTCTCTGATCTCTCTTCTGACTTTCAGGATATAAACATGCTTAAATTCTCTTATATATTAAGCTTCCTCCTACAACTCTAACCTGAAATTTGGTTAGTCTTCCACCATTAAGCTTTTGAAAACAGTAATCCATGTTTATCACCTCTAATTAGGAGTGGCAAAATCAGGACTCACAGCACATGTACATTCATAGATTTATATCTTTACATTTCTTCTGGGCCCAGGTGTATAGAATGTGGGTCTGTGGGCACAAGACAGAGCTGAGGCTAAGACAGTAGGGTTTCTGCTGTAAGAGTCTGCTGTATAAGTCTGTGAAGCCAGTGGTCACAAACTCGCCCTTCCTTCCCTAGACTGCTGTTACAAAATCATTTTTACTTCGCTTCAACAACATCTCCCACTACTCATTTCACATGTTTCACAAGGGTAAAGGCAGATGTCAGTTTAGAGCACGTCTCACCACCAGTCTTGTCCTTGGAGGAAAAAGGGGAGAGAAAAACAAAAATTGTTTTTTTTTTAATTCAGTTTTTCTGCTTACCTCGAGCAAAGTTGCTTTTCTTTTAAACAAAGATATAATTTATATATAGATCTCATCACAGCACAGAGTGCCTACTAAACTTCCAGCATTCCAAGTTTTCCAGGTCAGAATTCTCTAACCCATTTAGTGAGACAGATGCTCCCAATCTATTTTCTGTTTGTGAGTCTTGTTTTTATTTTGTATGGACATCTACTTGTATTTGTTTTAGGTTCTACTTATTTAACTTGTATGCAGAGGACATCATGAGAAACGCTGGGCTGGAAGAAGCACAAGCTGGAATCAAGATTGCCAGGAGAAATATCAATACCCTCAGAAATGCGGATGACACCACTCTTATGGCAGAAAGTGAAAAAGAACTAAAGAGCTTCTTGATGAAAGTGAAAGAGGAGAGTGAAAAAGTTGGCTTAGAGCTCAACATTCAGAAAATGAAGATCATGGCATCCAGTACATCACTTCATGGGAAATAGATGGGGAAACAGTGTAAACAGTGTCAGACTTTATTTTTGGGGGCTCCAAAATCACTGCAGATGGTGACTGCAGCCATGAAATTAAAAGACGCTTACTCCTTAGAAGAAAAGTTATGACCAACCTAGATGACATATTCAAAAGCAGAGACATTACTTTGCCAACTAAGGTCCATCTAGTCAAGGCTATGGTTTTTCCTGTGGTCATGTATGGATGTGAGAGTTGGACTGTGAAGAAAACTGAGTGCCAAAGAATCAATGCTTTTGAACTGTGGTATTGGAGAAGACTCTTGAGAGTCCCTTGGACTGCAAGGAGATCCAACCAGTCCATCCTAAGAGAGACCAGTCCTGGGTATTCATTGGAAGGACTGATGCTAAAGCTGAAACTTTAATACTTTGTCCACCTCATGCGAAGAGTTGACTCACTGGAAAAGACTCTGATGCTGAGAGAGATTGGGGGCAGGAGCAGAAGGGGACAACAGAGGATGAGATGGCTGCATGGCATCACTGACTCGATGGACGTGAGTCTGAGTGGACTCCAGGAGTTGGTGATGGACAGGGAGGCCTGGCGTGCTGTGATTCATGGGGTTGCAAAGAGTCAGACATGACTGAGCTGAACTGACTTATAAGTGATATCTTTGTCTGACATCTCATTAAGCTTAATATTCTCTAGATTCATCCATGTTGCTGAAAATGGCAGTATTTCATTATTTTTTATCACTGAGTAATATTATGCTGTGTATATGCACACATATATGTATGTATATGTGTGTGTATATATATATCACATCTTCTTAATCCCATCATCTATTGATGGCCACACAGGTTGCTTTCATGGGTTGGCTATTGTAAATAATGCTGCTATGAACATTGAGATGCATGTATCTTTCCCAATTAGTGTTTTATCTGTTATATATATTTTCATATATATATAGTTTTTTCATATATGTATGTGCACATACACACACAGAGCATACACTCACAGACACCCAGGAGTAGAGTTGCTGGATAGTATGATAGTTCTATTTTTAGACTTAAGGAAGTTTCATACTGTTTTTCATAGTGCCTGCCCCAATTCACACTCCCACCAAGTGTACAAGGGTTTCCTTTTCTTCACATCCTCTCCAGCACTTATAATTTATAGACTTTTTAAAATTTTGTTTTACTATATTTATTAATGATACAAATAATGTTCCTGTTCTTAATAAAAATTACAGATAATGATATTTTAACATGAGAGTAATGTGACTGAATATGCTATCTTAGGTTAGAACAGTGATTGCACATACGTTTTCAGATGCTTTTCCATTATAGGTTACTATTTGTAGACTTTTTGATGATAGCCATTCTGACTGGTGTGAGGTGATAACTTATTGTGTTTTTTTCATTTCTCTAATAGTGATGTTGAGCTTCTTTTCATCTTCCTATTGGCCATATATATATCTTCTTTGTGGAAAACTGTCTAGTTAGGTCTTCTGCCCACTTTTTGATTAGGTTGTTAGTGAGGTTTTTTTCATATTGAGTTGTTTGAGCTGTTTATATATTTTGTGTATTAACCCCTTGTTCATCACTATGTTTGCAAATATTTTCTCCCATTTAGTAAGTCGTCTTCTCCTGAAGACATATCAATACATAGACCATCTACTCTCTGTTTTCTTTCTTACCGTGGATAAAAAAAAAATTGCAATCAGATTTTTTTTAAGAAACAAATAGACTCTCACATAAGTAAGTTCTATTTGTGGTCCTGTCTTAACTACAGAGAAGTCTTGGATCAAATTCATTGTGTCCCCTAAGGTCCTCTTTCCTCTCTTGTCTCCTAAGCTCTTTTCTCTCTTATCTCTAAGGCCCTTTACGCTGGTTTACTGCTGGCATTGCCAGGGTAACAACTCTGCATGAGCTCCACTCAGCTGACACCCTGACAGGACACAAAGTTGCTAGCCTCCTGCCTGTAACACAGAACTCTGACTTTCCTGCTACTGCTGAAGTGTGCAACCTGGAAAAACAAGGGAATTGACACCCATGGGGCAAAACTTTGACCAACTGGAGGGAGGAACCAGTAGAAATTTTTTTATCTCTTCTCCTACCCCTGGGCATACTGCTTTGAGAAACACTCATCCATATGTCTCTCAAACTATGGTTCTGCAAGGTCAAGGAATCAGTTTAACTTGCTTCTAATTGGTGGCTACTTGGCTACCACATTCCCTCCTTCACCGTTTTCTCACATCCTGCTTCCCTGGAGTTGCACTCCCCAATGAATTAGTATCACATAAACATTTGCTCCAGGATCTGCTTTCCGGAGAAGTTGGAGACATTTGTGTGCATGCATGTGTGCTAAGTGTTTAGTCATGTCCGACTCTTTGCAACCTCATGAACTGTAGCCCGCCAGGCTCCTCTGTCCATGGGATTCTCCAGGCAAGAATACTGGAATGGGTTGCCATGCCCTCCTCCAGAAGATCTTCCCAACCCAGGGATCTAATCCCGGTCTCCTGAACTGCAGACCGATTCTTTACTGCGAAGCCCCAGGCGTTCTACAAATCAGATCTTACGTTCAACCAGAGAGCACCACTGAACTGTGCTCTTTCTTTCCCTTTCCTTCTCAGGTTCAGCGATTCTTTTTGCAAAAAGACTTGTAATTTTACCCTTGGTTGTGGTATGCCTAGCATGAAAGAGAAAACAGTGGAAAAGGAAAAGTCACCTTTAAATAATTGTATGATGAAGTAGTGCGAATTGGAAAATGTTTGCAATCAATTAATTTGTTCAGTTAGTTATAATTTTCAGACATCACCCCTCTAATATCAACTATTTTCATAGAAAAACAATAGGAACAAAACAGAATTATTTTAACTTATGAATACCGGTTATGGCAAAGGAACTTCTCGGTACTAGATTTATTTTTTTTAAGAAGCACCTGTTAAGACAACCCCATCTATGTTCCCAATCTTCCTTCTCTTTTAACCTTGAATTGTGGGTCTCTGTCGGCAGTAAGTGGGAAAAATCACAACCAGACATATTACATTGTAAATTTCTTTCTTAAATTAGGTATGACTTTAACTGGTTTATCATCTTGATGTTGAAAGGAATAATTTCAATGTAACTTCATTAGCAATCTCTACATTCTCAGTGTGGTTCCTGGCACAGCCAGCATACCACTTGGGGCTACTCATCATAACATTACCAAACCTTCATCCACATTTACTGGATCCCATTTTGGAGGTTGGTGATTGAAAATACACATTTAACAATATCTGTAAGTAGATACTTTTGATAGAATTCAGGACACACCAACCCAAAATATAGTACCTTGACATTTTGACTCTTTTAAGCTGAAAAAGGTTGACAAAACAGTAGGTGCAGGAAACACTCTTGCCCTTTCCTTGAAGCGGTTCATAAGGGCCGCATGCGAAAGATCCTCTCCCTATATCCAGAGGAAAGCACACTCTTATCTCCAAGGCACAAAGGATACAAAAAAGAATCTGGTTAAACAGACCATGCCCAGCCTCCCCCAGTTTACTAGACTTACCTCATACTGTTTGCTTTATCACATGTCTTTCGGATATCTACAGCTCATCACACCTAGCATGAAAACACTGAAATTTAACCATTTCTTTAGCCTTTATTTTAACTTCCCTGGTGGCTCAGATGGTAAAGCGTCTGACTACAATGCAGGAGACCTGGGTTCGATCCCTGGGTGGGGAAGATCCCCTGGAGAAGGAAATGGCAACCCACTCCAGTACTCTTGCCTGGAAAATCCCATGGACCGAGGAGCCTGGTAGGCTACAGTCCATGGGGTCGCAAAGAGTCCGACACGGCTGAGCGACTTCACTTTCACTTCACTTTAGCCTTTATTTACTTATGCAGGCTCCTGTGTCTCAAAAAACTTCTGTTAAGTAAATTTGTATGCTTAGTCTGCTTTTGTTAACTATTTTCAGACCCAGTCAGGGATCCTAATAGAACCAAGTGGAATTTTTACCTCCCCTACACGCTTAGATTTTAAAATTTGAAGCCCAATGTTTTATTGAAACCTTCCTTCCAGCACACAGGTTTTTATAATCTTCAAACACCCTGAAGTTAAAATTGTAGTTCCTCTTATCAGAGAACCATCTCCATGAGTTGATTTTTGGGTACTGTATGAAGAGGTGCTGCTTAAGCTGGCATCAATTACAATGGATCTTCAAAAGGCTCGGAACCTTGAAGTAAAGGAACTAAGCACAGGGCATTCTTGGATTCACTTCAGAGGGTTTTTTTTTCCCTAAACCAAAAGCAAACCAGAATGTATTTTATTGTGAAATAGATGCACTGTGCTGGAAGAATTAGTGTTTTCAGAGAGAACAGGTCTTCTGTTAGTCATATTAATTTATTAACTGTTTTCTTCAGATTTTTCTTTCAAAACAAACTTTTACTATCCACTCACATGTTTTCTATATTAAACTTAATTAAATCACAAAGATTTCTAATCACATAAAGAGAGAGACACACACACACACACAAATGAGGTAGAAGAAAATTTCAAAGGTCATTTTTTTCCCTGATTAAAATTCATAATAAAATTACAACAGCTATGTTTTTCATCAAGGAAGTATTTAAGCAGCTAATTTCTATATAAATATATTCCATGCTAGTTCAATAAATTAGAAAAAGGAGCATAATCTTGTTAAGATGCAATTCAGAGGGAACTGTGGGTGGATAGCTATTAGCATGTAAAAGCAATGAATGAAGGCATTGAATAAATAAACCCTATAAATTACTCTCAGCTAAACAACAGAATTTAGATGATTCTGCTGAGACCTTAAAATATCTCTAACTTGCCAGGCAAATTTCCTTTTGTGCCTTTCAATGGCAGCCGAGTTTCCCAGCCGCTTGGGAATAAGGGCCAAGATCACACACCAGTCAGGAACCTGTGACAAGCCCCTGTCATTGTGCCAAAGCCTGATATTCTGATAAGCTTGTTACTGACTCCTTCAGAAACAACCACAAAGGATTGTAGGTTCCTAGGAAGCATCCAAAGTCAGATACAGTAGTAGTTGGTTTTTTTTCTCCCCCTTCTGACTTATTTCTTACACTGCTCTTTTCCCCTCAAAACCAATTTAATTAAATCGTTATAAAATATTGTATTTCTGCTATCGACTTAAAAAAGAAATCCTTTCATGCCATTGTTTCCATTTTAGTTTTGCCACCAGCATTAAAGACATAGGAAATATACATCTCTCATTCCTCAGCAGGAAGGCTTGTCCTGAGAATTTGGCCTAATAAAAGTACTTAGATAACTTCATCTTTCTCATGAAGTAGCAAGGCCTTATTAAGTTTAGACTAAATAAACAAAATTACAATGGAGGAAAGAAAACACTACTCATTGTAAAAGGACACAGCGTTAGCGATATTCTAGGTTTCATGTTTTTTATGCTCAATTCTTAGTGAATGCCTCTCACTCTAAAGTAGGAAGCATTTGTTGCATTCTTATCTCAATATTCCAATAGCAATTTCCATTTAATAACACTAAAGAAAAAACTACGGTAGCTATGATTAAAATAGCTTTATTTTGAATTCTTTGAATGTTTATTTCTAAGATATGTGAATGAGAGAAATAAAGGATTACAAAGGGGGAAATTTTCTTACTTTTAGAAGATAAAATGACCATGTTAATTGCTGACAGCCACAGAATTTTTTTCAGTATTATGCGCAAAAGTACTTAGTCAAACTGTGAGAGACGGAAAAATAATTAGAGATTTTTAAGCAAAGGGCGTTTGAAAATTAGAGAGTAGCTATTTCATAGATGCTGTTGCAGGTGATTATATTAGTTTGAGTTTCTTTCAGACAAACCTGCCAGTAAAGGCAGATTTTGCTTTGTTTTGTCTCATTCTGTTTCCTTTAGCAGCTTGAAGAAAAAGATTAGCACAACTAATGTGTCTAGTAGTTAAAACCTTATATGAAAAGGAATAATAGCCTTAAAGGAAACAACAATATAATTAAACAAGAGTTTGGTTATTCTAAGAATGTTTTGCAGTCATATATCTCACCAGATGTTTGACTGAGTTTAATGCAAGAAGTTAAAATGAATCCAAATGCATCTAATGTGTTTTATTCTGTTGTTGTTTAGGCTCTGAGTCGTGTCTGACTCTTTTTGTGACCCCACAGATTGTAGCCTGCCGGGCTCCTCTGTCCACGGACCATCCCCTGGCAAGAATACTGTGTGTGTTGTCATTTCCACCTCCAGGGGATCTTCCTGACCCAGGGACCGAACCCACATTTCCTGCATTAGAGGGCGGATTCTTTACCACCGAGCCAACAGTATTCTAAATACTGCTCATTTGATTTTCCTGGTTGATCATTTCTGAAAGGAAGCAAATCTAATTTATCTGCACACTGAAGTGAAAAAAAATATTTTAATGACAATATACAACAGCCTATATGCTGTAGTTGTCCTTTAGTCTGACATTCCTGTCTGAAGCTATATTATAAATCAGTGTCTTCAAGGAACCTCCTACAATTTGCTATAAAAATAGCTCATTCATAAAAAAAAGATTCAGCACCTACTATGTGCCAGCACAGTGCTAGGCAATGAGGGCAACTGTGTTAAGGCAGACACAATCCCTGATTTCAAGGCGCTTACATTTTCTGGTGAAAATAGGTATCAATTAAATAAACACATTTTTAGGACATTCTCTGGGAGGTCCGTGCCTGCCACCACAGTCAGGACTGAGATCACAACTGAGAGGTTCCTCTTCAGCCCCAGAACTATCAAGTGCCTTTCAAGGTGGGACACGAAAAATGGTAACCTTCTAACTTTTGAGTTATGTCTGGTATCTGCCTATTCCCACATGCAGATAACCATTTCTTGATGAAAGTTGCCATGCAGGACCAAGAATCTTTAGCTCTAAAAATCTTTATTCGGCCAAGTCCCCTGAAGAAAGTGTAGACACAATACTTTCTTCCTCATTTGAGAAATCTGAGGCAGATTGTTAACACTGTTCCCAAAATAGTATCATTTCTCTTTTAGAGAATGAAGGTAATAGATCCAAATGACCGGAGTGAGGCACCATGGCCACGACAAGCGTGAGACTGAAGAACAGTGGGAAAAAGGACTGCAGTTGTCTCTTTCCACTCCAGCTTGCTACCTACAGAAAAGCAGAAGAAAATAGGACACTCGGGAGCAATGTTATCTGATGAGTCACATAACAGTAGAATTTAAGGAGTAAAAGATTAACTATATGTAACCAAAAGAACTGGAATCAGAGTCTCAAAGAGATATCTGCACTTCCATGTTGATGGTAGGACTGTTTATAATAGCCAAGATATGCAAACAACCTAAACATTTATCAACATATGAAACACTAAAGAAAACAAGCTGTATATACACAATGGAATATCATGCAGCCTTAAACAGAAGGAAATCCTGCTCTTTGTGGCACCATGGATAGACCTAGAGGACATTATGCTAAGTGAAAGAAACTAGACATAAAACAGATTACATCTATACGAGGTATCTAAAACAGTCACTCTCAGAGAACAGAGGCGAAGAAGACACTGGCAGCCCACTCCAGTACTCTTGCCTGGAAAATCCCATAGACAGAGGAGTCTGGTGGGCTACAGTCCATGGGGTCACCAAGAGTCAGACACGACTGAGCGACTTCACTTTCTCTTTTCCCTTTCATGCACTGGAGAAGGAAATGGCAACCCACTCCAGTGTTTTTGCCTGGGAAATTCCAGGGACGGGGGAGCCTGGTGGGCTGCCATCTATGGGGTCGCACAGAGTCAGACACGACTGAAGTGACTTAGCAGCAGCAGCAGCAGAGAACAGAGGGTAGAATGGGGACTTCCAGAGCAGGGGAAGGGAAACGGGAGTTACTATGTGTGCAGCTATATAACTACATACTATGGGTATATAGTTTTAGTTATGCAAGATGAGTAGGTTCTAGAGATTTTCTATGCAACACTATATATATAGCTAACAATACTGTATTACACGCTTAAAATTTTGTCAGAAGGGTAGATCTTATACTAAGCATAATAAGAAAGAAATAACAAAAATAGATGAATGGATTAAAGAATGAGTAAATAAAACACTTGAAAAAAAAAAAAGATTAACCAGAGTCACTAGTCTCACATCACTTCCTCCACTCTCTCTACTAGAAACCAGGTCTGATTGTAGGGGCAGACCAGTAGACAGTTGAGTTTCTTTACCTTTTCTTTGTGAAAGCAAATTTTTATTCCCATTGAACAACTTCCTCTTTTATTATAACTTTTCACCCTTCGCTCTGGCAGTCTAACCAAACAAAATTCTTGTGTTTCAGGATCTCACCTGAGATTTAACTTATCCTGGTGGGTCTAGCAAAGAATGGGTGGGTCCACCCAAAGAATGTGGGTGGTGTAGGACACACAGTCAGTATCTCTACAAGGTTTTCTAAACATTTTCCCCCTAGATCAAGGTGGATGGCCAGAAAGTTGAAAGTCTATGTCTCACAAAGTTAGTTTAGAAATCCTTTCTTCACTTATGACTTAATGTTATGTTTTCAATTTTAAATCAAATGTTGCTGTTGGAAATAGCCATCTAAATGAAGAACATTTTGTGATTTCTACAACGTCACTGTTGAAAACACTGTCCATTGCATTTATCAGTGTTTTTAGAACAAGGTCACACACATGGATACACTAAGGAATATGCTGTTCCTTAAAGAAGAACTAGTCAGGCAGTTCTTGGCTTTTCCTAAAGTCTCAGACAACGTGCTAAAAGTGACCCAAGCACACTGTATACCATGTAGAGCAACTCTTCCCTGGGCCTTGACAGTTGAAGGATGGGAAAAATAGAAGAGGGCAGAGTCTGGCCCATGCTCAGCGGCTACTTCTCTCAGCCAATATGCTCTTCTTAAAAGAACAAATGAACTATTCTTTGAGGTGTTCAAAAATATGGACGGCAGAGATCCTTCTTCAAAGTTCATCTGGTATTCCTAGGACATATGAAAGTGTTTACTAAACAAAATAATAATACCCACAAGGAATATCCATTAAGCTTCTCAGGACTTAATCCTCCAGAATAAAGAGTGAATGGATAACAACAACCCTTCACTTATAAATAGCCTGGCTTCATATGCTCTTCTGCTTGTGGCCAGGATTTCTGCCATTGCAGAGAAGGGGTCCTCAAAAGGGTGTGTGAGAATACCAAAATAGCAGATGTACAGGTATTTACCACAAATCAGCTTATTTTTTCTGTTTTCTAAAGAGATTATCTTAAAAGGGACAAAAAGACTTTCCTCAATACATAGAGAAGAAGCAAGAAGAAAAGGAGCAGGAGGAAGGGAAATAAGAAAGTAGCAGCAGCATCAAAGGAAGGAGGAAAGGAATCTGTGAGTAACTTGAAAAGATATTAGAATTTAGAAGCTCTAAATAAGTTATAAAACAATGCACAATAGCCCTTCTAGTTCCAAAGCTGGAATATAATTTTTTGAAAAAAAAAAAAAAAAAAAACCCTGGAATCCAAGAAATATAAATGTCTGACTAATACAACATTGGCACTATTAGGAGATAGAGGTCTCCAAGTGATAAGATTCTGGGAAATATTTTACTCTTAAAATACAGATGTTAATATATCTTATTTATTACTCAATTTAGGATCATTTAGACCTTAAGAAAATGAACAGTTGAGTATATCACCCAAAATACCCAGGATAAACAAAATGGAAATTTATCTCATGAAAATTTAGGAAATGTAGGGCTAGATTTACAGTCCCCAAATCATAAGGAACTCCAGGATCTTCCTGTCCTGTTTTTTCTATCTCGTGGTCCAAGATGTGGTTCAAGTACATTCTTCACATCCATATTTCACTCAATGAGAAAGAAAGGAGAGAGAAGGGAGACCAATCTCATTAAAGGACACTTTCTGCAAGATGAACAGGTATTTCTTTCCCATTGTCTGGATTTTAGTCAAATAGTCCCACCAAATCATAAGGGAGGCCAGCTGTCCGTTTCTGGGTGGACATGTGGCCAGCAAACACTAAGGATGGGTAAGATCTATTTCACAGAGAGAAGGGAAGAACAGATAAGACACAACTCAGTCTTCACCACAACAGGAATTGCTTGTATCTTTAAAAAGCATTCTAAGTACATCAAAACAAAAGTTATCTACAAGGGAATATAAGCTTGGGAAAAGAAAAAAAGAAAACACTTTCAGAAGATCACACTGCTAATAAATTCACTTTGTGTAAGACATTCTGGGACCATGATAACTTAGGAATAGTTGGGAAAAGTGAAGGGAAGCTAAAACTCAGCGAAACTCTGTTGCTCAAGGCTCACAGCAGAATCTGTGTGTGCAGTTATCCCAGGAACAGAAGCTGGTCTGACAAGGAGAGACAATGGAGTCTGCTGCTGCTGCTGCTGCTGCTGCTAAGTCGCTTCAGTCGTGTCCGACTCTGTGCGACTCCATAGACGGCAGCCCACCAGGCTCCCCCGTCCCTGGGATTCTCCTGGCAAGAACACTGGAATGGGCTGCCATTTCCTTCTCCAATGGAGTCTGCACCAGCGTCTAAAGGATGAGGCAAGATCATGCTGGATTCAGTGGATCACTGCTATTTGGAGATCAGTTTAGCAGCTGGAGCCCAATAAAACTGGTGGAATGTAGTGATAGAAAAACTTCTGAGCTGAAATGGTAGGAGGAATCCATTCAAGGGACTAAGCTTGATGGACAAAATTCTGTTCCCAGGAAAGTGAGATAATGACTGGATACAGTACAAGTCAAAAATTTAATTCAGGGCAAGCGGCCACACCACAGCCAGTGCTGGTTAATTGCACATAATTCACATTAGTACCAAGGAAAAAATATCACTTAGAGTGAATCTGATATTCTACCATCAACTTTGCTGAATTTTTTCTTCCTCCACTGTTAAATGGTCTAATTCTGTAAGGCTGTTATTTGAGATGTCTCAATATCGCTTTCACCAACTTTATGAAATTTTATATCTTTTGTAATTTTGCCATTTTATTGGGGAATTACCCCTACATTTGTATTTTGACAGATATCAAGAATAGAAAGGCTGCTGCTGGCTAGTGCTAGATGCTAGGTAGTGTTTCGTGGAGAGAGATGGTTACATTTTCAAGTGCTTCGTTTGTTAGAGAATATTTTTAGGAAAGTGACAACAATGAACACTATGGCTGCAGAAATGTAGATAGTACATCGTAGAGAACTCATATATGAGTAGAATAGCCTATTATGTAAAGACCAAGACAGAGGCTCCTGCCTATAGCTGACCACCCAGCAGGTAGAAAGCATATCTGTTTGGTACTAAAGGAGACACTATCGATGTCAGAACAAATTACCACAAATCCAACCGCTTAAAACAAAATCCATGTACTGCCTGAAATCCGAGCCCAGTGTGCCTCAATTGTGCTCCCTATATAGGGTCTCAGAAGGCTGAAGTCAAGGTGTGCGCCAGCCTGGGATGGTATCTGGAGGCTCTGGGGGAGAATAAGCTTCCATACTTATTCAAGTTCTTGGCAGAATTCAATCCTGTGCAGTTTTTGGAAAGAGAACCAGGCCTTCTCTCTCCTGGTCAGCTAGGAGTTGCTCCAGCTTCTGAAAGTTGCCCCATTCTTCAACTTGTTGCCCCTCCAGCAAGAGTACATTAAATCCTCTCATGCTTCGAATCTCTCGACATTCCTCTCCTGCACTAAATCAGTAGATTTTAAAGTGTTTTAAAGGATACTGAATTCACTTAGACAGTCCAGGATAATTTCCCTATTTTAAGGTCTGCTGATTCATAATCTTAATTATATCTACAAAGCCCCTTTTGCCATGTAACTAATATAACCACAGTAATAAAACTGGGACATGAAAATCGCAGGCACCAAAATTCTGCTTAATACAGTGATATAGAGAGTGATTTAGAAAGATAACACTTATCACATGAAAATTGATTTATTATCAACTAAACTAGGTTCTAGGACAGAAAACTAGAGAATTTTTGATGCCTACTGTAACTGATAGTCAAGTAATAAACGAACTGAGATACAAATTCCTACTTGTAATATATACTTACAGCATAAATAATTTGTCATTTGCATTTTAATTTCATTTTCTCTTTTTCCACTTTGGCTCAGTGTTTTTACATAACATTTACATTAACCATTTGGGGCTTCCCTGGTGGCTCAGAGGTTAAAGCGTCTGCCTCCAATGTGGGAGACCTGGGTTCGATCCCTAGGTCAGGAAGATCCCCTGGAGAAGGAAAGGGTAACCCACTCCAGTATTCTTGCCTGGAGAATCCCATTGACAGAGAAGCTGGTAGGCTACAGTCCACGGGGTCACAAAGAGTCGGACACCACTGAGCGACTTCACTTTCACTTTCACTTTCTACAATGACCATTTACAGTGATGCATATTACACTGGATTCTTCAAAATTTACTTGACAACCCACTAAAATTGAATGATTAAATTGTTTTCATTTTCCAAAGATATAAATAATACTAAAATAAACATCTGTCTGTTAAAATACATTTTCCTTTACTTTAATTTCAGGTCAGGAAGCAACAGTTAGAACTGGATATGGAATAACAGACTGGTTCCAAATAAGAAAAGGAATACATCAAGGCTGTATATTGTCACCCTGCTTATTTAACTTATATGCAGAGTACATCATGAGAAATGCTGGGCTGGAAGAAGCACAAGCCGGAATCAAGAATGCTGGGAGAAATATCAATAACCTCAGATATGCAGATGACTCCAGGTGTTTCTTGACTTCCTACTTTTGCATTCGGGGACTGGAATGCAAAAGTAGGATGTCAAGAAACACCTGGAATAACGGGCAAATTTGGCCTTGGAATGCGGGATGAAGCAGGGCAAAGACTAATAGAGTTTTGCCAAGAAAATGCACTGGTCATAGCAAACACCCTCTTCCAACAACACAAGAGAAGACTCGACACATGGACATCACCAGATGGTCAACACTGAAATCAGATGGATTATATTCTTCGCAGGCAAAGATGGAGAAGCTCTATACAGTCAACAAAAACAAGACCGGGAGCTGACTGTGGCTCAGATCATGAACTCCTTATTGCCAAATTCAGACTCAAATTGAAGAAAGTAGGGAAAACCACTAGACCATTCAGGTATGACCTAAATCAAATCCCTTATGATTATACAGTGGAAGTGAGAAATAGATTTAAGGGCCTAGATCTGATAGATACAGTGCCTGATGAACTATGGACTGAGGTTCATGACATTGTACAGGAGACAGGGATCAAGACCATCCCTGTGGAAAAGAAATGCAAAAAAGCAAAATGGCTGTCTGGGGAGGCCTTCGAAATAGCTGTGAAAAGAAGAGAGGCGAAAAGCAAAGAAGAAAAGGAAAGATATAAGCAACTGAATGCAGAGTTCCAAAGAATAGCAAGGAGAGATAAGAAAGCCTTCTTCAGCAATCAATGCAAAGAAATAGAGGAAAACAACAGAATGGGAAAGACTAGAGATCTCTTTAAGAAAATTAGAGATACCAAGGGATCATTTCATGCAAAGATGGGCTTGATAAAGGACAGAAATTGTCTGGACCTAACAGAAGCAGAAGATATTAAGAAGAGGTGGCAAGAATACACAGAAGAACTGTACAAAAAAGATCTTCACGACCCAGATAATCATGATGATGTGATCACTCATCTAGAGCCAGAAATCCTGGAATGTGAAGTCAAGTGGGCCTTGGAAAGCATCACTATGAACAAAGCTAGTGGAGGTGATGGAATTCCAGTTGAGCTGTTTCAAATCCTGAAAGATGATGCTGTGAAAGTGCTGCATTCAATATGCCAGCAAATTTGGAAAACTCAGCAGTGGCCACAGGACTGGAAAAAGTCAGTTTTCATTCCAATCCCAAAGAAAGGCAATGCCAAAGAATGCTCAAACTACTGCACAATTGCACTCATCTCACATGCTAGTAAAGTAATGCTCAAAATTCTCCAAGCCAGGCTTCAGCAATACGTGAACCGTGAACTCCCTGATGTTCAAGCTGGTTTTAGAAAAGGCAGAGGAACCAGAGATCAAATTGCCAACATCCGCTGGATCATGGAAAAAGCAAGACGGTTCCAGAAAAACATCTATTTCTGCTGCATTGACTATGCCAAAGCATTTGACTGTGTGGATCACAATAAACTTTGGAAAATTCTGAAAGAGATGGGAATACCAGACCACCTGACCTGCCTCTTGAGAAATCTGTATGCAGGCCAGGAAGCAACAGTTAGAACTGGACATGGAACAACAGACTGGTTCCAAATAGGAAAAGGAGTACGTCAAGGCTGTATATTGTCACCCTGCTTATTTAACTTATATGCAGAGTACATCATGAGAAACGCTAGACTGGAAGAAATACAAGCTGGAATCAAGATTGCCAGGAGAAATATCAATAAACTCAGATATGCAGATGACACCACCCATATGGCAGAAAGTGAAGAGGAACTAAAAAGCCTCTTGATGAAAGTGAAAGTGGAAAGTAAAAAAGTTGGCCTAAAGCTCAGCATTCAGAAAATGAAGATCATGGCATCCAGTTCCATCACTTCTTGGGAAATAGATGGAGAAACAGTGGAAACAGGGTCAGACTTTATTTTGGGGGGCTCCGAAATCACTGCAGATGGTGACTGCAGCCATGAAATTAAAAGACGTTCACTCCTTGGAAGAAAAGTTATGACCAGCCTAGATAGCATACTCAAAAGCAGAGACGTTACTTTGCCGACTAAGGTCCATCTAGTCAAGGCTATGGTTTTTCCTGTGATCATGTATGGATGTGAGAGTTGGACTGTGAAGAAGACTGAGCACCGAAGTATTGATGCTTTTGAACTGTGGTGTTGGAGAAGACTCTTGAGAGTCCCTTGGACTGCAAGGAGATCCAACCAGTCCATTCTGAAGGAGATCAGCCCTGGGATTTCTTTGGAGGGAATGATGCTAAAGCTGAAGCTCCAGTACTTTGGCCACCTCATGTGAAGAGTTGACCCATTGGAAAAGACTCTGATGCTGGGAGGGATTGGGGGCAGGAGGAGAAGGGGACGACAGAGGATGAGATGGCTGGATGGCATCACGGACTCGATGGACGTGAGTCTGAGTGAACTCCGGGAGTTGGTGATGGACAGGGAGGCCTGGCGGGCTGCGATTCATGGGGTCACAAACAGTCGGACATGATTGAGCGACTGAACTGAACTGGATTTGTCAATATAGGTACTCATAGAAGAACTAATGTATAAGAAGTCTGATTTTTTTTTCTTGACCTCTGCTGTGATTGAGACCACTAATTTTAGTGTAATCTTAATGGGGCTAAATATATTTTATTACTTATTTGTTCCTGATTTAAGACATAAAATCTGCACCTAAAATTTTGATTTATTCTTCTTTGAATATTAGTGACATTGCACACTTTGCCTCTGTTCTGTTTACTACATGCCTGAAATGCCTCATCATGCCCTGTGCTACCTAGTACTGAGATCTCTACATCTCAGCCTCAGCACCACCACTCAGTGAAGCCCTGCTGCGAGTCTAATCATCCAGCCCCTGCCCATGTCTCTCTCTGATTACACCGTATTTCTTTCATTGCCCTCACTACTGTATGAAATTATCTTGGCTAGTTAATGAATAATTTTTATTATCTGTGTTCCCCTTCTGAAATTACAATTTTACCTTCATGAGAAGACCATCACTGACTGTACTATCTTCTAGACAGAAAAATAGTGTCTAGCACATTATAAATATTGAAAACTTATGTAACTCTTGTAAAAAAATTCGGTCATGATTACCAAATGATGTTTCTTCATTTATGTCATATGCATATTTCCAGAAGAGTATTTCTAAGCTCTTATTTTGCTTTTCTTATATTCTTTCTTATAATAACTACTGGAATAACTCAGTTCTGGCTGCTGCTGCTGCTGCTGCTGCTGCGTCGCTTCAGTCGTGTCTGACTCTGTGCGACCCCATAGACGGCAGCCCACCAGGCTCCAGGCAAGAACACTGGAGTGGGTTGCCATTTCCTTCTCCAATGCGTGAAAGTGAAGTCATTCAGTCGTGTCCGACTCTTAGCGACCTCATGGACTACAGCTCACCAGGCTCCTCCGTCCATGGATTTTCCAGGCAAGAGTACTGGAGTGGGGTGCCGTTGCCTTCTCCAACTCAGTTCTGGGGGGCCTCATAAATAGGTAGAATAGTGCTATATTTGAATGCCCGTGTCCTCATAAATGGCATTGTGTGTGTGCTAAGGAGCATCAGTCATGTCTGACTCTTTGCAACCCCATGGACTGCATCCCACCAGGCTCCTCTGTCCAAGGGATTCCCCAGGCAAGAACACAGGAGTGGGTTGTCATGCCCTCCTCCAGGGGATCTTCCCAGCCCAGGGATCAAACCCACACATGTTCAATCTCCTGCATTGGTAGGCAGGCCTCTACCACTGGCACTACTCGGGAAGCCAGGCTCTTATTAAAGAGACCCCACAACTCCCTATCTTCTACCTCCATGTGAGATCAGAGCAAAATTACACCTCACACGAATCAGGAAGCAGGTCCTCACCAGGTGCTGAATCTGTCAGGGCCTTCATCTTGGACTTTCCTGCCTCCAGAACTATGAGAAAGAAATTTCTGTTCTTTCTAAAACCATCCAATCTGATGTATTTTGTTACAGTGGCTCAAATGCGCTAAGATAGAGGTGGGGGGAGAAATTTCTCTGTAAGTCAAATAAAGCATTTATATTTATTTTACTATTTTTAGTGTGTGGATGGCTTATGACAATGAATGGCTCATTTTTTGGCTGGACATTTTGGTTTTTTTTTTAATTACTATTGATTAAAAATTGTATTTTTATTTGGATAATAGCACTTGTCCAAATAAGACTGTTATACAGACTAATAAGTATATTTGTGCATTAATATCCTCCAAAGCTAAGGCTATTTTGTGAAATTGTTATGTGGTTTTACCAGTGAGTCATTTGAAATGTGTATTTTTCTCTTACAGAACTCTATTTCATTATACCTAAAGTATTATATGTTTATTCATATAAAACAAATGCAGTGTTTAATGACTAAGATTCAATCTCAGATTTTCATCTGGTGGAAAAATATTATATATAATCAATTTACTGCAGGTTATTTATTGTGATTAAATTCTTTGGAACCACCGTTATTATGTATCCAATACACCTGATACTTTTCAGAGTTATGAAATGAGTCTAGTACGTGACATTATACACATTTGTTACAAAATACTATGTGGCAAAATACACACTTCAATGTCAGTGTGATGAGTGAGAGATTACAGGATGCCAGGGAGTTCCCTTGCCCTCCTTAAATTTTTTCTGTGCACACACACACACACATATGCACACAAGTGCACACACACACACACACATACACACCAGTGTCCAGATATTCCTGGGCTTTGAAAGGATACTTGCAGCTACCTTAATAAAATCAAATCTGATACCACATGAAAACAGGCAACTAGGGTTTATAGTTCAAATGGCTGATCTGCTGATCACCTATTCCAATCCCAAACCACACATTTCAATGTCAGTGTGAAAAATGACAAATTACAGGATACCAATGATTTCCCTCTCCCCTAAATTCTTCCTCTGTGCATACACACACACATGCACACACACACACACGTGTGTGCACACATTTCACACCAGTGTCCAGATAAACCTGGGCTTTGAAAGGATACTTGCTGCTCCCTTAATAAAATCAAATCCGATACCACATGAAGAGGGGCAACTAAGGTTGTAGTTCAAACTGCTGGTCTGCTGAGATTACCTATTCCAATCCCAAAGGATATTGGTTTGGTTTTATTCAGAATGTACAGATTTCCCTGTGTATGATGGCAGAAGTAGGATCCATTCAGGCAAGAATCCTTTCAGGTACCCCAAGCTAAAGATGATTAAAGCAAATTATAAACAGTGAAGTCGCTCAGTCGTGTCTGACTCTTTGCAACCCCGTGAACTGTAGCCCACCAGTCTCTTCCGTCCATGCAGGCAGATGCTTTAACCTCTGAACTACCATGAAAGTGTTTTCAGTTTTGTGTGACTCTTTGTGACCCTATGGACCATAGCTGGCCAGGCTCCTCTGTGCATGGCATTCTCCAGGCAAGAATACTGGAGTGGTTTGCCATTCCCTTCTCCAGGAGATCTTCCCGACGCAGGAATTGAATCCGGGTCTCCCACATTGCAGGCAGATTCTTTACTGTCTCAGCCACCAGGGAAGCCTCCAAAAAGCAAATTATAAAACAAAAATATCTAATTGGGTATAAATGTTTCCCTCGTTATTCCTATACCTTCAATGAGCTCCTGTTGAAATGTTCTAGCTACCTTTCTAAAACTAAGACTCTTTGACTATAGTAAATAGACTCACCAGCATCCATTCTGTTGACTCAGAGCCGAGCAGTTCCAAACCAGTTTGGAACTGCATGAAGAGAGTTTCACAGACCTCCTAGAAAAGAGAAGCTACTCTCTGTCTTGGGGCTTCCCTGGTGGCTGAGATGGCAAAGAATCTGCCTGCAATGTGGGAGACCTGGGTTCGATCCCTGGGTCTGCAGCGTGGGAGACCTGGCTTTGATCCCCGGAGAAGGGAATGGCTACCCATTCCAGTATTCTTGCTTGGAGAATTCCATAGACAAAGGAGCCTGGTGAACTATGGTCCATGGGGTCGCAAAGAGTCAGACACGACCAACAGACTAACACTTTCACTTCACTCTCTCTTTTGCTAAACATTACTAAGGGAGCATCTAAACTTTTTGGCCACTGGTAGCCTTCTTGCAATCACATGGAGGGGAACCCACCCTAACATGAAATTGATCCTGAAGGTAACAGAGTAGGAGAAGAAGATCAACCTGGATATTTGAAATGACATACTTTAACTTTTTATCACATCATGACATTATGTTTGGAACCTTCTCTGGACTTTCAGTTAAACTGAGAAAAAAAAAAAAAAGCTACTTATTTTTAATCACTTTGAGTTGTAACTTTCACTCACTTTCCACCTCAACTTTATAAATGATATACCAACCACAGTGGAGATAAGGAGCAACAATGGTTTTCTTATAGGTTAAGCAGAGATTCAGTGTTCTTTCCTCACCTACCTAGCCACAATGTAAACAATAATATCCACAGTGACCCTGACATAGAATAAATCCTAAAACAACCAAGACTAATCAATTTTTTTTATGGAATGCAATTTTTAGACTTTATTTTTTAACCCATAGTTTCAGTAACTTAATTTTTAAAGAAGATGTAGTTGGTATTGAAAGGAAATAATGTTTGATAGTCTAAGCAAATGTTTAGCTCTGATGGTGCCAATGGATTCGAGTTCCCCATGGGCAAAAAAGCCACCTACGTTCACCTGGGCCAGGCTATTGAATGACTCAGTTGCTACAAGCTAAAATATCAAAGAGTAAGCAACAGAGAAAGATCTTTAATCATGTGTGTATGTGTGTGTTTTATTTTAATGTCAGTCAAGCAAGAAGGAAAACATTGCACAGATGGGGAAAGGGTGGGAAACAGGAAGCAAAACTGTCTCTGATGTTCAAATGTTGTTCTTTCTGTTACTTAGGGGAGCATCAATGTTGAGAAGAAAATGTTCCACTCAGAAACACAATGACCCTTTACAAGTAGATGGAATGAGAACAAAGAAAAAATGTTTATAAAACACTATTTTTGGCATCAAGTTCAAAAAAAAAAGTTTAGCTAAAATTCAAATTCATATACTAATAATTCCCTTAAAAAGAAATAGTGTGATGAATATGCACCCTAAACTAGAAGTGATTTTAAATGCTTGAACTATTTTATTGTAAGAATGTTGCTTGCACCTGAAATCAAGCTAAAGAACCAGCTTCTAATTGGGATAACATTTTAAACATAATTCAGTTGTATAGGTCTTAGAAGTCTAGGCAAATGACTTGTTTAATATTTTGATTGCTGGGCTATCTAATAGAGTCTTCTTAGATGGAGACTTTATGAAAATAAAAGAAAGCTTATCACATAAACTTGAAAATAAGAATGCAAAACATTGTTTAAAATGTATCCTTTCAGCTTAGATCAGAAGCACTTCTTTTCCTTATTTTGAAGCAGCTTTATGTATGTATGTCATCCAGGATACGTGAGAGAAAGTGTGAAGAGCAATATTGATATCGAGGTCATCAGCATGGGGTTCATGAAGGCTGAGTGAGTTTATTATTTATTTAATCCAAATCCCTAACCTGAAAGACACATCTTCAGCTTGCCCCTGCTCTGTGTTTCTTTTTCAGTTATATATGTTAAGGTAAACGTTGTCTACAACTAGTTTTAGAGAGTACAAGAAATACTAAATACTATATTTTCCTATCAGACAATAAGCAAAAAATAAAATTAGAATAATCAAATAACTTAGACAAGCATGCTGACAAAAATTTGAAGGAGATCACAAAACCTGAAAGAAATATCTGTGTAAGTTGTTTAGCTTTTGGAAGAGTCAAAAAAAAAAAGGAAGGAAATAATGCTACTGTTCTGAGATGTCACTGGCAACCCACTCCAGTATTCTTGCCTGGAGAATCCCATGGACGGAGGAGCTTGGTGGGCTACAGTCCACAGATCGCGAAGAGTCAGACACAACTGAGTGACTTCACTTCACTTCGGAGATGTCACTAGTTTTTCCCTAATGCTCAGATTCAGTTAAAATAAGCTAACACCATCATTGAACAGCCAGACATCCCCATATGCCATTTCAAGTGTCTGATCTTATCTGAAAGTGTTGGTCACTCAATCGTATCCGACTCTTTGCCACTCCATGGACTGTAGCCCTCCAGGTTTCTCTGTCCATGGGATCCTCCAGGAAAGAATACTGGAGTGGGTAGCCATTCCCTTCTCCAGGGGATCTTCCCAACCCAGGGATCAAACCCAGGTCTCCTGCATTGCAGGCAGATTCTTTACCATCTGAGCCGCCATGGAAGCCCTGATCTTAAATCATGCAATTTTAATCTTTTATCTACTGACTATTACAAAGTTTCCTAATTAGTCTGGCTGCCTCTGGTCTCCCATTTTCCAAGTCCATCTCTATAGTATATTCAGATGTTCTATCTACAATGCATGTCACTCACTTGCTTTTAAACTGCAATGATTTTCATTGCTAATCCCTTTAGAATGTAATACCACATTCTCTATTATCTTTGCTTACTACTTCTTCAGCTTCATTTCTTACCACTCCTTGGTCACACTTAATATTTCATAAATTCCAAAATAAGTGCAAGTCTCCACGTTTGACCATCATTTATGCCACTTAACATTGCTGGCCATGCCTACCCAAAATTTGATCCTAACTTCCTGGAAAATTTTTGGATGCTTCTATAGATACTTCAGAATTCATATATGTGTCACAGTACCTCTGACACCTTCTTTAGCAAATCCTGAAAGACTTAAGCATCTCTCAGACAGAAAATGAAACCACTAACATTTACAGCCTTTGTAACCTATCAGTTCAGTTGTTCAATCGTGTCCAACTCTTTGAGACCCTATGGACTGCAGCATGCCAGGCCTCCCTGTCCAAAACCAACTCACAGAGCTTGCTCAAACTCATGTCCATTAAATCAGTGATGCCATCCAACCATCTCATCCTCTGAGGTCCCCTTCTCCTCCTGCCTTCAATCTTTCCCAGCATCAGGGTCTTTTCCAATGAGTCAGCTCTTCGCATCAGGTAGAGCTTCAGCTTCAGCATCAGTCCTTCCAGTGAATATTCAAGAATGATTTCCTTTAGCATTGACTGGTTGGATCTCCTTGCAGTCCAAGGGACTCTCAAGAGTCTTCTCCAACACCACAGCTCAAAAGCTTCAATTCTTTGGCACTCAGCTTTCTTTATGGTCCAACTTTCACATCCATATATGACTACTATAAAAACCATAGCTTTGACTAGACAGAACTTTGTTGGAGAAGTAATGTCTCTTCTTTTTAATATGCTGTCTAGGTTATAACCTATAGAACATACTATATATGTTAAATTTCATTTTGTACACAGAATTTATATGTAGTCTTATATTTAAATGTAAAACAACATATCATTACTAGGCTGTCACTAATTAGAGTAAATTTTATGGTCTATTGATGGTTGAAGTAAAGCTCTATTAATTTTTATGCTGTTTATAATGTTTGAACAATTTTAAACAATATAAAGGTACCTGAATCATAACACCTGCATTATATAAAGTGATCAGACTATCAATTATTGAGATCAGAATAACAGCATATTAATTTCTTGAAAAAATCTTCAAGATCATCACCCATAATACTTTCTTTAAGTGAGGTCCAGAGAGGTGAAATGAAAAGGCCAAGATTCTGTATTCAGTTAAAAACAAAGTCAACAATAGAATTCTCATTTTCTGAATAGCAGTCTGTCTCATCCATCTGGGGTCTGAGATATACCTGAGCATATAACCTTCCTCCAAATGCCATCTTGAACCACAGTATCCAGCTCCTTATTCCTACTCCTTTCTTAAATCTTCCTTAGATTTCTGTCAGTGAGGAATGTCCAGTTTAAAACTTCGTGTTAAGTAAATACTGTAGTATTTATTAAGACTATTCCAACATGTGTAAGAACATAGAAAGATTTTCTCAGACACATTCTGTGTGTTTACTTTTTTGTTTGTTTTTAATTATTTATTTTTAGCTGAAGGATAATTGTTTTACGATATTGTGTTGGCTTCTGCCGTACATCAGCATGAGCCAGCCATAGGTATACATAGGTTCCCTCTCTCCTGAACCTCCCTTCCACGTCTCACCCTATCCTATCCCTTTAGGCTGTCACAGAGCCCCAGTGTGACTCATACAGCAAATTCCCGGCTATCTACTTTACATATGCATATATGTTTCCAAGCTGCTCTCTCCGTCCATCCCATCCTCTCCTCCCTTCTCCACTTACCATGTCCACAATGTTTACTTTTGATGAAGGATTAACTATATTCACAGGATTTTCTAAACTTCACAGCCACCTGAATCTCAAGACATTTGTTACATGTTACCAACAAGGAACTAAATCAAATATAAGAGGTGTTTACAAGTTGAACATACTGTTTCTATTTCTGAGAATGTACCTGTGGGGGTGTGTTCAATTTACCCTTTGAGTAGGAAACATATTTTACAAATCAAACTTTTAAAAGTATAAAGTGAAATCTCTCTTGTAACCTCCAGTCTACTCAACTCCTATCCTCACCTGAAACAATATACTTAGGTTTTAACTAGGGATTTTCTCTCTTAAAACTCAACATTCAAAAACAAAGATCATGGTATCCAGTCCTTTGCTGTATTCTCAAAAGCATGGTCTAAACATTTATGAAAACATGAACTTTCTAAAAAGCATAGTTAACTGTCCAAATATTATCTCTGGCCTTTTAAGAGTCTGTAACTGCCAAAACCCAATTAAGAGTGAATTGTAAAACTAACCTTGAGGCAACAAGACTTCTAGAATGCAAAGAATTTGCATTTTGCTAATACAAAACACAACAAAAAATTTAAAAATCAATGTTTGTAAGCAAATAACATTAAAATAGTTGTAATGGTAATGGAATAACAATGAAAGGTACTTCATTATTAGGAGAAGATATTTTTATCCCCTGAAATAAATAAAGGTAAAAATAACTTTTAAGATATGTAAATTATTTTTAGCAAGTAAGGGAATGCTAAATGCTTCCTGATTTAAGAATGTTTCGATAGGGCATCCAAAAACCCAGAAATCATGGATCTGGACCAGCTTTGGTGAAGTTCTTACCCCTCCGAGTCATTTTGAAATTAGGCAACATGATCTGGCAACCAGGTGGAGAAATGTCCAATTAGCAAAGAGTGGCCTACCATCAAAATGGACAAGAATCTGTGTTCTTAGAAAAAGAAAATAGCTTTTTTAAGGTTAAGCAGGTTACTGTTGAAGTAAATGAAGGTTAAGTAAGGAAAATGTGTGTAGAGCCACATTATTCACAGGCTCTTGCGACACTGCCATGTGAAATCATTAAGTATTTCTTCTTTCAACTAAAGACAAAGGACAATAAAGGAGAATTTCTGAAACCAACTTCCTACTACAGAGATCGTTTTGAAAACTGATTTCTAGCAGAAATACAAATTTATATAACAGTGAGACCTCAGTTTGTTAAGTGAAGACAAGTAGACTTCCTCCTCTGACAGCCACTTCATGTTTACAGAGTCACAGTGAATCTGGAAAGGTGATTTTTCCAGTTACAGAGTCTCAGATTGAACAAATGAAATTGCTATCTTTGTGAGGTTGATTCTCTGATGGAGCAAAGTGTCAAAAGCATCTTGAATCTGTCCAACAGTGATTTAAAAAGAAAAAACAACATTAAAAATGTTTTTCAAAGTACCATCTGAAGCTTCCACTTTAAAGTCTACATAAGAAAAAAGAGCATCTGAAGAAGGCAGAGAATAACATTCTCCGGGAATTATGTCTGTCACTGACAGCAGAATAATACCAAAACAAAAAACGTTTAGCTTTTCTGTAAGCTTCTTTTGAGAGAGTTCAGATGTAAATGAGCTTGCACATGCTTGTGTGAATAAGTATGAAGCATGGCTGTATCTGGTTTGGTATTCTTGCTTTAGAAACAAACAAAGAAGGAGAGATCAGTCAGCTGTGAGAAAATAAGATATAGCTTTCTATAATAATAATTTACTATCAGTATTCTATTTGATATTTCAGTATCTTCATTTGGCAACCCTGAGTGAAATGTCTGGCACGTAATAAGCACCCAAGTTTTCAAAATTCAATAAAATAACAAAAAAGGGCAAATGGGGAGGGGGTGGTTCCCTGGCAGTGCAGTAATTAAGACTCTGTACTTTCACTACTGAGGGCCCACTTCAATCCCTGGTCAGGGAACTAAGAACCCACAAGTAGCATGGTGTGGCAAAAAAAAAAAAAAAAAAACAGGAGGAAAGAAAAAGATAACATATTACTACCAATATTTTAATTCTGTAGATTAAATTTTATTTACTTTTTCTCAATTTAAGTATGCCTCTCATACGTGCCAGGCTTTTTAAAGAAAGTCTTAATGGCTCAAATATGACAGTATATGTACTTCCAATCACTGAAGAGAGGTAGAGACAAAAATTAAAATCCTGCATAGACTCCTCTTGTAGAATTCATAAAAGAAATCAAGGTGCTGAAATTCTTAAGCATGTGTAGCCTACAAATAACAGCTATCATATATTAACATGACTGAAATAAAGATACACATAACAGATAAATCAGGTGTACTTTATCCATCTGCCACATATTTGAGTTTTGGATGCTGGCAGCTTGGTTAGAGATTATAAAAGAGGAAGTCAGGTAGAGATAAGAAAGGCTGGAACATAGAGGACTCAGCCCCACTGTTTTTCAGATGAAGAAACAACCCTAGCTCTAAAAGTAAGATAACCGTAAACTGGTCAAATAACTTTGTTAAATAAGGCACTACAATAAAGACAAAGGACAAAACAGTAGCTGTTCGGGAAATGAGACCAGTGAGACCCAGATCCCTTCCTCCTGATCTCATGCGAGTTTGCATGGACAGCATTTTCCCATTACGTGTGCATGGGAATAACATACAGATGGGCTAGCTGCAAAGCCATGACCAGGGGATGGCTTGCTAAGTGGAATAACAAAATGACCTGTTCAGTAAGGGTCTGTAAACACATCCACAGACAAGATGATATGAAACCCCCGCAGGTCCCTTCAGTGTCGCTGCTCCTGGGAAGCAGATAGAATTAACAGTCCTCAGCCGTTTTCTATTGTCCTTCACTATACAGCCACATACATCCCCTTCCTAGAAGTTAACACATACAGAGGTAAGAGAAAAGCCTCCAAAAAATTCCTTGACCAGAGTCCTACTCTATGTTTCTATTAGATGATAAAAATAAACCCACCAGATATGCTCCAACTTGGCCGACAAATCTCTGTCTAGTGAAAGCTTTGGTCTTTCCAGGAGTCATGTATGGATGTGAGAGCTGGACCATAAAGAAAGCTGAGTGCAGAAGATGTTTTTGAGCTGTGATGTTGGAGAAGACTCTTTAAAGTCCCTTGGACTGCAAGGAGATCAAATAATTCAATTCTAAAGAAAATCAGTCCTGAATATTCATTGGAAGGACTGATGCTGAAGCTGGAGCTCCAATACTTTGGCTACCTGATGCGAAGAACTCATTAGAAAATATCCCAATGCAAGGAAAGATTTAAGGCAGGAGGAGAAGAGTACCACAGAGGATGAGATGATGTCTCACTTTTTGATGGTATTTAATTAATTAATTTCTAAATTGGAGGATAACTACTTTACAATGTTGTGTTGGTTTCTGCTGTAAAACAGTATCAGTCAGCTGTGAGTATACATATATCCCCTTCCTCCTGGGCCTCCCTCCACCCACCCCAGTCAAAGCATGTCATCACAGAGCCCCGCTGGGTCACTGGAGGGCCCTGGGCTTAGCTCCCTGGGTTAGACAGCAGCTGCCCGCTAGTTCCCTGTTTTACACTTGGTGGCATATATCTGTCAACGTTACCCTCTCAATTCATCCCACCCTCTCCTTCCCCGACTGGGTCCACAAATCCATCCTTTACATTTGCGTCTCTATTCCTGCCCTGCAGATAGGTTCATGAGTACCATTTCTCTAGATTCCATATATATCTGTTACTATACAACATTTGTTTTTCTCTTTCTGACTTACTTTGCTCTGTATGACAGACTCTCGGTTCTCGGTTCATCCGTCTCACTGCAACTGACTCGATTTTGTTCCTTTTTATAGCTACTCATTTTTCTTATATTCTTTCTCTAACATTATGCATCCTAAAAGTGGCTCCTACCAGTGACTCCCCTACAAGATTATATTTATAAAATGCAACAGTGAGGTTAAAAATACAAACCTGATATCCGTTTGTTCATCAGTCTGTAGTGAACGACTAAGGGATGGACAGTTCAACTGGCATAATATCTACATGTGCCAAGCTACTTCATATCTCTTCCTGGAATGCTCTTCTTCACTTGTCAGTTGTTGGTGTTTAGGAAGGTAAATGTACAGCCTCCCTCACTCCCTTGTCTTAATTGGGAAACAATTTGAGAGACAGATGCAATAACCAGGCAGGTGAACAAATATGTTATTCCTGATAATGCTGTTCTAGACATATGGCTTAGGTCAACAGCAACAGCAGGCTTGCTTCCCCTGAATTAGTTATGCCACTGGTACAGGAGGATAGTTTCAGCCCACAGTCTCAGGAAAGGCACCTGATCTATAAAGCCTGCCTCACAGCAAACAGAAAATGAAATGGTATTCTTCTTCCTGGTAGGCAGACAACCAAAGGGAAGAGAAATGAGTGGCTCACACAAATTCCGGTCCTTCTGTCAAACTCACCAATCAGCTATTCATTTCTTCTTGCAGAGATGGAGTGAACAAGGATATGTAGAAAGGAGTGGTTTGGAGTATATTAAAGTCTTAGCACATCCTGGTGATTAAGAGCTTGTGCTCTAGAAGAGGGTTGTCTGGATCTGAATCTCAGCTACATTGTGCAAGCATGTTAAGTCAATTCAGTCACGTCCAACTCTTTGTGATCCCGTGGACTGCTGCCCACCAGGATCTTCTGTTCATGGGATTCTCCTGGCAAGAATACTGGAGTGGGTTTCATGCCCTGCTCCAGGGGATCTTCCTGATGCAAACACTGAATCCTCATCTTTGCAGCTCCTGCATTGGCAGGCAGGTTCTTTACTACTAGTGCCACCTGGGAAACAGGTGGATTTTCATTCAAAGCCTGAGTTTGAATCTCAGCTATACTAATCGGCAAAAATTTTAGTTTCAGTTCAGTTCAGTTCAGTCGCTCAGTCGTGTCTGACTCTTTGTGACCCCGTGAATCGCAGCACGCCAGGCCTCCCTGCCCATCACCAACTCCCGGAGTTCACTCAGACTCAGGTCCATCGAGTCCGTGATGCCATCCAGCCATCTCATCTTCTGTCATCCCCTTCTCCTCCTGCCCCCAATCCCTCCCAGCATCAGAGTCTTTTCCAATGAGTCAACTCTTCACATGAGGTGGCCAAAGTACTGGAGTTTCAGCTTCAGCATCATTCCCTCCAAAGAAATCCCAGGGCCGATCTCCTTCAGAATGGACTGGTTGAATCTCCTTGCAGTCCAAGGAACTCTCAAGAGTCTTCTCCAACACCACAGTTCAAAAGCATCAATTCTTCGGCGCTCAGCCTTCTTCACAGTCCAACTCTCACATCCATACATGGCCACAGGAAAAACCATAGCCTTGACTAGACGGACCTTAGTCCACAAAGTAATGTCTCTGCTTTTCAATATGCTATCTAGGTTGGTCATGACTATTCTTCCAAAGAGTAAGCATCTTTTAATTTCATGGCTGCAGTCACCATCTGCGGTGATTTTGGGGCCCAAAAAAATAAAGTCAGCCACTGTTTCCACTGTTTCTCCATCTATTTCCCATGAAGTGATGGGACCGGATGCCATGATCTTCGTTTTCTGAATCTTGAGTTTTAAGCCACTTTTTCACTCTCCTCTTTTACTTTCATCAAGAGGCTTTTTAGTTCCTCTTCACTTTCAGCCATAAGGGTGGTGTCATCTGCATATCTGAGGTTATTGATACTTCTCCTGGCAATCTTCATTCCAACTTGTGTTTCTTCCAGTTCAGTGTTTCTCATGATGTACTCTGCATAGAAGTTAAATAAACAGCCTTGCTGTACTCCTTTTCCTATTTGGAACCAGTCTGTTTTTCCATGTCCAGTTCTAACTGTTGTTTCCTGACCTGCATACAGATTTCTCAAGAGGCAGGTCTAGGCACATCCTTAATTTTCCTGTGCTTCAATTTCTTCATATTTGAAATGGGTAATTAATGGCATTAAGTTCATAAGAGCTAAAGGAGGATGAAAAGAGTCAGTATTTATAGATTACTTAGAATAATGCCCAGTATATAGTAAAATGTTGAACATTTTAAAGCTGGGAAATCCAGTTTCCTAAGAAGAATCATTTATATTACCAAAGCATTTAAAATATGTACCTGCAAGATAATATGCATCTTTATATAGTTTTTATCCCCTTTATATATCAGTCTCTCATAGTAAATTCTGAGTATTTTGAAGTTTCACTATGAGAGACTGATATATAAAGGGGATAAAAACTATATAAAGATGCATATTATCTTGCAGGCACATATTTTAAATGTTTTGGTAATATAAATGATTAGATGTTTGGTTTTCTCCATCTTGTTATCTATTGCTCCTGGCATACCATATACCATATACTCAGTTGTTTATTTAATTAATGAATATGTTAAACAGTCTATCATTTACTTTGTGGTGGAATATACAGATTAATGGACATCACTTTCTTCAAAAGATTGATACACTTGCTTTATGCTGTCACAAAAGTACTTCAGTTGCGTCAAATTTATAGATTGTCATTGCTCTTATGAAAATTAAATTCTGTTAATAAAGTATTTAACCGAAGAATAAAATTTTAAAACAAATCACAATCAGATGCAAGTGTCAGCTATAGCTGTAGTGGCAATCAGATGGCACAAATTAGCACTGTACAAGGAGAGCCTGTTTACAAAAGGGCTGCTCACTAAGGGGATAGAAGGGGAACGCAGGGATGCCAGCAGCCAAGCTGCCACCACATATAGGTCCAAACAGATGACCAGAGGAGAGAGAGGTATCTAGGACCAAGTGAGAGTCACATAAAATGACATACTCGGAGAGAAGCAATGACTTACAATTGCATGGCATAGCCAGCATTAGGAAACCCTCAAGGAGAGGCCAAGGGAATAAAAATCCAGCCCCACTCTGATCTGCCACGGCTCTCCATGGGCCAAACCCAGCCAGAAAGCAGAAGGCTAGGGGCTCTGTTGATGTGTCCACTCAGTTCAGCCTTCCAGGGCAAGGAACAAGGCGGAGAAGGGTAGAAAGTGGACCTGGTGGGCTAAAAGAAAACATTCAGTATAGTACAGTGTACAAAGTTCCCAAGAGAAATTCGAAAAAAACAACGTAATTCATTTTGTTCTTCCGCATGAATACAGTACAACAAACATGTAAACCACAATTCATTCATATTAAAGTCTTATCCATTTGTCAATTATTTCGTAAACACTGAATGTGTGCAGGAAAATGCATTGTATCCATAATGCAAAAATGAATGATGTGGGGTCCCTCTTCCCAAGCAGCTTGCTGTTTCAACAGAAGACCAGCAGGGTACAACACATCAAATGTGAGAACAGATGGAGAGGATAAAGCATTCCATGTTTAAGTTCTTAAAATCCACTTGAATTATGGTGATTTCTACCTAAACTAATCTGTATACTTCAATCTGTAGCACCTTTTTCTGTCCAACCAGAATAATATTTTGGCTTAATTCTGAAAAAAAAAGGTTGGTCATATTTAAATAATATACAATATTTCATAAACAACCAAACTAATTATCAATCAACAATTGGCAAAGCTAGAGAGAAAAGGCCAGAATAATTACTGATCTAACAAAGTTTAATTTACTACTAGGAAGACACAAAAAATATAAAACATTGCTTTATATTTTTGTAAACATCATATACACATAAAGTAAAAATAAAAAGAATAAAATTTATACATTTTAAGATGTTTGTTAAGCTTATAAACATAAAACAGCAACAGACCACAAATTAATCATCTAAATATGTTTAATTTACTCTACTCATATACATATTTAACTATCTATATAACTCCGGGAGTTGGTGATGGACAGGGAGGCCTGGCGTGCTGCGATTCATGGGGTCACAAAGAGTCAGATATGACTGAGCGACTGAACTGAACTGATTCAGTAAGAAAATATTTACAGCAAAATCAGTATTTTTGATGTAAATAAGACTCAAACCAGTCAACCCTAAAGGAAATCAACCCTGAGTATACAATGAAAGTAAATGCTGAAGCTGAAGCTCCAATACCTTGGCCACCTGGTGCAAAGAGATGACTCACTGGAAAAGACCCTAATGCTGGAAAAGACTGAAGACAAAAGGAGAATGGGGTGGCAGAGGATGAGATGGTTAGATAGCCTCTCTGACTCAATAGACATGAAGTTGAGCAAACGCCAGGAGATGGTGGAGGACAGAGGAACCTGACCTGTGACAGTCCACGGAGTTGCAGAGTTAGACACAACTTAGCAACTGAACACCAACAATAAGACAGAATGTTAAACATGGCCCTACATAGAAACATAAAGCATATTCAGTGAGTTACTTTATATTTAAAACAATGTGATCAATAACTTGGCCCATTTTTCCAAAACACAATTAATGTAAGGGAGCCACTGTTTGATTCTCAGAAATAGCCTATAAATTATATCCAGTTCTGCTAACATCAGGAGGATGCCTTATGAAAGTATTTCAGTTTCAACTTCACTGAAAGAGGTAAAGAGCAAACAAAATAGAAATCTGGTGACTAAAATAAGGTGTAACAATAAATGTATATTACCGAGGATCAAGAAAATGAATAGCAAATTCTCCTCAGACACCATCAATCTTTCTTTGGTTAATCCCTCTGCACACTAGGCAGAATATAGGAATGTAAGCAGTAAGATTCAGTGCTTACCAAACAGTATTTTTTTTTCCTCTTAGTTGTTGACACCTAAAATTATCTGAATAGAAAAGTATGAAAAAATTCTAAACAGTCCTATTGATCTATTATCTTTCACAAGTCCTTAAACTAAGTGCTTTCAAGTCTCCAAGATCAGAATAATAGAGAGCAGATATTCATAGGACCTTGAGTTCTACATTAATTTTACAAATTCTTAATGCAGAGTATGTGCCCCTCCAAAATATATCATGTTGGTATGGGTTAGTTTGATACTATTGTGGTGCTTGACCTTTCTATAAACAATGGCTTTTACCACAGAAATCCCCTGAAGTCCATGCTGTTTTCTTGAATGAAACTACCTCCTGAGAATCAAATGTATTTGACAGAAAAAATGGGATAAATATGGGCTTCCCTGGTGGCTCAGCAGTAAAGAATCCACCAGCAATTCAGAGGCTACAGAGATGGGTTCAATACCTTTATCAGGAAGATCCCCTGGAGGAAGTCAGGGCAGTCCACTGCAGTATTCTTGATGGGGGAATCCCGTGGACAGGGGAGTCTGGCGGGCTATAGTCAATAGGGTATCAAAGAGTTGGACATGACTGAAGCAACTTAGCTTTCATGCACACATGGAACAAATATATCAAACTTAGAATAACCTAAATATTGATTCTGTTGATGCTTGAACCACCAAACAGTTATGCATTTGCACATTAAACTTCTTCCCATGAAATAGTAAATAATAGTCATTATTGCAATAATCCTCTAAATGACTTGCCAAGTAACAATGTTTATTAAGCAATTAGGATGATGAAGATCCATTAGTACACCACTCTACATGATGATAGAAAGAGGAAATCTTCTTTGATTCAGAAATTAAAGATAATTATGTCTGAAAGTAAGGAGTCATGGAAAAAACTTAGAGACTTGCTGTGTATGTGTGTTTGTACACCTACATACAGATATGAGATAATAAAAATATGAAAACTCAATTATTCAGTGAATATTTACTGGAGCCCCCTCTTTACACACTATGATAGGTGGACACAAGCTACTTAAACATTAATGAACCAGCCATGGTTTCTGATTTTTTGGAGCTTTCAGTCCAGTCAAGAACAATACCAAGTTTAAAAAAAAAAAAAATTGCAGCATCAACTAATAAGTGCCTCCAAGTGGTGTGTTTGGGTCCTAAGGCAGCAATTGGGAGCAGCACTCAAACTGGGTGTGAGATGTTCCAGCAAAGCACCCTCCCCCTTCCCCAGGAAAGTAAGCTGATCACTAGGGCTCACAGAGAAGTCAGGTGAGAATAATTAAAAACAGTTTTTGAGACTGAGAAAACAAAAAAATACCAAGGACCTAAGATAAAAGAATATGGCATTTCCTCGAATTTGAAAGTATTTTGGCCTGAATAGAACCTAGATTTTGGAGAGTTGGTAGTGATAAAAATAAAACTGGAGGAATATGCAGGTAAACAGGGCCAGGTCCCTGAGGGGCTTTTATCTGTTGAGGCTGAGTATATGTGAGGAAAGGAGAGTGGGAAAATCCGGCAAGCAGAGAGGAGGGTAAGGCACCTGAGAAAGTCTCTCCCCTCTGCAACTCAATTTCTTCTCCTTTGTGGTGGACAGGTAGAAGTTTGAGTCAGTGCTCTCTAGGAGCCTGATCAGCTCTGATACTGTGAATCCATGGACTAGCAAGATCTGGTGGTAAGCCAATCTGTAAAGCAAAGAAATACTGGGAGCTTGGGATGGACGTATATACGCTACCATGTGAAAATAGATAGCTAGTGGGAACCTGCTGTATAGCACATGGGGCTCAGTTAGGTGCTCTGTGCTGATCTAGATGGATGGGATGTGGGCAGCTGAGAGGGAGGTCCAGGAAGAAAGGGATATACGTATACATACAACTGATTCCTTTCATTGTACAGGAGAAACTAACAAAACATTGTAAAGCAACTATATCCTCAATTTTAAAAAAAAAGCCAAGATACAGGTTAATATTGATGGCAGATATGAATGGCATAAAGCACACAGAGGACTTACAGGTTGTCTAAATAAGAATTGATTTCTTAATGTGGATAACAGTTACTGGAATGTTTGCTTTCAAAAAGTTCACTAAGCTATAAATTAATTTTTCATGGTTTTCTCTATGTGTTTTACTTCATGATTTTAAAAGAATTTCAAAAATTCAACCCAATCATATACAACTTCATGATAAGCTTCCCTGGTGGCTCAGAGGGTAAGTGTCTGCCTGCAGAGCGGGAGAACTGGGTTCAATCCCTGGGTCAGGAAGATCCCCTGGAGAAGGAAATGGCAACCCATTCCAGTACTCCTGACTGGAAAATCGCATTGACAGAGAAGCTTGATGCAGGCTACAGTCCATGGGGTCGCAAAGAGTCAGACATGACTGAGCGACTTCACTTTCTTTTACTTTCATGATAAAATGCACATGGTAAGTTTATTATGCTGAAAGAAAAATATATTAAAGTGCTTTAATATACGCATGATAATCAGCCTTTTGACAAAAATACTTACACACTCATATGTAACAAGAGTTTCATTTTTTTTTAAAATCTCTCAAATTCTATCTACCCTCAAGGAGTTTAACCTTCTGCAAAATATGAAAAGGAAGTGGTATGATTTTTATCAAAGTTTAAAATTCAACTAGAGCTTAAATGGTAAAGAATCTGCCTGCAAGACTAGAGACCCCGGTTCAATCCCTGGGGTGGGAAGATCCCCTGGAGAAAGAAATGGCAATTCACGCCAGTATCCTTGCCTGGAGAATTCCTTGGACAGAGGAACCTGGCAGGCAACAGCCCACAGGGTTGCAAAGAGTACCAGACATGATTGAGTGACAAACATATACAGAGAGTGAGATTATATTTCTAAATTTCAAGCTTTCAGGCCTAAAAATTGTGAAAACTTTCAGCAAATTGCTTAATTTATATAGGAGTTACCTTGTCATTCAGAGTCAGCAAGTGTAGTAAACTGCATAGTATCTACTGATTCAATTTTGGAGAAGTATTTGAGAAACACTATTGGTATTTTACACTCAAACTACATTCTGGTTCACAATCACAATAATAAGGTACTATCACAAATGCTCATCATCAGAATTTAAGGGGGAAAAAACTGCTATAATTTTCACTAAAATAATAAGTTCACAATCTTATTTTCATTTCTTAAACTATTCCCGGGAAATACAATGATACATTTAAATGGCCTGAAATCGTCAATAATTCCTTGTGTGTGGTGTATTAAAATTCAGTGATGCAGAGGGCAATTTGGCAGTTTCTTTCTTACAAAATTGACTATACACTTACTGTAGGATCCAGCAATCATGCTTTTTGATATTTACCCAAAGGAGGTGAAAACTTATGTCCACACAAAAACCTGTACATGGATGTTTGTTTTTAGCAACTTTATTCATAGTTGTTAAAATTTAGAAGCAACTGAAATGCCCTTCAGTAGGTAAATATGGATAAATAAACTCTGGTACGTAGAGACTGTTGGCTCAGATGGTAGAGAATCCACCTGCAATGCGGGAAACCTGGGTTCGATCCCTGAGTTGGGAAAAATCCCCTGAAGAAGAGCATGGCAACCCACTGCAGTATTCTTGCCTGGAGAATCCCCATGGACAGAGGAGCCTGGCGGGCTAGACTCCATGGGGTCGCAAAGAGTCGGACATGACTGAGTGACTATTGTAAAGTAATTAGCCTCCAATTAAAACAAATAAATTTTTTAAAAAATGACTGAGTGACTAAGCACAGCACACAGAGACAACAGAATATTATTCAGGACTTAAATGTAATTATCCATCAAGCCATGAAAAGATATGGAGGGAATTTAACTGCATTTTACTAAAGGAAAAGAGTCAACCTGAAAAGGCTATATACAATCTGATTTTAACTATATGACATTCTGGAAAAGGGAAAGCTGTGAAGACAGTAAAAAATCAGTGGTTGCCATGGGTTGCAGATAGATACAGAAGGATGAGTAGGTGGAACAGAGAAGATTTTTAAGGTGGTGAAAATACTTTCATGATACTATAATGATGGATACATGTCTTTAAACATCTGTCCAAACCAATAGAATGTATAATATTAAGAGTGAACCCCAATGTAAATGATGTACTTGGGGTGGTGATTTTGTGTCAATATAGATTGATCGATTCCATCAAATATACCACTTAGGCAGGAGATGTTGACAATGGGTGAGGCTATGCATGTCTGGAGACAGGGAATGTATAAGAAATAGCTGTACCTTCCTCTCAATTTTGCTGTGAACTTAAAACTGCTCCAAGAAATTGTCTTAATAAAAAATACAGAAAACTCAATATTCAAGTCTGGTTCGAGATGGTGGAGCAGAAGGATGTGTGTTCATCTCCTCCTGTGAGAGCACCAAAATTGTAACTAGCTGTTGAACAACCATCGACAGGAGGATGCTGGAACCCACCTGAAAAAGACACCCCACATCCAAAGACAAAGAACAAGCTGCAGTGAGATGGTAGGAGGGGCATAATCATGATAAAATCAGACCCCATAACCACCAGGTGGGTGACCCACAGACTGGAGAACAATAATACCAAAGAAGTTCTCACACTATTGTGAAGGTTCTGAAGCCCACATCAGACTTCCCAGCCTGGGGATCTGTCAAAGGGACCGAGGATCCCCAAGAATCTGGCCTCGAGGGCCAGCAGATCTTAATTATAGGCCTTCCAGAGGACTGAGGAAAACAGACTGCAGTCTTGGAGGGCATAAACAAAATTTTGCACACACCAAGACCCAGAGGAGAGCAATGCTGACCCCACACGATGCTGAACCAAAACTACCCGCAGTGCTAGAGAAGCTCCTGTGGATGTGTGCATTGACAGGGCCTCACCGCAGGGACCGGGTCACTGGGAGGTCCTCATTGACATAGCTCTTGGGGCTGGGTTGCCTCAGGCCAAACAACTACTGGGGAGGGGGGTGGGAGTGCAACCCCACCCATCAGCAGATAATTGGACTAAACCCTTACTGAAGAAGGCTCTGCCCACCAGAGCAAGACCCAGTTTCTCCCATTGCCAGTCCTTCCCATCAAGAAGCTTACATAAGCCTCTTAGCCTCATCCATCAGAGGGCAGACAGAAGAAACAAGAAGCACAGTTTCACAGCAGCTAAAACAAAAACCAAATTATTGGAAGTTAATCAAGATGATATGCCTCAGATCAAACCATATCTGATGATAACCTCAGATATGCAATGACACCACCCTTATGGCAGAAAGTGAAGAGGAACTAAAAAGCCTCTTGATGAAAGTGAAAGAGGAGAGTGAAAAAGTTGGCTTAGAGCTCAACATTCAGAAAACTAAGATCATGGCATCTGGTCCCATCACTTCATGGGAAATAGATGGGGAAACAGTGGAAACAGTGTCACACTTTATTTTGGGGGGCTCCAAAATCTCTGCAGATGGTAATTGCAGCCATGAAATTAAAAGACGCTTACTCCTTGGAAGGAAAGTTATGACCAACCTAGATAGCATATTCAAAAGCAGAGACATTACTTTGCCAACAAAGTCCGTCTAGTCAAGGCTATGGTTTTTCCAGTGATCATGTATGGATGTGAAAGTTGGACTGTGAAGAAAGCTGAGCGCCAAAGAATTGGTGCTTTTGAACTGTGGTGTTGGAAAAGACTCTTGAGAGTCCCTTGGACTGCAAAGAGATCCAACCAGTCCATCCTAAAGGAAATCAGTCCTGAGAGTTCATTGGAAGGACTGATGCTGAGGCTGAAACTCCAAAGCTCTGGCCACCTGATGCAAAGAGTTGACTCATTGGAAAAGACCGTGATGCTGGAGGGATTGGGGGCAGGAGGAGAAGGGGACGACAGAGAATGAGATGGCTGTATGGCATCACCGACTCAATGAATATGAGTTTGGGTGAACTCCGGGAGTTAATGATGGAAAGGGAGGCCTGGTGTGCTGCAATTCATGGGGTTGCAAAGAGTTGGACATGACTGAGCAACTGAACTGAACTGAACTGAATCAAGATGAAAAAGAAAGTTATGTCCCAGTTGAAGGAACAAGATATAAATCCCAGAAAAACAACTAAATGAAGTGGAGATCATCAACCTTCCAGAAAAAAGAATTCAGAATAATGATAGTGAATATGATTCAGGATCTTAGAAACAGAATGGAGACAAAGATCAAGAAGATGCAAAAAATGTTTACCAAAGACCTAGAAGAACTAAAAAACAAACAAACAGAGATGAATATGACACTAGAAGGAATTCATAGTAGAATAACTGAGGCAGAAGCTTGGATAAATGACCTGGAGAACAGAATGGTGGAACTCACTGCTGCAAAACAGAATATAGAAAAAAAGAATTAAAAGAAATTAAAACAGTCTGAGACCTCTGGGACAACATTAAACCCACCAACATTTACATTCTAGGGGTTCCAGAAGGAGAAGAGAGAAAGAAAGGACTTGAGAAAGTATTTGAAGAGATAATAGCTAAAAACTTCCCCAAGATTGGGAAAGGAAATAGCCAAGTCTAGGAAGTACAGAGAGTCCCAGGAAGGATAAATCCAAGCAGGAACACACCAAGACACGTAGTCATCAAACTGACAAAAATTAAAGACTAAGATAAAATATTAAAAGCAAGAAAGGGAAAATGACAAATAACATACAAGGGAACTCCCATCTGGCTATCAGCTGATTTTTCAACAGAAACTCTACAAGCCAGAAGGTAATGGCGTGATATATTAAATGTGATGAAAGGGAAGAACCTACAATCAAGAATACTCTACCCAGCAAGACTCTGTTTCAGATTTGATGGAGAAATCAAAAGCCTTCCAAATGAGCAAAAGTTAAGAGAATTCAGCACCACCAAACCAGCTTTACAATTGCTAAGGGAACTTCTCTAGGCAGGAAACACAAGAGGAGGAAAAGACCTACAGTAAATAAATCCAAAACAATTAAGAAAATGGTAATAGGATCATGCATGTCAATAATTACCTTAAATGTGAATGGATTAAATGCACCAACCAAAAGACATAGTTGGGTGGATGAAAACATGTGCATGTATCCACTTCCACTTATCACATCACTCTGCTTGACGCCCCCCCAAATTGTATGTGATTATTTTACATTGTTAAGTTAATCATGTTCCCATTATGGCTTGCAACGATAATTATCTTTTATTTTTTGTCTGCTATTGATTGTGAAAACTGACAAACATCTCTTACTATTGTGAAAAAAAAAAAAAATATATATATATATATATAGTGGCTTACAGAAGCCAAAAGAACAAGATTTGAGCCAACAAGATCTCAATTGAATAGTGATTTTTGGCTTTCCTTTGATGCAACCTGGGCCTGTTTCCTTGCATGTAAAATAGGGATGATTCTATCTATTTTAACAAATCATAAGGAAATGGCAACCCACTCCAGTACTCCTGCCTGGAGAATCCCATGGATGGAGGAGCCTGGTAGGCTATAGTCTATGGGGTCGCAAAAAGTTGGAACACGACTGAGCGACTTCACTCACTCACTCAATAAGGATTTAAGGATGTAATGATTAAAAGCGTTTATCACAGAAAATAACACATAAACATTCAGATATTTTGGAAGTATTAGTAGAAGCAGACATCATATTTTAGAGAGTGGGTGTAAGTTGCTAGAAAACAGGAAGACAAGTAAGACTGCATCTTTTTTTCAGTATAGAAAAATAAGAAAACAAGGTTAGAGATCAGCAATTTTAGTCAAATAATTACCTTTACTAAAAGAAAGTATTCCAAATGTTTTCATTAATAAAATTTTATTTTTCAAACCACTTTTATCAGAATTTTTAAACTATCCTCTTTATAAGGATATGATATCACAGTAAATCTCACCTTACAGTGACTCAGAAAAGTCAAGGTAAGTTTTGACATTTTGAAGGTATGGAGATATGAAAGTAAACATTAACTGTACAATAATGAAATTCTGTAGATATTTCCAAAGTAGTTCATATGAAGTATATTTAACTTCAGCAATATCACCAAAAATTAATAAACTGAAAAAGAGAACTGAACTATAGAATGGAAATAAAATGTCCACGAGAGTCTAAACTATCATATGAGAAAAGAACTATAAAAAGAATTTTAATAAAAAAGACAGACAAACAGATCAATAGATAATATAACTTAGCTTTATAGAAAATGTGGTGCTGGTTTGGGGACCAAAGGTGTCTGTATTGAATCTTATTTCCATCACTTATTGGGTGACTTTGAGAAAACTACTTCAGGTCTCCAAAATGTGGCTTCCTCATTTGGAAAATGAAAATATATACGCTTACAGTATTTCTATTAAGAAAAAATGTGTTCAAATATATCGGCTCATTGTAGGGATTCAGTAAACTATAACTGAAATCATTATCATTATTTAATACAATGTTATCTTTCAAAAGTAGTATGAATAAATCATTCCTGTAATTCTGGGTATATGTAACCTCACAATATACCACACAAAGAGCAATTCATTCTGATAGTCTGAATGTGCAGAGCATGCAATGAAATTTTTAGATGGACTTTGTTAATTCTGTTTGCTTTCTGTTTCACTGATTCATGCTCTTATCATTCTTATTTTCTTTTACTTCCTTAGGGTTTAATTTCTTTTTATTTCTCTAGCTTTTAAAAGTAAAAATTTAGACCACTGTTTTCAAATGTTTTTATTTGAATACAAGTTTTAAAGTTATTTATTTGTCTCTATAAACTATTTTAGCTGCATTGTACAAATTTTGACGTTTGTCTCTTTATTATCATACAGTTTGATATACTACAAATTTGCCTGGTGATTTCTTTTTTGACTCAGGTGTTGATTAGGAATAAGTATTTTGTTTAATTGACAAATAATTGAGGTTTTTCTATTTTATTTTTATCTCTAAGTTAATTAGTTAGTCAGAGAATATACTCCACATGATTTCAGTCTTTTGAAATACACGGATACTTACTTTATGGCCCAATATATAGCCTTATTGTTGAATATTCAATACATATGTAAAAAGAATATTTATTCTGCAGTTGTTGAGCATAATGTTACATAAATGAGAATTAAGGTAGTTGATTGTTGTTGTTATTTGTTGCTTAGTAGCTAAGTCATGTTTGACTCTCTGCCACCCTATGGACTGTAGCCTGCCATGTTCCTCTGTCCACGGGATTTCCCAGACAAAAAACTGGAGTGGGTTGCACTTTCCTTCCCCAGGGAAGGTAGTTCATAGTGTTGCTCAAATCCATCATATCTTATTTGACTTTTTAACCTATTTGTTCAATTAATTACTGAGAGAAAGTTATTAAAATCTCCGACTATTTTTTGCATTTCTCCCTTTATTTTATTTTTTTTGGACATATTATTTTGAAACTCTGTTATTAAGTAGACATGTAGAGTTGTCTTCCTGATTATTTAATCGTTTTATTATATGGTTCTCTTTATCTATTTGTCCCTTAAATTATTTCAAGAATTTTAAAACAAGTTAATTATCATGTGCCTCCCTTTACCTCTGGTAGACCTCCTGGCTGAAATATACTTTGTCAGTTTTAATACAACCACACTAGCCTGCTCTTCTTTACTCTTTGCATACCATATTTTTTCCATTCTTTTACTTTTGATATGTTTGAATCTTTGTGTGTCAAGGCACTTAAAAGACAGCATACAGTTGCTTATTTATGTAGTCTTATAATCTCTGATTTTAATTGGAGTATCAAGCCTATTTACATTTGACATAATTATTAACACATGTTTTCCTATTTGTTTTCCATTCTCACCTGTGTTTTCTGTTCCTCCTCTGATTTTTTTTTTTAGGCTAAGCAAAAATTATTTTAGTTTTCCATTTTAGCTTTACAATCGGGTTTTTAGCTGTTTCATAATACTCCATCAGTGGTTGCTTTCAGAATCACAAAATATATCCCAAATTTAACAAATTTCCTTAGAATTAAGAATATTTTATCACTTCAAGTAAAATGTAAAACCCCTACAACAGAATAATTCCATTTGATCACCTTCACTTTTTATACATTATATAACTCCATATATTTCATTCCACTATAACTCCCATATTATTAATTTCATAATGTTTCTTCTTTAAAAATAAATTGACTTTTAAGAAAAAAACCTTTTACATCAAAAGTCTTTTGTATTTAACTATATAGTTACCATTTCTGGTTATTCTCATTTTTTTCTGTACATTAAAGTTTCTGGTATCATTTATCTTAAAAAACTTCCTTGAGCATTTTTTAAAACTATATCACCAGATCTGTTGGTGATGAATTCTCTCAGCTTACATTCATCAAAAATGTTACTATTTTACCATTCTTTTTGGAGATATTTTCAGTACGTAAAGTATTCTAAGACAACAATTCTTATTTTCCTCTCAGCACTTTGAAGATGGTGTTATATTTGTTCTTGCCTCCATTGTTCCCAATGAGAAGTCAGATGCTATTCTTCTTTTGTGATCCTTCATGTGATTAATCTGCCTTTTCTTAACTCTAGTTCAAAAAGATACATGCACCCCAATGTTCACAGCAGCATTATTTACAACAGCCAAGACATGGAAGTAATCTAAATGCCCATCAACAAAAGAATGGAATACTACTCGCCCATTAAAAATGATATAATGCCACTTGTAATAATGTGCATGGAACTAGAGATCAACAGACTAAGTGAAATATTTGGACAAAGGAGGACAAATCTTAGATGATATAGCTTACATGTGGGATTTAAAGTATGAGACAAATTAATTATGAAACAGAAACAGACTCACAGACACGGAAAATAAACTCATGGATACCGAAGGATGAAAGGGATAGGGAGGAATAAATTAGGAGTTACAGATCATCAGATATACACTGCTATATGTACAACAGATAAACAATTGCCAACATCCATTGGATCATAGAAAACACAAGGGGATTCCAGTAAGATATCTATTTCTGCTTCATTGACTGTGCTAAACATTTTGACTGTGTGCATCACAACAAACTGGAAAATTCTTCAAGAGATGGGAATATCAGACCACCTACCTGCCTCCCGATAAATCTGTATGCAGGTCAAGAAACAAGTTAGATCCAGACATGGGACAATGGACTGGTTCCAAATCAGGAAAGGAGTATATCGAGGCTGTATTTTGTCACCCCGCTTATTTAACTTATATGCAGAGTACATCGTGCAAAATGCTGAGACTGATGAAGCCCAAGTTGGAATCAAGATTGCTGGGAGAAATATCAATAACCTCAGATATGCAGATAACACCACCCTTATGGCAGAAACTGAAGAGGAACTAAAGAGCCTCTTGATGAAGGTGAAAAAGAATAGTGAAATAGTTGGCTTAAAGCTCAACATTCAAAAGACTTAGATCATGACATCTGGTCCCATCATTTCATGGGAAATAGATGGGGGGAAAATGGAAATACTGAAAGAATTTATTTTCTTGGGCTCCAAAATCACTGCAGATGGTGACCACACCCATGAAATTAAAAAACACTTGCTCCTTGGAAGAAAAGCTATGACAAATCTAGACAGCATATTAAAAAGCAGAAACACCACTTTGCTGACAAAGGTCCGTCTAGTCAAAGCTACGGTTTTTCCAGTAGTCATGTGTGGATGTGAGAGTTGGACCATAAAGAAAGCTAAGCGCCGAAGAATTGATGCTTTTTGAACTGTGGTGTTGTAGAAGACTCCTGAGAGTTCCTTGGACTACAAGGAGATCCAACCAGTCCATCCTAAAGGAAGTCAGTCCAGAATATATGTTGGAAGGACTGATGCTGAAGCTGAAGCTCCCATAATTTGGCTACCTGATGCAAAGAGCTGACTCATTGGAAAAGACCCTGATGCTGGGAAAGATTGAAGGCTGGAGGAGAAAGGGATGATGGAAGATGAGATGGTTGGATGGCATCACCAAATCAATGGACATGAGTTTGAGCAAGCTCCAGGAGATGATGAAGGGCAGGAAAACCTGGTGTGAGAGTCAGACACAACTGAGCAGCTGAACAACAACAGGTATCACAGGGATATCCAATATCTTGTAATCACAATGGAAGAGTGTGTGTGTGTGTGTGTGTGTGTGCGTGTCCGTGTGTGTGTGTGTGTGTGTGTGTGTGTGTGTCAGAGAGAGAGAGAGAGAATCACTTTGGTGTACATCAGAACCAACACATTTTAAATCAGCTATACTCAAGAAAATAAACTGTGTCTTTTCTTCTAAGTGGTAAGATTTTTCTCATAAATCACCACACTGTACAGCTTAAATTTACACAATGTAATATGTCAATTATATCTAAATAAATTGGGGAGGGAAAATATTTTTCTCTTTTGTTTTTTTGTTTTTGGCTTTCAGCAGTTTTTTATAATGTGTTAGGTGTGATCTTATTTGCTTGATCCTATTTATATAGTTTCAAACCTGTGGCTGTAATCTCAGTTAGAAAAACAGAAAATCAACTGTTTAAATCTTCAAAGATTATGATCTTTAGTAGCCATTTAGTGCTAACTAAAACTGTAACTAAAACTCCTAGCTGAAATAAAAGAGATAACTGACCATAGTTAACACCTCACAAGAACACGTGAATTCAATTGCATATCATCCATATACTTTCAGAGTTAAGCTAAGATTGCTAAAAAAAAAAAACAGAGAGGGAGAGTCAGGTAATATAAATAAGCTGTAATTAGCATATTTCCACAACCAAGTAGGGAAAAATATCCCAGATGAAATATCCGTTTTAGAATTTACTGTCAAGAAAAAACTTCAGTCTCTCTTGGATAATTGGTTTATTTCCCACTTTCTGATGGGCAGCCTGAATGTTCACCCTCAGAGCTAATTCTTTTGTGTAACATTCCTGCCTTGGTAACAATTTTATTGTCATTTTAAACAACTATAAATGTTATGTTTTTGTTAAATCCTTCCCAGGCAGAGGATTAATAATCTAATGCAGAATATAAAACATGCACACACGTAAAAGAGAGAGAAAAGCACAATACGACAAGAGGGAAGAAAGACAGTTTCATTCATCCCAATATGTGGTACTCTTAAGACTGTGCATCTCAACCAGGACTTTTGCTCCCCAGAGAACATCCGACAATGTTTGGAGACATTTTTTATTACCACACCTGGGAGGATGCTACAGGCATCTAGTAGAGAAGAGACCAGTGATGCTGCTAAATATTCTACACTGCACAGGACAGAGCATCCCCACAACAAAGAATTACTCATCTGGAAACATCAATAATGCCACTGTTGATAAACTTTGTTTTAAGCTATTTCCATTATATATTTTCAGGCCATTTTATTTTCACAACTATAAGCATAAATAGAATATCACCAGTCAGTGTATAAACTGATAGCCAAAGAAATTAAGAAATAGGTTAGCTGATCTCCATTTGAGAAGCTACGTCCATAATTAAAATAATCAAAAGATGTAAGAACTACTGCTTGTTCTTTGAATACACGGTCTATAGTTTTGGTTTTTGTTATTGGTTTTTTTTTTCAGGTTTTTTGTTTTTTCTGTATTTTAGCAGCTTAGTAAAAGTCTTCATTGTTTGTGTTGAATGATATTACTAGACTGCATTGAACAGCTTCACTCCCAAACACAATACTTAATTTATTAAAGAGAAAAATTCAAAGATATAAATCATAGCTAAAACAGCTGATTTTCAGATTTACTTATTTATAGTCCCGTGTTTGATCTGAACAAGGTGGTAGGCAAGAGTCTGACGTAGGTGCAGGTCTTAAGTAAATTGCTTTTACTGTTAACTAATTTGTAAAGGTATGGATACCTTTGGTTAACACTGAGTCGTATTTTCTGCTTTCTCAAAATGAAACTTAAATAATCTAGGACGATTTGGGATTGTTTACATAGCTTCTGGTTATTATTTCCTTTAAAAGACTGTATTGACTCTTCCAACCTCTTTAATTGAAACATTCTTAGTATGACAGTCAGGTGTTGAGCATTCCAGTGAGTTCAAGTGTAAGTGGCTAACCAAAGAATATATTTGTTCATGGTACTTTTGGTCCTCTGGATAAATACACCTTATGAAAAATGTGTTTAATTTCATGTGTTACTGTCAGAAGACGTGGCTAACTCCCCCCTTATATAGCTGCAGTGGAAACCAGGTCCTGCTGAGAAATCATTGTTAGAGACAGAATGTGCTACTTCAAAATATGGCTTGAAAACACCACAGATTTTTTCAATCAAGTTCTTAGAACAACAGTTTATATAAATTGTTTAGCACCTTTTCTCCCCAAATGGTAAACGGACTGACTAACATTCTAATCACAGGGTGGTAATAAGTCATAAGTTGAATTGAATAACATGTTCTTAATGCTTGTCATGGAACCACCAAAAGACATCTGACTACTTAGGAGTCTCAAACTGAGAAGTCCACAGACTGACTGGATAAACAATAAAGGTTTAATTAGTGCCACACTTTTCAGACATTAGGTTAAAGAGAGTTGGCAGCTAGAATATGTTGACATCCTGATAGCCTTCAAATCTGAAAAGGTACTAATTTTTAGAGTTAACTAAACTTTTCAAAATTTCTCTCCTTTAATGTAAAGTTAAATTGCACACCTAAATTGTTGAATGTCAATTTTGAGGTCATTCATACTACATTCAATGTTCCCAGAAAAATTAAACTGTCTTTCAAAACTGTACATGTAGCTCCAGTGAGTTTGCTTCAAATTTTGCATTGAGGCGTTTAAGAGAAGGACAAGTTTAGGTTGCTTGACAATTCTACTGCAACACTTCAGAAAGGTCATAAAATACCTGCCAGAAGAATTTGATTAAAATGTAATAGATTTACATATGGTTCCTCTTTAGTTAGGGGTATGTGTGGAGAGGAACAGGTACACACATATATGTGTGTGACTGTTGTAGGATTTTATTTTTACTGAATGAAACAAAATACATAGGCTACTTAATCGTCAGAATATAACATCCATTCCATCACCACTGCCTAAAATGATCTATATATTTCCTAAAAAGCTATACCTTTTAATGGCAATTAATCATTCACCTGGAGAAGGGCATGGCAACCCACTCCAGGATTCTTGCCTGGAGAATCCTCATGGACAGAGGACATGGATGGGTGACAGTCCATGGGGTCACAAAGATGGACATCACTGAGCAACCAAGCAATCATTTACCATCTTATATCAGCTACGTATGTCTCTGTTTTTTGTTTTTGCTTTGTTTTTTTTGTTTGTTTGTTTGTTTGTTTTGCTGTTCTCATTTCTTTCTTTCTTTTTTTTTTTTTTTTCCTGGAGAGATTGGTCCTTTATTTCAAAAAGACACATCAATTTTCAGAATCAAAACAGTTATACTCCTGGTTTTTCTTCCTCTCAATTGGTCCCCAAAGAGATCACACCAAAGGAGAGAACATTTTAAGCCAACTAAGCTGCCAGATGTACACCTAACAGACCTCACTGAAACCTCACCAAAATCGGAGCTTTGGGTAGGGACAGAAATTTTAAAAGAATAGCACCCTGCCAACCCACAGACTGTGGAGAGCTCTCACAGCCAGATGGGGTGACCAGTGTACCCCAACCCCAAAGAAGCAAAATCTCAAAATAACAAAATTTTAAAAGAGTTTTGTCCATAAGCTATCCAAGATTTCTCCAGCACTATCTGATGACAAAGCACAATGAGATGGCACGTTTAGAGAGAGCATCCAGGTCCAAAAAACAGGATGATGAGATGAGTTTCATTCAGCTAAATCAGTGGCAAAACAATTTTCTGTACTTTCTTTCAAGGAGGCAGGAGAGCAAATGAGTGATCACCTCAACATAAGGGGCACATGGTCCATTCTGTGAGTAGTTGGGAATGGGATAGATATGGGACAATAATTTGGTCTCAGAGGTGCACCATCTTGTTTGGTCACTCCTGATGAAAAAAATAAAGTTGTCCAAAGACATTATAAAGCTGCTAACTCTTCCTGGAATCACCTTTCTGGTTTGGCAGGTACTTTTTACAGAGCCAATGAGGTTTCCTATAACGGAGTCTCTCTGGATTGTTTGGTTTTCAACAAGGCAGGCCCATATCTTTGCCATCCTCCATGGAGAAGGCAACATACATTAAGCTGACAAGCTATCTCCCAAAAGTAGGAAAGGGATTAGACTGCTGCTTCAGAACTGTGGAATCATTTGGATTGTTTTACAAATGCTTGCTACATCCAGATGTCTGAATTGCTACTGAAATCTAACACAGTATTTTATTAATAATTCAATTCAGTACATCTCTTCCTGTCATATTGTATGTTCTTTGAAGTTAAGTGATATAATCTTTGAATTAGCACCACATATGCATTCAATACATATAGGATGACTGGTTCAATAAAAATAGAGAATTGGCTTTCAATCAGATAGTTTTAAAAAGATGCCCACAATTCAAAAATAAAATATTTTCATGCCTTTTTTCACTTTCAGACAACTATTACATAGCTCCTTGTGATGACCTGTAAGCCTGTAGCATGTTTAAGCTCTCACTGATGGCTCTCTGCTACATGTCTGATTTATTCCACTTTTGAATCACATGACTTTGCACCACCAGATCACTCGGGGTAATTGCCCCATCAAAAAGATGATGCTATTCATTGGTTGTGATTAACAATTTTAGCATTTCCAATGATATTTAGTAATGTAAGATTAATTTGTTACTTGGATATAATGCTTTTTCTCAATATAAAAATATTTAATCAGAAATGGCCTGTGTTCGGATTTCCGTTATTCATGAATTTGGTATCCTCCTACTGCTTACTCTATAGCAGGTATTGTTCTGATAGATATTAGCTGAGATATATCAGCTTGTTAACCTTGATCATAATCCGATGGGATAATATTACAGATGAGATAAGGGAGGTAAAGAGGTAGCATAGTCAGGTAACACAGTTAGAACGGGGTCAAAGACACTTTCGGTTTTATGTAAGTCTCACGGAGTGGATATAGCTTTCCCTGGGTATAAATGATACATATCACACTAAGGAGAGGAGATATGTAATGCCTGCAAAATATCCATGAGAATTGTCTCCCTGTCCCAAAAGTATGTATATTTACTGGTTAATACATCTGTTTGAAAGAGTCTGCCCACTCATTGAGCTATGAAAGGAAATCATGAAAGTTAAACATTTCTGCTGCAAGAGAAAAGAGGGTTCTAGTCACCCTTTCCCTTTCTCACAGTCACCCACTTGTGCCTTCAACACTTAAAAGCAATATAATATTTCCCAGAAACCTTTACCAAGTTTTCTGTATGGGTAGTAGATAAACTTTCCTAGATCCGCTTCTTACAGTAAAGTGGGTAGTAGGCAAATTGGGAGGAAATCCCAGGTGGCGCTAGTGGTAGAGACCTGCCTGCCAAAGCAGGAGACATGAGAGGCATGGGTTTGATCTCTGCTCAGGAAGATCCCCTGGAGGAGGAAATGGCAACCCACTCCAGTATTCTTGCCTGGAGAATCCCATGGACAGAGGAGACTGGCACAGGGTCCCAAAGAGTCGGACACGTAGACAAACATTCCTAGATCTGTTTCTTAAAATAAAGTGAGTTCTGCAATATTGGGCAATGTTGTGCTATGCATAATATATGCCAAGTATTGTTTTAAGCTCTTTACACACCAACTACTGATTGGGTGCTGGTTAGCCGTTTACTATGAAATACAGAAATTGAGAACGAACATTCAGAAACTGCTATGGTAAACTATAACAGTATTTTTTTTTCTGTTTAATCTGTTTTATAAAATTGATACCAGTGTTTTGTGTCTTTACTTCATTTTTCTAGTAATCCATTGTATTATTTTTTTACAAAATTATCAGTAACATTGGAATTTTTTTTTAAAAAAGAGAACAAGCTATATCACCACAGATAGGATGGAAGGCATGCCTTTGTGTATATCAACACATTTAATTTTTACAATGACTCTATGAAGTGCTATTATTATTAGCTGCATGTGGAGATGTATACGAAGGCACATAGAGGTTAAGCAAAGTTACACAGCAGGTTGACAGAGCAGAAATTCAATCTCAAGGATTCTAACTAGTATCAAGACATGCTTTTAACCACTATAGTAAACTCTAAGGCTATCTTTGGTGGGTATCTGAAAAGCAGAGCAAAAAAAAATTTTTTTGACTTAGGGTCTTAAGTAGAGAACAAAGGTGTCAGGATGATCCTTCCACTTCCCTGATGTCCAGCCACCCCCACTCCAGTGCCAGTGTAAATCGATGCTGAGGACAGAGTAGAGCGTGATCCTTGACATCATTCCTGCTCCATCACTGAAGCTCCTGAGAAACTCCCACTCACTGGTTTCTTCCCATTGCCAAGGCTCTTCTGCACTTGGCAGTCTCCCTCTGGTTGGAGTTTTTGGAGTCTGAGTTTATAAAACTCATCAACTCACAAGCCACTCGTTACAGATAAAATCTTGTGATGACCTAAGTCACTGGCAGTCATGGAGCAAACATTTATGTATTGAATGCCCACCTCTGTGCAATGACCTGAATTTTTTATATGCATCAGCTCAGTCAGTTCAGTCACTCAGTCATGTCCGACTCCTGCAACCCCATGAATCGCAGCATGCCAGGCCTCCTTGTCCATCATCAACTCCCACAGTTCACTCAAACTCATGTCCATCGAGTCGGTGATGCCATCCAGCCATCTCATCCTTTCTCATCCCCTTCTCCTCCTGCCCCCAATCCCTCCCAGCATCAGGGTCTTTTCCAATGAGTCAACTCTTTGCATGAGGTGGCCAAAGTATTGGAGTTTCAGCTTTAGCATCAGTCCTTCCAATGAACACTCAGGACTGATCTCCTTTAGGATGGACTGGTTGGATCTCCTTGCAGTCCAAGGGACTCTCAAGAGTCTTCTCCAACACCACAGTTCAAAAGCATCAATTCTTCGGTGCTCAGCCTTCTTCACAGTCCAACTCTCACATCCGTACATGACCACTGGAAAAACCATAGCCTTGACTAGATGGATCTTTGTTGGCAAAGTAATGTCTCTGCTTTTGAATATGCTATCTAGGTTGGTCATAACTTTCCTTCCAAGGAGTAACCATATACCATATCAAATTTTTACAATCCAAAATTTTAATTCATTTGATTTGGATTTTTAAAACTCTTTAACCAACATATTTACTTACTGGTTTAAAATTTGCATCAATTTATTCTCAATCAATAGAAAAGAGATTGAGCCTCTCTGGAATGCCCTCCATTTGTCCTTTGCTTTTGCTGTTCCTTCGATGGATATGATATGATCATCCTCCTCCTTATCAGCCAGCAAAGTGAAGTGAATAGAGCATGGCATTTGAAGCCAAAGTTGCGATCTGATTCTTCCACCTATCCATCCATCCAACAGATACTGAGCTGCTGTTAATGGCAAGGGCTTCCCAGGTGGCACTATGTGGTAAAGAACCCACCTGCCAAAGCCGGAGATATAAGAGACCCAGTTTCATTCCCTGGGTGAGGAAGACCCCGCTGTTCAAACCGCTAAAGATGCAACTGTAATTGATATGACAAGCTTCCTGTTCTTACGGAGATTACATGTAAAGACTCAGGCATTAAACAAATACACTAATAAGAGAGTAGGAATAAGTGCTATGAAGAAATGAAAACAAGAGTAGTGAGACAAACAGTGATTGACAGAGAAGAGTATTTTCAATTGTATGCCAGGAAAGAATTCTCCATAGAGGAAACAACTGAATTGAGATCTGAACGTCAGATAAATGCTGCAGTAAGTCAACAGTTAGCAACTAGGGGAAAGAGGTTCACAAGGGATGGAAGTTTTTACTATATCATAAAAGAAAAAGGGAAATGAGTTTTTTAAAAAAGATGGGTAGATCTTGGTTAAGATAAGTAGAAATTCAAATATTAGCATAGGTCAGGGATGCTCAATCCAGTGCCTTGGAGATCTTCTCAACTCAACCTTCTGTGTGTCAGCCTCAATCCAGAGATGCTGGCAAGAGAGATGTCAAAGTTCCAGGTTTCACACAGATAGCCAACAAAGATACTTCCTCTCGATTTTGTTCTATTTTAAGAGCAATAAAATATTTCCCAGAAACCTTTACCAAGCTTTCCCTGTGTGACACTGGCTTGAATATGGTCATCTGCTCATTCTCCACTCAATTCCTGTTACTGAGGAAATGTTTTTGTATTGATTGGCATGGGCACTGATCCCTCAGTCAATATCTAACAAAGGGTTGGGAACACCATGATTGGCTTTGACTACTAGAATTATACCTCCAGCAGTCGTCTGTCCTAGAAACCATGTGTCTTCAATGCAACCAGGGAGATGGGACACCCAAACAAAAGCTGGGATGCTGTCAGGGAAAAAGCTGATACTGAATAGAAGCTACACAGGTAATCAACAACGTCCAGTACCAACAGTTCATGCAAACTTTTGTATCAGTTAAAGGAGAGAAAGGAGGTTCTAAGTGGCTAAGGTGTTACTGGGGAAGGGAAAGTGACATCAAGTGATCGTCATAGGGTAGACAAAGGTGAACTCTTGTAAATGTTCATGGGTCAAGATGAGCAGGATAGATTTTATTTAAAGGGTGATTGAACGCTGTCAGAATGTTTTAAACAGAGGAGTAGTGTGACGGGGCTGCAACGTGAGATAAGTTGTGTTTGTGTTGGAAGCAGAGGATAAGGCTGCATCACTGGGTCACTTGGGGGCAAATTGACTTCATCTTTCTAAAGTCCACTTACTGTGTTTCAAAGGGGAAGTGATTCAACTGCTTGTTTCAAAGGGCTGTTTTAAGTTGTAAATGAAAAATGTCTAAAAGGACTTTCAAGTTCTGTGTTAAACAAATGATAACAAATGCACTAGGCCTCCTTGAGTCTCACTCAAGGCAGCTTCTCAGCCTTATCTGTCCAGACCAGCTCTATACTGACTACTCTTCCCTCTGAACTCTCATGTTTCATTCACATAAAAATAATTCTAGTCTTAAATCTTATAATTATAACAGTGAAGGGTAGTATACACATGTACCAATATGTGGCACATACCAATTATGTGGCACACGTGTGTCTTCACCCAGATTTTAAGTACAAGGCATAGATCACACTTTCTTAAACAATGTCCAACCTAGACAGCATATTCAAAAGCAGAGACATTACTTTGCCGACTAAGATCCTTCTAGTCAAGGCTATGGTTTTTCCTATGGTCATGTATGGATGTGAGAGTTGGACTGTGAAGAAGTCTGAGCACCGAAGAATTGATGCTTTTGAACTGTGGTGTTGGAGAAGACTCTTGAGAGTCCCTTGGACTGGAAGGAGATCCAACAAGTCCATTCTGAAGGAGATCAGCCCTGGGATTTCTTTGGAAGGAATGATGCTAAAGCTGAAACTCCAATACTTTGGCCACCTCATCAGAAAAGTTGACTCATTGGAAAAGACTCTGATGCTGGGAGGGATTGGGGGCAGGAGGAGAAGGGGACGACCGAGGTTGAGATAGCTGGATGGCATCACTGACTCGATGGACGTGAGTCTGAGTGAACTCCGGGAGTTGGTGATGGGGAGGGAGGCCTGGAGTGCTGCGATTCATGGGGTCGCAAAGAGTCGGACATTACTGAGCGACTGAACTGAACTCAAAATAAGTACTTAATAAATATGAAATTTGTTTCTTTCTCTAGGGTCCAATTTCATGCTCATACTAGTATTGTTCCCATTCTCCCTTCCTGAAGAATCTACCCCAGGTCTAACCTAGTGGAGAAAAAAATAGGTTTTAATCAGTAATTACTGAAAGAATTGTGCATATACTTAAACAATAGAAAATTTTAAGTTGGCAATGCTAAAAGGAAAAAAGCAAATGACAAAGATACTCAATAAAAACAAAATTTTTTGTTGCATAATCAACTTGAAAGGATTGGTCATTTTTCATTTTTAGTAGATTTCAATTTTACTAGATTTTAACTTTACTAGGTACTGCTTTGTTTCTTCTCTGGAAGTTTCTATAGGAAAATCTGGAAACGAGCTAGCACATGCTCTATGGCAAGTTCTGAGCATGAGGAAGACAGAATAACCTACAGAAAAGAGTCCAAATTTCAGGTAATTATTCAGAAATGCCGATGAATTTCAAAAATAAGAGGGAAGAGCAAGGATCATGTGCCAAGAAATGAATCATTCAAACACATACACTTCATCTACTGTACATGGTCAAGGAGTTTTAGCGTCTGACTTTCTCACACACTCTGGCTGAGACATCAATAACCTAAACATCCCAAGTTAAACAGTTCAGACCCTGAATTATTTTAAGCAATGGAAAGCAATAAACCTTAAGATAAAAGACAAATAAAATGGCAGAGTATGCTGAAAAAGCCATGTGCAGACTATGTTTATGCTTGATTTATTGAACAAAGGGTGAATGCTAAAAGCCCCTATTGTTACACTTCTTTGGCAATATTAATACAGAGTTAGTAAAATCATATACTGCACAGTGTTAAGAAATAAACATTATCAATTTTCCTGACACTGCAGAATGCAGTCGAAATTCAGTTTAGGACAAATTTCAGAAGAAAAGCTAACAATCACAAAAGAATAAAATGAGATCAAAAGTAATGCAAATATACTTTATTGCCTTATACGTGCAGGCAAGGCTGAAGGAGCATGATTATATGATATTTAAGCTTAACCTTATTTTTTGTGTTACCTCTGCAAGCCATCCATTATGAAAAATATTAAAGAGTACACATTTCAATACCACATATTTAAAGCAAGTGTTAGTCGCTATATTTTGCTTAATTTGCATTTGTGATTTATACATTTTCCTGAATACATAGTTAAAGCAATATATGCTCAGTAGAAGAAGCAATATTACCCCTATATGCCTCACAAATCATCTACAAAAAATGTTGTATGTACCACCATTTACTTAGAGCAAATGGTTGTTTTTCTATAAACACATTATTTATAAGAACATCAGATGCAATCTGAATACTAATGTAGCCATATATTTCACAGAATTACCCACATAGTTTAAGTGATTTTTCTCTCTCTACAATAACCACTACTCTCCACCCCCAATTAGTTCTGTCCGCACTTAGATCTCCATCATCTAAATAGGTATGTATGCCAGAAATATTAATAGCTGAAAAACAGCCACAGGGAAATAACTGAAATCACAAAAACATTCTAAGCCCTGAAAATGTTAGTATTTATTCAATCAGCTTATTACCACAAACAAGCAAATAAACAAACAGATCTATCACCATCCAAACAATTTTTAAAGGCCTCCAGGATAGATCAACATAAAATAAGCTGTTAAAACAGACCTATACAATGTAGGCTGATAAAATGATGCAAAGCAAGTTCAAAATAATATTAACAGACTAAAGAAAAAACTCAAATCTAAAAGCAAGGATCTAGATTACATTATCTCAGAAGAGCAAGAGACTCAGTTATTTTCATTTGCCAATATTTATATGCATATAAATTACCAAATAATCATGTTTTAGTGATATCATCGTCCAAAGGTATACAACCCCCTGTATGCTTAAAGCATGTTATCTGCCTTAGACTCATCTTTGAGAGGAGTGGGTACCTAATACAAAGGCTGGCATTGTCACAACTCAGTGGCTTGGTGCCAAATTGTGACACTACCAGCAACCTCCCCATATCACAAATAACACAGCAATGTATAAGTGGTTTGAGGAGAGCAAGAGAGAATAAAAACTTGCATAAAATAAATGATATTATAAAGGCCAAATATTCATCTGTTTAATACACTCTACTAAAGTGCATTAAAAATTTTCCTAAGCCAATAAAAATGCAAATGCACTATAAAAAATTCTGATGACTAGGGAGCCTTTTATTGTCCAACTGTTGTACATTCTTTTATATATAGTCACCTTTGTACGTTTTGTTCTGTCAAAATTGTGATTCCCCAAAACGCTTATACAATAACGTGCTAAAATGTACTTCATAAATGCAATAGTTTTTCAGTGATTAATCAGACTTGAGGCCCTCAAGCAAGTATTAACTTGGCTGAACTAACGGCAAGAAATCACTATTTCTCATGGTTTGTATGTTTTCATGAAAGCTGCTATGAACTGTGTGCCCCCAAAATTTATATGTTGAAGACCTAACCCTCAATGTGTTGATATAGGGAGATCAGTCTTTGAGAGATAATTCGACAGTTACAAGAGTAGGGTCCTCATGAAGGGATTAGTGCCCTTACGAAGGAGACACGAAAGAGCCCGTTCTCTCTCTGTTTCCAACATCAGAAGACAGAATGAGAAGGCAGTCATATCAAATGAGGAACAGGGCCCTCACTAGAAGCCAACTATGCTGGCACACTGACCTCGGATTTCTGGCCTCTAGAACTTTCAAAAATGGCTTTTATTGTTTAAGCTAGGCAGCCTGTGGTATATTCGTCACAGTGGCCCAAGAAGACTAATAAAAGATCCCTAAAAGAACATAACTTTTGCAGAATATATAGGAGTATATCAAAATAATTACTGGCTTCCCCTCATGCTCATTTTCAACCATTCTTCTGACACAGTCATGATCTTTAAGACTGATATTAATATCATCTTTTACACATACATTTTATTCTGTCCTGGAGAATTCCATGGACTATCGTCCATGGGGTCGCAAAGAGTTGGACACGGCTGAGCAACTTTCATTTCACTTTCACTTTCACTTTACTTTTATAAGATTTGACATGTGAGAAAAACTTTTGCATAATTATATTGTTTATGAGTGAGTGAGTGAGTGAGTGAAGTCGCTCAGTTGTGTCCGACTCTTTGAAACCCCATGGACTGTAGCCTACCAGGCTCCTCTGTCCATGGGATTCTCCAGACAAGAGTACTCGAGTGGGTTGCCGTTTCCTTCTGCAGGAGATCTTCCCAACCCAGCGACAGACCACCATTCATAAATATTAATCATGCATCTTTTCCAATTACGTCTCCAGATATGTGCCCAAGAATGGAATTGCTGGGTCATACAGTATCTCTATTTTTAGCTTTTCAAGGAAACTACATACTGTTCTCCACAGTGGCTCTGCCAGTTTAGGAGGGTTCCCTTTTCTCCACCCCTCTTCATCATTTATTGCTTGAAGGTTTTTTGATGATGGTTGTTCTAACCTGTGTGAGGTTATACCTCATTGTAGTTTTGATTTGCATTTCCCTAATAATTAGGGATGTTAAGCATCTTTTCATGTGCTTTCTAACCATCTGTATGACTTCTTTGAAGAAATGTCTATTTAGATCTTCTGCCCATTTTTCAATGGATTTTTTTTATATTGAGCTATATAATTGCTTGCATGTTCACTGCAGCACTATTAAAAATAGCCAGGACATGGAAGTAACCTAAATGTCCGTCAACAGAGGAACAGATAAAGAAGATGTGGTACAATGGAATATTACTCAGACATAAAGGGACAAAATAATGCCATTTGCAGCAACACAGATGGACCTAGAGATTGTCGTACTGAGTGAAGTAAGTCAGAGGCAAATATCATATGATATCACCTACATGTGAAAGCTAAAACAAGGCTACAAATGAACTTGTCGACGAAACAGAAATAGAGTTACAGATGTAGAAAATAAACTTATAGTTACTGAGGGTAAGGGGGGAGACTGGGATTGACACAGACACACTACTATATATTCAGTTCAGTCGCTCAGTCGTGTCCAACTCTTTGCGACCCCATGAACCGCAGCACGCCAGGCCTCCCTGTCCGTCACCAACTCCCGGAGTTTACTCAAACCCATGTCCATTGAATTGGTGATGCCATCCAACCATCTCATTCTCTGCCATCCCCTTCTCCTCCTGCCCTCAATCTTTCCCAGCATCAGGGTCTTTTCCAATGAGTCAGCTCTTCGCATCAGGTGGCCAAAGTATTGGAGTTTCAGCCTCAGCATCAGTCTTATCAATGAACACCCAGGACTGACCTCCTTTAGGATGCACTGGTTGGATCTCCTTGCAGTCCAGGGGACTCTCAAGAGTCTTCTTCTCCAACACCACAGTTCAAAAGCATCAATTCTTCGGTGCTCAGCTTTCTTTATAGTCCAACTCGCACATCCATACACGACCACTGGAAAAACCATAGCCTTGACTAGACAGACCTTTGTTGACAAAATAATGTCTCTGCTTTTTAATATGCTGTCTAGATTGGTCATAACTTTCCTTCCAAAGAGTAAGCAGCTTTTAATTTCATGACTGCAATCACCATCTCCAGGGATTTTGGAGCCCAGAAAAATATATTACAAAAAAAAAAAAAAACTAGTAAGGACCTACCACATAGCACAGGGAGGTCTACTCAGTATTCTGCAATGGCCTATACAGGAAAAAAATCTAAAAATGTGGAGATATATATAGATATATGTATGTATGTATATATATCTCCATATATGTCATGGGGAGTGTGTAATTTCCTCGGTTCTGTCTCACCACAGCAAAAATTAGAAGCAATGGATGGACCCAGTGTTACAGTTCTTTTTTTTTTTTTTTTTACAGTTCATTTTTATTTGGCAAGTAAAGGAAAAGACATCCTTGAGGTGTGAGGGCAGCCGATCCAAAAGACACAAAGAGAAGAGAGCTCCCTGCTCAATTTTGGCTCCTCTTTTTATATGTTTTTTCTCCTCCCCCTGAGCCTGCCCTATGCAAATTGGGCTAGCCAGGAGGGCTGTTTGTTTTACCCACGGTTCTCACTCCTGTCCTCAGACTGTCCTTTGTTCTATTTTCACAGGCTTTTCCCTTCTTTACTTTTTAGCCACCACCGTTCTGGACTCCTACTTCCTATTCTAACTATCTAACATTATATATATATATATATATATATATATATATATATATATATATATATATAAAATAGATTCACTTTGCTGTACACTTGAAACTAACACAACAGTGTAAATCAGCTATACTGCAATAACATTTTTTAAATAAATAAAAACAGTAATCACATATGAGATAATTTATCTTTAACATTAAAGTTTATTTGAGCCAAAAATCTTTGTAAAATTTACGAGAGAAATCACCTTCAAAGTAAATTTTAAAGACCAAAGCAGAAATTTCAATGAGTTTATGCATAAGAATATGGAAACTTTCAAAGTATTTTTAAACAAACCACAAGACCACTTAGAATAACTAACCATCCTCATTTGCCTAGATCCATCTAGCTTTTGACACTTAATACCCCCAATCCTACAAGCTCATTCAGTTCAGGAACTGAAACAGGACGGGTACATCACTCCACCAGTACATTATTATGTCATTTTTACTGTCAGTCATGAGGTAGCTATGGTTTGGATTTCTGGAGAATCCAGGAAAAATAGACTTTCATATATATGTGTGTGTAGATTGTAATAAATCATTTTAATATAAATTTTAGAGCCTAATAACTAAAACAGACCTTAGAAATTACTTTCCTCAATACTTATGTTACTAGTAAGCAGATTACCAGTTTAGAGAGATGCGAGTTTGTAAATCAACCTTAATAAGAACCTCCCTCTTAATCAGTCCTCCCATTTTTTGAGAGTATTTTTCATAATAAAAAGTAATCCTGAAGAATTTCTTGATAATAGATGATAAAGAAATTAAAAAGTACTGATCTTTCATATAAAAATCCAATCCAATTAAATGGAGCACCTTATCAATAATTTTCTTAAATTTAGATAAATCTTGCAATTAGTATGAGAAAATGCCCAACATCTGCTAAGAGAAACATGAAAAGAAATGAAGGAGTGAGTGTTCATTTATATGTATGACACATAAGACAGAGTAACATTGTCAATTCTACATGGTACAATTGTTATAGGAACAAATTGTTTAGTGAGATATCACCATATAAGCACAGGAAAAAAAGTGGAATATTAGCATGACAAATGTGGAGCATGGGGTGCTTAGGAAATGGGGTGAAGGGAGAAGAAAAGTGTCCATTGGTAAAAACTGGATGATAGGATATGATACAATCCCATTTATGAACACAAAGTGTATGTGTATATATATATGTGTGTGTGTGTGTGTGTGTGTGTGTGTGTGTGCGTGTGTGTGTGTTATTCATAATAGTAATGCATGTTTATATAAGGGTAGAGGGATTGTATGGGGCTTCCCAGGTGGCACTAGTGGTAAAGAACTCCCCTTGCCAATGCAGGAGACATAAGAGACAGGAGGTGGTTCAGTCACTGTGTCATGAAGATCTGGAGGAGGGCATGGCAACCCATGCCCTGGAGAACTCTTGCCTGGAGAACCCCATGGATGGAAGAGCCTGGCAGGCTACAGTCCATGTAGTCACAAAGAGTTGGACATGACTGAAGCGACTTAGCACAGCACAGAGGGATTGCATATGACCTTTGTTTTCTTCTAGATAGTATTTAAAAAAAAATAATAATAGATACTCTGCCTTATTGATTTCTATGCTTCAGAAAATTAAGAACTAGTCAATAGATTTTGATTTGTCTTAAATTACCTGAGGAAGAATATAAAGAAACCAAGTACAGAGGTGATTTGCTTAAAATTTTGATGCTTGAAAATTGGTCTATAAACTAGCATACCTGAAACAGAATTAATGCATTCGTGTTTATAAACCCAATTCTGGACACAGTAAGATATAGAAAGATGCAAAATAACACTGTTTTCTTAATTTGCAAGTAAAATACATAAAATACCTATAAGATAGTTTTTAATTAAAAAGAAAATGAAAATTATAACAAACACTTCAGTTCATACCCTTTAGTACATATATGTGTAAATATATATGTGCTGTGCTTAGTTGCTCAGTAGTGTCCAACTCTTCACAACCCCATGGACTACAGCCCTCCAGGCTCCTCTGCCCATGTGGATTCTCCAGGCAAGAATACTGGAGTGGGTTGCCATGCCCTTCTCCAGGGGATCTTCCAAACCCAGGGATTGAACCAAAGTCTCCCACATTGCAGGGACATTCTTTACCAGCTAAGCCACCAGTGAACCCCAAGTAAATATATAAATATATTTATAAATATGTGTAAATATATTAATATGAAAAAATATATGTGTGTATGTACATATGTGTACAATAATATATGTATATCAGTTCAGTTCAGTTCAGTCGCTCAGTCGTGTCCGACTCTTTGCGACACCATGAATCGCAGCACACCAGGCCTCCTTGTCCATCACCAACTCCTGGAGTTCACCCAAACTCAAGTCTGCCGAGTCGGTGATGCCATCCAGCCATCTCTTCCTCTGTTGTCCCCTTGTCCTCCTGCCCCCAATCCCTCCCAGCATCAGAGTCTTTTCCAGTGAGTCAGCTCTGCATCAGGTGGCCAAAGTACTGGAGTTTCAGCTTCAGCATCATTCCTTCCAAAGAAATCCCAGGGCTGATCTCCTGCAGAATGGACTGGTTGGATCTCCTTGCAGTCCAAGGGACTCTCAAGAGTCTTCTCCAATACCACAGTTCAAAAGCATCAATTCTTCGGCACTCAGCCTTCTTCACAGCCCAACTCTCGCATCCATACATGATCACTGGGAAAACCATAGCCTTGACTAGACGGACCTTAGTCAGCAAAGTAATGTCTCTGCTTTTGAACAGGCTATCTAGGTTGCTCATAACTTCCCTTCCAAGGAGTAAGCGTCTTTTAATTTCATGGCTGCAATCACCATCTGCAGTGATTTTGGAGCCGAGAAAAATAGTCTGACACTGTCTCCACTGTTTCCCAGTCTATTTCCCATGAAGTGATGGGACCAGATGCCATGATCTTCATTTTCTGAATGTTGAGCTTTAAGCCAACTTTTTCACTCTCCTCTTTCACTTTCATCAAGAGGCTTTGAGTTCCTCTTCACTTTCTGCCATAAGGGTGGTGTCATCTGCATATCTGAGGTTCTTGATATTTCTCCCGGCAATCTTGATTCCAGCTTGTGCTTCTTCCACCCCAGCGTTCCTCATGATGTACTCTGCACAGAAGTTAAATAAGCAGGGTGACAATATACAGCCTTGACGTACTCCTTTTCTTATTTGAAACCAGTCTGCTGTTCCATGTCCAGTTCTAACTGTTGCTTCCTGACCTGCATACAGATTTCTCAAGAGGCAGGTCAGGTGGTCTAGTATTTCCATCTCTTTTATAATTTTCCACAGTTTATTATGTATATACCTGTTTGTAACCTGTGTTTTTTCACTTCACAGTGTATGAACTTTTAGATTACTAGTGATTCTTTTTCAACATTGTTTGGCAAGGCTGCATAGTACTACATGGAATGACTAATAAGATAATTTATTTTATTATACTCCAGCTGGGGCATGTGAAATGTAATTTTTACTATTATGAATAGCACAGAAGTAAATATTCTTACACTAACTACTTCCCTGGTGCTTCAGAAGGTAAAGCATCTGTCTACAATGTGAGAGACCTGGGTTCAATCCCTGGATTGGGAAGATTCCCTGGAGAAGGAAATGGCAACCCACTCCAGTACTCTTGCCTTGAAAATCCCATGGTCAGAGGAGCTTGGTGCAGGCTACTGTCCATGGGGTCTCAAAGAGTCGGTCACGACTGGGCGACTTCACTTTCACTGATTTTTTTAATGGACCAAATAATTTGTTGCTTTGATTTTTATCTAGAAGGCATGAATGTTTTTAGGATTTTCAAGTGTATTGTAGAAAATTATGTTAGATGGTTGCATACTCAAAAAAACTGTTACTTGCTACTGTTTAAGAAGATCTCAAACAACTTATAATTATATCAAATCATTCTAACAGGTAAAAATATTTTTATTAAGACGATAACATGTATGATGTGTTATTCATAAGAGGTCATCTTCAGTTAGGTTTCCAGTATTTGCACAAAAAGATATCTGAAAACATGTTCATTGAATTTTAATGATGACTATTTCTAGGTGGTAGAAATTTTGAGTAAGTTTTTACTCTTCTATTTGCAATTTCCTTATTACTTTTCAAAATTATTTATAAAAAATGTGTAGCAGATTTTTAAATTTGTCAGTGAAAATATTACCCATCATATGGAGCCATAAATTAAAATAACAACATGTTGACAATAATTATAGCAATCACAGTAATAATAGAAGCTCTAGTTTTATTGACTAGCATTTAGTTAAAAGCATCAGCTCATTTTCTTCTTAGCTATAATCAAACTAACAGTTTCTACAATTTCTAAGAACTTCCCCTAAGCACAAAATTTATCTACATACGGAAACCTGATCCAACTCTACTCTTGTAAGACAAGATAAAAAAGCTGAATTAATTGAAACAGCTATTTATTCAGGAGAGGATATTTATATAAGTGAAACAAATACCTCTTGGTCCTTTTTCCTTTCAATAGGGTACCCAATTTCAACTGGCCAGTTTATCATTTGGAATTTCTATTTAGATTACTGTTAAAATACAGTGCATTGTGAAATGGCGCTGTATATTAGTGCTATCTGTTAACTAGCACAGTCATATCAAATGTTTCATTTTCAAGTTCTCCTTTACTCTCTTATCCCTCTCCATAACACATGTATTAGTCTACTGGTTCAGTTCAGTTCAGTTCAGTTGCTCAGTTGTGTCTGACTCTTTGCGACCCCATGATTTGCAGCATGCCAGCCTTCCCTGTCCATCACCAATTCCTGGAGTTCATCCAAACTCATGTCCATCAAATTAGTGATGCCATCCAGCCATCTCATCTTCTGTCATCCCCTTCTCCTCCTGCTCCTTATCCCTCCCAGCATCAGAGTCTTTTCCAATGAGTCAACTCTTCGCATGAGGTGGCCAAAGTATTGGAGTTCCAGCTTCAATATCAGTCCTTCCAATGAATATTCAAGACTGATTTCCTAATACCAACCTAACCAATAGCTTTTCCTGTTTAACTGATGCAGTAATTAGAATTCCTTTTTTTCCAGTAAGAGCTTTAATTCTAGCTAAATTGAGCAAAATAGATGTTATTAAACTAAAGCACAAGAGTTGTTATTACAAGCGTGTGGTAAATAGGGCCAATCAGTGATCAATAGGACGCTTACTAGGGGCAAAGAATGGAGGAGCAGACGTGGTTGGTCAGAACCCAGGGAGCTGCAAGAAACAGGAATACAGAGATCCCTGGCACAGCCTTACCAAGAATGATCCCAACAGACATTGCACCTGAGATCAGTCATTTCTGACCATGTCCTCCCTCATAACTCTCTCAAGATTTAAAGTCTCTAGAGGGACAGAGTCCTGTGGGCCAAAATTATGTCATGTGATTGTTCCTTGGCTATTAGGGGCAGAGGTTGGTATCTAGAAAATGCACCCACCATGAACACTAATAGTGCAAGAAGGCCCATCTCCAAAAGAAAATCAGGGCACAATTACAAGTGGGAATAGCTTTTGAGCAACCAACAATGAAATATTCACTGCAACTGACTACATTTGGTGCCTATTATGCCTTCCTCCCTTGCCTTATACCCTAACTCTAAGGTTATCCTTTTTCAAGCTGAAGATCACAACATATTAATGAATTATTAAATCAGTTTTGTGGATCATATCTATTTAAAAGCAAAATTAAATGGAGCAGAAACTAACAGGACACACAGAAAATAGGAAGTTTGTGAAATGTCTGTTTATTAGATACTTATGAGGCATATGTGTGTTTGTGTGCATGGTGTGTGAATGTAGGTCATGATACGAAAATGTTTGAAGAAACTTTGTCCTATGTAAACTTTATAAACATTCTCCAGAACCAATAGTTATATGCACACCCTCCTACAACAATCTGAGAAATCCATTCCCATATAACTGGTATTATGGGGCCTCCATGATGAATCACTACACAGTAGGCATCTTACGTTATGAAGTGATTTCATTATTTACTGCATCACATATGGCCATTAAATTTTTAGTTAGGACAAGTAATCTGTACAATCATTTATTTAATCACAAGTATTCACCATCTCATCTGAAATCTTACCAGTGCTCCAAATGAGAAACCTCCCAATGTGGCAGTTTTTCATCATGAATCTTTTTATATCATTGCAGTTTTATTAGCTCATGTTGAGTCAGTCAGTTGCCACTTCTTTCATGAGGTTTCCTCCAATTACTATAATTCACACTGATTACTCTCCTTTTAATGAACTCATTTGACACGTAACTTCCAATAGTTCTTCACATTACTGTGACACCTCACCCAGATGAAACACACTTCAAAACTATGTAGGGATAAAAGTCATCTGAGTAGCCTAAAGAGAAATCACAAATTCCACACACTAAAATCAGTGCATTTTACTTATAGGAAATTTCTCTAGGATCTTGTCTGAAGCTCATTTTTTCTGCTTTATTCATAATATAATAAACATACTTTCTAAGTACATAAAAAAGTCAATAAATAATTGTTGAATAAGTGAATAGATAAGAGAGATAAAAAAAGAAAAGAGAGAAGAGGGAAGAAGAAGGAGGAAGATAAAGAGAGGGGACCCTTGAGGGTGAGAGCAAGGAAGGGGGGAAGGAGGGAGACAGAAGGGAGGGAAGAGGAAGGAAAAAGAAAGGAAAAGAAGGCAAAGGAAGGGAAAGTTAGGTTTCTAGGTCCAAGCAAAAGTAAAACGCAACGCTGGGAGATATAAGTGAGGCAAGTAAGGTGATATAGCACCACGGTGAAGTGGGCATCAGTGACAAGTTCTCTCCCTCTCTCTCTCTCTCTCTCTCTCTCTCTCTCTCTCTCACACACACACACACACACACACACACACACACACACACGCATGCATGCACTTAAGAGCACAAAGATCACAATAGAATAGTTTGGAGTTATTTCAAGTATGAGCAAACAGATGAAAAACATTTCAATAGGACATGAGTGTATTAACCAAAGAGTAAATGCTCACAATGAAGACCTTGAATCTTCAAATATAGTGAATTGTGTTCGGTATATCCATTTACATCAAGAAATGGCTAAGTGTTTTAGAATCTATAATATCGAAGGGGTTAAAAGTTAAATATCTTGTTACTTTTGTCTAATTGAAAAACCTCTGCCCAAAAGTTCTTTGTAGCAGAATTTTACTGCCACCATTCCATCAAATACTGTAGGTTGGCCAAAAATTTCGTGAACAATCTTTCTGGCCAATCCAATATTTCACTTTTGTGTCTTCATTGTAACCAATTTGAGAGCAATAATGACATTTTTTATTTATTACCTAAGGTGATTCAGAAGTTGTTAGTTGAAAACAATGTCTCAAGAGTATGAGCTCCTTAAGTCAGAAATGTGTAAATGGATAAACTTTAAATGAAATGGTTGGTTAAATTTTATATATTATTCTTTGTTTGATAAACTGATTTAAAGGAAAATATCAATGGCAAACATAATTTTGTGAATGGCACAAAGAAAATATGATTCTATGCAGTTTACAACAAAATGCTTAGAATTTTACTATTTTACTGAGCCAAAACCCTACAGTAAATACATACTCCAAAGAAAAAGAAATGAAAAAAAGGCAAAATGGTTGTCTGAGGAGGCCTTACAAATAGCTGAGAAAAGAAGAGAAGCTAAAGGCAAAGGAGAAAAGGAAAGATATACTCATTTGAATGCAGAGTTCCGAAGAATAGCAAGGAGAGATAAGAAAATCTTCCTCAGTGATCAATGCAAAGAAATAGAGGGAAACAATAGAATGGGAAAGATCTCTTCAAGAAAATTAGAGATACCAAGGAAATATTTCATGTAAAGATAGGCACAATAAAGGACAAAAATGGTATGGACCAAACAGAAGCAGAAGATATTAAGAAGTGGCAAGACACCCGTGATGGATTCATGTCAATGTATGGCAAAACCAATACAATATTGAAAAGTAATTAGCTTCCAAAAAATAAATAAATTTTTTTTTAAAAAAGATGAAGGTGGAGGGGGAAAAAAAAGAAGTGGCAAGAATACACAGAAGAACTATACAAAAGAGATCTTCATAACCCAGAAAACCATGATGGTGTGATCACTCACCAAGAGCCAGACATCCTGGAATGCGAAGTCAAGTGGGCCTTATGAAGCATCACTACAAACAAAGCTAGTGGAGGTGATGGAATTCCAGTTGAGCTATTTCAAGTCCAAAAAGATGATGCTGTGAAAGTGCTGCACTCAATATGCCAGCAAATTTGGAAAACTCAGCAGTGGCCACAGGACTGGAAAAGGTCAGTTTTCATTCCAATCTAAAAGAAAGGAAATGCCAAAGAATGCTCAAACTCCTGCACAATTGCACTCATCTCACAAGCTAGCAAAGTAATGCTCAAAATTCTCCAAGCCAGACTTCAACAGTACATGAACCATGAACTTCCAGATGTTCAAGCTGGATTTAGAAAAGGTGGAGATCACATTGCCAACATCTGTTGGAACATTGAAAAAGCAAGAGAGTTCCAGAAAAACATCTATTTCTGCTTTATTGACTATGCCAAAGCCTTTGAATGTGTGGATCACAATAAACTGTGGAAAATTCTGAAAGAGATGGGAATACCAGACCACCTGATCTGCCTCCTGAGAAATCTGCATGAAGGTCAAGAAGCAACAGTTAGAACTGGCTGTGAAACAACAGACTGGTTCCAAATTGAGAAAGGAGTAAGTCAAGGCTCTATATTGTCACCCTATTTATTTAACTTATATGCAGAGTACATCATGCAAAATGCCATGCTGGATGAAGCACAAGCTGGAATCAAGGTCGCCAGGAGAAATATCAATAACCTCAGATATGCAGATGACACCACCCTTATGGCAGAAACTGAAGAACTAAAGAGCCTCTTGATAAAAGTGAAAGAGGAGAGTTTAAAAGATGGCTTAAAACTCAACATTCAGAAACCTAAGATCATGGCATCTGGTCCTATCACTTCATGGGAAAAGGATGGGGAAGCAATAGAAACAGTGACAGATTTTATTTTCTGTTATGGGGAGGGAGGTGGGAGGGGGGGTTCATGTTTGGGAACACATGTAAGAATTAAAGATTTTAAAATTTAAAAAAATAAATAAATTTAAAAAGTTAAAAAAAAGATTTAAAAAAAATAAAATAAAAATAAAAATCTGAGACATTACTTTGCCAACAAAGGTCTGTCTAGTCAAGGCTATGGTTTTTCCAGTGGTCATGTATAGGTGTGAGAGTTGCACCATAAAGAAAGCTGAGCACTGACGAATTGATACTTTTGAACTGTGGTGTTGGAGAAGACTCTTGAGAGTCCCTTGGACTGCAAGGAGATTAAACCAGTCCATCCTAAAGGAGATCAGTCCTGGGTGTTCATTGGTAGGACTGATGTTGAAGCTGAAACTCCAATACTTTGGCCACCTGATGGGAAGAACTGACTCATTAGAAAAGACCTTGATGCTGGGAATGATCGAAGGCAAGAGGAGAAGGGGACAGCAGAGAATAAGATGGTTGGATAGCATCATTGATTCGATGGACATGAGTTTGAGCAAGCTCCAGGAATTGGTGATGGACAGGGCAGGCTGGCATGCTGCAATCCATGGGGTTGCAAAATGCCAGATGTGACTGAGTGATTGAACTAACTAACTAACTACATAAAGTGTGGAGTCAGGACTAAATCCTCGGACTTGGAGAGATTCAGATACTAATGATCATGCTGCCCATTAAGGACCCATCTGGCTTATTAACCATATTTTAATGAAGAACAGAATTCTATTCCACAAATGGTTTACATAATATCTGTAGCTCATTTTCATGAAGAATTTATGCAGTGTTTCATTCATGTGATTAATATTCATCCACTTGGATTGCAGACCTTACACAGACCACTCATCATAGGTTCCAAAGTAGATAAAAAGTAAGAAACACGTATGCGAACCCAAGAGGAAATAAACGATTTTCCACTGGGTTTGTGTGTATCTCTCTCACACACCTCTTTGTCCTTTAAAAAACATTTTCTCAAACTACTTCATCTTAAAGGGACTTTTTGGTTCTATGAAGATTTACCTAGCTGAAATTGGAAACATTATATTAAGGGATATTTGTAGGCTATTTTTATTCCACAAATAGTGAATATTTTAAGTCTTCTTCACCATATAAAAACTATTATAGCCTGATACATACCAAGTTATACAGAAATAGGAAAAGGATTAGAATACTTGATGCTTGCTTTTTATAACAAATGTGCATGCATTTTTCTAAAATGAATATATTTCAATACATGCATTTTAAAACTGTAGCAATCAGGTCAACAAATATTGAGCCTGTAAAAATCAAAGAAACTTTTTCCTCATATCACAACTGACTAACAGTGGTAGTTTCCAGGGTTTTACTGGAAACCTGGACGTGACAGTTCTTTCTATGTACTGCCAATATCTCCCAGCAATTGTGTTGGGGCTGCAATAGTAATTTATAAACTAATGGATCTAAATAAACAGAATATCAAAAAATGATACTATTTAAACAGTATTATTTTTTAAATGTATAAACAGACCAGATTGTTTCAAAATATAGGGAGTATATTTTCCTTCCTCAGAATAATCTTAGGTATATGTAGGTGAAACTGCTGCTGCTGCTAAGTCGCTTCAGTCGTGTCCGACTCTGTACGACCTCATAGATGGCAGCCCACCAGGGTCCCCCGTCCCTAGGATTCTCCAGGCAAGAGTACTGGATTGGGTTGCCATTTCCTTCTCCAATGCATGAAAGGGAAAAGGGAAAGTGAAGTCGCTCAGTCGTGTCTGACTCAGCGACCCCATGGACTGCAGCCTACCAGGCTCCTCCATCCATGGGATTTTCCAGGCAAGAGTACTGGAGTGGGTCACCAGTGCCTTCTCTAAGGTGAAACTGCTAATATTCAAAAAAAAACATAAAATGTTTTTAGAAAAATATATAAACTTCTCCTGATATTACCTCACTTTTAAGAGCCATGGACATGTTTTCCACAAGATCTCTCACTGAGCATAAAATCATGTGAAATATTTTGTCAGAAAAATGAGAAAGTGCTAACCTAGTGACAGCAACAATCCCCAAGGCTACAAATACAAGTAGCCAAAATTATGTCTCTGGGGAAAAAGACCAGAATTGGCACATTTGTCAGCAAGTTTACAATCTTTATTAAATTTCTATTCTGCTTTACCTTAGTAATAAAATCAAAAGGAAATGTTAATTAACATTTGAATCATTATAAGCTGAATACATCAGAGCATTCCTATGCAGCATTTCTCAATCTTTGTCACAGCATGGCACACATAGAAAATGATGCTACTTGTACAGCACAGAAAGATAATTGACTCCACAACTCCAACCTGCATGGGCTGCCCCAGGGCTGAGGAGATAAGTACTCCAGTCGATAAATAAAGAATTCTTGAATATAGAGATTAGAAATCTCTATCCTAACCAACTGAAAATAGAAATGTGTTCTGTAACAATATCCCAAGTCAATACACGTTAACTTTCACAGGTCAAACAAAATTAATAAATATTTGCTGAATAGCCGTTATATGCAAGGATCTATGTTCAATGATTGAACCAAATTATACCAACAATAAAGCTCAAACAAATGATTAAACCAGAAGATAGAATTGACTACCAGGCCAAATTTAAACATCAACCTATAGAAGCAAAGAAAAATCTGAGTAAGGGGTAATAGTTTAAAAGAAACAAACACAAGTCTAGAAAATTTCAAGACAATTTTGGAAGATATTAAAAAGATGGTTCAGTCCCAAATTTGTTTTTTCATTTTTCATGGGGGAGTAAGTGAGTTACCTAAATTGTTCATTCAGTGAAGAACTGTTCACTAAAATACAGGAGGAGCAGGAAGTCAATGATTTGTGGTGCTTCAGAGAATTTAATCCAGCAGTGAAATATCTCGAGGTTCAAAAGGAGATAAAGTGAAGCCAAGGAAACTGGGGTGTGGTGGATGTGAGAAAGTAAGGGCTTCAAAGACAGTAATGCGAAAGAAGTGTGTGCCTGCTCAGTCGTGTCCGACTCTTGGCAGCCCCATGGACTGTAGCCTGCCAGGCACCTCTGTCCATGGGATTTCCCAGGCACGGGTACTGGAGTGGGCTGCCATTTCCTCTCCGGGGGATCTGACCCAGGGATTGAACCCACATCTCTTATGTTTCCTGCTTTGGCAGGAAGGTTCCTTACCACTAGCGCCACTTGGGAAATCCATATAGTAAGGGACAGAACAAAACAATTTTATGGCTAATTAGGCATACTTATTGACACATGGGAGAAGGAAATAGAATTCCGTGGACGGAGGAGCCTGGTGGGCTGCTGTCCATGGGGTTGCACAGAGCCAGACAAGACTGAAGTGACTTAGCATGCATGCATGCACTGGAGAAGGAAATGACAGCCCACTCCAGTGTTCTGCCTGGAGAATCCCAGGGACAGAAGAGCCTGGTGGGCTGCCGTCTATGAGGTCGCACAGAATTAGACACGACTGAAGCGACTTAGCAGCTGCAGCAGCTTGACACACAAGGGGCAGTAAGAAAAATGTAAGATGCATCCAGTTTTCTGATCTAGAGCATAGGAAATGTGTGACATCATTATTGGAGCACATTTGAGAAGAAATAATAAATTAGATTTTAAATATTTCAAGTCTAAGTGATAAAAAGCCCTTAAGAGTTAACCAAATATGTTGCTCTAAAACTTGAGACAGAGTTGATACTTGCAACTACAAATATGAATGAGTGTTCCAAGGGATTAAAAGCAATGTTTAGTGAGAGAAATTATACAAAGTTCTAATAACAATATTATTAAAATGAAAAATTATATATAGATTCAATAACATGCAATACAAAATAGTTTATGCCACAAATTTCTTCCAATTGTCCATAGATTATTTATTCAAACAACATTCTGCAAATATGTAAATACCCAGCATGGCAGGACAGGGACATACTGTGAAAAACAAGATTAACACAGTTCTTCATCTCACAGAATGTACAGCATAATGGGAGATAAGGGCATTAAACTAAATCACATGGAAATAAATATATAATCGCCAACTAGGAATAAATACTGTGAATTCAAATTTAAAATGCCATGACATATTATTATTGTCAAGTCATAAACTTTCTATGTACTAAGTTTATGTCCTTAAAATACTCAAAGAGCTATATTTCATATTGAATATTCAATGTTGATCTTAATTTAAAACTTAATTTACATTCAAAATTCTAATTGCAAAACTATTTTATTGTACTGAGAAATGTACAGTTCTCATGCTCAAGAGAACCAAGTCTGAATCAGAGGTACCTTTCTAGAGCACTGTAACTATCTTTGTCCTTGGTCCCCCATAATGTTTACAGTTTTCTGCTCATGAGTCTCCCTCCTTTCCTTTTCTACAAATTTCTTGAGAGCACTGAGTCTTACATCTTATTTTATCTGCAATGACTCAATGTCAGGCACATGGGAGGCACTTTAGGCACTATAGTGAATGAATGAATAAATGACTACAAGCAGAAGAAAATTATTAGCAAGACCTCCATACTTTTATTTTTAGCCTCATCATCAATACCAAAAATGGCTGAACATCTGCCATAGCTTGAGAACTGCGCTACTTATTGGATAACAGAGAAATACAAATTACAGTGCTTCCTCTCAAAGAGCTTATACTTTAGAGACACAGACATACAAATCACACAGTATTTCATGGCTCACAAACTCCATTCATATACAGCAATTCTGTTTATCCTCATAATAATCTTGTGATACAGGGAAGGCAGGCGTTAACTTTCTTATACTACTGAAAAAGCCAAGACTCACAGAGGTTAAGTGTCTCGCCCAAGGTCACATAGCAAACAGACAGACTGAGTACTAGAGCACAGAGTAAGCTCATGTCTAATTCAGTATGTGGCACAGGAGTAGCAGAACATAACATTTCAGAAATAGGTAAAGCTAGCTTAAATGACAAGTTAGCTGTTCACGCTTACAGACAATTCATCTTCAAATCTCATCTTTTATCTTACATGCCACAAGATAGGCATGAAACAAAAATTGCGTCAGTACTAATAATGGAATACATTTAATCCAATATTTTAATGTGCTATTTTAATTAACTTCAAAAGATAGAGTTGTATATTCTCATAGAGCCAATTTAAGTGTTTACATATGCATTCTTTTGAAGAATTAATTTAAATATTTTTTCTCAAATCTGTGGCTGTAAATAGAAAAATACTATTTTAACAAGTAGCAGTAATAGCTAATGGTTGCAAGTAATGTACAGTATTTTACAGTTTTATTTCAAGCCTACACCTGAAGCAAATATAAGGGATAAGGGGTGAGGTCTTAAAAGTTGATCATGTGCCTGTAGTAGGTACATATGTTGCCTTCAGCCTACCTCTTCTTTGGAAACAGCCCCTCCTGACCTTCTTTTGCTACATTATTGTTCCCAGCCTGTCTTCTTACACAGTGCTAATTGGACCAGGTGTGGATCACTGATCCAGGAATTTCAATCACCTGGAGAAACAGAACTGAAGGAAGCGGACCTGGACCAGGTGAGCATAGTAACCAGGAGCACTAAGGGAAAGTTTGCAAATTTTCTTTGCTAAGAGTCCCAGGGCAGCCTCGCCCTCCCATTCCCAAAGCCTGAATGTTCTATCATATACCCTAATATCATCTCAAAATATTCCTTTGAAAAACAGAAACCAATTCCATATATAAAACACATGTCCTCACAAAATACATAAAATCATAGTTCACTCTTATCAAGATGAGGCAGAAATGGCATTTCCCTTTCAAATATTGTTTATTCATTAGGAAATTGGTGAGGGAATGAGTAATAGATTAGATATAGTGGGTAAGATCTTGGAGTTTAATAAAACCAAATTTCTAAAATCATTATATTTTTAATATAATCATTGGGAAAAATCACATAACTAAAAAAGATTTCTTTAAATCTGATAAGTAGGGATATCCTTCATCAATATTAACCTCAAATTAAAGCGGGCACAAGACACAAGAATGCCATGTTATATTAGATTAATGGAGAAGGAAATGGCAAACCACTCCAGTATTCTTGCTGGGAGAATTCCATGGACAGAGGAGACCGATGTGCTACAGTCGATGGGGTCACAAAGAGTCGGACACGACTGAGCGAATAACAGTATTAGATTAAAAGCCTCCTAGCATGCTAATTAAGTGGTGTCATAAAGCAACCACTGCTGCTGAACCGAGCAGTTCATTCTAGATACCGAGAAGATAATCTGACCTCTAAAGCTGCTTTTCTAAAAGCCTTAGATATACCACTTTTGACAGAGGTTTCATGCGTTGAAGAGTCATGAAGGAAGAGGAGACAGAATTGGAAACGTATTGAAAGACAGGCAAATCATTCATTTGGGGCTGTTCTCATTAAGATAACCATGTGTCTTATTTAATTCAGTGGCCTGTCAACTTTCTATATCAAAGTGAAGATAAATTGTGTTAATAATTGTATTAATAAGATCTCTTTTTTCAATTTTTATTTTTACTTTATTTTACTTTACTTTACAATTGGTTTTGCCATACATAATAAGATCTCTTCTTAAGACAGAGAACTCTGCATTATTAAGTAATTTCTATTTTTCTCATTGATTTCAATAATTGTGTTTAGTTAAAATTTTTAAACACTATTTTTCATAGCCTGCTAATGTTTTCACTGTTCAGTAATTGAGGAATGAAATTGTTTTTTCCCTCATAGATATTTTTCTGCTTGGCTAACATCAATGATAGCCTTCAACTTGTTTGTCTATGAAGTCTTGCTCAGACTACACTGACACCGTCACTGTCCAGCTAGTTCTGATGGCAAGCTTAGGATTGACAACATCTCTTTCAGAAAATAACTCACTGAGACCTAAGTTTTAAAAGTTACAATATTTGGGCAATTTCATTGCTTAACTTAAATTCAAAGGTTAAGAAATGAAAAAAAAAAAAAATTTCACCAAACACCCATATGCTGGATAACTAAGGTGCTAGGGTTACAACAGGGAAATTTTAAATCTTCTTGTAAATCACCTTTCCACAAAATGTCATATTAACCATAAAAATAATTTAGTGCAATATATTTGAACATACTTATCTTATGATCAAATGGGTAATAGGAAAGTTTTGTTTGTTGAAAAATAGGTTAAAATGTTGTAATATCTTTACTGCTCACAAAGGGCTGTGTAAATGAGTGAAAAAATTCCTTCTTGCAAAATACCTTTCTTAACACTGAATTATGTTCAAGGTGTCCTCTTGTTACCCCATAGTTAACTGGTTTGTGTGAAAATGACACACAAATTAAAGTAAGAGGTCTGCGATTGCTATGATAATTTACAGTCTAGAGTGTTAACCTCACTTTGAAAATTAAAGTTAAATAAAATCATTTTATATCTCATCTTTTTAACCATAATAGTATAAAAATCCCAATTCATCACTTTCACTTCAAACACAAAGTGTTTTTCTTTATGTCTGAAAATAAAGTCAATCTGTATTCACATTTCATAAATCATTTTCACACAATCTATTGCTGTCATTTAGTCAACTGTAGCATAAGTAACAGTTAAAATACTGACTGGGTAAAGTAACCATTCTCTGGGGAAAAAAATGTCCAAACTCAATTTATGGTTGAATTTATATTAATCTTTAATCAGAACTTAGCCTCTCTGTCCCCTTGCAATTTGAATTTCAGAAGGAAAAAAAATCCATTGCAGACTTCAAAATTATAAAACATTGCAATCACTCATGTTTATCCTCTTGAGCAAACGCACCATCTCAGATCTAATTTTTAAAAAGTCTGTGAGAAGGAACTAAACATGGTGTTACCTGTCCTGGGACAATATTTTTCTCCGTTAAAGGTAAGGTGTGATAACATTTTGTCAGCGTAGTGGCAGGACACCTTATGAGGAGTTCAGTCTGGTGCGTCAGGGAAAGAAAGATATGGAAGACTTAAAAATTTAAACAGTCGGCCTCACAGTTTTCCCCCTACCCCAATTCATCTCTGCAGTTAGCAAGGTGTCTACAGTCACATGAAGGTGAGGATCGTGTCTCCCCCTTCTTCTTCTTTACCCTCAAATTCTTTGAAGTTACTTTGTTTTTGTTCTGAAGAAATCCGTGCCTTTGTGGAACAGCCAAAGTCTCCTCTGTGGGGCAAAATGAAGCTTTATTTGAGACTAAGAAAAGTACTCATGGCTTCCCTTTCCCTCTGTCTCTCTCCATGCTCTGCAGGGGCACAGAGTGTCAGCATGTTCAAACACAAGCAAGTCAAAGTTACTGTCAAGAGAAGGAGAACAATCTAATCTCTGTCCTGCCCATGCACTACCAACAATCCTAAACCTAACTACATGTACCGGAAAAAAGAGGAATCGGATACCAAGACGATCTTAAGGCTGGATCCACTGCTTCAATTTTAGGTAAGAAAATTTAAACTCAAAGCTATAAAGTTAAGGGTTCAAGATCTCTCAGTTCCCAGTCCAATCTTGTCTTCACTTGTTTTTGCCCCACTGGCACCATGAAGCACCATCTGTATTTCTGGGGCAGTGATCTGCCCGTGCCCGGCTGGCAGTCTGCAATCTGCCACATTCTTTTCTGCCATGTTTTTTTGGACCTTTAATCCCACCATTCCTTTTCCTGCTCCTGGTTCTCCCTAAAGTTCCTTCTCAATTCAGATATTCTCCAGGGACACCTTACCAGACCACTCTAACTAAAATTACCCACCCCTTTCTTCTAGCATGCAGCTGTGCTCAGACACAAAGTCGTGGCCAACTCTGTGTGACCCCATGGACTATGTACATCCCACCAGGCCCCTCTGTCCATGGACTTTTCCAAATGAGAATCCTAGAACAGTTGCCATTTCCTAATGTAGGGGATCTTTCCAAGCCAGGCATCGAACCTGATGTGCATCTCATGCATTGGCAGGCAATTCTTTACCACTGTGCCACCTAGGTAACCCAGCATACAGCTACCATAATCTAAAATCATCTTTTTTATTTGCTTGTTCAATCACTGTCTCTGTTTCCCACCACAGTATAAGTTCCATGAGGCAGAGATCATAACTATTTATTTTACCACACTGTATGGTACAGTCTGCCATGGCAGAAATAAAGACGAATGAGCCAGGTTTCTACTTACCAGGAAGCAATGATGGAAGAAGCAACCACTTGCATAAAAAGCCTTTCAAACAGCAGAACCGAATAAAAATCAGTATAAAAATAGCATATACACCATGTGAAGAAAAGGACAAAGTAAATCATTATAAAGCCAGAGGTTTCTTGGAGGAGGTGATTTTTTTTTTAAACTGGGGTAGCCTTTGGTTTTAACAAAGGTTCCAGAGGAAAGAAACATTCTAGGAAAGATAATAATTTGGCCAAAACCTTAAAGAAGGCAAGGGTTACATTTGGGAAATAGCCAGCTGGTACATGAGAAATAAGGAAAACTAAGAATAAGCACAGAGTGAAATAAGAACATGTCACATGTCTTAACCACATCCTTTACTCAGTTCATGATACCATTCCCTTCAATTTCACTACCTTCATCACTAGCACAGATATCAAGACATCACTTCAATCCCTCTGTTTCAAAGAATGTCACACTCCGTTTTCCATTCTACATACCTTTCAAAGTCAAAATTCTTATCCAACCATAAGTCAGCTCTTGTTATACCTAGGCTGCCAAAAATCAGTCCCCAAACAGATCTGTATCCCTGCCTGAGTACCCAATGCTTCTTAGTATCCTTTTTCATATCTTTATTGGTATTTACATAGAACATTTCTATGTCCAACCTGGCCACTGCTTGTATGATCTTGTCTGGTTCTGTGTGTCCCTGCAGATGTCTTTGCTATACTCTTAGCTCACATCTTGTATAGCATTCATCACAGCACTGTATTCATTGGATCACCAGGAATTATGTGCCTTTTCAGGATTTGAGCTGTATTTTTCATTAATTCACTTTTTTATTTCTAGCACAATTTATGTTATATTCCAGATGCTGAATATACACTTTCTTATTCAATGAATAAATTCATGAATAACTGCAATACATACAAACAGCATAGAACTGGAAGAATTAAAATTCTGACTTGAAAGTTTACATTTTTCAACAGTGGGAACTGATTAAAAACTTTACATGATCAAATCTATGATTCAAGACCAATTCTGGTCTCTGACAATGTCTGATGTGGGAGAGAAAGAGCAGGGAAGAGCAACAAGTGGCAAGTAAATCTGTTGTGAAACCATCACAAGTGAGGAAGATATGGTCTGAATTAAAACAATGTTAGCAGCAAACAGCAAAACAGGCTATTTGAGTGATAGAATGATGAATTCAATAAAAGTATGCAGTATGAAATATACAATAAGCTATTGGGAATATGTGTCTGGGTATCAGAAGACATAAAGATTCACAGAATTCTTAGAATCAGAAATCAGCTAGTTCCCTTCTCCACCTCTATTTTAGCTGCTGAAACTAGGATAAAGGCAGATATTTCAGACATATGGTTCCAATTTCAATGTCATGAGCTTCAGTAACATTTCCAGGGAAGAAGCTGTACAGAGAATGTCTGAGGCAGCAGCACCTGGGCTTTTGAAAGTGCCTCTCAGTAAGGCAAGTGTGAGTCAGAGGATCCAGGAGAGGAAGCCATGGGAAATGGCCATTTTTTTAGCACCTACTCAGTGCTAGAGAGATCTCAATAACCCCAGATACGCAGGTAATACCACCCTTATGGAAGAAAGCGAAGAACCTCTTGATGAAAGTGAAAGAGGAGAGTGAAAAAGTTGGCTTAAAACTCAACATTCAGAAAGCAAAGATCATGGCATCTGGTCCCATCACTTCATGGCAAATAGATGGGGAAACAATGGAAACAGTGAAAGACTTTATTTTGGGGGGCTCCAAAATCACTGCAGATGGTGATGGCAGCCATGAAATTAAAAGACACTTGCTCCTTGGAAAAAAAGCTGTGACCAACATAGACAGAATATTAATAAGCAGAGACATTACTTTGCCAACAAAGGTCTGTCTAGTCAAAGCTCTGGTTTTTCCAGTAGTCATGCGTGGATATGAGAATTGGACTATAAACAAAGCTGAGCACCAAAGAATTGATGCTTTTGAACTGTGGTGTTGGAGGAGACTCTTGAGAGTCCCTTGAACTGCAAGGAGATCCAGTCCATCCTAAAGGAAACCAGTCCTGAATAATCACTGGAAGAACTGATGCTGAAGCTCCAATACTTTGGCCACCTGATGCTGGAAAAGACCCTGATGCTGGGAAAGACTGAAGGCGGGAGGAGAAAGGGACGACAGAGAATGAGATGGTTGGTTGGCATCACCAACACAATGGACATGAGTTTGAGTAGGCTCCAGGAGTTGGTGATGGACAGTGAGGCCTGGCGTGCTGAGTTCACAAAGAGTTCAACATGACTGAGCAACTGAACTGAACTGAACAGTGCTAGAGACAACTGTGGGCTGAGAGATCACAAAAGTCACTGAAAGAGTCACAAAGACCCACACATTTACCACTTAGCCAGGAACTTATATAAGTAACTTACACTTATTAATTCATATAATTTGTACAACCATCCTTTGAGGTTGAGCTACAGTGTGTTTAAGTAACTTTTCCAAGGTCTTCCAGCTGGGTAGTGGTGCACAAAGATTCAAACTCTAGCAATCTGTCCCCAAATCTGCTCTTAACTACTGTGTTATGTTGCCTATGAGGACATGGTTTCTGTTTTAAGAAAGCATGGAGTCCAGAATATGGAAATACATGCTTTAATTACCAATAAGTTAGTGAGAAACAAAAACCTGGAGTGTAAATTGAACTTTGATGTCATATTGCCAAATAAATGCGGTCATTTTCAACCTTTACTCTAAAAAAGATAAAGGGTAACATATAAGGTGGGCTTCCCAGGTGGCTCAGTGGTAAAGAATCTGCCTGCCAATGCATGGGACACAGGAGATGTGGGTATAATCCCTGGATAGGCAAGATTTCTTGGAGGAGGAAATGGCAACCTGCTCCAGAATTCTTGCCTGGAAGATCCCATGGACAGAGGAGCTTGGCAGGCTACAGTCCATGGAGGTCACAAAGAGTCGGACATGATTGAGCATGCATGCACGTAAGAAACGAGGCAGGAGTTTTCCGTGAGAGAAGACCTAACCAAGCAATAGGGTCTTCAGGGGAATGTTTCCTTTGGTTACTTTTAGCTTGGGTTGACAAGCAAGAAACTGCAGGCCCTGCACATTGCTCTATCATCTCTACTCCACCCACCCTGTCTAAAGAATACTTCCTGTACTTTCTGAAAGAAAGAAACCAAACATGATTTAATGCTCTATATTTGACAACAATATTCAGTGAAGCAATTTACATGATTTAGAGAGATATGATTTCCTCTTACAGAAACTGCATATGCTTAAAAATAATTTTATGATATAGCGTAGTGGTTTAAAAGCTCACATAGATATCATGCTTTAACAAATCATCTTTGCTTCCAGAAAGGAAAGGAGCAAATTAAGGATCATAAATATTAAAAGAAGAAAATTATATATTTTTTGAAATTGGGGGAAAATTCACTGAGGTTAGAGTATGATTAGAAAACCATCTGCATTTTCAGGGCAAGTATAGAAATCAATCGATCCAATTTTGATGTAAATATTTGAAATAATTACTATAGCATGCTATGGTTTTTCCTGTGGTCATGTATGGATGTGAGAGTTGGACTGTGAAGAAGGCTGAGTGCTGAAGAATTGATGCTTTTGAACTGTGGTGTTGGAGAAGACTCTTGAGAGTCCCTTGGACTGCAAGGAGATCCAACCAGTCCATTCTGAAGGAGATCAGCCCTGGGATTTCTTTGGAAGGAATGATGCTAAAGCTGAAGCTCCAGTACTTCAGACACCTCATGCGAAGAGTTGACTCATTGGAAAAGACTCTGATGCTGGGAGGGACTGGGGGCAGGAGGAGAAGGGGATGACCGAGGATGAGATGGCTGGATGGCATCACTGACTCGATGGACGTGAGTCTGAGTGAACTCCGGGAGTAGGTGATGGACAGGGAGGCCTGGCGTGCTGCGATTCATGGGGTCACAAAGAGTCGGACACGACTGAGTGACTGAACTGACTGAACTGATACTAGTGCAATTTAATCCAGTTATAATAGATTCTAAAATATATTCATAACACTTAAATTATATATACAAATATATTGAATAAGAATTAGATTTACCCAATTAATATCCTTCAAATGCCTAGAATTCTAAGTAGTACCCCTGGTACAGATGTCATTGCACATAGTGTATATAATGAATATAGACCCTCCATTGTTCTTGTCATTTTTCTGTGCATTCATTCACTTTGCACTAAATAAAAACACGTTTTTCTTATCCTCTATATTTGACATACACTCAAATAACCATCTCTTGAATTTCACATAGTATTTTTCATGAGGAAATATTTTAAATCCATCAATGAATTACAATAAAGGAAAAATGACACTAAAGTCAAAAAGAATTTTTTATTAGAAGCAAACAAACATACAAATTTCTGAGGAGGGAAAATGGCTTAAAAAAAAACAAAACTTGAAAGTACTAGTAGTTTTGTGTTCAAGGAAGATTTATGTCATATTCAGAGTGAGGTATTCATAGGGGCCAAAATATCAAATGTCTGTAGGTTCCAGGCAGATGATAAAAGACAGGGTCAGGCTATGTGAGGACTATGGCAACCACTATGTCACTGTAGGTTAATGTGATTCCATAGCAATCAATCTAAAATACTTTGTAATATAAAACACTAAAATAATTTTCAACATTCACCGAAAAAGAAAATAAACCTATGTGTCCTTTTTTAAAACTGGCAGCTTAAAAACTGTCCATAAATTCTTAGAGGGAGGGAGACTTCAGGCTTGCACTGATGTCTCTGTGCCTAAAGAATGATGCATTTTAAACCTTCATTGTTACACAAAGCATTTCCAGGTAGTAAATATAAATAGCTCCATTTACAGTAGTAAGATGAAGCTACAGATCTGCATTCCAAGGAACAGGCAAATAGGAAAATATAAAAAACCAATCATTTCACTTCAACATTATTCATACTAAATAAAAATCAAGAGCAAAACATCTATAAACGATGAGTTACTGAAAATGGCACAACAATGAGTTATTGAAAATGCTAATTTGTACACCAACCTAATGAATTATACCAAGCATGCCAGACAGCACAATGGAAAATGTCGTGCTCTTAAAAAAAAAAAAAAACAGAAGGGCAAGCTATTTTAGCCTTTCTGAAAGTGAAAGAGAAAGTCGCTCATGTGTGTCCAACTCTTTGCAACTATACAGCCCATGGAATTCTCCAGGCAAGAATACTAGAGTGGGCAGCCGTTCCCTTCTCCAGGGCATCTTCCCAATCCAGGGATAGAACCCAGGTCTCCCACATTGCAGGTGGATTCTGTACCAGCTGAGCCACAAGGGAAGCCCAAGAATATTGGAGTGGGTAGCCATTCCCTTCTCCAGGGTATCTTCCCAACCCAAAGATCAAACCCAGGTCTCCCACTTTGCAGGCAGATTCTTTACTAGCTGAGCCACATTATAAATGTAGCCACCTTCAACATGTATAATACTTTCCTACTTTTAACGCGGTAAGTAAGTAAGTAAGTGTTAGTCGCTCAGCCGTGCCTGACTCTTTGCGATCACATGGACTGCAGCCCACCAGGCTCCTCTGTCCATGAGATTTTCCAGGCAAGGATACTGGAGTGGGTTGCCATTTCCTTCTCCAGGGGATCTTCCCAACCCAGGAATCAAACCCAGGTCTCCTGCACACAGGCAGATTCTTTACCGACTGAGCTACAAGGGAAGCCATGTAACACTATAGTCTTTAATAAACATGGTACCTAATGTTTAGTTATATTATATCCTGGTGTTCTACTCTACTGGACACAAAGCAAACAACCTCATTGATCTGGTGAGATAAACTCCATGAAATGCAAAGAGTAGAAAGAGCTTTGAGGGGAAAAGCATCAGATGTGTTTTGATTCTATGAAGGTGTTGTCTGGAGTTAAGACTAGAAAAAAGATCTGATATAAGAAGGTTGCTCCTCAGGGAAGCAGAGGACCAGGTCATCTTTGAGAGGTGATGTAATGGGGTGCATAACAGAAGGGGATCTCTTGTTGATGCATTTGTAGTGAAATCAAACAGTCCATACACTCAGCACTTAGTCTTCCATTCCACCTGTGCTCCTATCTCCAGGCTAAATAATCTGACCTATTTAGAGATTTACATTTCCAACCCAGATATCTCATCTGAAGAGAAAACTCATACACCAAGCTTCAGATATGCTTCCTTTATAGTCCTCCCCCCATGGCAGTGACTGGCATCTGCATCCTTCTAGATGCTCATGTCAGAAACCCAGAGTGATCTTCAAAGCTGCCCCTCCAGCATCCGCCACATCCAATCAGTTGCCAGTTCCTGTGGATTTTACCTCCAAGGGGCAACTCAAACTCAGCTGTGTATCTATCCCATTACTGTCACTCTTATCTAACTTATCTACCTGGATCCATTTTTTTGCCTGGGCTCTCTTCAGTCCTTTCTCCATACCACAGTCAGATGATATTTTAAAGTATTAAATTTGAAATCATTCCTCTGAATGGAACCATTTATTAACTTCAAACTGCACTAGGGATAAAATCCAAATCCTTTAACATATCTATGGCCCACGCAGACTCTGACTCCTGCCTACCTCTCCCAACTAAATTCCTTTTGCTTTTTTCTTTTATTCTAGAAAAATTGGCATCCTCTCAGTTCCTTTGAAATGACAAGGTTTCATTCTCAGCAACCTCTGAGAGATGGTGAAGGATAGGGGAGCTTGGCATGCTGTAGTTCATGGAGTCACAAAGGGTCGGACACAAGTGAGCGAATGATGAACAATTCATGCCTTAGCACCTTCCCACTTGCTCTTCAGCTTGGTGAAGTGTTCCTCTCCCCTCTTCACCTATTAAATTTCAATCTAGCACTTAGGCTTCTGGATGAATCCGTACCTCTTCAAACGAGCCTGCTCTGCCTCAACTCTTCAAATTTCCCCAGAGATAATCTTTCATTATACTCTTTAATTTTCCTTTATGGGACTTACTTCAGTCCATATCTGCACATTTATTTGGATATTCATGTCAATTATAACTAAATTCTTTATGGTCAGGGACTATATTAATTCTATTCACTGCCTTTTCCCCAGTGTTTGGGACACTACCTGATACATGCATTAGAGGGAACTCAGTAATTTTTTTATTGTCTAAATGTTGAATTAAGCTAGTAAACAATAAATAAAAATTAAGACCTTGAGAGAAACTTTTAATTTAAGCTATGCAATAGCATTTGTCATGAGAGTCTTCCAAGGTGGCTCAAAGTGGTAAAGAATCCATCTGCCAATACAGGAGACACAGGTTTAATACTATGGTCAGCAAGACCTCCTGGGGGAGGAAATGGCAACCCCCTCCAGGATTCTTGCCTGGGAAATCCCATGGACAGAGGAGCCTGGCGGGCTCCAGTCCATGGGGCTGCAAAGAGGCAGACGTGACTGAGCACGCACACACGCTCATGAGAGTCTCCAGAGATGATTACTTGGTGAAGGGCTTGATGGAGTCACAGCTGCAGAGCATGGGATGAGCTTAAACAGTCTCCAAGTACCTTTCTTACCAAGAAAATCAGCATCCCCTCCTGAACTTGAAAAAACTAGTTTTCCCATGTGAAATACTCTGTATTAACCTCACATTGGGAAGTTGCTTTCTAAGAAAATTGTCAATTCTCTTATTAATTATTATTAGCTCTATACCTATAATTAGAGTAGACCCCAGTAAACTTCAGAGAAAGTCTGACCCAGAAGAAAACTGAATATATGCCAAAGATTTGTAAAATTCTGCTAACATACTTGGGTAGAAACCTAAAGAAAATGTTTGAAAATGTACTTTAAGTGAAGACAAATAGAATATAACCTCAGATTAAGTTCGAGTTTCTTATATATTTAAACATATAATGAAGAAGTTCCATGTGTGGGTATTTTGTCAAAAGAAATGAAAACTTAAACCCATGAACACTTACAAAAGAATATTTACAAAGTTATTCAGAATATCCAAAAGCTAGAAATAATTCAAGTGTCAACTAACAAGTGAATGGCTATACCCATGCAATGGAAGACTACTCAACAGTAAGAAGGAACAAAGAAATTAAAAACACAAACTTAAGTGTTGAGTGAGAGAAGGATGAGAAAAAACAGTACATACTATATGATTTAATTTAAATAAAGTTCTAGAACAGACAAAAATAAACTCTAATGATAGAAATCATATCAGTAGTCACCTAGGGCAGGGAGTTGGAAAGATTAGCTGCAAAGGGAACCAGGAAAATTTTTTGATTGGAGTGGTGGTTACACAGTCACCAGATATTCCTCAGAAGTCATTTATCCACAGACTGAAACTTGTAAATTTTATTTTTTGTTAACTATAAAGTTATTTTTATTTTTTGTAAATTATAAAGTTACTTTTAAGCTATTTAAAATAACTTTTAAAAGTTATTTTGGATTAAATAATTGAAAGTCGCTCAGTTGTGTCCGACTCTTTGTGACCCCATGGACTATATTGTCCATGCAGTTCTCCAGGCCAGAATACTGGAGTGGGTAGCCTTTCCCTTCTCCAGGGGATCTCCCCAACCCAGGGAGTGAACCCAGTCTCCCGTATTGCAAGTGGATTCTTTACCAGCTGAGCCACTAGGGAAGCCCTTAAAAACATCGGATTTGGTTAAATCTTCTGACATGGATACACTTAGAGATTAATGTGCTAGCTCAAGTAGCTGACAAATGGCTTTACAATTTTCTTAGTTGATTGACTGAAAATAATAAGAATTGTTATACCCTATTTTTTTTTCTTTTTTTTTTTTTAGTACTTCAGTCATGTCCAGCTCTTTGCCACCCCGTGGACTGTAGCCCACCAGGCTCCTCTGTCCATGGGGATTCTACAGGCAAGAATACTGGAGTGGGTTGCCATGCCTTCCTTCAGGGGATCTTCCCAAGCCAGGAAATGAACCTGGGTCTCCAACACTGCAGGCAGATTCTTTACCATATGAGCCACTGGGGAAGCTAATTCCCAGAGACTCAATAAAATAAACAGTCCAATTCTCTAACTCCACTTATTTTAAGTACAGTTGGTTTACAATGTTGTGTTAATTACTGCTGTACAGTAAATTGATTTGTATATATATATACATATATATATATATATACACATTCCTTTTTAAATATTCTTTTTCCATTATGGTTAACTCCATTTTTCCATGTTTGACTTCTGCAGCTTTTATGCCTCACTCCTGCCTCTACCCCCCTTCTTCCCTGAATCTGTGCAAGCTAAACAATCTCAAGGTGCTCTTTCCTTTGGCACAAGCAGGAAGTTCGAACCACGGGTTGGAACATTTACTTTGATCCCATCCCCTAGCCTCCAGGAAAACTCAAGCCAATCTCCTTTTCTTACCCTTTCAAGTCATTTCCATACTAGTGTAAGGAACCTGCTATGCTCTCCCCCAGAAACCTTTAACTGTGAGTAATAATCCTTTCAAAGCAATTTTTATGCTTGGGGTTTGGGGTGGGAAATGTCATCAATCTCGATACTTAAACCAGTTATTGAGGGAAGAGTGGAATGTCTACCTCACTACTGTGGGATGATCTAAAACACCCAAAATGCTACTGTGTTCACGAAAACAGAGCTAATAGAATGGTGGTTTGATAAGTTTTACCCCATGTATATTTTTCCCCAATTATTTCTTATTCCTAATACCTTATTGAAATACACATCCCTGTCAACTGAAATCACCACTTTTGTGGATACTGGTTGGAGAGTTACTGTGGTAGAAAGAGCCAAGTAGAAGCTCTTGAAACTCTTTTTCCCCATCAGATTAGAAAACCTAGTAATAGCCCCTATATCTGAGAAAGCCAAATATATTAGTGCTACCACCAAAGACTTGAAAAATGCAAGGTGGTGATATGTATTACATCCACATTTAACTTTCCTTTTTGGTTTGTGCAGGTGGTGGATGGATCTAGCAGAATAAAATTTGATCAGTTAGTGAGTTGCGGCTGTAAAATTCTACTGGAGTATCTTACTGAGACAAAGGAACACATATCCTAGCACCTGGTAGACAGTATTGACATGGCAAACGATTTTCTCGATACCAATCTGAAAATATGATATGACATACTTCATTCTCACCTGGGATGGGCAAAAGCACACCTACCCTGCCTCATCTCAGGGACGTCTCAATCCCTAATTTATTCTGCAGAGATCTTAATCATCTTGGCACCTCACAGAAAACCAGGTCCATTACATTGATGACATCATACCTAGTGAATCAGATAAGCAAAAAGTACCAAGTATAGATGAAAGACACAAGCATGCTACAAGTTGGAAAATAAGCCCACGAAAATTCAGAGACTTAACATGAGGCTCCTAGAGGTTCAGTAGTCTGGAGCATGTTTGGAAACCTGTCTAAAGTAAAAGACCAGCTGTTGCACCTTGCACCAATTATTGTCTCAAAAGAGTCATGAGGATCTGCCCGTCTTCATTTGATTTTAAAACACCATGTAACATATTACAGGCTTCCCTGATAGCTCAGTTGGTAAAGAATCCACCTGTAATGCAGGAGATCCCAGTTCGATTCCTGGGTCAGAAAGATCCCCTGGAGAAGGGATAGGCTACCCACTCCAGTATTCTTGGGCTTCCCTGGTGGCTCAGCTGGTAAAGAATCAGCCTGCAACGCAGGAGAGCTGGGTTCAATCTCTGAGTTGGGAAGATCCTCTGGAGAAGGGCAAAGGCAACCCACTCCAGTATTCTGGCCTGGAGAATTCCATGGACTATATAATCCACTGGGTCTCAAAGAGCAGGACACGACTGAGCGACTTTCACTTTCACTTTCATGTAACATACTAGTGTATGGTGCTCCTATCCATGTTCCAAGTAACACATTCTACTGAGGAACTGCGGTGTTCCAATGACCACTAAAAATGTGTGTCAAGTAGACACACACACAAATACATACACACAGTCTTTTATAACTGAATTTAAAAATATAAGTTTGCATTTTTAAGCCATTCAATGTACCAATGTTTCTGTGAGTGTCATAATTAGCAAGTTGCTGTAGCATTCCTCTGGAGACTGATTTCATAGACTCACATGATTTATCTCTCTAGCATAAAAAGCATCAGAGGGAATCTGCAGAGCCGGCTTGGGGGACCTTTGTCCTGGGCTAGAATGAAGTTGGTGTTTGCCTTGTGGCATGCAGGTGTCTGGATGACTTACTCACTTTGGTCCCAAGGGCACTCTTGTGAAAAACAAAGGTTAAGAAAGGATATGGTAAACACTGAGGAATAAAAGAAGGTTGATTATATTAGGTGAGAGGCCACAGATTTCTATTTTAGCACCTGCAAAAGTATGCCAGTATTTATACAATGATCTCCCAGGATTTATGGGAGATGTCAATTTTTGAGACACTCTACCTTTCCTCTGTTTTTTTACTTCCAGCCATCTGTGGGTAATATGTGTAGAGAGGGGATGATCTGACAAAGTATGAAACACAACAAACTGTAAGACTTTGAGCCTTGTATAGCAAAATATAAAAACAAAGATCAAAGCCACAAGGCGCACTAGATGATTGTTTGGTTTTTTAAAAGAACAGCCCAAAGCAAGGAAAAAAATTCCCCAACTTCTAAACAACCAGAGTATCAGCAAAACATAAACAAGAACATGTTTATCTTATACCTACCACAGAATCTCCTTGCGTCCTTTTCCTGTTTAAGCCTTTAGCCAGCTGGACACACAGTAAGCTGGGCAGCCTGCTTTAATTTACTCAGAATGAGAGTTTTTTTTGAAGGTCTAGTGGTACTTTCTATGAAGTCAAATCCAAGAAAATAAACTCAGATGTGTAAATGTGCAAATCTACAAAAACTAGACATACAATATGATGAAAATGAGTTCCATGAAACACTAAAAAATTTTCCAAGCAATACAGATTCTAATGATGATAAATAACTTGCAACTTTTTAAGAGGGAAACTTCACTCTATTTAAGGACAGTTTTGTGGTATTGCTGTGCTTTTTCTCCCATGAACTAAATGTGAATCAGATACGGTATACGTATTTTTCTGAGTAGAAAGGTAGTGTCCTCAGTTGTTCTTAGCCAGGCATATCCTACAAAGGTAAAGAAGGTAATATTTTTATTTTATATTCTTAGATCCAATTTATGAATCTAGCTTGATAAAAAATCTCTTTTCCATTAATGAATTTGATAATAGGAGCTTTTCAATGTTCCCTTGGTATAGAGAGAAATGAGCCTAAAGTGAATGACGTAGTATCTTTATCATATTTGCCATAGTGCTCAATACTGTTTCATATTGATTAATAGAAAATTGAAACAGAAAACATACTATGCAACTTAAGGACAGAAAAAGTGAACTGAAATTAATATATATTGCTTTTAAATTCTATAGTCATTGTAGTTGTTTTGTTGCTGGCCATGAACAAAGGATCCTTTTGAAGCCCAACTGAATCTTTAATTCATTCACTTTTGGTTGCACTGGATCTTTGTTGCTGCCTGCAGGCCTTCTCTAGTTGTGGCAAGTGGGGGCTACTGTTTCTACAACGTGTGGGCTTATCGTTGCAGTGGCTTGTCTTGTAGGGCAGAGGCTCCAGGTTCATGGTCTTCAGTAGTTATGATCCTTGGGCTCAGGAGTTGTAGCGTATGAGCTTAGCTGACCCACAGCATGTGGAATCCTCTCGGACCAGGGCTCAAACCTGTGATCCCTGAACTGGAAGGCAGATTCTTATCCACTGTACCACCAGAGAAGTAGCCAAATTAATCTTTGAATAAATCTGAGACTGACGGTTAAATGCACCTTAAAAAGTGCCCTTTAGGTTCTTTTCAGCTCTTTTCCAGTTGCTGAAATCTAACCTGAGCTGGTATCATCACACAAATCTGATGATTTCACTTAGTCTGCTCTTTATATTGGTGGGGCCTGAGCCAAGAGTGCAAATGGAAACCTATATACCATTTGTCTAAATATTTAAAGGTCATAAATCTAGCTAACAAATTATTATGTAAAATGTGTACTGTCCTCCTTCTTTGAAAAACACATTTCATAATCATCAGATAAGCAAGTTTGAATTTAGAATTTTTGGATTCCTTGAAGTTTTGTACAGAACTTGATAGCACAGGAAAAGCTTGTTCCTAATCCCCACTCTCTGGCATAGAGCCTGGCGGTCCACCCTCCTTTCCCTCCCACCATCAGCTCCAATACGCACATTGAGGTCCCCTGTATGGACACTGCAGCCAGCATGCCCCAACCCTATCTCTTTTGCCCACAGTAATTAGCTATCCATTGGCCACCAGTTGGGCACAGGTATGTGTAGCAAGGCAAGAGTCTGTCCTTGAGAGGAGAGACATGGATTAAAGGCCTGGAAGTGTGTTTGGGGCCCTCCGAACTGAAAATCCCAGTGTTCCAGGCACCCAGGAGCAGGGGATATACACTGTAGTGGGTCCAACTCCTTTCCCCATGGAGAAAGCATAGGCTGAGAACAGTTTAAAGCGGGCCTGTGTAAACACAGGGCCCAGGGCAGGGGACTTCTTTGCCCTGATCTATCAATGACATGGGATTCCCCACACACACGCTTTGCCACCTTTAATTCATTCTACATGTAAATGTTATACCCATAACAACGTTCATTATCAAATCGGGATTACATATTCACTTTCTTCTTAATTCCCTAACACAACCATAAAGATATCACAATCCAAATATTCATTTAAACTAGAAAATTTAGGGTCATCTTAAGCCCTTCTCATCCCTCATCACTATTTCCTAATCCTCTATATCCTTTAGTAATCATTAAGCTATTTTCCATTCAAATTTCCACTGTACTAGATAAAGCCTCATTAATTTTTTTGCATTACAGCAATAGCCTCTTAAATGGTTTTCCTATCCATGTCATGTCATAGCCCAATTCATTCCTACTCTTTTTAAAGTACAACTATAAGTCAAGTCATCATTATAAAAAGCTTTCATGCCTCTTCACTGCCAAAAGAATAAAACTAGCACATGAGTTTAGTTAGCACACATAGCTTTTTTCCAGTGTGGTCCCGGCCTCAGCAACAGCCATTCTTCCCTGCGCCCATCTTACCCTTCTCTTCAGCCACATGAAGCTGCTAATCATTCCCAAAATGTTGCATGCTTTTTCAGTTGTTATTCTCTGCTCATGCTATTTCTTCCACCTGGGATGCCTTTCTCTAGTTTTGATGTTTATCTTTCTCATCCTTCAAACTCAGTTCAAATATCTTCACCTCCCTATAGATCTCTTTGAGTCCTGGACAAAAGTAATAATTTGATTTCTCCCTCATCTGTGTCCTGATTGACTTTTATGTCTGACTTTCTTGAAGAAGTTCTCAAATTCATATTGAGCCTAACTGAATGGAAAAAGAAGTGATTGTTCAACTTATATTAATTTGCTTTTAGTTTGGACATCCTCAGATATATTCTGAGACAAGGATTTGTGTGCAAATGGTTCATTTGAGAAGCACAGAAATTACTGATACAAAGTGTGGAAGTGAGACAAGGGAAGGAAAAGAGCCGATAATGTTGTATCATAGAGCCAGATAATGCTTTGGGCAATCAGAATTTAGAGCATTAGAGTGAGGCAGCTGAGGTACACTAACTCCTTTGGTAGTACCTAATGGCTGCACCCAGAGGTGTTAATTCCCCTGAACTTCTGGCCAGCTTTAGACATAGAACAGTTTCCCCCTTAGTGCAGAAAAACTCTCAGGTGCAGAAGCACAGTCACCAACAGTTGGAAGACAGTTGGAAAGTACTGTGTGAGGCCCTTGTTAAATAAATGCTCAGAAGGCTCAAGTCTAGTATCTTATTGCCTTTGTGGCATGGTAGGCAATAGCAGGGAATGACGGCTTATGGTCCTCCCTTCCTATCAATCTATCCCTTAAACTTTAGCTACACTAACACTGCCCAAAGACCAACAGTGCATCAGTCACTGAAAAAGTTCTACTTTATTTTATTTCACAGCACTAAGAGATAGCTATTGTTAGTCATTTTACAAAAGAAACTAGTGCTTAGAGAATTTAATTCATAGAATTTAAACATGAGAATTTAGATCATAGAGTTAAGGAAATCCAAAAAGGCATTTGGATCCAGGGTATTTTCAAAGAAAATGCAATTGCTTCATAAAAAGATTTTGGAAGAATTAATCTGAGTTTTCCAGATTTAGTATATAGCCTATTTATATTTAATTTTAGAGTCAAAATATTGATTGAAATAAACATATTTCATCATTTCTGTGCCTAATTTCAATAGGACACTTTACATTTAATCCAAATTCATGAAATCTAAATAAGAGCTTTAGTTGCTTATAAATTACTATGAGGATGATCAGGGTTACTTTCAAAAATCAATTGTAAAAGCATCATAGTGCCAAACTAGCTAGTAAAAATACTAAATTGTATCATAAAATATTAGAATCATGTTCTAAATGCCTAAATGTCATTATTAAAAATATAAATGAATTTTAAGTCTAAAAATTATAACTGGATTTGTACTTAATATTTTAAAGAAAAGTTTAAACATAAATAAAAATTCACCTTTGTGAAGTTTATCCATGAAAACCATCCAAAAATATGAAACCAGTTTTTTGCTTGTGTTACTTACAAATAAGACCCTTGGCTACTGTATATTTGAGTGTTATTGTTCCTTCCTCCAGATTTCACAGCTTGCTTCCAAAATTTCTGGAAGCAGATAGAATATAAAACATTAAAACAAGAACTTCAATGTCTACAGTGCAAACACAGAAAGTATTGCTATATAACAATCATTAAGCCAGCCCAACTGACGAATCCTCCAAAAATGGGAGGAATTCTTCAAAGTATTTGGATATGGTGTTTTATCCCATTGAACAAAATGTTCTATAAGCACTATTAAGAGCTGATATGTATTGGGTCAAATGGGAAATCAACTCAATGATGACAGGATATTAGCTATTTTGCTGAAAAGCTCAGTAGAAAATTACTGTCAATTCAGTTTTGACTTAAAGAAGTATTTTGCTTCTTGAAGATTCCTGGACAAAAGTGTACATTAAATGATTTTTTAACTCCTTAAAGAATGATATAAGATATAGTTGGCAAATCTACTGGGCTTCCCTAGAGGCTCGGATGGTAAAGACATTGCCTGCAATGGAGAAGACCCAGGTTCAAGCCCTGAGTCAGAAAGATCTCCTGGAGAAGGGAATGGCAATCCACTCCAATATTCTTGCCTGGAGAATTCCAGGGATAGAGGAGCCTGGTGGGCTACAGTCCATGGGGTTGCAGAGAGTCAGACACGACTGGGCAACTAACAATTTCACTTTAGCAATTCTATTAATTCAGCATTAACTTACACATGTATATGTGCACAGTTTCTATTAACTCTTTTCTCAGCAACTTCGGGGAAGAACTTAACCCTGATTCCTCTCTCTGAAGAAAAAGAAAGAAAAGAAAATGAGAAAGAAAACCCTGACTTGCCTGACAGAGCAAAAACACTGGAAGAAGAGACCACTGAAGCAAAAGCTCTGGATGTTTAGAAGCATCTAGAAAGGGTTAATGTGTGCTACCTTTCAATAGAAGAAAAATACAATTATTCATGTTAGTATTCCAAGCCTAGGATTTTTCCTTCAAAGTTCTGGAATGTTTAATGATATATTTTGGAAATAATAAAAAATTTTTATAAAGAAGGAAAGAAAAAAGAGAGAGCGGAGTTAGCCATATATTTACTACTAAACTGTATTCTAAGGACTTTCCCATTTTATAGCCATATAAGCTCTGGCACAGGCTTCCCTCGTGGCTCAGCTAGTAAAGAATCTGCCTGCAGTGTGGGAGACCTGGTTCAATCCCAGGGTTGGGAGGATCCCTTGGAAGAGGGCATGGCCACCCCTTCCAGTATTCTTGCCTAGAGAACCCCCATGGCGGAACCTGGCGGGCTACAGTTGTGGGGTCACAAAGAGGTGGACGCGACTGAGCAACTAAGCATAGCAACAACAAGCTCTGGCACATTCTAAAATATCCATAAAATTTCTTCTATCTCACTTGTATTCTGCATTTGTAAATTCTGTCTCAAGTAAAATAAGCAGTTGGGTGCAACATTTTCAAACTTTTATAAATACTGCTCTAATTACTCTTTACTCCTGAATCCTTCTGTTTAGATTCAAGGCAGTGATGTCAAACATTATGAGAGTGTTTATTTCTTTGGAATGGGATGCGACATTTACATGACACATCTGTGTGTTTTAGAAGACTGTCTGACCCAAGCACATGCAGGATTATAGGTAATTTTGTTTTTACAATTGATTAATATAAATGGTTATTGGTTTCAGTAAGTAGTCTATATTTTAGAAAAATTTAGCTTAAATGAATAATAATATTTAACAATTCCAAATAGTTTCTGAATTCCCAACCATGATAACAAGCCAAAGGAAATGTTAGCAATATAAGAGAATTCTTAGATCATGAACTGGTATTGAGTTTTAGTTCTAGCCTTTATTTTACTGACTAATTTGCTCATTTATTCAACGAATGTTCAAGTTTCTTCTATTGGCAGCCCTTGGACTGGGCACTAATAACACAAAATACAGTAGTAAGTAAGTGCCTCCCCTTAAGCAATCACCAAAATGTGGATTTATTTTCATTTTCTTTGAAGGAAGTACCCTAATCTGAAATGCAAAAGACAATGTATGTGCTCAGTTGTGTCTAACTCTTTGTAACCCCATGGACTGTAGCCCAGCAGCTCCTCTGTCCATGGAATTTTTTAGGCAAGCAGACTGGAATGGGTTGCTATTTCCTACTCCAGGGGATCTTCCTGACCCAAGGATTGAATCTGCACCTCTTGCATCTCCTCCATTGGCAGGCAGATTCTTTACCATTGTGTCATGTCAGAAGCCCCCAGAGTACACTTGATCCTAGCCAAAAGGCCAAAAAGCAGTGGGCAGCACAGAGTTTTGTAAATAAATCCTCTTCTTTCATGGACTTTTCCTATTAGAAGTTAAAGTTCATGCCAATTTACAGAACTCTGACTTTCTCCCCCTTCAGCAGGCTTTACTCAGGTTACCAACACCCAGAATGTTCCTACTTCTGGAATCACAAACTTATTTATCTTCTTCTGAGCCAAATATCTCATTATTTTACTCTCTCAGTGCCTTAGTTTCATTACAGAAGTCTTTCCCCATCATCCACATCCTCCAGTCTCTTAATTTCCCTTTTTTTTCTTTTTTTTCCTACACTCTCATTCTACTTTTCTCATTTCCTTTCCCATATAGTCTACGGAATGATCCATCATTCCCCACTACTGCATTCCACTCTATCCTAAGCCTGAACAAATTCAAAGATTTGTGTTTCAGTGCCTATAGTTAGGCTCCTAAGTACAACAGGACGAAACCACACAACGCTAATGATTTGTTTCACAACAAAGTCAGGGTCTCCAAAGTCATCTGGGTCACCGATCAGGGATAACACATTTCCCAACTGTCCTTGGTCATACACTTCTTTCATGTTCCTTAGACTGAAATCTCTATGAATGTCTTAAAATGCAAGGTCTTTACCATTTAAAATATTTTTTTAACCTGTGCAACAGAAGCGTCCTTAGCTTGTGCAGTCATGACTCAGTATGTGCAGGGAATTTGTTCCAGGACCCGCCGCGGATATCAACACCTGTGACTGCTCCAACACTCTGTATTAGAGGATCCAGAACCTGGAGGGTCAGTGGGAACCAGTACAGAGGGCTGACTGTGCTTTTTCATCTTTACCCATATTTCAACCCATCTTCTTTGCTCGAGAAAAAATAAATCTTTACCCTCCTCCTCTCAGATTGTGCTTCACTAATTTCATACTCTCCTCCATCCTCTTTTCCTCATGCACAAGTCTCTAACATCCTACAAAACTTATCCTTGACTTCCAGCTGCCCTCCGTTCCTCTTGCTTTCTACAGTCAAGATTCTCAGATCATTCTACTAGTAGCTTTCTCTGTTTTTCCCATTCCCGACCCATGACCATCTGCTTCCAATCCATTTCCAATGGCATTTTTCCTAACGACCTCCTGGTTTCCAAATTAAATTGAATTGTTGCTGACTATACACAGTTTTGCACTTCTGTCATATCTGACATCAGTAAACCATTGTTGAAACTCTTTTCATCCTTGATTTACATGAATCCAACTACTTATTGATTTTTCAGCCTCCCTTTAAGGCCGCTCTTCAGCAGTGTTTTTCTAGGTTCCATCTCCTTCACCTACACCTCTGTAACAGTGCGTCCTCCCTTTAGCCTAGGCCTTCATACTCTTCTTATAATTTCATGTGGTTAATTTCAATCACACCTATAGTTTCATCTGATATGTAAATGCTGATGACTCTCAAACTATATAGATCTCCCTCTATTCATATTACTGCAATAGTAATGACTTCTGGGGAGTAGGATTGGAAGACATTGGAAGATGTAAACAGCACTTGTATTTTCTATAAGGAACATGTATTCCTTTTATTTTAAATATTGTGATTAAGAAGTCTTAATGAAAAGCAGAACTTCAGTTTGTACAGAACAAAAGTGTTTCGTAGTCGAAGCTCACCATAGCATTATGTGTATGATGTGATTCCCCTCTTACATATGCAATTAAACTCCCTGAGAGAAGGTCCAGGATGAGCCTACTACATATATATTCAAGCCTACTATGTATACTATATATATTCAAACTCCAAAAATGCCACAGGGTTCAGGCGCACTTATTAAATTTCTGAAGAGGTTGCTTCTTTTGACCTGTTGCTCATACAGTCAATAACCCAAGGTAATCTATTATAATTGTTTTGGTTCATTTAAAAATTGTTAGTAAAAGATCTCCTGAGAGAATTTTCTTCCCAGAAGTTTTCAAAGAACTTACTTTTTAAATCCAAACAGCGGTTTAGGATTCCAAATCAGTCACAATGTGTGTTTAGACTGAAAAATTAAAATACATTTCAAACTAAATATTTCAGAATCCATTTCTTTCATGTTTACTCATCAATTCTTTGGTTCCGGGCTCTATGCTTTCCCTGAAACAGTTGACAGTTTTGCTTTTGGTATTAAATAACATAGGATTAGTCTGCCTAAGGGACCATCTGTTGTTCCATGCCCTGTCATGACAATTCTGAGTCCTTTAGAATTGCAGCTTGTGGTTTCTTATTAAGGGGAGCAGAAGAGCATTCTCTATCAAGAGTCTAAGCCTCAGAAATGTTGTCCATTCTGAATGAATCAACATACAACTGTGACATGTGTCAAGTAAGACAGGATGTTTTCCTTTCATTATATGTAAATAAACCTGAGGTTTTAACAGATGGGACCTTAAGTTTGTTTGTTTGCTGTTCTTTCGTTAGGCTGTGCTTTATAATGTGGATATATTATTAAATGCTTCAAGGGGATTTCTCAGTTTTATGGGTTACTGCTGATATTTCTGATAAAGCTACGAGTAAAAATGAAGTCCTACTTATTATATGTTAACTAGTTTCAAGCAAATCAGCAATACTCATATCCTTTTAAAGCTATGAAAGAAAAGTGCTGTCTTCAACTTCAAAAATCCTTTAACAGAGTTTTAAAAAGCTCGAAAGTATAATAACTACATACAATAAAGATGTTACAAATAAGCAAAACAAATTCATACTGATTCAGTTTTTGTTGCTGTTGTTCAGTTGCTAAGTCATGCCAACTCTTTGTAACCCCAAGGACTGTAGCACGCCAGGCTCCTCTGTCCTTCACTGTCACCTGGAATTTGCTCAGATTCGTGTCCATTGAGTCGGCGATGCCATCCAACCATCTCATCCTCTGTCGTCCCCTTCTCCTGCCCTCAATCTTTCCCAGCATCAGGGTCTTTTCCAGTGAGCCAGCTCTTCACATCAGATGGCCAAAGTATTGGAGCTGCTTCAACTTCAGCATCAGTCCTTCCAATGAATATTCAGGACTGATTTCCTTTAGGATTGACTGGTTTGATCTCCTTGCTGTTCAAGGGACTCTCAAGAGTCTTCTCCAGAACCACAAGATGAAAGCATCAATTCTCTGGTGCTCAGCTTTCTTCATGTCCAACTCTTGCATCCATACATGACTACTGGAAAAACCATAGCTTTGACTCTACAGATCTTTGTTGGCCAAGTGATGTCTCTCCTTTTTAATATACTGTCTAGGTTTGTCATAGCTTTCCTTCCAAGGAACAAGCATCTTCTAGTTTCATGCCAACCAATTCAGTGAATGAGTGTTAGTCACTCGGTCATGTCTGACTCTGCAACCTCGTGGACTGTAGCCTGCCAGGCTCCTCTGTCCATGGGATTCTCCAGGCAAGAACACTGGAATGGGTTGCCCTTTTCTATTCCAGATCTTACTGATCCAGGGATCGAATCCTGGTCTCCTAATTCAGTAGGAGAAGGTTAAAGAAATCTTTCAACAGTCAGAATGTTGTATTATACTGCCAGCTGATGTGAAGAGTCGACTTTTTGGAAAAGATCCTGATGCTGGGAGAGATTGAAGGCAAAAAGAGAAGGAGGTGACAGAGGATGAGATGGTTGGATGGCATCACTGACTCAATGGGCATGAGTCTGAGCAAACTCAGGGAGATATAAAGGACAGGGAAGTCTGGCATGCCACAGTTCACGGTGTTGCAAAGAGTCAGACATGTGTTAGCAACTGAACAACAACAACATACAGCAAAAAAGAAAAGTGCTCAAAGACATTCTTGGGTCTGCCCTAAGCTCCTTCTCCTTTAAGAAAAAAATCACATTAAGTTAGTTTGAACTTTATACAAACACATTTTGTTTTTATATTTTTAATATATGTAATCATTTCCTTGTTTCAAAATATAAACCAACTAGTAGTGTATATTTATGACTCTAATAACCATGGTGTATAAGACATAATTCACAGGCCATAAGCCATGAGGGTATGAAAAGGAACCCATTGTCTAAAAGCCTCACAGAAGGTATGTACAGTCAAGAATCAGGGATAACGTCCTGAGATGCAAAAGAGGATCCAATATGATATAGATGAATGTAGTCATCCCCAGAAACAACAAATTTTTATTTTCTGAGAATATATTTGCAAATGACACAACAGGAACCCCAGATCTCCAGGAAGAGGTCTGGCCCCTCAACTCCAATACAAGTCAATTCACTAATATAAAAAGAGAAAGAAGCAGCTACTAATTTTACCCTAACATATCTGAGATACTTATTTTATTAAAATAAAAGAACTTTAAAAACTAGAAAAAAACAGCACAGTGTGAGCAAAGAAGAAAAGTTTATGTCTATCATGGTCCATATAATAACAAGGGATATAGACCTTGCTTCTGAAAAAGAAACTGTTCAACCACTAGATAGCGATATTGGAGGCCAGAGTAAATCACTTGCTCATGCTTTCCCATAGGCTGAATGAAACATTCCCTCAAGCTATCTCAAATGCCTTGCTCCTGTCTCTTAGAGTATTCTTCTGGTTACTAATTTCATTTCCAATGCCCTTCATATCTCAAAGTGATGTCCCAGATATAGGTCATAAGTATATCTCTGTACAAATTAATAAGCTAGCTCTACAACTTATAAAACCTTCTCTGGTGAGTTCGGGTATTATGAATTATACCAAGCTGAACTGCATAAGCCAGGCCCATAGAAAAACAAACAACAATATTTTCTGAAATTTAAATCTCACATCACAAAAGGTAGGCCAACAGGCTTGGCCCTGGCCACAGGAACTATATGTATGTTTCCACTCTTAATGCCATTGGGCGCCTAAAAGTCATCAAGACAGAGGTCAACTCCCAGAGAGCTTAAAGCCTAGCAAAAGAGTTAAGTGTGTATAATTATTTTTCTTGTAACAGAATGGTTACCTTATCATAGATATTCAAGTATCATGAATATACCAATGAGGAGATGATACATTTTACTGAAGGAACAAGAGAAGTTTAATAGATAAATCAGCCAATAAGCCAAAAAATATTTTTCACGATACTATGGCGCTGAACTAGGATTTGCATTTTAATAGTAGAAAAAAGGAATTGCCAAAATAAAATAAAAAGAATACCACAAGTGAAGCGTTGCCTATATTTAAGTCACCCAGAGATTTTCTCTAATTTGACTGATTTTACAATATATAATAGTAGAACAGATTTTATAGGTAAGCTGGGTTTCAATCCTAGTCTAGACCTGATCTTCTTTGTACCAAGCTAAGGAATCTCAGCTTAACTTGAGAAGACCCTATAAGAGGAATATTTTTAAGCAGAGATACTCTGAGTATATTGCTTCATCTTGTCTAGGCTCAGATCACTCTGGCAGTAAGTAAGGACAGATTTCCTACAGACAAGACAAGAAACCGTGGATTCAGTGGGGAAGCTATTGTGATTATTGAAATGAGAGTTATATGTTAATAAGTTCTGCTCTGAACTAGCAGAGTGGTAATAATATTAAAATGGCAAGAGATAGAATTATTCAATTTAGTTGACGACTCATTTATTGACGTGCCTTATGTACCTAAATCTTGATATTAAGTTACAACACTGAAGCCTTCAGTTACCAAAAACTAGAAGAGAATATCAATCTAAAATTTGATACTGTATATGCTTATAATCTATTGTGAACCTCAGAAATAAAAGAAAGATCTGCCATTATGGGTATGTAACAGGTCAGTAATATTATCTGCTATACAAAGATTAACTTGCTGCTGCTGTTGCTAAGTCATTTCAGTCGAGTCCAACTCTGTGTGACCCCATAGATGGCAGCCCACCAGGCTCCCCCGTCCCTGGGATTCTCCAGGCAAGAACACTGGAGTGGGTTAATCAATCTGATTCCCTCTCTCAAATGAGAAAGTTACTGACAGAATCAAAATTCCTAGTCATCTGGAACTGAGGAAAAGGAAATGATAAATGTAATCAATATAAAGATGGTGCTGTTGTCTTGAAAACCCCATGAACAGTATGAAAAGGCACAATGATAGGATACTGAAAGATGAACTCCCCATGTCGGTAAGTGCCCAACATGCTACTGGAGACCAGTAGAGAAATAACTCCAGAAAGAATGAAGGGATGGAGCCAAAGCAAAAGCAGTACCCAGTTGTGGCTGCCACTGGTGACAGAAGCAAGGTCCGATGCTGTAAGGGCAATATTGCATAGAAACCTGGAATGTTAGGTCCATGAATCAAAGCAAATTGGAAGTGGTCAAACAGGAGATGGTAAGAGTGAACGTCGACGTGCTAGGAATCAGCGAACTAAAATGGACTGGAATGGGTGAATTTAACTCAGATGACCATTATATCTACTACTGTGGGTAGAAATCCCTTAGAAGAAATGGAGTAGCCATCATGGTCAACAAAAGAGTCCGAAATGCAGTATTTGAAATGCAATCTCAAAAATGACAAAATGATCTCTATTTGTTTCCAAGGCAAACCATTCAATATCACGGTAATCTAAGTCTATGCCCCGACCAGTAATGCTGAAGTTGAAGGGTTCTATGAAGACCTACAAGACCTTTTAAAACTAACACCCAAAAAAGATGTCCTTTTCCTTATAGGGGACTGGAATGTAAAAGTAGGAAGTCAAGAAACACCTTGAGTAACAGGCAAATTTGGTCTTGGAATATGGAATGAAGCAGGGCAAAGGCTAATAGAGTTTTGCTAGGAGAACACACTGGTCATAGCAAACACCCTCCTGCAACAACCAAAGAGAAGACTCTACCCATGGGCATGACCAGATAGTCAAAACCAAAATCAGATTGATTATATTCTTTGCAGCCAAAGATGGAGAAGCTCTATACAGTCAGGAAAAATAAGACCAGGAGCTAACTGTGGCTCAGATCATGAACTCCTTATTACCAAATTCAGACTTAAATTGAAAGCAGGGAAAACCACTAAACCATTCAGGTATGACCTAAATCAAATCCCTTATGATTATACAGTGGAAGTGAGAAATAGATTTAAGGGCCTAGATCTGATAGATAGAGTGTCTGATGAACTATGGTCAGAGGTTTGTGACATTGTACAGGAGACAGGGATCAAGACCATCCCCAAGGAAAAGAAATGCAAAATAGCAAAATGGCTGTCTGAGGAGGCCTTACAAATAGCTGAAAAGAAGAGAAGTGAAAAGGAAAGATATAAGCATATGAATGCAGAGTTCCAAAGAATAGCAAGGAGAGATAAGAAAGCCTTTCTCAGTGATCAATGCAAAGAAATAGAGGAAAGCAAAAGAATGGGAAAGACTAGAGATCTCTTCAAGAAAATTAGAGATACTAAGGGAACATTTCATGCAAAGATGGGCTTCATAAAGGACAGAAATGGTCTGGACCTTAACAGAAGCAGAAGATATTAAGAAGAGGTGGCAAGAATACACAGAAGAACTGTACAAAAAATATCATGGGGTCACTCAGAGTCAGACACGATGGAGCAACTAAACTGAACTGTTGGTCACACTGTTTCACCATCATCCTAAGTTGCCTTCCCAGGATTGTTAAAGAATCTTTGTCAAAGCAGTTGAAATAAGAACATATGCATGGAATCTTCTTAGGAAAATCCAATCATAAGGTTATCTATTCACTCATTCAGCCAGTACTTAGTGTGCACTCGCTCGATGCCAGTAAGATATTAGGCTTTCAGTTCAGTTCAGTTGCTCAGTCGTGTCCAACTCCTGCCACCCCATGAATCAAAGCACACCAGTCCTCCTTGTCCATCACCATTTCCTGGAGCTTACTCAAACTCACATCCATCGAGTCAGTGATGCTATCCAGCCATCTCATCCTCAGTCGTCCCCTTCTCCTCCTGCCCCCAATCCCTCCCAGCATCAGAGTCTTTTCCAATGGGTCAACTCTTCACATGAGGTGGCCAAAGTACTGGAGTTTCAGCTTTAGCAACAGTCCTCCCAGTGAACACCCAGGACTGATCTCCTTTAGAATGGACTGGTTGGATCTCCTTGCAGTCCCAGGGACTCTCAAGAGTCTTCTCCAACACCACGGTTCAAAAGCATCAATTCTTTGGTGCTCAGCCTTCTTCACAGTCCAACCCTCACATCCATACATGACCACTGGAAAAACCATAGCCTTGACTAGATGGACCTTAGTTGGCAAAGTAATGTCTCTGCTTTTGAATATGCTATCTAGGTTGGTCATAACTTTCTTTCCAAGGAGTAAGTGTCTTTTAATTTCATGGCTGCACTCACCATCTTCTGCACTCACCGCAGTGATTTTGGAGCCCAAAAAAACAAAGTCTGAAACTGTTTCTACTGTTTCCCCATCTATTTCCCATGAAGTGATGGGACCAGATGCCATGATCTTCGGTTTCTGAATGTTGAGCTTTAAGCCAACTTTTTCGCTCTCCTCTTTCACTTTCATCAAGAGGCTTTTTAGCTCCTCTTCACTTTCTGCCATAAGGGTGGTGTCATCTGCATATCTGAGGTTCTTGATATTTCTCCCAGCAATCTTGATTCCAGTTTGTGTTTCTTCCAGTCCAGCGTTTCTCATGATGTATTCTGCATATAAGTTAAATAAGCAGGGTGACAATATACAGCCTTGACGTACTCCTTTTCCTATTTGGAACCAGTCTGTGGTTCCATGTCCAGTTCTAACTGTTGCTTCCTGGCCTGCATACAGATTTCTCAAGAGGCAGGTCAGGTGGTCTGGTATTTCCATCCCTTTCAGAATTTTCCACTGTTTATTGTGATCCACACAGTCAAAGGCTTTGGCATAGTCAATAAAGCAGAAATAGATGTTTTTCTGGAACTCTCTTGCTTTTTCCATGATCCAGTGGATGTTGGCAATTTGATCTCTGGTTCCTCTGCCTTTTCTAAAACCAGCTTGAACATCAGGGAGTTCACGGTTCACGTATTGCTGAAGCCTGGCTTGGAGAATTTTGAGCATTACTTTACTAGCATGTGAGATGAGTGCAATTGTGCAGTAGTTTGAGCATTCTTTGGCATTGCCTTTCTTTGGAATTGGAATGAAAACTGAGCTTTTCCAGTCCTGTGGCCACTGCTGAGTTTTCCAAATTTGCTGGCATATTGAGTGCAGCACTTTCACAGCACCTGTGATCATATTTCCCTCCATAACCCCACTCACATGCTGCTGGCAGTCCTGAACATGACATGTTGCTTCCTGCCTTTATGCATATTAAAATACCCCCCTTCTCCTTGTCATAACCCCCTTCTCCTTATCATGTACCTAACTTATTTTTTTAAGACAGCCTCCAATGAAGCTTTCCCTGGAGAGTCTTTACTGACAATCCTCTGAAACCTGGCTTTGTTAGGTGTCTCACATTTAAGATTCCAAAGCACTCGGGGCATAAATCTATCATAGCACTTATCCAACTGCAATGTAACTCTAAATTCACATGTGTATCTTTTCTACCAACCCTGAACTTCTTAGAGGTAGAGATCCACTTCATTATTCATAATTACTATTGAATAAATGAAGGAATGATTGAAAATGAATAAAGAATTGATGAATGAAGATCTATAATGTAAATAAAACAGAAGCCCATGAATTAAAATATAACTATTATATGGACAGACAACAGAGAAATGATTTGCTACACATGCCCAAGAGATGAAAGAAACATGTAAGGTTTTGAATTGACATATTACCCACAGGAATATTGAAATATATTTATGAATGAGAATTTTTGTAGAAACATATTTTATAGTAGAATTTCACCTGTATTTAACTGCTTTGATCTTTAAACTAAGGTCTTTTGAGGGTACTGGAGTCCTTAAAATTGTTCAGTTTTTAAATTCCTGGCCATGAAATCCCACTTCCACCTTTTTGATCAACTGATGAGATACCCATTAGAACAGACATCTCATAAACAGACAGTGTGAGAGCCTGTCTTCTATGATTGATGCTATAGGCTATTATCAGTGCAATCACTGTAAAAGTTGTACGTATAAACTATTCTAAACAATATTAAGAGTACAAATGCAATGGACAAGAGCATTACTCAAAAAATTTAAAAAAGAGAGAGAGAAAGAGGTGTGTCCCTCACCACCTCAACCTCTGGTTAAATACCACAGCAAGTCATTCTTTAATCTTTTCTTTGACCTTTTCAAGTACTAATTATTTTTTAAATGTTCTATGAATACAAATACTTGTTTGTCATTACCCTTCCTTTGATGCGTTTTGCGGCATTAGCAAAGCAAAATGAATCTGGTTTTGAAGGTTTAATTGCACAGCTTTGCATAGACTTTAATAGGCAATGCAAAACCTTCCCAGCAGGTGTACTATGAGATAAAGCAGTTTTTCATGAATAATTCATTATTTTAAAAAAACACTTCTGCTAAGATACAATTTGCAATAATGTTTTTCAGGAGAGACCAGTGAAAATTCAAAGCTGTCATTGCCAATTTGTTCGAGCTCAGATCCAAAAGGTCATCCACATGACACAATGGAAACTAGAAACATCCTTTTCTTTTTTCATGTCAACATGTTATGCTCCATATTTTCTTCAGTGTTTTTGAAGCTTATGAGTAAGAATGTTATGGTAACCTATAAAAATCACTTAGAAAAAATAAAATTGTTTTAAAAATTCCAATAAATTAATTCTAAGAGAATTGTCTAAGAAGGTAGAAATTATCCTAGAATGCCTTGTTATAAAATAGTTGGGAACATTTATATAAAATGCCATTTTACTCTACCATGGACTTGAAAGTCAGTAATTCAAATCATGCTCCTCTATAGGCTGTCATTTAAAATGTCATGGTTTAGGGGGTGAGGGAGGGAAGGAGTAGGAGTGTGGGGTTAGCAGATGCAAACTACTGTGTATAGAATGGGTAAACAACAAGGGCCTACTGTGTAGCACAGGGAAGTAAATTCAATAGCCTATGATGAAATGGAAAAAAAAATATATATATATATATATATATATATGTACAACAGAATCACTTTGCTCGGCATTTACAATAGTCAAGATAAGGAAGCAATCTAATGTGCATTGATGGATGAATAGATAAAAAACTATATATATTTATATATATAATTATTATTATTCTGCCATGAAAAAGAAGGAAATTGCACCATTTGGGGCAACATGGATGGACCTTGAAAACATTATGCTAAAGGAAATAAGTTGAACAGAGAAAGAAAAATACTGTAATCTCATTTACATGTGAAATCTAAAACAAACCAAAAAAGAGCTCATGGATACAGAAAACAGACTTGCGGTTGCCGGAAGAGGTACGATAAAGGGGTGGGTAAAATGGGTGAAGGACTTTAAAAGTACAAATTTTCAACTATAAAATAAGTAAATCATAGGGATGTAATGTACAGCATGGTGACTATGGTTAATAGCACTGTATTTTTGTATATTTGAAAGTTGCTAAGAGAGTAAATCTTGAAAGTTTTCATCATAAGAAAAAAATTTGTAACTACATATGGTGATAGATGTTAACTGGACTTATTGTGGTGATCATTTTACAAATATAAAATTGTTATGTTGGATATTATATGTCTAAGTTTTTAAAAGCTAAACATAGTATTACTATACAATCCAGCAATTACACCCCTAGGTTTTTCTCCAACTGAGTTGAAAACACATTCAAGCAAAAATATTTATATCAGTTTAATTCATAATCACCCCAAACTTTAAGCAACCAAGATGTTTTTCAATAAGTGAATGTATATAAAAAGTCCTGGTACATGTATACAATTAAATGTAATTTAGCGATAAAGACAGATGAACTAGTAAAGCCATGAAAAATCATGGGTGAACCGGAAATGTGTATGGCTGACTGAAAGAAGTTGGTATGAAAAGATCACATACCTTATGACTCTATTTATATGACAACATGAAAAAGACAAAACTACAGAAATGATAAGAGTATCAGTGGCTTCTAGGGATACAAGTGGGTGAAGGAGGTTAAATAGGTGAAACTATTCTATACGATACTGCAATGATGAATACAAGACATCAAACATTTGTCAAACCCATTTGAACTATTCATGCAGAGTCAATCTTGACAGAAGAACTGACTTATATTACAAATATGTGAAACAACTTCACTGAAGTAAGCCGAGGGGATAGTGCTAACCTAAATAGCTTTGAAAAACAGTAGAGTCTAAAAACTTAGGAGCAAAAGAAATTGTATACAAGCATTTGTGCTCCAGTTGATGAGTGATATCCCAAGAGGATACAGGATAATAATACTAATACTGCTATGCATGTGTACTTGATTAGAACAATTTAAGTATATGGATTGTGAAAAGCAGAAACCAGGTATCTCATTGTTAGAGTGGTAGGTAACAGATAAGCAAGAGGAGGGATCTAGAACAGCCATGTGGTAATGGATTACAGTCTAAGACATCATCATGAACGGATATTTAGTTTAATATAAGTATAGTGATAATACAAAGAAATCTCTTATAGATATGTGTACAAACACAAGTTAGTATATACACATGTATCTTTGCTCTATTAGCTGACACGGCTTAGACTCAATGATACCCGAGTTGTAATGGTACATCTGGCCACAGATATTGGTTTCTAATACCATTCTCCAATAAAAAGAACCAGGGCTGCTGGGAGGTCATGGCTAGTTCCAGCACACGAGCAAGACTACACAAGATGAGCCCAAAGTTTCTTGCAGTAGTACCAGAAAAGTATGGAAATATTCTCATACACATACACACACAGCAATGTCAGAGGGACACAGGAGTCAACTTGAGGTCCCAATGACCGAAAATGTGGGAATAAAATAAAGCTGAAACAACTGGAACAATAAAGTAGTATTGCATTAAAATCAAAGCACAAGATAAATATTCATGTTTCCACAACTAAGTAAATGATTGAATAAAAAAATAAGTGGGGGAAAAATAAACATAACACACATGCAGAATTCCAAATAATTTATGTAGATACTCCAACCTCCAAGAGGTGAAGCATAATTCCCCTCTCAATTACGGACTGTACCTAGTAACTTCTTACCAAGGAATACAATATGGAGAGAGGAAGAGAGAGTAACTTTACAATGGAGGAATTCAAGAAACAATACCTCAGCCAGATATCAAGGTCCACATTGACAGCAGACACATTATTAGCATGCTATGTAGATAATATGTACCCAATTATGATTTAATGAAAATAGCACTTTACTTCTGTGCTCTTATTCCCAAAAACACATAACCCAAAGCTAATCATAAGAAAAATATATTACAAATCCTAACTAATGGGCATTTCACAAAAATCTGGCCAGCACATTTCGAAATAAATGTTAGAGTGTTAGCAAATTCTTCTCCCTAGGCATGTATCAACCCATCAAATGGCTGCAATGCAGAAAGAGAGCGATAACCTCCTTTTGAAAGTCAATACATAAAATTCCAGGAAACACCTACTCGGGGTCATGTCCCTATTGCTAGGCTAATCCTTAATCAATAGACACTGCAAACTCATGAGAACGGGAGCAAAAGAGGGCTAGTCCCCTGAAGGATGTACAGTGGTTACCAGAGGAGGAAGGAAAGAAACTGAGACAGTCAGAAAAAACAGTTTTACTATAATGTTTATTTTAAATGTAAATCAATTATTATGTGAGCTATCTGCTGCTAAGTCGCTGCAGTCGTGTCCGACTCTGTGCGACCCCATAGATGGCAGCCCACCAGGCTCCCCCGTCCCTGGGATTCTCCAGGCAAGAACACTGAAGTGGGTTGCCATTTCCTTCTCCAATGCATGAAAGTGAAAAGTGAAAGTGAAGTCGCTCAGTCATGTCCGACTCTTCGCGACCCCATGGACCGCAGTCTACCAGACTCCTCCGTCCATGGGATTTTCCAGGCAAGAGTACTGGAGTGGGGTGCCATCGCCTTCTCCGATGTGAGTCATCTAGCCACACCTAAAAGGTACAAAGAAACAAACATGGATTCAGGTCACTTTACCAAGGACTTCCCTGGTGGCTCAGACGGTAAGCGTCTGTCTACAATGTGAGAAACCTGGGTTCAATCCTTGGATTGGGAAGATTCCCTGGAGAAGGAAATGGCAACCCACTCCAGTACTTCTGGCCTTGAAAATCCCATGGATGGAGGAGCTTGGTGCAGGCTACTATTCATGGAGTTGCAAAGAGTCAGGCAGGATTGAGCGACGTCACTCACTTACCTGAGTCAAGATTTCTTGCTCTTGAATATTAATAACCTCGATAGTCATTGATATTTAAAATTTCAGTTCATTGGTATTTAATGTTTCACACCCTGATCAGAATATATGTATTTGTTTTTTATCCAAGCATCCCTACACACATAGTTTAATCTCAGCCCCTTTTAAAACTGTCTTTTATTTTTTATTTTTTTAAATCTCTTTTAATCTATAGGTTCCTCCTTCATTCCTTTCTCCTCCTTATAACATATCTGTTAAAGGACCTGGCATTTGATTGGCTGGGTATTCCAGCAGGTTCCTTCAGCAGTTAAGTTGAGTCTGTTACTTCAGTGCTTCCAGTGATCCTGTGAGTCACTAATAACCTGAATAAATCCTTTCATGCTTAAACTAGCTTAGGTGAGTCCAGGTGCCTGCAACTAAAAATCCTGATACAAAACAACTTTTTATTATAAAGCTAACTTCACATACATAATTATATTTATGCATATATAAATGAAACGGAATGTAGGATGAGGAACGTCCTCATGCTACAGAACCTTATTTGAATTTTTATTACCCTAGGTGAAAAACAAAAATATATCACAGACAGCAGTGTTACAGCTTCATTCTTAAAGTGATTTAGACAGTAAAGCCTCAAACCTTTCTAAAGCAGTTTATCACTTGCTAGAGATTCATATGGAGATGGGTTGATAGGTAAAGACATGAGTTGATGTGGATGAAATCTTCATGCAGAGAAACACATAATGAGAGATCTACGGCAAATTTTAGGTTTGTAATATCTCCAACAAAACCAAAATTAGCTGTATAATTTGAAAATAAAATATAATTTAGTGTATAATAGGCATACACAATATGATACTTCCAAAATAAAGGTAATTATTTGTCTTTATACTCAAGTTGAATTGTCCAATATCAATAAAACCATAGATAAAAGACTCAAAACACAGACAGCATCCTTAACAAAAAGCAAAGTCTTGTAAGTGTGAAGTGACTTAAAAGTAATTACTATTAGATTTAAGGTAGAAAAGACCATGAAGATGCAGAAGTATTACCTGAGGGAAGCCAGGAAATAGCACATAAGATTATGGACAAACAGAATGTCATCATTCTCATCTAACACCTTTATTGACTACCCTATTCTGTAGATAAAAAAAGAAGAACTGAGGGAAAGACTGGATAATAAAATAATAAACTTACCACATGTTTTATATGTTTTCCATTTTACCAGGCAGGAGTCCAGAAGCATTATTACTGTTATAGCAAAAAGTATCCTTGGCATCACTCAGAGTGGTTGAAAGTTCTTCAATAGTAGTACCTAATAAAAGTGTAAGAAAATGGTGTCAAGATATATAATGTAGAATAGGAATATGTAGGTCATAATATCATGATGACAGAAACATTAACAGAGATAATGCTAAAAATCTGCACATTACATATATTATAAGGTAATATAAAGAGCGACCTATTCCAAAATATCTAGGTAGGAACAAAGCACTCTTTGTATTTCAGGCATTTCTTCATTCAGTTATATTTTACTTGATACCAAAATTCATTTATACCCCAACATATATCTATAGAACACGAAAAGGTAACAGACTGCAGCAGTAGTGGCAAGTGTGGCAGACTCTCTGCTGTCCTCCCCAGCGTATGTTTATGTAGATATTCCTAACTGATCATAGCACTCTTTCTTAAAGACCTGGACAAAAATATACAACATTTCTCGACTCAGTGCTCCAGACAGATACTACTAATTGAACAAACACAGCTGATCCTTGGGATGAAATCTATTTTCCCGGACAAGAGGATAACCTCATATTATTTGGCAAAAGATAAGCCCAAAAGTAGGAAGTAATAATCAGTAAGAGTATGCATTGCCAATAATTTCCATACAGAATAGTGCTTCATAATAGGAAGCTATTAACTTAGACTTGAAAAGTCATTTCTTCAAGTGGTATGATTGTCGACTGATTTACATCTTTTCTTTTTAAAATCATATTGTCCAGTCTTCTATATTACATAGAGTGTTTTATGTTCATTCTCATAACTCATATTTTGTAAAAAGTAAGACACTGTGAACATCCTGTAAATGCATCTTTTTTAAGAAAGCATATGTGAAATAGACTAGCCATGATGTACCAAACTTTGATATATAAAAGTATATTTCTTTGAAAATGTAAATTCAGTTTAAAACAATATTGAGCTTTTACTATCATCAGCACAGTATATTACTATGTAGTGATTTAGAATATATGCTCTGGAATCCTGAGCTTAACACCATAAAATCTTGGGGCAAGAAATATCTCTAGTGTGAGTTTCTTCATCTATAAAATGTTTAAAAGTATTACTTATGTCATTGTAGAGGATGAAATGGCAAACCACTCTAGTATTCTTTCCATTAGAATCCCATGAACAGTATGGAAAGGCAAAAGAGAGGACACCAGAAGATGAGCCTTCCAGGTCCAATATGCTACTGTGGAAGAGTAGAGGGCAATGAATAACAGGTCCAGAAAGAATGAAGTGGCCGGACCAAAGCAGAAATGATGCTCAGTTGTGGATGTATCTGCTGGTGAAAGTAGCGTCCAGTGTTTTTATTGCGCTTTTAAAGAACAATATTGCATAGGAACCTGGCATGTTGGTCCATCAGTTCAGTTCAGTTCAGTTGCTTAGTCTTGTCAGACTTTTTGCCACCCCATGGACTGCACCATGCCAGGCTTCCCTGTCCATCACCAACTCCCGAACCCTGCTCAAACTCATGTGCATTTGAGTCAGTGATTGCCATCCAACCATCTCATCCTCTGTTGTCCCCTTCTCCTCTCACCTTCATTCTTTCTCAGCATCAGGGTCTTTTCAAATGAGTCAGTTCTTCACATCAGGTGGCTAAAGTATTGGAGTTTCAGCTTCAGCATCAATCCTTCCAATGAATATTCAGGACTGATTTCCTTGAGGATTGACTGGTTGGATCTCCTTGCTGTCCAAGGGACACTCAAGAGTCTTCAACATCACATTTCAAAAGCATCAATTCTTTGGTGCTTAGCTTTCTTTATAGTCCAACTCTCACATACAGACATGACTACTGGAAAAACCATAGCTTTGACTAGATGGACCTTTGTCATCAAAGTAATGTCTCTGCTTTTTAATATGCTGTCTAGGTTGGTCATAACTTTTCTTCCAAGGAACAAGCATCTTTTAAATTCATGGCTGCAGTCACCATCTGCAGTGATTTTGGAGCCTAAAATAATAAAGTCTGTCACTGTTTCCATTGTTTCCCCATCTTCTTGCCATGAAGTGATGGGACCAGATGCCATGATCTTAGTTTTCTGAATGTTGAGTTTTAAGCCAACTTTTTCACTCTTCTCTTTCACTTTCATCAAGAGGCTCTTTAGTTTTTCATTGCTTTCTGCCATAAGAGTGATGTTATCTGCATATCTGAGGTTATTGATATTCTCCCAGCAATCTTGATTCCAGCTTGTGCTTCATCCAGCCCAGCATTTCTCATGACGTACTCTGCATATAAGTTAAACAATCAGGGTGATAATATACAACCTTGACGTACTCCTTTCCCTATTTGGAACCATGAATCAAGGTAAACTGGACATGGTCAAGCAGGAGATGGCAACAGTAAGCATCAACATCTCAGAAATCAGTGAAGTAAAATGGATGAGAATGGGTGAATTTAATTCAGATAACCATTATATCTACTACTGCAGGCAAGATCTCCTTAGAAGAAATGAAGTAGCCCTCATATTGAACAAAAGAGTCTGAAACACAGTACTTAGGTGAAATCTCAAAAATGACAGAATGAACTTGATTCATTTCCAAACTAAACCATTCAACATCACAGTAATCCAAGTGTGAAAGGGCAAAAAGATATGACACTGGAAAATGACCTGAGCTATTTAAAATCCTAAAAGATGATGCTGTTAAATGCTGCACTCAATATGCCAGCAAATTTGGACAACTCAGCAGGGGCCGCAGGACTGGAAAGGTTAGTTTTCATTCCAATCCCAAAGAAGGGCAATGCCAAGGAATGTTCAAACTACCGCACAGTTGCACTCATTTCACAAGCCAGCAAGGTAATGCTCAAAAATCCTTCAAGCTACACTTCAGCAGTATGTGAACTGAGAACTTCCAAATGTACAATCTGGGTTTAGAAAAGGAAGAGGAACCAGAGATCAAATTGCAAACATTCATTGGATCATAGAGAAAGCAAGGGAATTCCAGAAGAACATCTATTTCTGTTTCATTGACTACCACAACAGTTTCCACAACAAACTGTTGAAAATTCTTAAAGAGATGGGAATATCAGACCACCTTACTTCTCATGGTTTCCTGAGAAACCTGTATGGAGATCAAGAAGCAACAATCAGAACCAGACATGGAACAACTGATTGATTCCAAATTTGAAAAGAATGAACAAGTTGTATATTGTCACCCTGCTTATTTAACTTCTATGCAAAGTACATCATGCAAAATGCTGGGCTGGATGAATCACAAGATAAAATTAAGATTTCTGGGAGAAATATCAACAACCTCAGATATGCGGATGATACCACTCTAATGGCAGATATCAAAGAGGAACTAAAGAGCCTTTTGATGAGGGTGAAAGAGCAAAGAAAAAGCTGTCTTGAAACTCAACATTAAAAACGGAATATCATGGCATCTGGTACCATCTCTATGGCAAAGAGAAGCGGGGAAAGTGGAAGCAGTGACAGATTTTGTTTTGTTGGGCTCCAAAATCACTGTGGAGGCAAAAGTTAAAGGGGAAGGCAGAGTAGGAGGTGGTTAGAATGCACCACTGACTCAGTGGACAGAATTTGAGCAAAGTCTGAGAGATAGTGAAAGACAGAGGAGCCTGGCATGCTGCAGTCCATGGGGTTGCAGAGTCAGACACAACTTAGCAACTGAAAGACAGCAGCAACGTCACTGTAACCTGTATAGGTTAAACAAATGTTATACTGCAGCACATATAACAGTAGCTACCTCTAGTAAACACTTAAAAATTCAGATATAATTATTATTGTTGCTGTTATTATTATAATAATTGTTATTATTACACAAAGAGGAATATGATTCATTTATTATTCTCATCTCCTGCTTCAAGAGTCTGGGAGCAAGAAGATACTAGGTGGAGAGTGGGAGATGGAAGAAAGAAATAGAATATATATCACAGAATAATACTGTTCTAATATATAAAAGAATAATATTGGTACACTGACAAAAATGTTATATGAATTCAACTTGAATTATTACGATTCACAAAACAGGTGAAAGAATTAAAGAAGTCTTCATTGGGAAGAAAAAATTTAAGAAAGTTCTGGGAAAATACACATGATTTCAGAGAAAAGAATCAACATGAGTAGAGCTAGAAAGAAAGGAGAGGACATGTTTGGAGAATAATAAGCCAGAGGTTACAGCAGTGAGTAAAAATGAATGTGAAAACATAATTTAAAAGGCACACTGAACCCTATTTTGAAGGGCCAAGAATGCTGTACTGAAAGACTGAACTTGAGTAAAATTAAGTTAGATACTCAACATGTAATCTGGACCTATAAATCTGTTTATAATAATAAAGCATAGTCCTTTCATTTTATGAGTCAATGATAACCTTACAGTCAAAAGCTGGGAGGAAAGTCAAGTGTGCCTTATTATTCTTTTATTCTAAAGTATAGTAAATACTATTTTAAATTAATATTTTAGAATTAGAAGAAAACTTGCAAAGTATAATTTATCTCAAAATTTGTATAATGATACTTTAATCAGTGTTTTACTCTCTCAAATCATAAACAATAAATACAGGTCATGTAAAAAAAAATTGCTAAGTTGATGTTTTCAAACATATTCATAATACTCAAATAGTAACCTATATTAATATCAACATCTTCAAATTCAACAGTCTTCAAATATCCACTTATTATAACAAGTATTTAATGAGCTTTAAATTCTATATTCAACTAAGAAGCACTGGATTTGGTTTTATTCAATGTAAAGAATTGAAAAGGAACATAAAATCTTCTCAATCGAGGATATCTATTTAAGGAAAGGAGATACACTTTTTTTAATAATAATTAAATACCACATTAAATGGCAAGAATAAAGATGAAGGTGGATGGAGCCAACCTTTTTTGAGAGCTACATACTTCGTATCTCTTATCTCACTGAATCTACCCAGCAATCCTGCTTTTGCAAATGGGAGAGGTCACCAAATGTCCTTGTTCTTACAAACACTTGAGGCTAAGGCTGGACTCGAGCTAGCAGTTCAAATGCTAGTGCTGCCTCTTAGAGGCTTTGTGATCTTAGGCTAATTTCATTTGTTAAATTGGGAAAGCAGTGGTATTTAATTCACATAGATGTGGTGAAGAGGAACTAAGGAAGTAGATATGTATGATATGATGATGCCCTACAGTAGAATTTACACAAAGTATTTTCTGAAGAATCCTAGTCTTGGAAGATTGCTGAGACTGAAAAAGGATCTATAGTCTTTTAGACCAATGTTTGGGGAATCCTATGTATAATTTCTACCTCCTGGAGATTTATAGTGTTCACATGTAAAGTGCAAGACTGAAAACCAGATAGTAAATGAAAGTATGCTTAGTGAATATGGTAACCTACAGCCGTCTTGTCTTACCAGCTCCCTGAAAGTCAGCAAACAGGCTCATACTACCAAGCAGGAAACTGAAGAATCCTCCTCTGAGAATCTAACTAGACCTACAGACATCTAAATTACTGACATCTTAGAGCCCTCCAATAGAAAAAAGGTGTCATGGTCAGTCATGTCCAACTGTTTTGTGACCTGTGGTCTGTAGCCCACCAGGCTCCCCTATCCGTGGAATTTTCTGGGCAAGAACACTGAGGTGGGTTGCCATTTCCTTTTCCAGGGGATTTTCCTGACTCAGGGATTGAACTTGCATCTCCTAGGTCTCCTGCACTGGCAGATGAATTCTTTACCACTGCACCACCTGGAAAGCCCCAGTACCTCATACTTAAGGATATTTCAGAAAACCCAAAGAAGCCATTAAAACAGGGGAATCCTAAGGAAATGCGAACAATAAAAAGTACAGCAGCCAGATTCAAATAAATCATCTTTAATATCTTCAGAGAGATGAGAGAAAAAAATTTATCAATATAATAAGTTACGGATCGCTATTTAAAAAAAAAAAAGAAAGCACTAAACAAGTTCTTATAAATTAAAAATGAAAGAAAAGTTAGAAAAATTAACATGTTCACAAAATAAAATTCAGAAGATTCCTTGGAAATTAGAACAAAAACAAAAGAGAGAGTGAGAGATGAACAAAAGGAGAGAAGAGAAAATGAAAGGGCCAATTGATGAAGGTCAGTGTCTGACAGAAAGGGAGACCATTTGATGATGCTCTGGCCAATCCGATATAAATGTAAGTCACTTGTGTGGAACTTACATTTTGTAAGTCAGTTGAACTTACATTTGTAAGTCAATTAAGTAGAACTTTTGAAAAACATAAGAAAGAGGATGTAGCAAGCACAGGGGTTCTGCCCTATTCCCTTCCTTTTTTTCTGTCTGAATATAGATGAGACCCTAGAAATAGAGCATCCATCTTGCAACTCAGAGGTGACCTGCATGATGCAGAAGCCACGTAGGAAGAACCGGAAAGCCAGAATGAAACTTATGTCTCTAATGGCACACTGGAACCTAACCAGCACTTAATATTCCATCACTAGATTTCTTATTGGGCTTCCCTGGTGGCTCATTCAGTAGAGAATCTGCCTGCAGTGTGTGAGACCTGGGTTCAGTCCCTGGATTTGGAAGACCTCCTGGAGGAGGACATGGCAATCCACTCCAGTACTATTCCCTGGAGAATCACCGTGGACAGAGGAGCCTGGCGGGCTACAGTCCATGGGGTCGCAAAGAGTCGGACATGACTGAGCAACTAAGCACACGCGCAGACTTCTTCTTATCTGAGTAAAACTGAACTATTTTTTAAGGCACAGTGTAGACAAGTTCTCTATAATTAGCCAAATGAATCCAATTTCATTATCATAGTACACTAATGGACTCAGCAGAGAACACTGTGTAAATCATAAGAATGTAAACTAAATACTAATATAACCAGAAATTGCAATAAATAATCATATTACATACTGGAAAAAGGGATTGCAGTATAGCACAAATCCTTGAAATATAAAAGCTGAAATAGCATTGTCAAGTTTAAATAAATATATGAAATTAATGCATTAAGAGAGAGCAGTGTAAGTACATAATTTTAAAATATAGAGGGGAATATTTAAAAGAGATAAAAGAGTTGAAAGTGATTGCCACAGGGAGAGATGTTTTGATAGAAAAAAGATATATAACAGGAGAGTGTATTTTTAGTTGTAATTATTTTAACACTTGTAGACTTTATTAAGGGTTCTACATATATTTTTCTTAATTTGGAAATTATATGAAATAAGGGTCAGATTCCTGGAGTCCTTAACCATGCCTGTATCCTCTAGTCTTCAGACTAAAAATTTGAGAAAATTGTATTTTCTTTTTTTAATGGACATATAATTGACATAGCATTAGTTATATTAGTTTCAGATGTACAGCATAATGATTCAATATTTGTACATATTGCAAAATGATCCTCACAATAAGTCTAGGTGACATCCCTCACAGTTCTTTTCTTTAAGGTCTCTTAGCAACATTCAATGGAGAAGGCAATGGCACCCCACTCCAGTACTCTTGCCTGGAAAATCCCATGGACGGAGGAGCCTGGTAGACTGCAGTCCATGAGGTCGCTAAGAGTCGGACACGACTGAGCGACTTCACTTTCACTTTTCACTTTCATGCACTGGAGAAGGAAATGGCACCCCACTCCAGTGTTCTTGCCTGGAGAATCTCAGGGACGGGGGAGCCTGGTAGGTGGCCGTCTATGGGGCCACACAGAGTCAGACACGACTGAAGCGACTTAGCAGCAGCAGCAGCAGCAGCAACATTCAGTATTATCAACTATAGGCACCATCCTGTATGTTACACCCCCATGACTTAAGTATTTTACAACTGGAAGTTTATACTTTTTGATCCCCTTCACGTATTTTGTCCAATCCCCCACCTACCACCTCTGGTAATGGCTAATCTGTTCTATCTATGAATTTGGGGAGCGGGAGGTGGGTTGTGAATGCCTTAATGATTTATTGACAACAAAAAGTCATTCTGTCAGAAATAAAAAGTCAAAAATAGAGGACCAGGGAAAGAAGAGACACAGGAAAATAAAAAGGAAAAAACGGAGATGGGTTGTACCATATCAAAAAGATTCAATGCTATGACTTAAGACAAAAAAAGCCTAGAATGAGAGCCCCAGTCCTGCCCCATCATCAGAGTGGACAGAATCTACTTCCCAAAGCTATAGTTAACTCAAAACACTATACTCCTACATTTCCTAAATTACATACAGGGTATGGCTATGAATTTGGTTTTTTTAGTTCGCTTTTTTTAAATTCTACATTTAGCACTTTCATTTTCTTAAGCGGCTCACGAGCATTTCTAATGACTTAAAATTTAAAATTAAAAAAAAATACAAACGATTTTAGGAATTGCAGCACTCCTTTATGATGGCTGGCATTTAAACACCTATATGCTTCACATGCCCACCGGTCCAGTGATGGGCATACAGGTTCATCCATCCCTGCGCAGGTGACAGACATTCAGACTGCTTCCAACTCTTGCTTCCATCAACATTTCTACAAAGAAAACCTCCATACATTTCTTCTCATTTCTCCTGAGATTTGTACCAAGAAGTAACGTAATGCATTCATAGGGTACATTTGTACTTCCTATAAATAAGCCACACTATATTGTTCTCCGCTACCACCAGGAGTGCGATAGAGATTTTATGCCTTCATATCTCAGCTGCTATTGCCCATCTTTCTAATATTTGCCTACCTAAGGATTTAAAGTCATAGCTCACTGTTGCTTTAATTTACATTTTTTATAATACTCTTTATTTTTACCACCTTGTTACATGCATATTAGTAGTATAAGTTTGCTCTTCTCTAAATGTCATGTTTATCTATTTTGATCTTTTCCCTGGGGTGAATTTTTCTAGTTAATTTGCAAGAGTTGCTTGCATGTTGTTATTGGATTTTGCAAATATCTTTCCACTTCAAGTTACTTAATGTTTTCCAAAAAGTTCTTCATTGAATAGAATGTTGAACTGAGGTAATGTTATTATGCTTGCTTTTTAAGAAATCCTTCCAAATTTCTTAGCACACACCATGCTATAGCGTTCAGCAGTTAGAAGCTACATTAGATGTACAAGTAACAGCATGAATAATATCAAAAAAAAGAGGGTTCAGTTGTAAAAGAAATAAAATAGAAAATCTATGGAACATAATATTACTTATTAAAGTAAGAATGAACTGTGCTGGGCTTAGTCACTGAGTCGTGTTCAACTCTTTGCAAACCCATGGACAGTAGCATGCCAAGCTCCCCTGTCCATGGGGATTCTCCAGGAAAGAACACTAGAGTGGATTTCCATGACCTTCTCCAGGAGATCTTCCCAACTCACAGGTTGAAACCAGGTCTCCCACATTGCAGGCAGATTCTTTACCATCTGAGCCACCAGAGAAACCCAAGAATACTGGAGTGGGTTCAGTTCAGTCGCTCAGTCATGTCCGACTCTTTGCGACCCATGGACTGCACACACCAGGCTTTCCTATCCATCACCAACTTCCTGAACTTACTCAAACTCATGTCTGTTGAGTCAGTGATGCCACCCAACCATTTCATTCTCTGTCGTCCCCTTCTCCTCCTGCCTTCAATCTTTCCCAGCATTAAGGTCTTTTCTAGTCAGTCAGTTCTTTGCATCAGATGACCAAAATACCAGAGTTTCAGCTTGAGCATCAGTCCTTCCAATGAATATTCAGGACTGATTTCCTTTAGGATAGACTGGTTGGATCTCCTTGCAGTCCTGGAGTGGGTAGCCTATCCCTTCTCCGAGGGATCTTCCCAATCCAGGAATTGAACTGGGGTCTTCTGCATTGCAGGCAGATTCTTTATCAGCTGAGCTACTGGGGAAGCACAAATTAAGGATATACGTATGTTGAGGCCTGATAGAGGCCATGACTAAAATAGGCCGGAGCAAGCATCCCGGAAACAGCTGAGACACTGCCCAGGAGGGACCAAAATTACCCCTGCCGGTGACGGGAGGACTCAGCATGCTCCCCGTAGCCTGGTCTGTGCCAATCGGGACGAGGATAGGAATCTCCTAAGAAAGCCCCCACGCGTGAAAACCTAGCCAGTTAGTAGATGCAGAGAAACCCTTGTAACCAATCCAACCTTGCCAATTCCCTGTCTTTGTCCTAAACCTATAAATACTACTGTAATCCAGGGCTCGGGGCTCTGGCTCTATTCCACTGTGTTGAATGTGCCCGGGGCCCTAGCTTGAGCTAGCAATAGATTCCCTTTTTGCGTTTGCATTGCCGTGGATGTCTTGTTCTCTCAGTTCTGGGGATTTGGACCTTGAGCATAACAACGTATACAAAACAATGTGCTTTGGAGGGACATATTTAAATTAAAACATATAGATTTAAAATATTAAAATGGTTTCCAAAGACAGAAAAGTGAAAATTTTTCTGTATGAGATATGACAGATAAGAGAAAGAAAGAAGGATGGGAAGCTCTTTAAGAACTAATGAGATGAATAAGCCATGGACTGAAAAACATAATTAGTTTAATTAACTGCTCCTAAATTTTTAAAAAGTTGACCATATGAATGAAATCTGGAAGTCTGATCAAAATTACCTCAGTACAGAGAACAATCTAAATTGACCATTCATTCTATGCTTTAATTTATTTCTGATGATAAATCCCACTGAGAAATTAACTGACTTAACTTCCACTTTTTTAAAATAAAACTGAGCTAGATATTACCAATTCACATTCAAAAAGGAAAAACAGTCATTCAAATGATACCTATAAGTTTTCTAATTAAAAGAATCAGTAAAAAATTGTTAAAGTCACAAATAATCAGATTTCAGTTCAGTTCAGTCGCTCAGTCATGTCTGACTCTTTGCAACCCTATGAATCACAGCACGCCAGGCCTCCCTGTCCATCACCAACTCTTGGAGTTCACCCAAACTCATGTCCGTAGAGTTGGTGATGCCATCCCGCCATCTCATCCTCTGTCGTCCCCTTTTCCTCCTGCCCCCAACCCCTCCCAGCATCAGAGTCTTTTCCAGCGAGTCAACTCTTTGCATGACGTGGCCAAAGTACTAGAGTTTCAGCTTTAGCATCAGTTCTTCCAAAGAACACCCAGGATTGATCTCCTTTAGGATGGACTGGTTGGATCTCCTTGCACTCCAAGGCACTCTCAAGAGTCTTCTCCAACACCATACTTCAAAAGCATCAATTCTTCGGCGCTCAGCTTTCTTTACAGTCCAACCCTCACATCCATACATGACCACTGGAAAAACCATAGCCTTGACTAGATGGACCTTTGTTGGCAAAGCAATGTCTCTGCTTTTGAATATGCTGTCTAGGTTGGTCATAACTTTCCTTCCAAGGAGTAAGCATCTTTTAATTTCATGGCTGCAATCACTATCAGATTTAAACAACTTTAAAATGTAAATATACTGCTGAAATTCTATTTCTTCCCAGTACAATTATTAAATAATCATTAATGACAAACTTTTTGGCAACTTTTTATGATAGATGGTAAACAGGTAGATAGGTAGGTACATAGATAAAGAATGAGACAGATAAGGTGTATGTATGAATAATTGAATTTTATGCCAGTATAGTGATTAAGTTTTGATGGTTTAAAAATTAATGCTTAAATTCACTTTCAAAACTTAATTGAAAAAGTTATTTTTGTTTAAGACTTAAAACACTGAAAAACCTTCCTTTTCAACTTTAAATATTAAAACTTCATATAAAAGTGAAGCTGTCAGAAAAATTATACAGTAGAGACTGTCATCACAGAATAGCATTTGTTTTTGTTCTTGTATTTCTTCATACACAGAAGTATTATACTTCTGAATAGTTTTTATGAATACTTCAGAAGTATTCTTCACATAAAAGTCAAACTTGTAAAGTTGAGTTTTATAGTTGATCTATGTTCTAGTCACCTCAGTCTAACTTGTCACAATATAGAATAAAAGTCATATTTTCTTACATTATACTCAACACTTAAAAGATGAAAGAAATAGACTGCCAAGTACATCCTGCTCGAAAAGGGTGTCGACTCAAAGAAAATATTTTATAATAGGCATGGTATTACATCATTTTGAGTTTTAACAGGAACTAGCTCCTGGGGCAAAGCTGGAATCCCAGAATGAAATTTTGAATCTACTATAATCTTTATCACATCATGTCTCACCTGCAATTGCTTCCCATTTAGTCCTTATTAATCAATATTTGCCTTCTGTCTATACACTTCATGGGCTTCCCAGGTAGCACAGTGGTAAAGAATCTGCCTGCCAATGCAGGAGACACAAGAGATGCAGGTTCGATTCCTAGGTCAGGAAGATCCCCTGAAGAAGGAAATGGCAATCCACTCCAGTATTCTTGCCTGGAAAATTCCATAGACAGACCCCCCAGTCCACGAGGTTGCAAAAAGTCAGACACAACCGAGCGACTGAGCACACAGCACGCACACAACACACATCCACGGTAACCAGAGTGACACCTGTGAAATGCAAACTGGACGCACTTCCTCAGCTTAGAGGCCTTCAACCATCCTTAGTGAAGATAAAGCTAAAATCATCCACATGACCTACAACACTACATGATTTGGCCCTGCCTCCTAAAGCTCCACCCTAGTCTGCACTCCTTTCCATTTCCACATTCCATCTACACTGGCTTTCCTTAGTTGCTCAAGCATACCATGGTCCTTTTCACTTTAGTGTCTTGCACAAGCTGTTACTCTTGTCTGGAGTCTTCTGCTCTCTCCTCCTCCTTTCTCTAGCTAACTCCTAGCTAGCTTGTCTGAGATCAAGATGCTTTTCCCAAGCCTCTACTCTGTGTAAGTCCCCTATTATAAACTTCCAGATTTCCTTGAAATTCTCTGTCACGATACTTATCGCTCTTGCCATTTATTTACCAATATCTACCTGCTCAACAGAATCATGAATGTAAAAAGGATAGAAATATGTCTGTCTTGTTCACTGTTGCTTATCCCAGTACCTTCCATGGAATAGACAAATGCTCAATGAACGTCTGCAGAATCAATTTCTAAAATGCTAAAAATTTACACAAAAATGAAAAGGCAGGAGGAAAACTAGACTTAGTTTTGATGGATTTTCATTTAAAAATAAATAAAACAAGAGAATAATAAAAAATAAAAGCAGAAATAAGTAAAATACAAAAAATGGAAAACACCAAAGTTGTTTCTGTAATAAAAATGATAATAGCAAGACCAATCAAGTGAACTGTACTTTTTATAATTGAAAATATTCAGCTTTATTTCATTAAAAAAAGACTAAACACCTAAAAAATGAAAAAAATGGCAACACTATAAACACTAAAGACATTAAAAAGATAACAAATAGGTGTTATGAAAAATTTATGCCAATCAATTTGAGAACTTAAACGAAATGGACACACTTGGAGAACAGGTAAATAAACTCTGATAAGCTGATACAGTGGACATATTGCATGATGCACAGTAATATAAAGGAATATATATTGACACATACATTATGCTGAGTGACAAAAGACAGTCACAAAAGAAAATGCACTATATATTTCCATCTACATGAAGTCGAAGAACAGGCAAGAACAATCTATGGAGATGAACAAAAGGACTGTGTTTGACATTAGGGCAGAGGGCAATACTGACCAAAAACGGAAATGAGGAAATATCCTGGGGCAGTCCTTTTTCAAGTGAGTGCTGTAAGAGAATGAAACACTGCAAAGCATGATTTGAGTGACATTTTCCTAATTATCCTGATAATGATAGATGGACAGGAGCTAAGTTAATACACCATCAGCATTAAGGTTTAATTCTCTCTTAGAATCCCAGTTGAGAACTACCGAGGGCTGCACTGTCCCATAATGTAGTTACTAACACATGTGCCCATTTGAATTAAATTTAAATTTTTTTTAATTAAGTAAAATCAAGACATCAGTTACTTAATCAGACTAGCCACATTTCAAATGCTCAAAAATCACATGTGGGTAGTGACTATATTAGCCAACACAGATATAGAACATTGCCACCATTATAGAAAGTCTATTGAACACTGTCAGTGTGTTTTTGAGTGATAGCTACTTGGGTTCTTGTCAAGACTTACTAAAGTATACACTTAATATCTGGACAACTAACTGTATGTCAACTTTGCCTCTACTTAAAAATTTTTATACAAGTACAGTTTTAAATTATACAAGAATAAGGTTTTAAGGTCTAATGATAGTATGTGATATGTTTCATGAAACATGGAAAAATAAACTCTATTTTCTTCAGTAATTTTCATAATATAACAAATCTAATAAACTACAGTTGTTTAGTCGCTAAGTCACATCCAACTCTTTTGCAAAACCACAAAATACAGCCTGCCAGACTCCTCTGTCCATGGGATTTCACAGGCAAAAATACAGGAGTGGGATTCCATTTCCTTCTTCAGGGGATCTGTCCAATCCAGGGATCAAACTCGCATCTCTTGCATTGGCAGGCAGATTCTTTACCACCAAGCCATCAGGGAAGTCCCTAATAACCTATAGTATCTCATGTAATTAGCAACCTTGTGGAATCACGTTCCATGAAAATGGCAATTTGGAAATGTATATCTCAGCTTGAGTTCATTGTAAAATATATTCAATACCCTCAGGGCTACTCAGATCTATACCACATTTATATTATCCAATTTGTCTTTAAAGGATTACAGGACCAGGGTGTATTCCAACAATACATGGACTAAATGCTAATATTCAAGACAGAATTTAACACAGTACAGTTCAGTTCAGTCGCTCAGTCATGTCCGACTCTGCGACCCCACGTCAGGCAACAGCACGTCAGGCCTCCCTGTCCATCACCATCTCCCAGAGTTCAGTACAGTTGGTGACAAACATCACTACCTCCACATATAATAAAAGATACTCTATATTAATTAAACATATGAGCATTTTTCATAAAGTCAGACTTCATATTATAAAGCCACAAGGCACTGTTAATTGAATTCTAAGATGAATTTGAAAATTAGTATTTTAAGGCATTAAAATTTAAGAGAATTCACAGATTTCAAATGCCACTGGTTTAGACCAAAATGTCTTAGTAGTAGAAACAAAGTTATTAGTAGTCATCATCAGTCAGTAGGTACTCAACTTATATTAAAATATAAATTTATTCCAAATATCCAAACAAGAAAATGAAAAAATGACACTGGCACCTGGATTATTCTACAGTTAATTTATTTACACTTCATTTAGTCTATTTACAGTTTATTTCCTATCAAGACAGCATTTACCATAAATAAAGTAGTCCCAGCTATACAAACTGTAACAGATAAATTATCATCTAAAGTCTAGCTCATATACAGGCAAAAGATTTAACACATATGTAACAAACTAATGGGTCCTAAGTCTCAGGAGGTCCCAGAAATGTTAATACTGTAAGGATGGGTTCCGATATACATAACTCGGACACTCAGAGCTGTCTCTCCAGAGTGTTTTATACACATCTCTTCCCAACATCGCTTTCAGTGACATCATATTATTGGTAACATGAATTAGGCCATGGTGAGATCTGCCCAGATGGCTCTTATCAAAGTGGTAAAATAATGTAAGCAATGACATACTAAGAAGTGATAGGAATATGAAGTAGATCCCGTGTTAGAAACATGTTTGGTGACTTATTTTTGTGTTTGTTGCCCATGGCTGCTGCTCTTGACCAGTTCACTATCTTATTTAATGACATCTCCAACTTTCTGGATGCTCAGGCAAAAAAAAAAAAAAACCTTAGACTCACCCCTCTCTTTATCTCATGCCCCTTTATCACATTTACCAGGAAATTCAGTAGATGCTACTTTCAAAATACCTCCAAAATCCAGCTACTTCCTGCTCTGTCAGTTACTGCCCTGAACCAAGTCCCCAACAGCTCTTCCCTGCTCTTCCTTGCTGCCAGTCTCTCTCCCTGCTGTCTACTCTCAAAGTAGCAGCCCCAGGGATGCATCATTCATGTCACTCCTTTGCTCAAAATCCTGCTTCCCACTTCATTCACAGTAAAAGCCAAAGTCCCTGTGGTGGCCTATTGATCTGTTCCTCCTTCGAACATCATTTTAGCAATTTTCTCTCTAACTCTATTTCAGCTTCATTTGCCTCGTGGGTATTCCTTGAACACACCAGGAAAACTCCCACTTCCTTCCCTTTGTATGAACTGTCCCAGTGGTTAGAACGGTCTGTCCCTATCTGTACAGCTATCTCTTACTCCATTCAAGCCTCTAATCAAATAGCACCTTCTTCATAAGCCCTGTCCTGATTATTCTACTTCAAATCTAAATTTCCTCTTTATCCACCAGCCTTTCTAACTTGACATTCCCACTTCCCTTTACCCTGGCTCTACTTTCTCTTTTTTTCCTAAGCACTTATCAGCTTCTGTATTATATCATTTACTTATTTTATAAACATAAAGGTAAGTAAAAGGAAAGTGAACATTGCTCAGTCGTGTCCAACTCTTTGAGACCCCATGGACTATACGGTCCATGGGATTCTCCAGACAAGAATACTAGAGCGGGTAGCCTTTCCCTTCTCCAGGGGATCTTCCCAACCCAGGGATTGAACCCAGTCTCCCTCATTGCAGACGGATTCTTTATTAGCTGAGCCACAAGGGAAGCCAAAAGTAAGTAAGATTTATGCTTATAAAGGAAGGGACTTTTGTCTATTTTGTTCACTGATGGATCCCAAGCCTCTGGAAGAATGCTTAACACTGCATAGGTGCTCAAAAAATATTTTACTAATGGACAACTCAATGGCTATCTCAAACTGTAAAAATTGTCAAACGGCTTCGTACTTTCTCCCTTGATCTTAAGATATCTGACAACATGATAACTGGCTCTGAAAGCTACACTATGTGTTATGGATCTGAAAAAGTTCAAAATTCTTTAATCATATCTGTGATTCTATTCCGTAAACTAAAACCTGTTGGAAATCTAATGCTAAAATTGTTATGGGCATTTTCTTGCTCACTGCATCATTTCCAAAAGTAGTTTGAATCACTTCCCGTGACCCTAAAGGCTATAAACATACAATCTGCTTCTTAACTAGTAAATAGACTCTAGGTTTGTGAAAAGGCTTTCAGCAGATTTTAAGAGATTTGGCTTAAGGGCTAAAGCTAACCTCTGGTTTACAGGAGCAAAGAAACAAATGATTTTAGCATCAAGATTTTATACTTGCCTGCTGTGTTATTTTATACTTGCACATAAAACTACTTTCCTTTTTCTCTACTAGTTACTGTCAAGTCATAAATAGAAACTCAAAGTTTAGGAGCATAAGATTTTTATAACACAGAAAACAGTATAATGAATATATTTTGTATTGTTCAAAGATGTAGGTGGAGATGAGAGTACCTGTATAGTTACATTTGAATATTCCAATTCTAAACTTTTATGAAATAGTTTAAAATTACATGGACATGGAAATAATCATATGCATTTTGAAATAAATTTCTAAAATGGCCCCCAAACATAATTTCTCCATAACCATATAGAGATAAAAGCAACAGCTAGCCTAAATTTGCTTTTAAAATGTGTTGCAACGCTATATATACTTAACATATGCTTTAAAAGCTTAAAATTCATTGCTAATCGCAACAAGTATGACTGATAGCTTCAGCTTGACTTAAAGGAATGAAAAAGAATGTTTACACTCTCATGAATGCCTAATCGGAAGAAATAAAAAGAAAACAAATTAACTTCCCCATACTTCCAGAGGGCAAGAGTTGTTTACTTGTTTGTTATTTGGTTGCTTTTTGTCATCATTTAAAAAGAAAAGTGATGACACAAACCACATTTTCATCTGTCAACTTTTGGCAGAAATATCTAAAGTACATACCACAAAGACGAGCTTTTGGCTCTTGCTGACATGACTGAAATAAACATAGCCCTCAGGCTCAACAGTGATGGAAGAAATAGAATCACTTATAGCTGCTGAAGTCCACAAGCTTTACCTGGTCCATCCATGTGTTACTCAATGGGCACTGCTCTTCTGGGCAAGCTAAGCTCACAAGAGGGCAGGTGACTAGAAGATGTAACAGAACTACAGGTTTTACTGTGGATCCTAGATGGTTTGAGAATTCAAGCTGGAAGCATTTCAGCTAAAGAGGAAGTATCATTAGGCAATAACACATATAAAGAGCATGGGTTAATTAAATCCTCAAGTATTTACTGAATTTTCTTGTTGCTTTATACCCTAGCCTAGAAAAAAAACAAGACTTCCCTTGCCTCTAGAATTCCTGTTTCACTGTGAACAAAATAGTCATGACATACGGAAGTTTTCCAGCTTTGCTGTATCTTTCAATTAAATAACAAATATTTAGTGACCACCTACCATTTGCCAGACACGTGGTGGGAATACAACAATAAACAAGATAAGTGATGCCTGAGGTTTGTTATGAGTACTAATATGTGACTCTCAACCTCAGATCACATAAGTCAATGTATACATTGATTATTTTTTAGACAACAAAGAACATGAATATATTTAAATTCACAGAGTTCTGAAAATTAACAGTCTAAGATTTTGCCATAAAAGAAAAGATGAGGAAAAGGCAATTTCATGTTACAATCAAAGCTTTGGGATAAAATTTACTTTCACAAGGAATTCTGATGTAAGTCTCATTTTCTATGTTTTGTGTTCTGCACGTCAAAGAAACATTGATCTCCACACACACACACATCACCTTGGCATTGCAATTCTGCATGCACAGGTTGGCATAACAACTTAATAAGCCTTTATGAAGAAGAAAACTGGTTCTCAACTTACAAGAACTAGTGAGGAAGTGACTTTAGCAGAAGGTAAAGAACTTCGACGTATGGAATCCTGACGCCTATTCTCTAGTCCACTGTGGAACTGACAAGAGTTGTGATGTTAGCACCAAACCTAAGCATTCACTGCTGCCTGAAGTCTAGTCAAACACTTGAGATCTTTTACTTCTTGCAACCTCCTTCTTAATGATTGTGAGGGCCATTTTGAGTCTTTCAGCTCTGCAGAAATTATTTCCATGGCCCTTCATAAAGAAACTGATCGGAATCGCCAGTTCAAAAACTAAACTTATACGTGATCCCATCAACCAGGGACCAGTATTTAATTTCCCTTTTTTGGGTCAGACAACTAACCCATGATGACAGCAGTCCAGAGAAATAAGAGAGAATGACTGAGTAGGCCAATTTATAGGGTTATAGCTTGGATTCTACATTAAACCAGTTTGAAGAGAACGTGTATGCAGGTCATATTTTGGAGTGATAAATGGCTGAGAGTTTTATTTTTGCTTTCAAAATAACTATAAGGAAAAAAATCACCCCAGTATCTAGTAAAAAACAAAAAAAAAAGGACTAAGTCAAATACCAAGATCAGAACTTAATCTGTAAGCCGCCAGGCTGGTGTCAGTAAGGGAAGTCTGTACTTCCCACTATGAACTCAAAATAGATATCTTACGGACTCAGCTTTCAATTTTGCATCAAAAATATTACCCAGACTATTTTCATAAATCCATAACAGTCTCACTTATTTGGCTTTTATTTGTTTAACAAATATTTATTGAGCAACTATTCTGTGCCAAGAATACTCTAAACAGACAAGGAGCCGTTTTCTTACTTTAGCAGGAGTGTTAAATAAGCAATCTATAAATATACAGGTATAAGCTGGATCCTGTCACCTTCCTTCACACTCATGTATTTTATTCCTCTTGAGTTTGGAATATCCCATGATGGAGTCTTTGGATCTATTTCTTCTTTAACCACACTCAGTTTCTTGACTTGCCCAGCTAGTCTTGTAACTCCAATACTTATACCTCAGACTTATTATTCTTTTTGAACTCCAGATCAATATATCTAACTATTTAACATCCTCATGTGTCTACTGGACATCCCTTACTTGACAAGAACAAAAACAAATATCTTACCATCCCTCTCAAATCTGAAACTCCATCCATCAGTGCAAAAATCTTGGCATCCTTGATATCTCTCTCTCTCTCACTCCCAATACACAGTTTGTTAGGAAATACTCTCTTCTCTCGGAGAAGGCAATGGCACCCCACTCCAGTACTCTTGCTGGAAAATCCTGGACGGAGAAGCCTGATGGGCTGCAGTCCATGGGGTCGCTAAGAGTCGGACACAGCTGAGCAACTTCACTTTCACTTTTCAGTTTCATGCATTGGAGAAGGAAATGGCACCCCACTCCAGGGTTCTTGCCCGGAGAATCCCAGGGATGGAGGAGCCTGGTGGGCTGCCGTCTATGGGGTCACATAGAGTCGGACACGACTGAAGCAACTTAGCAGCAGCACTGTCTTTTCTACCTTTAAAACCTTTAAAATAATCATTTCTCACCACTTCCACTGCTACCTCTTTATTTCAATCTATCCTCTCTCTCTCTTTGCTTCTACCATTACCCTCCTCTGTCTACAGCAAACAGATCACTTAAAACCTAAGCCAAGTCACACCTTTGCTCACAACTATCCACATGCCCCCAGGTTAGTCTTCTAAGCCATCCTCAAGCGTGGCAGCTTTGCCTCCCCCTTCCATTGTTTGCACTTTATACCCTGTGCCTGGAATGCTCTTCCCCCAAATGACAGTATGACTGATATCATCTCTTTCAAGTATTTGGTCAAATGATAGCTTCTTAAAGAGGTCCTGAGTAACCTGTGTAAAACTGCCACACATATCCACTTTTTGCACTCCTTATTTCCCTTGAAAGGTGAAAGGTGAAGTCGCTCAGCCATGTCCGACTCTTTGCGACCCCACAGACTGTAGCCTACCAGGCTCTTCCGTCCATGGGATTTTCCAGGCAAGAGTACTAGAGTGGGTTGTCATTTCTCCTTATTCCCTTACCCTACCCTTTTTTACCCTTTTCCCCCATAGCATTTACCACCTTTTAACTACCTCTTTACAAGAAAATTGATTGTCTGCCTTGCATTACTAGAAAGTAAGCTCCATACAGGCAGGCATTCTTGTGTCTTTTGTTCACTCAAGTACCTAAAACAGTGCCTGACATATAATACTCACTCAATTATTTGTTGAGTGAATGCATTTAGTGAAAAAACTATTCCCTCACTCTCCTACAATATCAGTTTCTTTACTGGATTATTCCACCTACAAACTAAAATGGCAAGGAGTTTGAATTTTTATTTTAAATGTGATGAGAAACTGCTAGTGTTTCAAATAACAGTATGACAGGAGCTAACCTAAGTTTTAAATAGATTACTCCCAATTATTTATAGAGATGAGATTCTAGGAAGCCTAGGAGAGGAAGATGAAGTTGAGAAACTATTATTAAATAGGTAGCAGAATTACATGCTGCTGCTGCTAAGTCGTTTCAGTCATGTCCAACTCTGTGCGATCCCATAGACAGCAACCCACCAGGTTCCCCCGTCCCTGGGATTCTCCAGGCAAGAACACTGGAGTGGGTTGCCATTGCCTTCTCCAATGCATGAAAGTGAAAAGTGAAAGTGAAGTCGTTCAGTCGTGTCCGACTCTTAGCGACCTCATGGACTGCAGCCTACCAAGCTCCTCCATCCATGGGATTTTCCAGGCAAGAGTACTCGAGTGGGGTGCCATTGCCTTCTCTGGAATTACATGCTACATAAAACCAAAAGATCATTTAGAAAATACACTGAAAAAAGATAGGTCACAAAAAATGTGACTAGTAGGTTTACTGATATTCATTATTATGCAAAACTTCTAACTGTCTTTAATAATGACAATAATACTTGCATTCATGGAGTTGCAGAGTCAGACATGACTGAGCGACTGAACAACAAATACTTGCATTTGACCCTTGTTCATTATAAATGGACATGTGAGAAATGCTGGACTGGAAGAAACACAAGCTGGAATCAAGATTGCCGGGAGAAATATCAATCACCTCAGACATGCAGATGACACCACCCTTATGGCAGAAAGTGAAGAGGAGCTAAAAGGCCTCTTGAGGAAAGTAAAAGAGGAGAGTGAAAAAGTTGGCTTAAAGCTCAACATTCAGAAAACGAAGATCATGGCATCCGGTCCCATCACTTCATGGGAAATAGATGGGGAAACAGTAGAAACAGTGTCAGACTTTATTTTGGGGGGCTCCAAAATCACTGCAGATGGTGACTGCAGCCATGAAATTAAAAGATGCTTACTCCTTGGAAGAAAAGTTATGACCAACCCAGATAGCATATTGAAAAGCAGAGACATTACTTTGCCAACTAAGGTGCATCTAGTCAAGGCTATGGTTTTTCCTGTGGTCATGTATGGATGTGAGAGTTGGACTGTGAAGAAGGCTGAGCACCAAAGAATTGATGCTTTTGAACTGTGGTGTTGGAGAAGACTCTTGAGAGTCCCTTGGACTGCAAGGAGATCCAACCAGTCCATTCTGAAGGAGATCAGCCCTGGGATTTCTTTGGAAGAAATGATGTTAAAGCTGAAGCTCCAGTACTTTGGCCACCTCATGCAAAGAGTTGACTCATTGGAAAAGAGTCTGATGCTGGGAGGGATTGGGGGCAGGAGGAGAAGGGGACAACCAAGGATGAGATGGCTGGATGGCATCACGGACTCGATGGACGTGAGTCTGAGTGAACTCTGGGAGATGGTGATGGACAGGGAGGCCTGGCGTGCTGCGATTCATGGGGTCACAAAGAGTCAGACACGACTGAGCGACTGAACTGAACTGAACTGAACTGTGACCTCAAATACAATCCTCTGTATATTTGTCAACAGAAAGCAAATGAGTTCAGACACATACAACTAAAAATGTGTAACTCCATATTATTCTCATAGTCACTGATGACAAAAGATTTTCTCATATTCATACTGGTGGCCTAGTCCATGCTCATGTGCCAATCTTCATCTGAGAAGAAGAAATAACTATCCACTTAATGAAATGATCTAAAATTTTCCAGCTTTTAAATTGTTGAAAATATGGGAATTAGGACAAAGCATATTACATTTTATTTTATAAAACAGTGAATGAATCTACTCTCTCAAAAGAAATGAGTTAGTATTTTTTACAGTTACCTTATGGCTGCTTTAGAAGTTAGTTTTAATACTAAAAATTAAAATTCTAATATGAGAAGCTTTTTTAAAAATGAAATTATCCCACCTTTTGCAAAAGCTTATCTTTAAAATGAAAAGAAAAGCCTTCAATGCAGAAACAGAAGTTTTTTTTTAACTGTCGCTCAGATTGCAAACTGGAATCGTTTTTCAAAAATGTATTTTAACATTTGTAACTATTCTAACATAAAATTATTAGTATCATTTAAAATCATAAGTATCATTTCTTTTATAATTGGTAATTTTAAAATTGTGGTAAGGAATACTATGTACACAGGGAATTTGAATTAGTCTTCTATGGTTTCAGTATCAAAAGGTTTCCACAGAGTTGGGGGAGGAAGTGGAGGGTTTCACACGCTATTGTGTATTTTTGCTTGTTTATTTGCTTCACTGACCTATAGTCAAAACCAATGGCAAGAGGAAACACAAAGGTGGAAACAGCCCTAGGGACACATGCAGTCTGAAAATAAAAGCCCTGCATGATCTTTAGACATGCAAGTAACTTTCAAGCTACAAACACAAGGAGAATAATAAAACACTCCCAGTGCAGCTATGTTATTCAGCTGGCAAACACACATGTGTCTAAATCACCTGAGCAAAGCAGGCAGGGCACGGGGAGAAGAGGTTGATGAGAGTCCGCTGTACAGAAAGCACTCCACAGAGGAGATGCGATTTGGATAGACAAAATTTAAGGTAAAATCAGAATAATGTTAGGAGATTAAGATTAATTTCTATTTTTAAAATAGCCCTTATGCACATCATACATACTAGGAAAATACTGAAAAATTTACACTAGTCATTTTCTGCAAGAATTTACACAGATGTGGGTGCTAATGGCATTTTTTAATAAAATTAGTTTAAAATGAATCAAAATGCTATCAAGGTATCTTTTCATTGTTTTAAACCGTGCAAATAGAATTTCTGCGTATAATAAGGATTCCTATTTAAACTTACAGAGGTTAGAAGGGGTCTAATCTAAAACCTTATGAACAATATAGAACTTTACCCTGTGCTTATTTTTTGTGGCTTTGTATTTGTGTGCTTGTTTACACAGATACAGGTAACAGATTTTCTGGCAAAGGGAAGATGCACTTTCAAAAGAGAGACAGTATTAGGACACACATTTCCACATCGAGGATCACAAATAAACATGCCCCACCCTAGGAGAAAATGCGGTCCTCTCCGTTTCTTGTCTGGACATTACAAATGACCCCTCTGATTTTGATCTCTTATCCTTCCAATCAATATTCCATATTATCCCTTTATACCAGTTCACTCATAGTAACCAAAATATATTAAAACTATGTTCCCACTGATGCCAGGTTCACTGAATCTCATTTGGAATGACTTTGGAATTTGATTGCATTGTGAATGTTGGGGAAAAATGAAAATCATTATCATAGCCCTGGGATTAGTGGAAAATGAGCTCATGGGAGAAAAGAAAAATAAGAAGAAGTTCTATAGAATTTTTTTAAATTTATATATGAATGAAAGATATAAATTAAAACAAATCTTTCTGGGTCATCAATTACTATCCATATACATCTCACAAAATACATAATGTATATCTCAGAAGAAAACATCAATATCAAGCATTTCCAGAGCTAATCCATCTTTATCAAGTTTACCTCCAAATAAAAGGAAACCATTAAAGAAAAGTGTCATTATCCAAATCTATGTTAGTATGGGTTTTTTTTCTTACAGAAATAAGTTTTATCCTGAAGTAGCTTATTAATCCTTAATAATATCATCAAGATAGCGTAATAAAATTGCCAACACTTAAATGTGTCGTTCTACCCATTCTTATAATTTACTCCTAAGTATTATACTTCCTATTTTATTATTTATTTTATAATATAATACCATTATATCAGAGCTTCCCTGGTGACTCAGTGGTAAAGAATTTGCCTGCAAGGCAAGAGTTGCAGGAGACAATGGGTTCAGTCCCTAGGTCTGCAAGAGCCCCTGGAGGAGGGCATGGCAGCTCACTCCAGTATTCTTGCCTGGAGAATCCCATGGACTGAGGAGCCTGGAGGGCTACAGTCACTAACGTCACAAAGCGTCAGACTGAAGTGACTGCGCACAGCCCACACAGCACCGCTCTATCTGCCAGTGTACACCTAAACTTCACACAGCAATTACTACGTACCGCAACATTTATTTTCGATCAGGAAGGAGTACAAACTCACAACTACCATCTTAGCTATGCTTCTTACTGAAATAATGTAATATGCGTTTTTTTTTCCTCTTTCTAGATCACAGTAATTTCAAAAATAATGAAAGATAAAAATTGTCTATGTGGTTCAACAGAAAATTTCAATTTGTCCATCTTGTTAGAACTGGTGCTTTATGGTGCTACTGGAGTGTTTTTGTATATATTTTCAACCATCAATCTGAGTAGAAATTACTCCGCCTAAAAAGTGGAGGGTTATTTTTAAATGAGCTGGTTCTCTCCAAATAATATCCAATCATTAACTCCCCCCAAAATGACAATGGTAGTGTGGTTTTTATGTCTCTTCTATCATCTCCATTTATTCTTAAAGCAACCACATTTGGTATTTCTCAGTTAAGATATAAAAGAACCCCTCAACTATCCTCGTAAAAATCTCTCTCCTTTCTAGTACACTTTACCACTGAGGCTTGATTAATTTGAGAATGCTTTGTATTGAATGCATCTGCTACAGATTGATTATGTCCCTCCTAAATTCATATGTTAAAAACTATTTCATAAGGTGATGGTATCTGGAGGTAGGGTTTGGGGGAGATCCACCTCACAAATGGGATTGGTGCCCTTAGAAAAGAGGCCTAGAAAACTCTTTTCCTTTTCCATCATGTGAGGACATGGCAAAAAGACCGCCATCTGTGAACCAGGAAGTGGGCTCTCACCAGACACCAAATCTACTGCCTTCCTGATCTTGGACTTCCAGCTTTTAGAACTGTGAGAAATACATTTCTATTGTTTATAAACCACCCAGTCTATGGTATTCCATTTTAGCTGCCACAATGAACGAAGATATAATATCATTTTTATGTTCAAATCAACATCTATGTCCCTCAGTCTCCTCAAATGTGAGTGTGTGTGTACTCAGTCGCTAAGTCATGTCCGACTTTCTGCGACCCCCTGCGACCCTCTGGACTGTAGCCCACCAGGATCCAATACCATGGGATTTTCCAAGCAAGAATACTGGAGTGGGTTGCCATTTCCTACTTCAGGGGATCTTCACAGACCAAAGAACCTAACCTATGTCTCCTGTCTCCTGCACTAGCAGACAGATTCTTTACCACTGAGCCACCTGAGAAGCCCATCCTCAAAATAAAAGCCTAAACTTCATATCAAGGCATACAAATCCCTTGGAAATTTATTCCAACTTAGTTTCTAGCAATAGCCTCTAAATCTAAATCTCTGAACTCCAATCAGGCTAGATATATCATTTACCCAACACATCTTCCTTTGACTATTTCTATCTTATCAATTTTGTATAAAGTGTCTATATATTTGTCTAAAGTGTCTGGCTGTAACACCATGCACTCTGGCCCATTTAAGACCTTGGAGAATCTATCCATCTTTCATGGCCAAACTCAAATGTTCCCTTTCCTTGCCAAAGAAGGATAATCCATTCTGAATTAGCCTTTCCTTCTTCAGTGTTACCAAAACACTTAATCACATGTTTTTTAAAATCCATGTCATACTTAAATTTTGTTTTGTGGAAAGAGTAGTTAAGAGTTTTTTCATAAAATAGACTCTTAACAAGTGTGAATTAATTACACACTTTGATAATGACTCATAGACTGTAAAGAAAACAAAGTACCCAACCAAAATTCTGATAAAAGAAAGCTTGATGATTCTAATAAATATACAGCTCTTACTCCTCATTTCTTCACATTTCTACGAGCATTTTTCTATTAGAAAGTTAATTATTTGATTCTACTTCAAGTTTAATTTAAATTGGATTTAATGATATATAAAAATACATATAAATTTTATCATATGTACATATTGAACATACGAAAAAGTGAAAAGTGAAAGTGAAGTCGCTCAGTCATGTCTGACTCTTTACTGTAGCCCACCATGCTCCTCCATCCACTGGATTTTCCAGGCAAGAGTACTGGAGTGGGTTGCCATTTCCTTCTCCAGAGGATCTTCCTGATCCAGGGATCGAACCCAGGTCTCCTGCATTGTAGGCAGATGCTTTACTGTCTGGGCTACCAGGGAACTATATTGAACATATAGGTAAAAATAAAAGTGCAATCTATCATTTTGTTTCCTATCAGCATTTCATTTTTTAAAATATTTTTAAACATTTTGAATATACATAAAAGTAGGGAAAGAAGTACAGTGAACCCCCATATCACTAAAATTCAGTAGTTATCTTTTGCCATGCTTACTTCATCTATTCCTTCTTCTTCCCTTTTAAGATATATTCAAGGTAGGTAATGTCGCCTGTTCTTGGGTGTAACTATAGCAGACTCCTTGAGTTTTCAGCTCTCCTTTAAGTAATGAACAGTTCTACAGTCGCAAACAATCTCAATGAGTCTCAATTCAGAAAACAGACGGTCAGTTCCAAGGTATTAATCAATTGTCAGATCATGAGGTCTTTATTGAAAAATTCAGGTGTAAACTGAATAAAGTAGGGAAAACCAGTAGACCATTCAGGTATGACCTAAATCAAATCCCTTACAGTGGAGGTGACAAATAGATTCAAGGGATTAGATCTGATAGATAGAGTGCCTGAAGAACTATGGAAAGAGGCTTGTAACATTGTCCAGGAGGTGGTGACCAAAACCATCCCCAAGGAAAAGAAATGCATAAAGGCAAAGTGGTTGCTTGAGGAGGTATTACAAATAGCTGAGAAAACGAGAAGTAAAGGCAAAGGAGAAAGGAAAAGGTATACCCAACTGAATGCAGAGTTTCACAGAACATCGAGGAGAAATGAGAAAGCCTTCTTAAGTGAACAATGCAAAGAAATAGAGGGAAAGACAAAACGAGAAAGACTAGACATCTCTTCAAGGGAAAATTTCATGCAAAGACGACAGCAATAAAGGGCAAAAAAAGGCAAAGACCTAACAAAGGCAAAAGAGATTAATAAGAGGTGCAAGAATGCGCAGAAGAACTATACAAAAAAGCTCTTAATGACCCAGATAACCACAATGGCGTGGTCATTCACCTAGAGCCAGACATTCGGGAGTGTGAAGTCAAGTGGGCCCTAGGAAGCATCACTACCAAAAAAGTAAGTGGAGGTAATGGAATTCCAGCTGAACTATTTCAAAATCCTAAATAATTGTGTTGTTAAAGTACTGCACTCAATATGCCAGCAGATTTGGAAAACTCAGCAGTGACCACTCTACTAGAAAAGGTCAGTTTTCATTTCAATCCCAAAGGGCAATGCCAAAGAATGTTCAAACTACCACACAATTGTACTCATTTCACATGCTGGAAAGGTAATGCTCAAAATTTTTCAAGCTAGGCTTCATTAGTATATGAACCAAGAACTTACAGATATACAAATTGGATTTAGAAAAAGCAGAGGATGAAACTGGAGCCGATTATACAGAGTGAAGTAAGCCAGAAAGAAAAACACCAATACAGTATACGAACACATATATATGGAATTTAGAAAGATGGCAATGACGACCCTGTATGCAAGACAGGAAAAAAAGACGCAGCTGTGTATAACGGACTTTTGGACTCAGAGGGAGAGGGAGAGGGTGGGATGATATGGGAGAATGGCATTCTATCATGTATACTATCATGTAAGAATTGAATCGCTAGTCTATGTCTGACGCAGGATACAGCATGCTTGGGGCTGGTGCATGGGGATGACCCACAGAGATGTTATGGGGAGGGAGGTGGGAGGGGGGTTCATGTTTGGGAACACATGTAAGAATTAAAGATTTTAAAATTAAAAAAAAAAAAAAGAAAGAAAAAGCAGAGGAATCAGAGATCCACCTGCCCACATCCACTGGATAATAGAAAAAGCAAGATAATTCAAAAAAAAAAATCTACTTCTGCTTCAACTATGCTGGAGCTTTTGACTGTGTGGATCACAACAAATTGGAAAATTCTTAAAGAGATGGGAATACCAGACCATATTACCTGTCTCTTGAGAAACCTGAATGCAGGAAAAGAAACAATATTTAGAACTGGACATGGAACAACAGATTGGTTCAAATTTGGGAAAGGAGTACGTCAAGGTGTACATTGTCACCCTGCTTGCTTCTGCTACCATTAAATCGCTTCAGTCGTGTCCGACTCTGTGCGACCCCATAGATGGCAGCCTACCAGGCTCCCCCATCCCTGGGATTCTCCAGGCAAGAACACTGGAGTGCTTTGCCATTTCCTTCTCCAATGCGTGAAAGTGAAAAGTGAAAGTGAAGTTGCTCAGTTGTGTCCGACTCTTAGCGACCCCATGGACTGCAGCCTACCAGGCTCCTCCGTCCATGGCATTTTCCAGGCAAGAGTACTGGAGTGGGTTGCCATTGTCATCCTGCTTATTTAACTTATATGCAGAGTACATCATGTGAAATGCCAGGCTGGATGAATCACAAGCTGGAATCAAGATTGCCAGGAGACAGCTTCAGATGCAAGGTTACTGCTTAGTAATTAACAAGTGGTTCAGTGGCAGTAGTGGAAAAACACTCTGGGGAAATATGAAGACACAGATACCAACCACTGTGCTCTTTGTTCTTCATGAAGAGGCTATAGTGAGCCGGGCACCATGCTCAACTATTCACTTGCTCCCTGAAGGCAAGCTCGGATCCACTGGAGTTCAAGTCTGGCTGGAAAGACAGATATTAGACAATGGTTTATAAGTCAATCCTTTCACGATGCAGATATGCCATTTTAATGACCCCTTTAAGAGTCCTGCTGTCTGGCCAGAGCTGGGGCCAAGTTAAACAGGGATCCGTAAGAGATGAGACTGTGAACACGGTTTATGAAGAGAAGAGGCAGCTCTTCAGAACCCTTTATCATGTGCAGTGTCCTGATTCCTCCTTTTCCTTTTCAACTGTTTGATTTGGGGGGAGGGGGAAGGGGGAAGGGCAATGTATGGGTAGGAGGAGGAAAGGGTTATTATGGGATTACATGAAATCATGTGTGTGAAACTACAGTGCTTTACATTGCAAAGCACTGTAAATTTTAAAAAATCTTTCACTAGATTAAAAAGAAACTAAAAAAAAAAATATTGCCAGGAGAAATATCAAAACCTCAGATATGCAGATAATACCACCCTAGTGGCAGAAAGTGAAAAGGAACTAAAGAGTCTCTTGATGAAGATGAAAGGAAAGTGAAAAAGCTGACTTAAAACTCAACATTCAAAAAACTAAGATCATGGCATCCAGCTCCATCACTTCATGGCAAAGAGAACTAGGAAAAGTGGAAGCAGTGACAGATTTTATTTTCTTGGTGTCCAAAATCACTGTGGATGGTGACTGCAGCCACAAAATTATAAGACACTTGCTCCTTGGAATGAAAGATATGACAAACTTGGACAGTGTATTAAAAAGCAGAGATATCACCTTGCCAACAAAGGTCCATATAGTTAAAGCTATCATTTTTCCAGTAGTCATGTATGGATGTGAGACCATAAAGAAGGCTGAGCACCAAGGAATTGATGCTTTCAAATTCTCAGGCTAGAGAAGACTCTTCAGAGTCTCTTGGGCTGTAAGGAGATCAAACCAGCCAATCTTAAAGGAAATCAACAATGAATATTCATTGGAAGGACTGATGCTGAAGCTGAAGCTCCAATACTTTGGCCACCTGATGCAAAGAGTCAAGCCCCTGGAAAAAACCCTGATGCGGGGAAAGATTGAAGGCAAGAAGAAAAGGGGGTGGCAGAGGATGAGATGGTTGGATGGCATCACCGACTCAATGGACACGAATTTGAGAAAAGTCCAGGAGATAGTGCAGGACAGAGAAGCCTGGCCTGCTGCAGTTCATGGGGTCGCAAAGAGTTGGACATGACTTAGTGACTGAACAACAACAATGATAATCAGTGGTACCTAAGATCGCCCCTTCCTCTGCTCTGTTCAGATTCAGAGCCAGAAGAAAAGAATGGGATGGTGCTTTCCTCCTTTTTCACAATCTGCTTTTCCAACTGGGCAATGCCTTTTGCAGCCCTCCTCTGGTCAGCAGATGGGTGGAGAAACTAACACCATCTTAGGCTGACTTTGCACTCCCTGAGACTGGTGGACATTAACCTCTTTGTGTCATGTGATGCTTTCATAAAATTTGCCCAAGATATCTTGCAGGACCCTTCTCTCCTATGTAACCTGCAACCAAGCAGATGCACCTCTATGCTAGGTGGTCACTTGCCACTGTTTCCTCAGCTTCTAGGCAGTCACCTTTTAGTTCTTTCCTACTGAAATGGTCCCTCTACCACTCCAGGAGGTCCTGGATAAGACCCCAGACAAACTGCATGTCTGCTCCCCTGAGTGACCCAAGTCAGATCCATGAGACAGCATGCATGCTGTTCAGTCATGTCCAGCTTTTTGCGACCCCATGGACTGTAATCTGCCAAGATCTTCTGTCCATGGAATTTTTTAGGCAAGAGACTAGAGCAGGTTGTCATTTCCCACTCCAGAGAATCTTCCCGGCCCAGGGATCAAACCCACATTGCCTGCATCTCTTGCGCTGGTAGGTAGGCTCTTTACCACTGTGTCACCTGGGAAGCCCCCAGATCCATGAGAAGCATTCCGGTATAACTTGATGGGACAAATTCTCATAGTAGGGGCTGATCCCAACATAGCAGCACTCTCCAGGATCAACTCCCATTGCAGTTCATCAAACCAATCTTGTCTTTCAGGCAGACTCAAAGCCCAGAATACCAGCTCTAGGTCAGACATCTTTAGCTCTCCATCTAGCCCTGTGCCAAGAAACTCTTCTTAAGAAGCAAAGGAGTTAGAATTCCACCCACTTTCCAGGGAAAGGGACTCAGAACAAGGCAGCAGCTATCGCTAAACTAAAAATCTCTTTACTAATTATTTCTCTTCTGCTCCCTCACAGGTAAATTTGAGTGAAGTATACTTCAAGGGTCATGACATATTTCCTTCCAGTATTGCACACTATTTCATCATGCTTCTAATTTCACATCTATTGCATCTTGATACATAATTAAAACTTTCATTTTAATTCCCTTCAGTTTAAATATCTCATCACACACACATACAAACACACAAAGAATAACTGTGAATAGAGAGAAGATTACAATTCACCAGGTTGAAGGAGCACTATTGGAGAATGCTGAATTTTGGTACAGTTTTAATACTGATAGAAAGGTTTTTGAAGAGGGTATAATTCTAGGATGAACTGAAAAAATCTCAGCTATATTTAATAATATTAATGTTCCTATATAATCTATTATGCCTATTTAAGAACATTTAATGAATAACATTTATACTGGCTGAGTAACATAAGCATATTAGGTTTTAAAGTGAACATAACAGAAGGCTAAGCTCTATTCTTGGGTCTATTTAATAAATATTGACTTCTTGCTTAGGCATTTGACAAGATTTATTGACATGGCAATTTCATATTTTCTGAGAAGGATTAAAATTTTATTAGGTCCCAAAACTAGAAGGCGATGTCAATACTGGTCTTGGTTACATGCATTTATCATGAAATTCATTCAAACAGCAGATTCCGTAAAACTTTTGGCCCTGTTTCTTTTCATAGAAAGAAGAGAGGCAGTCCCATTCAAACATCTCTTTTCAAACCAGAAATAAGCAAAGGATCTCCGAGTCTGAATGCAACGCCGAATCTAATAACAGGGCCCTGCAGGAACCAGACCTCTTGAAAGAGCAAGGGCAGGAAAGGGGAGGCACAGCAGCAGTGTGGTCACTGCTCTGCCTAGTGAGGACGGGGACCATCGCTCTGGCCCACTGTCACGGCGCTGAAGAGGAAAACCCTAAGCTGACTTATACCCATGAACATCCTCTCTGCGCTCTCAAGCAGCTGTCATCTAAGGGAATAAAGAACAATATTAGAATCTTTTGTTTGTCTTTAATCTCCTACTTCTCATAGCAAAAGAGGGAAAAAAATCTAAAGAGGACTTGAAATGTTATATCAAACAATAATCAACAACTAGATTGCCAACAGAAAATAAAAGTCCTCAGGTGAGTGTACCTGAAAAGAACAGAGCCACCTGGGGCTTTGATTTATTTGCCTATTTGCCTGGGATGACCAGTGCATATTAAGTAGGTAATAAATAACAATTGTTATTATTATCATTTGTATTATTGTGACAGATTTCTAGCAAAGGAAGACCTGCAAAGTAAATATTCTTGATAAAGCATTATAAGGAACAACACTCAGAGAAGAAAAGACTTTTCCTCATTGAAACACTGTCTTCAGTGTTCTCTTGCTGAAAGGGAAGGGGAAGAGGACACACAAAAAGACTAGAATAATACCATATGTATTTATTATCAGGCACAATTAAACTAGAAATAACCTGGAAACTTTTACTCTGCATGATACTGGGTGCTTGGGGCGGGTGCACTGAGACCACCCAGAGGGATGGTACAGCGAGGGAGGAGGGAGGGGGGCTCAGGATGGCAAACACGTGTATACCTGTGGCAGATTCATGTTGATGTATGGCAAAACCAATACAATATTGTAAAGTAATTAACCTCCAATTAAAATAAATAAATTTATATTAAAAAAAGAATTATAGGCTTTCACCAGATACCAAATATTAAGTGATATATTCATGTAATATGTACATTTTAATTCTAACATACATGTGTGAGTGTGTGCTAAGTCGCTTCAGTCATGTCCAACTCTTTGCTACCCATGGACTATAGCCGACCAAGCTCCTCTGTCCATGGGATTCTCCAAGCAAGAATACTGGAGTGGGTTGCCATGCCTTCATCCAAGGGAGCTTCCCAACCCAGGGATCAAACCCAGGTCTCGCATGTCTCCTGCACTGGCAGGTGGGTTCTTTACCACTAGGCCACCTAGGAAGCCCTCTAACATACACACACACACACATACACACATATGATGTTACATGCTCCAAATTTCCACTTCATTCAACCCAGAAACTAACACTGAAAAATAATTTTTATGTATTCAGCAATTCCATCATGTTCTTAACCTCAAAGAAGTAGAGTCTTGCCGACATCCTTGAAAGCAGTAGTTTGATCCTTCTAAGTCACCAGAGCAACAGGTACTTTTAATGTTACTCTAACCAAACAGTGGCTTGCCTTCTACAGAGTAACTGCTCAGTCAGTATTTGTTAAACGAATGAATGAATTTGGTGGAATAATATTGTTGCGTTTGCCAATGATCAGTAAATGTATTCTTTTCGAAAGGAATAGTTCTATTTAAACTTAAAAACTGTAAAACCAATCAAGGACGAGTTCCTAACACAGTTTATAAAAGACACTAACCTTGAGGAATCAAGGTATTTAGGTCTGATTTGTCTTGTGATATAAGCAGAATCAAAACAGCTTCCCAAAACTCTGTATGAGAACACCCTTGGCTCACTCCCTCTCCCTTCAAATCAAGTCTTAATTCATGCTGTCACCAAGATCACTTTTTCGTATTGTGGAAATTTTTACAACTTTGCTTCCAGAAAAGGTGACATGGTTAAATAATTAATCCTGAAAACTACTTCACAAACAAGACACCACCCTATAAAAACATAACTAGTGAAAAAGATTGCTTTCATTCACTTCTCTATTTGTATGCCACCCAAGGAAGAGAGATTTTAGGAGTTTGGGGGAAAATGCTACTTTCTTACAAAGGTGTTTTTCAGACGATAAAACAGATGGTAAAATTTAAAGTTTTATTCCAAACTCTGACTTTTACCCACTTGGAAAATTCAATTGAAATCTAGGGTGCTGTTTTCTACAACTAAAATAAGTATAACACTTGCTTTTGTCAGTGACATATCAAAGCTTAGCAATCCTCAGAACATGACAATGTAAGTATGTACAATCTAACTGCAAGAATACATTAGCAAGCAACTGAAAGACATTTAAAATCTAACTGGAGATTTTAGGTTTAATTAAATGAAAAAATCAAGTTTACTTTTTTCTTCAAACGTATTTTGAATGGCTTTAATCAGGTCAAATCCATTTCATACAGGTAATCTATCATAATTTACATGACAGAGTGATAAATATGGCCTGTAAAACAGAAACTTTGAAGTTGAAGAGTGTGTCCCTTCTCTGGAACTAGTGTTACTACATCTATTGTAAGAGAAAAACAAATGTACAAAGCGAATGTAACCATCTGAAGGTCATTATAAAACAACACACATCCAAAATTGTTATCAGAAAGGAGATAACACACCTTACTAAAAGAAGAGTTAAAAACTAAATCACAAGAATAAAATTCCTTATACTTGAATTTCACCTATGAGAAGATATATCAGAATCTCCAAAAGAGGAAAAATGGGGAATACTTTGAAAATATACTCCTGGTGATGCTAATAATCCTCCTGACTTGTCTCATTACCCTACATAAACACAACATGATATTGATGATAATAATCTCTTCATATCATCAATACTGTGTTGTAGTTATATAGGGTTATGAGACGGCTCCAATTGGGAAAGGTTATTAGCTATCCAAAGCCTCACCTGCTTCTACTCTGGTCCACTCTCCTTAGTGCTCCCAGAACTACATGCATTAGAAAGTATTTATTATATGTCCTTTCTCTTAAAAACTTATTTCAGATCACTATGATCTCTAAGAAGAAGTCTCAAAATCTTTAGCATGTTATATATTACTCTTCAAAATTTAGTCAAACCCTACAGAAACAATTTCTACCTCCCAAGCCCTTGAACCTAATAAATCTATTGAATTTCTCACTGATTCACTTTCAAATTCTTTACATATATATTTGAGTTATTATATATACTATTTTCTCTAAATGGAAAAGTCCTTTCTGGAAAATCCCTACACTTTCTTAAAACCCAAGTCAATTTTCATTTTCTCTGAGAAATCTTGTTCAGTTCCTCCGGAGTGGGACAGACACTCTTTCCTTTACTGAGATCCCACTGAATCTGGGAAATCCACCATGAAAAAAGGAAGCCATAAGATTCTGGAGAAAAGAGGTTGAAAACCCAAGAGAGACAAAGGAGATTTCTAGGAAAATGATGACAGGAATTTCCTGAAAGACAATGGTGTAGCAAGGAAGGAGGACAATCAAAACAAGCAAGAAATAGACATTGCCAGGAGGCAAAGGAGAAAGCATGGTCTGGATAAATTTCCAGGTGCTTTGGCCTACTGAGGAGAATTTTAGAGTTTTTTGGGAGAGTTCACAAGAGAGATGGTGATCAGTTCAGTCGCTCAGTCATGTCCGACTCTTTGCGACCCCATGGACTGCAGCATGCCAGGCTTCCCTGTCCATCACCAACTCCCGGAGCTTACTCAAACACTTGTTCATTGGGTCAGTGATACCATCCAACCATCTCATCCTCTGTCATCCCCTTCTCCTCCCACCTTCAATCTTTCCCAGCATCAGGGTTTTTTCAAATGATTCAGTTCTTTGAGTCAGCTGGAAAAAATTTTGGAGTTTCAGCTTCAGCATCAGCCCATCCAATGAATATTCAGGACTGGTTTCCTTTAGGATTGATTGGTTGGATCTTCTTGCTGTCCAAGGGACTCTCAAGAGTCTTCTCCAACACCACAGTTCAAAAGCATCAATTCTTCACCACTCATCTTTTTATAGTCCAACTATCACAACCATACATGACTACTGGAAAAACCATAGCCTTGACGAGACAGACCTTTGTTGGCAAAGACATTGCTTTGTTGGCAAAGTAATGTGTCTGATTTTTAATACACTGTATAGGTTGGTCATAACTTTTCTTCCAAGGAGCAAGTGTCTTTTAAATTCATGGCTGAAGTACCATCTGAAGTGATTTTGAAGCCCCCAAAAATAAAGTCTGTCACTGTTTCAATTGCTTCCTCATCTATTTGCCATGAAGTTTTGGGACTGGATGCCATGATCTTAGTTTTCTGAATGCTGAGTTTTAAGCTAACTTTTTCACTCTTCTCTTTCACTTTCATCAAGAGGCTCTTCAGTTTTTCTTTACTTTCTGCCATAAAGGTGGTGTCATCTGCATATCTGAGGTTATTGATATTTCTCCCAGCAATCTTGATTTCAGAGTGTGCTTCATCCAGCCTGGCATTTTTCATGATGTACTTTGCATGTAAGTTAAATAAGCAGGGTGACTGTATACAGCCTTGAGGTACACCTTTCCCAACTTGGAACCAGTCTGTTGTTCCATGTCCAATTCTAACCGTTGCTTCTTGACCAGCATACAGATCTCTCAGGAGGCAGGTCAGGAGGTCCAATATTCTCATCTCTTGAAGAATTTGCCACAGTTTGTTGTGATCCACATAGTCAAAGGCTTTGGCCTAGTCAATAAAGCAGAAGTAGATGTTTTTCCGGAAATCTCTTGCTTTTTTGATGACCCAGTGGACATTGGCAATTTGATCTCTTGTGCCTCTGCCTTTTCTAAATCCAGCTTGAACATCTGGAAGCTCACAGTTCCCGTACTGTTGAAGCCTGACATGGAGAATTTTGAGCATTACTTTGTTAGCATGTGAAATGAGTGCACTTGTGTGGTAGCTTGAACATTCTATGGCATTGCTTTCTTTGGGAAAGAAATAGAGTAGCCATCATGGTCAACAAAAGAGTCTGAAATGCAGTACTTGGATGCAATCTCAAAAATGACAGAACGATCTCTATTTGTTTCCAAGGCAAACCATTCAATATCACAGTAATCCAAGTCTATGCCCCAACCAGTAATGCTGAAGAAGCTGAAGTTGAATCATTCTATGAAGACCTACAAGACCTAGAACTAATACCCAAAAGAGATGCCTTTTTCATTATAGGGGACTGGAATGCAAAATCAGGAAGTCAAGAGATACGTGGAATAACAGGCGAATTTGGCCTTGGAGTACAAAACAAAGCAGGGCAAAGGCGAACAGAATTTTGCCTAGAGAATGCACTGATCATAGCAAACACCCTCTCCAGCAGCACAAGACTCTACACATGGACATCACCAGATGGTCAACACCAAAATCGGGTTGATTATATTCTTTGCAGCCAGAGATGGAGAAGCTCTACACAGTCAGCAAAAAGAAGACCAAGAGCTGACTGTGGCTCAGATCATGAACTCCTTATTGCCAAATTCAGACTTAAATGGAAAAAAGTAGGGAAAACCACCAGACCATTCAAGTAGGACCTAAATCAAATCCCATATAATTATACAGTTGAAATGACAAATATATTCAAGGGATTAGATCTGATAGACAGAGTGCCTGAAGAACTATAGACAGAGGTTCGTGACATTTTATAAGAGGCAGGGATTAAGACTATCACCAAGAAAAAAAAAGACAAAAAGATTGTCCAAGAAGGCCTTACAAATAGCTGTGAAAAGAAAAGAAGTGAAAGGCAAAAGAGAAAAGTAAAGATATACCCATTTGAATGCAGAGCTCCAAAGAATAGCAAGGAGAGATAAGAAAGCCTTCCTCAGTGATCAATGCAAAGAAATGGAGGAAAACAATAGAATGGGAAAGATCTCTTCAAGAAAATTAGAGATACCAAGGGAACATTTCATGCAAAGATGAGCAGAATGAAGGAAAGAATTGGTGTGGACCTAACAGAAGCAGAAAATATTAAGAGGTGGCAAGAATACACAGAGGAAGTATACAGAAAAGATCTTCATGACCCAGATAACCACGATGGTGTGATCACTCACCTAGAGCTAGTCATGCTGGAATGCAAAGTCAAGTGAGCCTTAGGAAGCATCACTATTAACAAAGCTAGTGAAGGTGATGGAATTCCATTTGAGCTATTTCAAATCCTAAAAGATGATGCTGTGAAAGTGCTGCACTCATATATCAGCAAATTTGGAAAACTCAGCAGTGGCCACAGGACTGGAAAAGGTCAGTTTTCATTCCAAGATAATGGCGACCTCCTTCAAAAGGTCCCATGCACTCACTGCTGCACTCAGTGCCCCCGACCCAGCAGCAGGCCACCATTGACCCACACCTCTGCTGAAGACTCCTGGACACTCACTGGGTCAGTCTCTTGTGGGGTCACTGCTCCTTTCTCCTGGTACCTGGTCCACACAAAATTCTGTTTGTTTCCTTCAAGAATCTATTTCCCAGTCTTGTGTAAGTTCTGGCAGCTGGGTTAATGGTGACCTCCTCCAAGAGAGCTTATGCCATACCCAGGTCTGCTGCACCAGAGCCGCTGCCCCTGCAGCAGTCCACTGCAGACCCATACCTTTGCAGGAGACACTCAAACACAGCTCTGGCTCAGTCTCTGTGGGTCCCTGGGTCCCAGTGCGCCCAAGGTTTGTTTGAGCCCTCTGAGCATTTCTGGCAGGTAAGGGGTTTGATTCTAAATGTGACTTCGTGAGCTAGTGATAGATATCTAGAAATATTCCCCCCAAAATGAGGTTACTGTTGCTTCCAGGATAAATTGAAATCTGTATAAGAAGGGGAATGTAATAATTTTCTATCTGACTGAGCTCTGAATAATAATTACTAATCATAGTAATATATTTCTGAATATTGAATATACCAAAATTTATGGTAGAATTAAACTGGAGAGAATTCTGTATGAGTTAAATCCTCATCTTCCATAAGGGGATTAGACAATAACAATAAATAAAGGTACAAATATATTCTTTAAATATATGAAGGCAAAGGTCACAAGAAATTGCAAAAGTGTTGAAACTGCTTTCTCTGAGGATCAGCAAGAGCCTCTGCTCCACGACTGCTAGGGCATCATCACATCATGTTCTGTGTAAATAGGTCTAGAAGAGAAAAAATCAGGGACTGAACTCCCAGTGATCAAATCCAACAGGAGGTAGTATGACAAAAAGTGAGGTGCACAGATCCAGATATTGGAGGTAACAAAAATCAAAATGAATAAATAAGATTAAAAGAAAAAAAAAGATAGAAATAGCTACTTTTAAAATTTTGTTTGCATGAATAGCCAGAAAATAGGATGAAAACAACCTGGTAAAAGTTTTCAAACAAAGAATAGAAATTATAAATTAGATTTCCTATAAAATCAACAAAAATGTTTAGAAAACCTAAGGAGACATTTTGCCATAGAAGACCAATATACACATGAAAAAATACACAATATCACCCATTATTAAAGAAATGATAATCAAAACTAAAATGAGGTATCACCTCATACCAGTCAGAATGGCCGTCATCAAAAAATCTGCAAACAATAATCACTAGAAAGAACGTGGAGAAAAGGGAACCCTCTTGCACTGTTGGTGCAAATGTAGATTGATACAGCCTCCATGGAGAACAGCATGGAGACGCCTTTAAAAACTAGGAATAAAACTACCGTATGACCAGCAATCCCACTAGAGGTATATACCCTGAGCAAAACATAATTCAAAGAGACTTATGTATCCCAAAGTTTACTATAGCACTATTTACAATAATCAGGGCCTGGAAGGAACCTAGATGTCCATCAACAGGTGAATGGATAAAGTTGTGGTGCATATATACAGTGGAATATTACTCAGCCATAAAAACTGGGCTTCCCTTGTAGCTCGGTTGGTAAAGAATCTGCCTGCAAGGCAGGAGACCCAGGTTCAGTTCCTTGGTCAGGAAGATCCCCTGGAGCAGAAAATGGCAACTCACTCCAGTATTCTTGCCTGGAGAATCCCATGGACGGAGGCGCCTGGCAGGCTACAGTCTATGGGGTCGCAAGAGTCAGACAAAGCTTAGCGACTAAACCATCACCCCCTCCATATAAAAGAATGAATTTGAGTCAGTCATAGTGAGGTAGATAAACCCAACAGCTGTTAAAAAAGTGATCTAAGTCAGAAAGAGAAAAAGAAATACTGAACATTAATGCATGTGTATGGAATCTAGGGAAATGGTACTGATGAAGCTATCTGACAGGAATAGAGATGCAGACACAGAGAACAGACTTGCGGACACAGCAGGGGAAGGAGAGGGTAAAGCAAACTGAGGAAATAGCAGTGAACACATACATCACCGTATGTAAAGTAGATAGCTAGTGGGAAGTGCCGTACAACACAAGGAGCTCAGCCCAGCGCTCTGTGACACCCTGGAAGAGGGGGAGGAAGAGTCAGAGGGAGGAGCCATATGCCCACTTAGGGCTGATTCACACTGTTGCACTGCAGAAACCAACACAGCATTGTAATGCAATTGTCCTCCATTTAAAAACAAATTTTAAAATATTATATAGGGAAGGCAAAGTTAATGCACCAAAGCACGTTATTCCTCTCCAATGCTCTTTTTTTTTTTTTTTAGTATTAAGTTTTTTATTTTTTTAATTTTAAAATCTTTAATTCTTACATGTGTTCCCAAACATGAACCCCTCTCCCACCTCCCTCCCCATAACATCTCTGTGGGTCATCCCCATGCACCAGCCCCAAGCATGCTGTATCCTGCGTCAGACATAGACTAGCGATTCAATTCTTACATGATAGTATACATGATAGAATGCCATTCTCCCATATCATCCCACCCTCTCCCTCTCCCTCTGAGTCCAAAAGTCCGTTATACACAGCTGCGTCTTTTTTTCCTGTCTTGCATACAGGGTCGTCATTGCCATCTTTCTAAATTCCATATATATGTGTTAGTATACTGTATTGGTGTTTTTCTTTCTGGCTTACTTCACTTTGTATAATCGGCTCCAGTTTCATCCATCTCATCAGAATTGATTCAAATGAATTCTTTTTAACGGCTGAGTAATACTCCATTGTGTATATGTACCACAGCTTTCTTATCCATTCATCTGCTGATGGACATCTAGGTTGTTTCCATGTCCTGGCTATTATAAACAGTGCTGCGATGAACATTGGGGTACATGTGTCTCTTTCAATTCTGGTTTCCTCGGTGTGTATGCCCAGCAGTGGGGTTGCTGGGTCATAAGGGAGTTCTATTTGCAATTTTTTAAGGAATCTTCACACTGTTCTCCATAGTGGCTGTACTAGTTTGCATTCCCACCAACAGTGTAGGAGGGTTCCCTTTTCTCCACACCCTCTCCAGCATTTATTGCTTGCAGATTTTTGGATCGCAGCCATTCTGACTGGTGTGAAGTGGTACCTCATTGTGGTTTTGATTTGCATTTCTCTGATAATGAGTGATGTTGAGCATCTTTTCATGTGTTTGTTAGCCATCCATATGTCTTCTTTGGAGAAATGTCTATTTAGTTCTTTGGCCCATTTTTTGATTGGGTCGTTTATTTTTCTGGAATTGAGCTGCATAAGTAGCTTCTATATTTCTGAGATTAGTTGTTTGTCAGTTGCTTCATTTGCTATTATTTTCTCCCATTCAGAAGGCTGTCTTTTCACCTTGCTGATATTTTCCTTTGTTGTGCAGAAGCTTTTAATTTTAATTAGATCCCATTTGTTTATTTTTGCTTTTATTTCCAGAATTCTGGGAGGTGGATCATAGAGGATCCTGCTGTCATTTATGTCGGATAGTGTTTTGCCTATGTTCTCCTCTAGGAGTTTTATAGTTTCTGGTCTTACATTTAGATCTTTAATCCATTTTGAGTTTATTTTTGTGTGTGGTGTTAGAAAGTGATCTAGTTTCATTCTTTTACAAGTGGTTGACCAGTTTTCCCAGCACCACTTGTTAAAGAGATTGTCTTTACTCCATTGTATATTCTTGCCTCCTTTGTCAAAGATAAGATGTCCATAGGTGTGTGGATTTATCTCTGGGCTTTCTATTTTGTTCCATTGATCTATATGTCTGTCTTTGTGTCAGTACCATACTGTTTTATGACTGTGGCTTTGTAGTAGAGCCTGAAGTCAGGCAAGTTGATTCCTCCAGTTCCATTCTTCTTTCTCAAGATTGCTTTGGCAATTCGAGGTTTTTTGTATTTCCATACAAATCTTGAAATTATTTGTTCTAGTTCTTTGAAAAATATGGCTGGTAGCTTGATAGGGATTGCATTGAATTTGTAAATTGCTTTGGGTAGTATACTCATTTTCACTATATTGATTCCTCCGATCCATGAACATGGTATATTTCTCCATCTATTAGTGTCCTCTTTGATTTCTTTCATCAGTGTTTTATAGCTTTCTATATATAGGTCTTTAGTTTCTTTGGGTAGATATATTCCTAAGTATTTTATTCTTTTCGTTGCAATGGTGAATGGAATTGTTTCCTTAATTTCTTTTTCTACTTTCTCATTATTGGTGTATAGGAATGCAAGGGATTTCTGTGTGTTGATTTTATATCCTGCAACTTTACTATATTCATTGATGAGCTCTAGTAATTTTCTGGTGGAGTCTTTAGGGTTTTCCGTGTAGAGGATCATGTCATCTGCAAACAGTGAGAGTTTTACTTCTTCTTTTCCAATTTGGATTCCTTTTATTTCTTTTTCTGCTCTGATTGCTGTGGCCAAAACTTCCAGAACTATGTTGAATAGTAGTGGTGACAGTGGACACCCTTGTTTTGTTCCTGACTTTAGGGGAAATGCTTTCAATTTTTCACCATTGAGGATAATGTTTGCTGTGGGTTTGTCATATATAGCTTTTATTATGTTGAGGTATGTTCCTTCTATTCCTGCTTTCTGGAAGGTTTTTATCATAAATGGATGTTGAATTTTGTCAAAGGCCTTCTCTGCATCTATTGAGATAATCATATGGTTTTTATTTTTCAATTTGTTAATGTGGTGAATTACACTGATTGATTTGTGGATATTGAAGAATCCTTGCATCCCTGGGATAAAGCCCACTTGGTCATGGTGTATGATCTTTTTAATGTGTTGTTGGATTCTGATTGCTAGAATTTTGTTGAGGATTTTTGCATCTATGTTCATCAGTGATATTGGCCTGTAGTTTTCTTTTTTTGTGACATCTTTGTCAGGTTTTGGTATTAGGGTGATGGTGGCCTCATAGAATGAGTTTGGAAGTTTACCTTCCTCTGCAATTTTCTGGAAGAGTTTGAGTAGGATAGGTGTTAGCTCTTCTCAAAATTTTTGGTAGAATTCAGCTGTGAAGCCGTCTGGACCTGGGCTTTTGTTTCCTGGAAGATTTCTGATTACAGTTTCAATTTCTGTGCTTGTGATGGGTCTGTTAAGATTTTCTATTTCTTCCTGGTTCAGTTTTGGAAAATTGTACTTTTCTAAGAATTTGTCCATTTCTTCCACGTTGTCCATTTTATTGGCATACAACTGCTGATAGTAGTCTCTTATGATCCTTTGTATTTCTGTGTTGTCTGTTGTGATCTCTCCATTTTCATTTTTAATTTTATTGATTTGATTTTTCTCTCTTTGCTTCTTGATGAGTCTGGCTAGTCGTTTGTCAATTTTATTTATCCTTTCAAAGAACCAGCTTTTGGCTTTGTTGATTTTTGCTATGGTCTCTTTTGTTTCTTTAGCATTTATTTCTGCCCTAATTTTTAAGATTTCTTTTCTTCTACTAACTCTGGGGTTCTCCAATTCTTCCTTTTCTAGTTGCTTTAGTTGTAGAGTTAGGTTATTTATTTGACTTTTTTCTTGTTTCTTGAGGTATGCCTGTATTGCTATGAACTTTCCTCTTAGCACTGCTTTTATAGTGTCCCCCAGGTTTTGGGTTGTTGTGTTTTCATTTTCATTAGTTTCTATGCATATTTTGATTTCTTTTTTGATTTCTTCTGTGATTTGTTGGTTATTCAGAAGTGTGTTGTTCAACCTCCATATGTTGGAATTTTTAGTAGTTTTTCTCCTGTAATTGAGATCTAATCTTAATGCATTATGGTCAGAAAAGATGCTTGGAATGATTTCGATTTTTTTGAATTTATCAAGTTTAGATTTATGGCCCAGGATGTGATCTATCCTGGAGAAGGTTCCATGAGCACTTGAAAAAAAGGTGAAATTCATTGTTTTGGGGTGAAATGTCCTATAGATATCAATTAGGTCTAATTGATCTAATGTATCATTTAAAGTTTGCGTTTCTTTGTTAATTTTCTGTTTAGTTGATCTGTCCATAGGTGTGAGTGGGGTATTAAAGTCTCCCACTATTATTGTGTTATTGTTGATTTCCCCTTTCATACTTGTTAGCATTTGTCTTACATATTGTGGTGCTCCTATATTGGGTGCATATATATTTATAATTGTTATATCTTCTTCTTGGATTGATCCTTTGATCATTATGTAGTGGCCTTCTTTGTCTCTTTTCACAGCCTTTGTTTTAAAGTCTATTTTATCGGATATGAGTATTGCCACTCCTGCTTTCTTTTGGTCTCTATTTGCGTGGTATATCTTTTTCCAGCCCTTCACTTTCAGTCTGTATGTGTCCCTTGTTTTGAGGTGGGTCTCTTGTAAGCAGCATATAGAGGGGTCTTGTTTTTGTATCCATTCGGCCAGTCTTTGCCTTTTGGTTGGGGCGTTCAACCCATTTACGTTTAAGGTAATTATTGATAAGTATGATCCCGTTATCATTTACTTTATTGTTTTGGGTTCGGGTTTATACACCGTTTTCGTGTTTCCTGTCTAGAGAATATCCTTTAGAATTTGTTGGAGAGCTGGTTTGGTAGTGCTGAATTCTCTCAGCTTTTGCTTGTCTGTAAAGCTTTTTATTTCTCCTTCGTATTTGAATGAGATCCTTGCTGGGTACAGTAATCTGGGATGTAGGTTATTGTCTTTCATCACTTTAAGTATGTCTTGCCATTCCCTCCTGGCCTGAAGAGTTTCTATTGAAAGATCAGCTGTTATCCTTATGGGAATCCCCTTGTGTGTTATTTGTTGTTTTTCCCTTGCTGCTTTTAATATTTGTTCTTTGTGTTTGATCTTTGTTAATTTGATTAATATGTGTCTTGGGGTGTTTCGCCTTGGGTTTATCCTATTTGGAACTCTCTGTGTTTCTTGGACTTGGGTGATTATTTCCTTCCCCATTTTAGGGAAGTTTTCAACTATTATCTCCTCAAGGATTTTCTCATGATCTTTCTTTTTGTCTTCTTCTTCTGGGACTCCTATAATTCGAATGTTGGAGCGTTTCATATTGTCCTGGAGGTCTCTAAGATTGTCCTCGTTTCTTTTAATTCGTTTTTCTTGTTTCCTCTCTGATTCATTTATTTCTACCATTCTATCTTCTATTTCACTAATCCTATCTTCTGCCTCTGTTATTCTACTATTTGTTGCCTCCAGAGTGTTTCTGATCTCATTTATTGCGTTATTCATTATATTTTGACTCTTTTTTATTTCTTCTAGGTCCTTGTTAAACCTTTCTTGCATCTTCTCAATCCTTGTCTCTAGACTATTTATCTGTGATTCTATTTTGATTTCAAGATTTTGGATCATTTTCACTATCAATATTCGGAATTCCTTCTCAGGTAGATTCCCTACTTCATCCTCTTTTGTTTGGTTTGGTGGGCAACTCTCCTGTTCCTTTACCTGCTGAGTATTCCTCTGTCTCTTCATCTTGGTTATATTGCTGCGTTTGGGGTGGCCTTTTTATAATCTGGTAGTTTGTGGAGTTCTCTTTATTATGGAGCTTCCTCACTGTGGGTGGGGTTCTATCAGTGGCTTGTCAAGGTTTCCTGGTTAGGGAGGCTTGTGTTGGAGTTCTGGTGGGTGGAGCTGGGTTTCTTCTCTCTGGAGTGCAGTGGAGTGACCAGTAATGGGTTATGAGACATCAAGGGTTTTGGAATAATTTTGAGCTGCCTGTATATTGAAGCTCAGGAGAGTGTTCCTGTGTTGCTGGAGAATTTGAGTGGTATGTCTTGTTTTGGAACTTGTTGGCCCTTGGGTGGAGCTTGGTTTCAGTGTAGGTATGAAGGCATTTGATGAGCTCCTATTGCTTAATGTTCCCTGAATTCAAAAGTTCTCTAATGTTTTCAGGCTTTGGATTTAAGCCTCCTGCTTCTGGTTTTCAGTTTTGTTTTTACAGTAGCCTCTAGACTTCTCCATCTATACAGCACTGATGATAAAACATCTAGGTTAAAGATGAAAAGTTTCTCCACATTGAGGGACACTCAGAGAGGTTCACTGAGTTACAAGGAGAAGAGAAGATGGAGGGGGTAGTTAGAGGTAACTGGAATGAGATGCGGTGAGATCAAAAGAGGAGAGAGCAAGCTAGCCAGTAGTCACTTCTTTATGTGTGCTCTATAGTCTGGACCGCTCAGAGGTATTTACGGAGTTATACGGGGAAGAGGAGAGGGAGGAAGTAGACAGAGGTGACCAGGAGGATAAGAGAGAGGAATGAGAAGGAGAGAGACAAATCCTGCCAGTAACCAGTTCCTTAGGTGTTCTCCACCGTCTGGAACACACAGATATTCACAGAGTTGGATAGAGAAGAGATGGGGGAGAAAAGAGACAGAGGCCACCTGGTGGAGAAAAAGGAGAGTCCAAAGGAGGAGAGAGTGGTCAAGCCAGTAATCTAGCTCTCAGGTAAACTTGGGCAGTGAAGTTTGGGTTTTTAAATGTACAAAATTGACAACAGAAACCTAAGAGCAAAGATTAAAAATCTACAGTAGAGGTTGGATTTTAAAAAATACAATATTAAAGAAAAGAAGCAGAAGGAAAAAGGAAGAAAGAAAAAAAAAACAAGAATTATTAAAAAAAAAAAAAAACAAGACAAAACAAACAAAAAAAAAAAAACAAGAATTATTAAAAAAAAAAAACCACCAACAACCATCCAAAGGCTATATATGGTGTTTGCCTTAAAAAAAAAAGTCTTTTTTTTTTAATAGTAATAGTAGGTTATAGAAATAAAATTTAGAGGAGAAATAGAAGACTTAACAATTAAAAAAAAAGTTAGAAAAAAAAAGAAGAAGAAAAAAAAGAAAAAAAAAGGAATGATTTTAAAATTATTAAAAATATATCTGGCCCTTCTCTGATGTTTTGGGCCATGTGGGATCACTTCCAAGGTGGTTCCCTCTGTTTAACTTCTTCTGTTTGCTGGTTTTTTAGGCTCACTAGTTCAGTCGCGCTGTGGGGAGGGGGGATGCTGCAAACAAATAGCACTGTCGTGTGCACAGTGTCTCAGCCCCGCCTGACCTGTCCCTTCTCGAGGCGCACAAACCGCTCCGGCTCTACGATGCTCAGCCGGGAACCGTCTGGGGCCGGCCCTAGGCTGCGTGCACTTCCCCGGTCCAGGCCGCTCAGGTTCGGCGCTCAGGCCACCCTCAGAGGCACAGATTCGGCTGGGACTGCGCTTTGTCCCCTTCCCAGGTCTGAGTAGCTCAGGAGTTTGGTGAGCGCGATCGCCGTGGCGTGTCACCTTTTCTGCCGCTGCTGCTCAGCTTTCTGGGTGGACCGCTGGCGTCCCCCGTGAGGCAGATTGTGAGTGTCCAGCACCCCCAGAAGTCTTAGCAAAGAGGCCTGCTTGCAGTTAGGTAAGTAGTCTCTCCGGGTCTGCAATTGCCCCTTTCCAGTCCTTACGGCTCTGGCTGCCTGTCCCCGGGGGGGATGGTCTGCAGCCGGCTTTTTCCGTTCCGTCCTTTGTTCTGTGCTCGGTCCTGGCGGTGTCTTATGTTCGAGCTTTTCGGGCGGTAGCTGTCCCACAGTCTGGTTTGCTAGCGCAAGTTAGATCGTTCTGGTTGCGCGTGGGGCGTTCCTGCCCGATTCTTACAAAGCACTGCAGCCCGCGCCTCCCGCGCGTCCCTGCCCTGCCCCCACTTCCCAGTGGTGGATGCAGGCGTCTGTGCTGCTTTTCCGCTGGGGGAGTTACTGTTGGGCTTGTAATCTCTTGGTCTTAATTATTTCTTTATTTTTCCTTCCTGTTATGTTGCCCTCTGTGTTTCCAAGACTCGCCACAGACTCGGCAGGGAGAGTGTTTCCTGGTGTTTGGAAACCTCTCTTCTTCAAATTCCCTTCCCGGGACGGGCTTCCCTTCCCGGGACGGAGCTCCCTCCCCACCTCCTTTGTCTCCTTTTTCGTCTTTTATATTTTTTCCTACCTGTTTTTGAAGACAATGGTCTGCTTTTCTGGTTGCCTGATGACTTCTGCCAGCCTACAGAAGTTGTTTTGTGGAGTTTGTTCGGCGTTGAAATGTTCTTTTGAGGAATTTGTGAGGGAGAAAGTGGTCTTCCCGTCCTATTCCTCCGCCATCTTTATCCGGTCTCTCCAATGCTCATTTTATTTCATCATTTTGATACAATGAGATTAGAACTTTAAAGTCAGAAATTTAATTTTCTTTTAACAAAATATTATATACTTTAAGGTAATTTTCATAGGACTAAAGAAGAATTTTTAAACATCTACTACAGTATTATCTCATTATGAAAGTGAATTTATATATTTTTGAATTATACATATAAATCTATATGTATATTTCATAACTATGAGTAATTTTAGTAATAAAATACCTAAATTTTAATAAATAATAGTAAATAAATAACAAAATAAGCTGGATGTCTTCAGAAGTTTTCATTTTTTCCATATAAAACTCAAGAGACTCAGTGGATAGTGTCATAAATACAATTTGAGTTCATCCAGTTTGGTGCAAAAGTCATTAGACATGCTGTGAAGCAGAATAATGCATTAGAAAATGCAATATTAGCTTGTCAACACATTTTGAAAACACTATGTGTTAGGTTCTGTTCTAGGTACTGGGATATAAGAATGAGCAAGAGAGGCAAAAATATCTGCCTTCTTGAAACTTATATTCTAGTCAAAAATAAAAATAACAGTAATAATAGGGAAAAAATATCCGATTCACTATAGCAACAAAAACTATAAGCTACCTAACAAGAGATCAAATAAAAAGTTTGTGAGAACTCCATGGAGAAAATTATTAAATATTATTGGAAAATGTAAGTAAAATAGAGGAATATACTGTTTGTGGTTGAAGCAGTATCATAAAGAGGCCAGTTGCTCTGTAAATAAATATGTTAAATACAACTTCAATAAAAATGCAACAATGCTCCAGAAAAAAATTTTAATTTATGTAGAAGATTTGAAATGGCCAAAAATACATCTATTTTTAAGAACAAGAGAGGAAGTTGACCTCCAAAAATCAGAATTTTTGGTCACACAGACATAAAGTGTTGCATTGGTCATGGATAGAATAATAAACAAATGAAGTAGAACAAAAAGCCCAGAAATAAGCTCTTATATAGTTAATATATACATAATGGAATACTGCTCAGTCATATAAAAGAGTGAAATAATGCCATTTGCAGCAACATGGATAGACCTAGAGATTATTATGCTAAGTGAAGTAACTCAGACAATAAAAGACAAATAACATATGATGTCACTTACATGTGGAATCTAAAGTACAGTACAAACGAACTTATTCATAAAACAAATAGACCTACTAAGGCAGAAAACAAACTTATGATTACCAACGGGAAAAGTGGAGGAGGGATGAATTAGAAATTTGGCATTAGCAGATACAAGCTACTATATGTAAAACAGATAAACAACAAGGTCCTACTGTATAATGCAGGGTACTTTATTCAATATCTTATAATCTACAATGAATAATAATTTATATATATTATTTTTATATATAATTATCTATATGAAATATATATTTTATATATGTAAAACAGAATCACTTTGCTGTACATCAAAGACTAACACAATATTGTGGATCAACTATGTTTCAATTTTTAAAAAAATCAATGACAGAAGGATTTGCTATTCAATAAGTGAATCTGGGTGAAACAGACTTAATATATGGGGGGGGAAGTCTATAAAGGTCAACTTTTTACCCTTATAGAATGGTTTCTTACAAAAGATGCTAAATAAGCACAAACAATGAAAAGGAAATTCTTGATATTTTTAAATTTATTAAAATTATGTTTATTTGTGCATACCAACAGACGTTATAAAAATTTAAAAAAAAATAAGCCCACCTGCTGAGAGAAAAACCATTTAAAATGCATACAACCTTAACATAATTAGCGTGTAGCATACTTAAAGCACTCTTACAAATCAACATAATAAACAATCCTATTCTCATAGCAAATAAAGTAAACAGAGAATTCACAAAAGAAACATGAAACATTTTTTCTTTTGTCCAATAAACATAAGAAAACATGCTCATATTCACTGGTAGTCAGAGGAACATAAAAGAAAATAACTCATCAGATGGGCAACAACAACAACAAAATTTAAGTATCTCTCAATACCAAATGCTGGCCAGGATGGAAAGCACCAGGAGCATCCAGTCTGAAGGCAGTATAAATTGTAAAAACTACTTTAGAAGGAAATTTGGTATCATCTAGTAAAGTTAAATAGGCTCATCTCACTACATCTCATGAATTTCAATTCTAGTTTTACAAACTAGGAAAACTGCCACAGAAGATACAAGAAAACATGTATGACCGTAATCACTTTATCATTGTTCACTCCACTTGTTTATACAAACTTACTTCACTTGAAAAGTTTAATTCTACATATTCCAGTATAACAACTGAATCAAATTCACTAAGATAAAATTTTCACTTTTGAACTATGCCATCCCCTTTAAAGTTAAGTAAGAGACTTTAGTTATGAAACATACAAGATAAAAAGTGAACTATATGTACTTCAGATTAGAATTAGTGAATTTTAAATTGCAGCTGGTACTTCCGAGCTTGAGTCTTCCAATAATAATAAATTTTTACAAAATTTTTGTCATTAGATTGTTAATGGAAAAAAATTGAGTGAAGACACTAAATTTTCCAGCTAATTTTTTAAAGAAATCTTAATTATATAAAAATATATATTTATTTCTCTTATTTTGAGTTCATGGGAGACAGGGTCTTTGTTTCGATTGTTTTCATTGCTAAAACCTAGTTGAATTTCATATGAAAATAAAGTTATTAAGCACAATCAATCCTATTATCTTTAAAACAGTCTTAATATGTATTTCCAGGAAACCAAAGCTGTTATAAACTTAGCAACTTAAAAATCAAACTTTTTTTTTTTTTTAACTTAGAGCAGTATGTGACTATGGGCCTACCCTGGAGCTCAGTGGTAAAGAATCTGCCTGCCAATGCAGGAGACTCGGGTTCTATCCCTGGGTGGGGAAGATCACCTGGAGAAGCAAACAGCAAACTATTCCAGTATTCTCGCCTGGGAAATCCCGTAGACTGAGGAGCCTGGCAGGTTACAGTCCATAGGGTCGCAAATGTGTCAGACACAACTTAGTGACTAAACAGCAACTTTGTGACTAGACAATAACATGTGACTATGGAAAAAATATGCCACAGAGCAGAAAATTGTGTCACATACTGACGATGACACGCATAGTGATGATGTATGGGAAAATGCATAAAAACTAGATTGAGAAAGAATTAACTGTCCATCAGATAGGATTGCGAAGAGTCAGATATGACTGAAGTGAATTAACATACACACACAGATTAACGTAAGGCTTTTCCTTCAGAGTTTATTCTATCAAATTAGTTTTTGCTCCCAAGTAAATTTGCACTTATTAAAAGGAATAAACCAAAAGAGATGATAATATTACAACTTTCAGGGCACTCAAATAATGGTCCCATACACTTTCCAAGTTAAAATATTAGGTAGAATATTATTGCTCAAAAAATTAAATTTGAAAATTCATAAATTCTTCAAAAACAAAACTATAAATTAGCTACTTTCAGCAATTAAATGTGATTCAACTGTCAGACTACAAGGGTAGAGGAATGGGGAAAGTTGTCATAATATTTAAAAAGCAAAGATTCAAAAAAGATCCCTAAAAGGTGGTTCCAAGAACGTGATATAAGGACCAATAGCAAGGGCAATAGTATGTTCAGAAAAACATTAACAAGAATAAATAGTAAAGAAGTATAATGAAGTTCTGGTAATTAAATCTTAATTTAAAATAAAATATTCAAAATTAAATTGATCAAAACTTTAATCACTATAGCCACCAAGTGGAGAAAGCTTAGCATTGCATCATAAAAACCCAAAATTACTTCCCAAAACCACTAGACCATTCAGATATGACCTAAATCAAATCCCTTATACAGTGCATGTGACAAATAGATTCAAGGGACTAGATCTGGGAGACAGAGTGCCTGAAGAACTATGGACAGAGGTTGGTAACATTGTCCAGGAGGTGGTGACCAAAACCATCCCTAAGAAATGCAAGAAGGTAAAGTGGTTGTCTGAGAAGGTCTTACAAATAGCTGAGAAAAGAAAGAAGCAAAATGCAAAGGAGATACGGAAAATATACCCAACTGAACACACAGTTCCAGAGAATAGCAAGGAGAAATAGAAAAGCCTTATTAAGTGAACAATGCAAAGAAACAGAGGAAAATAATAGAATGGGAAGACTAGAGGTATCTTTAAAAATTTGTAGATACCAAGGGAACAATTCATGAAAATACAGGCATGATAAAGGACAAAAACAGCAAGGACCTCACAGAAGCAGAGGAGATTAACAGGTGGCAAGAATAAACAGAACTGTACAAAAATTCTTAATGATCCAAATAACCACAAAGGTGTGGTCACTCACCTAGAGCCAGACATCCTGGAGTGTGAAGTCAAGTGGGCCTTAGGCAGCATTATTACCAACAAAGTAGGTGAAGATGATGGAATTCCAGCTGAGCTATTTCAAATCCTAAAAGACGATGCTATTAAAGCACTGCACTCATTATGCCAGTAAATTTGGAAAACTCAGCAGTGGCCACAGGACTGGAAAAGGTCAATATTCATCCTAATCCCAAAGAACAGCAATGCCAGAGAACGTTCAAATTACCGTACAATGGTACTCATTTCACATGCTAGCAAGATTTTCCTCAAAATCCTTCAAGCTAGGCTTTAGCAGTACATGAACTGAGAACTTCCAGATGTACAAGCTGGATTTAGAAAGGCAGAGGAAACAGAGATCAATTGCCAACATACACTGGATCATATAAAAAGCAAGGGAATTACAAAAAAAAATATCTACTTCTGTTCCATTGACTACACTAAAGCCTATGACTGGATGGATCACAACCAACTGTGGAATATTCTTAAAGAGACTGGAATGCCAGACCACATTTCAGGCCCCCTGAGAAACCTTGTATGCAGGACAAGAAGCAACAATTGGAACTGGACATGGAAAAATGGACTTGTTCAAAATTGGGGATGGAGTACATCAAGTCTGTAAGCTGTCACCTGCTTATTTAACTTATGTGCAGAGTACATCAAATGAAATTCTGGGCCGGATAACTCACAAACTGGAATCAAGATGACCAGGAGAATATCAACAACGTCTTGATATTCTCCTGGCCATGCATCTCAGATATGCAGATGATAACACCCTAATGGCAGAAAGTGAGAAGGAACTAAAACGCCTCTTGATAAAGGTGAAGGAGGAGAGTGAAAAAAAAAACACTAGCTTAAAACTCAACATTTAAAAAATAAAGATCATGGCATCCAGTCCTATCACTTCATGGCAAATAGATGGGGAAAAAGTAGAAACAGTGTCAGATTTTCTTGCACTCCAAAATCAATGTGGATGTTGACTGCAGCCACAAAATTAAAAGACACTAGTTCTTTGGAAGAAAACCTTTAAGAAATCTAGACAGTTTTTAAAAAGCAGAGACATCACTTTGCCAACAAAGGTCATAAAGTCAAAGCTATGGTTTTTCCCAGTTGTCATGTATGAATGTGAAAGTTGGACCATAAAGAAGGCTGAGAGCTGAAGAATTGATGTTTTCAAACTGTGGTGTTGGAGAAGACTCTTGAGAGTCCCTTGGACTGCAAGGAGATCAAACTAGCCAGTCCTAAAGGAAATCAACCCTGAACATTCATTGGAAGGACTGATACTGAAGCTGAGGCTCCAATACTGTGGTCACCTGATGCAAAGAGCCAGCTCATTGGAAAAGACCCTGATGTTGAGCAAGACTGAGGGTAAGAAAAGGGGGCAATAGAGGATGAGGTGGTTGGGCGCATCACTGACTCAATGGACATGAGTTTGAGCAAAGTCGGATATGGTGAAAGACAGGGAAGCCTGGCCTTCCACCTCAATTCATGAGGTGGCAAAGAGTCAGACACTACTTAGCAACTAAACAGCAACTACTCAAATACTGTTGGGCTTCCCTGGTAGCTCAGACAGTAAAAAATCCACCTATAATGCAGGAGACCTGGGTTTGACTCCGGGCTTGGGAAGATCCCCTGAAGAAGGGAATGGCAAGCCATTGTAGACATAACTAAAAGATGTATAATCCCAGAAAACTAAATAAATAATTTATCCCATGTAATCAATTAATCTACCTAAAATTTAGGGGTTACACAAATTAATAGTATGGTATTATGAAATAAATATATCTGAAATCAAATGAATAAATACAAAAGCAACTTAAATACAACACAGGTGAATGTCAAGCCTTCCCCATAATACTCAGCACCAATGTTCATAAATGTTAAATGGTTAAACATTGAACAGCAAAGTATGAGGTGACAAGTTCTTTGGAAATAAGTATCTACAAATTAAGGAGAATAGTTGGCAACAAACTTACCTATAATTTGTTAAGTGAGGTGAACCTTGAAAGTCAAGTGAAAGTGAAAGTTGCTTAGTCGTGTCCAACTCTTTGCAACCCCGTGGTCTATACAGTCCATGGAATTCTCCAGGCCAGAATACTGGAGTGGGTAACCTTTCCCTTCTCCAGGGAATCTTCCCAACCCAGGAATCGAACCGGGGTCTCCTGCCTTGCAGGTGCTCAATCCTATTTTACCTATGGACTTCCCAGGTGGCTCAGCAGTAAAGAATCTGCATAACAAGCAGAAGATACAGATTCAGTCCCTGTGTCGGGAAGATCCCTGGAGAAGGAAATGGCAACCCACTCCAGTGTAATTGCCTGGGAAATCCCACAGATGGGGAATCTGTTGGGTTATAGTCCATGTGGTCGCAAAGACTTAGTAACTAAACAGCAGCAGCAGTTGTACCTATGCCAGCTGGACCTATGGAGGGTCCTGTTGCCCAGAGGAGTAAGAATCTGTCTATACCACCATAGTAAGCCATGCAACAGTTTTGCGGCTAAAAAAGAATAATAGCAACAGCAACTACACACAATATTTAATCGCACATTTCTAAATACTTATACCCCTTCACAGATCACTGCTTTGTTATGGTGAAGGGGCTTGCATAACTCAATGAATCTGAGCCATGCCATGTAGGGCCACCCAAGAAGGACAGATCAGAGTTCTGACAAAAGGTGATCCACTGAGGAGGGAATGGAAAACCACACCAGTATACTTGCCACAAGAACATCATGAACTGTATATAAGGACAAGAAGATATGCCAACGAAGTATGAGCTGTCCAGATCAGAAGGAAGCATGCTGTTAAAGCTAGAGGATGTGATGGAATTCCAATAGAGCTATTCAAAGCTAAAGGATGATGCCATCGAGGTGCTGCATTCAATATGTCAACAAATCTGGAAAACCCAGCAGTGGCCACAGGAGTGGAAAAGGTCAATCTTCTTCCCAGTTTCCAAGAACGGTAGAATGTGCAACTGGACAGTTGCACTCATCTCCCATGGTAGTAATGTCATGCTTAAAGTCTTGCATGCTAAGCTTCAGCATTATGTGAGCCAAGAACTTGCAGTTGTCCAAGCTGGGTTTAGAAAAGAGGAAACAGATCAAATTGCCAACATTTGCTGGATCATAGAAAAAGCAAGGGAATTCTAGAGAAACATCTACCTCTGTTTCATCAACTACGCTAAAACCTTTGACTGTGTGGATCATAAAAAAACTGTGGGAATCTCTTAGAGAGATGGGAATACCAGACCATCTTACCTGTCTCCTGAGAAACCTGTATGTGGGTCAAGAAGCAACAATTCCCTGTATGGAACAACTGATTGTTTCAAGATTGAGAAAGGAGTACAACAGGTCTGTTTGCTGTCACCCTGTTTGTTTAACCTATACGCTGAGTACATTATGAAAAATGCTGGGCTGAATGAGTTACAAGCTGGAATCAAGATAGGCGGGAGAAACATCAACAACCTCAGATATGCAGATGAAACCACTCTAATGGCAGGAAGTCAAGGGGAACTAAAGAAGCTCTTGATGAGGGTAAAAGAAGTGAGTGAAAGAGCCGACTTAAAACTAAATATTAAAAAAAACTAAGATCATAGCATCCAGCCCCATTACTTCATGGCAAATAAAGGGGGTAAAAGGTGGAAGTAGTGACAGACTTCCTCTTCTTTGGCTCTAAAATCACTGCAGATGGTGACTGTAGCCCTGAAATCAGAAGATGATTCCTCTTGGCAGGAAAGCTATGACAAACTAGACACTGTGTTGAAAAGCAGAGACATCACTCTGCCGACAAAGGTCCGTAGTGTCAAGGCTATTGCCTTCCCAGTGGTCACATAACGGTTGTGAGAGCTGAATCGTAAAGAAGGCGGAGTGCCAAAGAATTGATGCTTTTGAACTGTGGTGCTGGAGAAGACTCCTGAAAGTCCCTTGGGCAGCAAGGAGATCAAACCAGTCAATCTCAAGGGAAATCAATCCTGAATATTAGTTGCAAGGACTGATGCTGAAGCTGAAGCTCAACTCATTGGAGAAGTCCCTGATGCTGGGAAAGATTGAGGGCAGGAGGAGAAGAGGGTGTCAGAGGATGAGATGGATGGATGGCATCACCAATGCAATGGACAGGAACTTGGGCAAACTTCGGGAGATGGTGAGGGACAGGGAGGCCTGCACTCCATGGGGTCGCAAAGAGTTGGACACAACTGGGAGACTGAACAACAATAAATATTTATATGTATTCATTAATTAATTTTCATGATAACAAGTAAATTATTGTAGTGGACTGAATAACGGCACTCAAAGATGTCAGGCCACGGCACCTGTAAATGTTTTAAGGTAAAAGGGATGTGATTTGCAGATGTGATTAAATTACAGATGGTGATTGCAGCCATGAAATTAAAAGACGCTTACTCCTTGGAAGGAAAGTTATGACCAACCTAGATAGCATATTCAAAAGCAGAGACATTACTTTGCCAACAAAGGTCCGTCTAGTCAAGGCTATGGTTTTTCCAGTGGTCATGTATAGATGTGAGAGTTGGACTGTGAAGAAAGCTGAGTGCCGAAGAATTGATGCTTTTGAAGTGTGGTATTGGAGAAGACTCTTGAGAGTCCCTTGGACTGCAAGGAGATCCAACCAGTCCATTCTAAAGGAGATCAGTCCTGGGTGTTCTTTGGAAGGACTGATGCTAAAGCTGAAACTCCAATATTTTGGCCACCTCATGTGAAGATTTGACTCATTGGAAAAGACTCTGATGCTGGGAGGGATTGGGGGCAGGAGGAGAAGGGGATGACAGAGGATGAGATGGCTGGATGGCATCACCGACTCGATGGACGTGAGTTTGGGTGAACCCAGAGAGTTGGTGATGGACAAGGAGGCCTGGCATGCTGCAGTTCATGGGGTCACAAAGAGTCGGACACGGCTGAGCAACTGAACTGAACAGATAGGGAGATGATCCTGGATCATCTGAATGGGCCTGCATGCAGTCACAAGCGTCCTTATAAGATAGAGGCAGAGGGAGACATGACACACAAATAAGAAAAGGCAATGTGAAGACAGAGGCAGAAGATTGGCCACAAGCCAAAAAAGTGCCAGCAGCCACTGGAAGCTAGATGAGGCAAGGAAGGGATTCTTTCAAGAGCCTCTAGAGCGTTGATTTGTTGATTTCAGACTTCTGGTTTCCAGAAATGTGAGAGAATAAATTCTTGTTGTTCAAAAGCACCAAACTTGTGGGAATATATGATAGCAGCCACAGGAAACTAATACAGTTACTATTCCTCTTTTTATTTTTTTTTTAAACAGATGAGCAAACTGGATTGAGGTTCATGTAGAACCTGTCCTCCTTCTGGACTGTTTGGTTACATGAGACATTAAACATTCTTTATTAGAGTCAACATTTCTGTTACTTGCAATAAAAGAGATCTAGCTGATAGAGACACTATTTCATAATCTTCTCTGATTATATTACATATGTGAGCCTTGGATGCCAAAGTATGTTAGCTTGGATTATGAGTAATTTGCAAGCAATTTTTATATTTTTCACTTTATTTTTATAAACAGTATATATTCAGTTCCGTTCAGTCACTCAGTCATGTCCAGCTCTTTGCAACCCCATGGACTATAGCATGCCAGGCTTTCCTGTCCATCACCAACTCCGGAGCTTGCTTAAACTCATGTGCATCGAGTCGGTAATATCATCCAACCATCTCATCCTCTGTCATCCCCTTCTCCTCCTGCCTTCAATCTTTCCCAGCATCAGGGTCTTTTCCAGTGAGTCAGTTCTTTGCATCAGGTAGCCAAATTATTGGAGCTTCAGCTTCATTATCAGTCCTTTCAATGAATATTTCAGGACTGAATAAACAGCATATATTATTATATTTGAAATGAGGAAAATATTTTAATTTAAAAACCCAGATTTCTACGTAAGTGCACACAAAACCTATACATGAATATTTATAGTAAATTCATTCAAAATACCACAACATGGAAACAATTCAAATATTTATTACCTGATAAATTTATTAACAAAGTGGTATACATGCATAATTGAATGCTACTGAGTACTGAGAAAGAAGCAAAGCTAGTGACATAAAGGTATAGATGAGTATCAAATGAATATCAAATGCATTATGCTAAGCGAAAGAAGTAAAACTCAGCTCAAAAGGTCCCATTTGATTCTATTCATATGAAATCTGGAAAAACACAAAATTATAGGTAAAAAAATAGATCAGTGATTACCAGGGTCTCATCATAAGGGGAGGGATTAGCTTTAAAGAAAAAAAAAAAAGGAGGGCCAAGAGAGATAATTTCGATGTGATAGAACTGTTCAATTTCTTGATTATGGTGTTTACTTACACTTGTTATCAAAACTTACAAAACTGTAATTTAAAGGATGAATTTACAAAAACCTGACCCTAAAATTTTTAAAAATAATGACAAAAATAAAATCTGACCTAATGTTTTCTAATAAAAATTGAATTGAAATACATAAAAATAAAAAGCCAAATTTCTAATAGCTTTGCATCAGAAATATATTGAGGTCACAGAATCAGTTGTTCATAGAGCCCAGGATGATTTCATAAATAACTGAAGCTAGAAAATATAAGAAAACAGAATCAGCCTCACTGTCAAATGAGCAAGGTAGATTGGTGATCGGTGATGGTCAGTCAGTCGTATCCAACTCTTTGCCACTCCATGGACAGCAGCACGCCAGGCTTCCCCATCCTTCCGCCATCTCCGAGTTTGCTCAAACTGAGGTGCATTGAGTCGGTGATGCCATCCAACAATCTCATCCTCTGTCACCCCTTCTCCTCTTTCCTTCAATCTTTTCTAGCATCAGGGTCTTTTGCAATGAATCGGCTCTTTGCATCAGGTGGCCAAAGTATTGGAGCTTCAGCTTCAGTATCAGTCCTTCCAATGAATACTCAAGGTTGATTTGTTTTAGGATTGACTGGTTTGATCTCTTTTGATCTCCAAGGGACTCTCAGGAGTTTTCTCCAACACTACAGTTCAAAAGCAACAGTTCTTCAGCACTCAACCTTCTTTATGGTCCAACTCTCACATCCATACATGACTACTAGAAAAACCACAGCTTTGACTATACGGACCTTTGTCAGCAAAGTAATGTCTCTGCTTTTTAATAAGCTGCCTAAAAGAGAAGACAGAGATTCCGCTCAGTCGTGTCTGACTCTCTGCAACCCCACAGACTGTAGCCTGCCAGGCTCCTGATACAGACTTCTCCAGGCAAGAATACTGGAGTGGGTTGCCATTTCCTTCTCCAGGGGATCTTCCTGACCCAGGGATCGATCCAGGATCTCCCACACTGCAGGCAGATTCTTTACCATCTTAGTCACCAGGAAAATCCAAAACACATATTAAAAGGCAGAGTGTATCATATAACACTATATTAGTGAAAGTATTTTGATAACATTTGGAAGATAATCTGGAAGCTCATTCAAATGCTGGGGTTTTCATGGCTCCATGATTCTAGAAATAAGTGTATGCAAATACTCAGACACAATATGTGAAAAACAAATAGCCATGACTATTATGTTACTATATGACATACTATATTATACACATATAATACATATTATATGTCATACTATATACATATTATATACATATATATACACATACATATTATAGCCATACTATTATATGACTATGAGACAGATCAAAGGGTGACAAATGTATCAATACAATCCATTGGACCTAGGTGTGCATACTTAAGGCCTATGTCTTGTAGAAAAACATTACATATGGAAACAAATTGGCCTACTACTGCTTTTTACATCTTTGGGTACAGCCTTCCTTTTTAATTATAAAATATACTGTGTGAAATATATCTCATGACTATGATTATTTGTTGTTCCCATTACCATCTTCCCACCCCTCAAATTCACATTTTTGTGTGTTTGTGAAGCAGTGGTTATTATTTTGGGTACAAAGTTTGATGACATGACATAAAATTATTGTCTCACCTAAGAAATATGCAACAGAGACAAACTATAGTGAATATGATGTATCCATGCACATCCACTTCAGTGTCAGGTCCAGCCATCCCCCAAACCAGCTGATACTGTGTCTTCTGCTGACACAGCCCTTGGACGCAGGGAGCTGCACCACTCACGTTCAAACCTTCTCCCACAGGAAGGAAGGCCTTCAGTGAGGGCCATGACATGAAGGTATAAAGGCCAAGCCCCTCATAGTAGTTTGCAGCAAATCTAAAGGGCCAATCCAGTCCAAGGACACTCCAGTCCGAGTCCCTGTTGGATCCTATCAGATGCAACCACATTGCAAATAAGCTTCTCCTCCTGCTCAAGCCTGTCTTTCTCGCTTCCAAGGGACTCCTCAGTAAATGTTTTACATGCAACTGTCCATCTCAGATTCTATTTTCAGGCAACCCATCCTAAAACATAAGTTCTCTGGAATAAAATCCTGTTCTGAAATTACATTATGAATAAAATGCTTGAAAAGAGATGTGCTTGATATATATCAACAAACTACTCACTGAATGTTATTCCAGTGTTTCCAAAAGATACATGTGGTTCTTCAGTGATAAAATAATAGTATACCAGCACTTAATGTAAGCCTACCTGACCAAATATCCTAAATCTACGTTTGGGGTAATTGTTTGACTAGTTTCAAGAAACTCTCTAGGATATTCATATATGTGAAAAGGCTTATATTTTGTTAATAATTGTGTATTTTGCAAATTTTTTTAAAGCAGTAAACACCTAGCATGGCTCTTTGATATAAACATAATTATTTGAATTTTTATTCAACTAAAACTTTCTTAATATTGTTATGTTTAAAAAATAAAAAGTGCTATTCAATAAAAACATCACCTTAAAACTATCGCAATTAAACATCATTTATTGAATAGCTTATGTATTAGACATTCACTCTATTAGTCCTCTTTATATCAATAGTTATATCTACATCTGTATTTATATGTATATTTGTGTGTCCAACAAAGGATAGATTCTTTTCTCTCTTTCACAGATGAGAAAACTGAGATTATTTATAAATGGAAAAAATGAAATTCTAAGTAATTTTCCTGAGATTGTATAACTCTTAGATATCAAAGATCAGACTGAAAGTCAGGTTTGTGTGACTCTTAAAACTTTATCTTTTGTAACAACATACTTCATGTCCAAAATGACACATTTCAAAAATACATCCACAGATCACACAAAAGGAGTATAATTGTGTGAAAACATCCAGGGAAGTAACAATGGGAGTTGGGGCTTTACTTATTTAACCAAACTCTATTACTAAACAAACTGTATGGCCTAGATGAATACAATACTCTAAATTTCCATCTACTAAATGGCCACATGTGCTGTGCTGTGCTGAGTCACTCAGTCGTGTCCAACTCCTTGTGACCCCGTGGACTGCAGCTGGCCAGGTTCTTCTGTTCATGGGGATTCTCCAGGCAAGAATATTGGAGCAGGTTGCCCAGCCCTCCTCCAGGGGATCTTCCCAACCCAGGAATCAAACCCAGGTCTCCTGCATTGCACGCGGATTCTTTACCAACTGAGCCACCAGGGAAAGCATTAATAGATATCAGTAACTCAGTGCGTGCTATGGATCTAGAACTCTGCTAAACATTATACACACATCTCATTTAATCCTCACAAAACTACAGGAAATAGATACTCTACCCATTTTGGAGATGAGAAACTGAGGTTTAGAGATCACAAGAAAATTGTCCAAACTTATCTACTGCATTAGTCTGCTCAGGCTGCCGTAACAAAATACCATTGACTGAGTGGTTTAAACTGCAGAAATTTATTTCTCACAGTTCTGAAAGCTATTACGTCCTAATGAATGTTCTGCAGGGTCAGTTTTTGGTGAGAGTTCCGTGTGTGCCTGTGGAGAGAAACGCTTCTTCATCTAGGTAGAATAGAATCTAGTTTTCAATAGATAACTGAGAAAAAAGGATATCATATTTGATAAGTTGGTATTATGCTTTAGATAAAATGAGACTTTTCTTCTAAAACCTACCTAGTAATATCAACATATGTATTTAGACAACAGTAAATCAACTGATCAGTCACTTTTCCTACCAATCTTAAAAATACTTCAGCTAAAAGATTTAAAAGATACAAAAACTCATAGCCCAATTAAGTAGCATGCCATTCGATTCAGCTATTCAAAATATGTGTCTCTTTCACTTTTTTCATACACAAACCAGTTCAGAGGGCTCTTGATTTTAGATCAGTGACTTTTAATTTGCCTGTGCAAAGAATATGGCTGCTAATACCTGCTTAACACCTGTTACTCCCATTGAGTCCTAATAAATCAATCAAGATAACCACTTTATCTTAGTTATCTTCCCACCATCTAGAGCACCTTTTTCTCTTCTTCCTCTAAGTTCTAACACTTAAAACGTTACCTATGGAAGAAGCCAACACAATATTGTAAAGCAATTATCCTTCAGTTAAAAATAAATAAATTACTTTTTTAAAATGCTCTTAAATCTGTCCCAACTTTGTTCCTAACTTTAGCGTAGGTTTCTCACTCACAATGATCAACAGTCATTTGCCACCTACTTCATTTGCATGCGTGCATGCTAAGTCACTTCAGTAGTGTTCAACTCTGTGTGATCACATGGACTGCAGCCTGCCAGGCTCCTCTGTCCATGGGATTCTCCAAGCAAGAATACTGGAGTGGGTTGCTGTGACCTCCTCCAGAGGACCTTCCTGACCCAGGGATCAAACCCATGTCTCTTCTAACCTGCATTGGCAGGCAGATAAGGGCATTTAAACTTTCTCTTACTTTAAAATCACCAAGCAAATCAAAATTTAGGTTTAAAAAAAAAATTAAAGTGATTTCTTATTTCACCACACCATGCATTCATTTCTTTTAAGTAAAGCTTTAATCAAAAGTTGAACTATTTTAAGAAAAAGGGCAAGTCTCAAAATTCAGATTAGGAGATTAGGTAAAAACATTATCTCATCAATTTTACAATGACAATGTTTTCACATTTTAACAACTCAAAACTGAGATTAGTCTTTCAGCCTAGGGTATGTCATGGTTTATCTGGCAATGCTTTTTCTGACTTGGAAGTACATAAATGAGTAGTGAGACTTAAAATCAAAGGCATTTTAGATTTTATCAAATACAGTAGCATGAAGTATCTTTAAATTTCCCTATTCTTTTTTCAATAAAAGCTTATTTACAATAAAAGCTTATTTCAAAAATAAAAGCCTTGTATCACAACCTCAGCAAGATTGTGATACAGAATTAAGGTTTAACAGAATTAAGCATCAGATAAGAGTGTATCATTGAATACTATTGATATTTATTTACCCAACACAGTGTTTATCAATCTCTGACATATTATTTTTAATTCCTACTTTCAGAAAACCATAATTCTAAGATTAATTTTCTGACATTGTCCATTAGGAATTTATATTAAGATTCAAAACATAAATTATGATGAAATATTAGACTCTGAGATATATGTGTGTTTGTGTGTATGGTTAGCACATTGGGAAGTCCCCGGTGCTGGGCTTGAGGGCAGAAGGAAAAGAGGACATCGGAGGATGAGATGGTTGAACAACATCACCAATGCTATAAACATGAACTTGGGCAAATGTCAGGAGATGGTGAGGAACAAGGAGGCCTGGCATGCTGCCGTCCATGGGGTGGCAAAGAGTCAGACACGACTGGGTGACTGAACAACAACAATGGTTAGCTTAGAAAATGTCGCACTTTAAATGTAGATTTTTAGGTTTTTTATCTGAAGGCTCATAACTCACTTTTGTTATGTAGTAGAAACTTTTATGAAACATAAAGCATGACAAATTCTAATTATGCTAAATAAAGAAGTACCTGACAGTTTCTATGTAGTTTACTTTATAGGTTCTGATATAATTCAACACTTTATTACTTCAAATAAGACAACAGGAATTTCAAAAGTTGGGTTTGTCTATCCAAGTAAGAATTCTTTTTTGTAAAATAGGTGGAGAGATTCCATTGTAGGCATAACATGAACTTCAGAGGTTCAGCTATTAATCACAAATTAACATTTCCAAGCAATTCAACTAGAAAGATAATAAATTTCAAGATGATGATGTAAGCTTTTGTTTTGCTTTAGACAAACTCAGCTTTCAAGCTCCTTTCTGCATCGTTCCAAAGACAGCAACAAAATACTGATGATGAATCTATGTTCAAAAAATTAATTTATTTGAGATGACTTAAATTAAGTGATTGCTTCTTATTAAAAAGTAAATAACAAGAATTTAACATGTTTTACAAATATAGGGCTTCCTAGGTGGCACTAGTGGTAAAAAATCAGCCTACCAATGCAGGAGACAAAAAAAGAGACACAGCTTCCATCCCCGGATCTAAACAATTTTCTCCATTAAGACTGGTTGTGTAAAATATAAGGAAGTCCCAAGCATTTCATAATATCGGGATTTACATTCCTAAAATCTTTGCATAGGATTCTCCAGTTAAACTTAAAGTAGAAAACTAAGTTAATATTATTGTAATCCACTTTGCACACATAGTTAATGCCAGATATTCCATTGATTTGATATATCTATTTCATTTCCATTGATGAAGAAATAGCCAGCATCTTTAAAGAATGCAGAAATTGGAGGAAATGACACAGTGTGGAGAAAAAAAATTCTCAACTCTCTCTTGAATTTACCATTTCAATGTAGTCTTAGTTAAAGCCAGAAATTATATAAGGTGGCAGAAACTGTAAATATTTTAGAATAAATAATTTTAAAATATGCAAATGCCCTCTTAGTGAAGAAAAATTATAACAATGTTATAAAAACTTTCATCTGAAAATGAATAATAATAAAGGAAAAGAGATATATGAAGAATCTTGGTCAGTATCAAAGCAAAATTTTAGCTATTGTAATAATAAGTTATTAGGTTGACTAGTTTTCTGTGGCTATGGTTTCAGTGTGTCTGCCCTCTGATGCCCTCTCGCAACTTACCATCTTACTTGGACTTCTCTTACCTTGGACGTGGGGTATCTCTTCACAACCTGGTCTAACTCAATAAAACTAAGCCATGCCGTGTGGGGCCACCCAAGAACACAGAAGAACTGTACAAAAAAGATCTTTACAACCCAGATAATCACGATGGTGTGATCACTCACCTAGAGCCAGATATCCTGGAATGTGAAGTCAAATGGGCCTTAGAGAGCATCACTACAAACAAAGCTAGTGGAGGTGATGGAATTCCAGTTGAGCTATTTCACATCCTGAAAGATGATGCTGTGACAGTGCTGCACTCAATATGCCAGCAAATTTGGAAAACTCAGCAGTGGCCACAGGACTGGAAAAGGTCAGTTTTCATTCCAGTCCCAAAGAAAGGCAATGCCAAAGAATTCTCAAACTACTGCACAATTGCACTCATTTCACACGTTAGTAAAGTAATGCCTAAAATTCTCCACGCCAGGCTTCAGCAATACGTGAGCCGTGAACTGCCAGATGTTCAAGCTGGTTTTAGAAAAGGCAGAGGATTCAGAGATCAAATTGCCAACATCCACTGGATCATGGAAAAAGCAAGAGAGTTCCAGAAAAACATCTATTTTGCTTTATTGACTATGACAAAGCCTTTGACTGTGTGGATCACAATAAACCATGGAAAATTCTGAAAGAGATGGGAATACCAGACCACCAGACTGGCCTCTTGAGAAACCTATATGCAGGTCAGGATCAACAGTTAGAACGGGACATGGAACCACAGACTGGTTCCAAATAGGAAAAGGAATATGTTAAGGCTTCATAATGTCACCCTGCTTATTTAACTTATGCAGAGTACATCATGAGAAACGCTGGGCTGGAAGAAGCACAAGCTGGAATCAAGATTGCTGGGAAAAATATCAATAACTTCATATATGCAGATGACACCACCCTTATGGCAGAAAGTGAAGAGGAACTAAAAAGCCTCTTGATGAAAGTGAAAGAGGAGAGTGAAAAAGTTGGCTTAAAGCTCAACATTCAGAAAACGAAGATCATGGCATCCGGTACCATCACTTCATGGGAAATAGATGGGGAAACAGTGGAAACAGTGTCAGACTTTATTTTGGGGGGGCTCCAAAATCACTGCAGGTGGTGACTGCAGCCATGAAATTAAAAGACACTCCTTTGAAGGAAAGTTATGACCGACCTAGATAACATATTCAAAAGCAGAGACATTACTTTGCCAACAAAGGTCCGTCTAGTCAAGGCTATGGTTTTTCCAGTGGTCATGTATGGATGTGAGAATTGCACTGTGAAGAAAGCTGAGCTCCAAAGAATTGATGCTTTTGAACTGTGATGCTGGAGAAGATTCTTGAGAGTCCCTTTGACTGCAAGGAGATCCAACCAGTCCATTCTAAAAGAGATCAGTCCTGGGTGTTCTTTGAAAGGAATGATGCTAAAGCTGAAACTCCAGTATTTTGGCCATCTCATGCAAAGAGTTGACTCATTGGAAAAGAGTCTGATGCTGGGAGGGATTGGCGGCAGGAGAAGGGGACAGTAGAGGATGAGATGGCTGGATGGCATCACCAACTCGATGGACATGAGTCTGGGTAAACTTCGGGAGTTGGTGATGGACAGGGAGGCCTGGCGTGCTGCAATTCATGCAGTCACAAATAGTCAGACATGACTGAGTGACTGAACTGAACTGAACTGAATAATAAGTGAAGTATGAAAAACAACATGAAGCTGTTAGCAATTAGGAGTACTCTGTCTAAAATGAGGTCATTATCTCAGTCTGTCCAGAACTGATTAGAACTCCACTTTTCAAAAGCAAGCAAGTTGCTTTCTTGCATTCTGTTTTGAGCAGAACACTCTGACACAGGGATGAAAAAGATCAAACAATTTGAGACCTAAGAAGATAGCTTTATAAAAGAGCTGTTTCAGTTCAGTGAGGAATGAATTATCAAAAGATTATATTCAACAACCACTTTAGATGAGTGACCTAACAGGACATTTGTTCAGAAAATGTGTCATGGAACTACATATTGTTTTTTAAAGAATACATGCATGAAAAGTAAGTGAGAAGAAGCTAAAATTTAAAGATACATTTCCATTTGTAGTAAAGGAAGGAGTTAAGGAATTTTCTGCATATCAATTTGGAGGCTACAAGCTGTGTGAAATTAAGAACATCTTACAAATGTGTATGACTTAAAGAGCATAAGTGATGAACAATACTAAACTTTTAAAGGTTTATCTATGAGAGTTGTTATTCAGGTAACACAGGATAGCTGATAATTTTCCTTACTATAACATAGCTCTATTTCTTTTCTTCTCCATGTATTTCATAAATGGCCTGCTTCGAGTAACATAATTTTGCTGAAAGAATTATATCAGTATAAATTGTAATTTATAGTTAACTTGTAGGCTTATTTTAGTCACTGAGAGAGAAAATTTAGGAGAGCGTCAAACATATCAAGTCATACAACTTTTTTATGCTGATTTCTGTTACTAGAACACTGAATTATAAAACATGTACTTATATTTCTAAGTTACTAAACATATTAATGGATGTTGTAAAAGTTATATATAGTCATCAAGCACTGGACATGTGCTAGTCTGACTTGAGGTATGCTCTGAGCATAAAATACAAACTGGATTTCAAAGACTAGAAAAAATATAAAGTATCTCATTAGTATTGACATACCAATAATTTGGATATACTGATATGATATAACATAAAAATAAAATCAATTTTACTTTTTATGCTTTTAATGTTACTATTAGACAATATGAAATCATGCATGTGGTCATATTATTAATATATTTCTATTAGAAAACTAGTTTTCAAACATACACCAATGAAATGATATGATAGAGGACTACTGTGAAATGACAGAATTGAGAACTACTGTGGTAACTGCACACATGTAGTAAATTGGAAGGAAATATTACAAAAGAAGAAACAGTATTTTAGTAAGTAGGAGAGGGGTGATAACCTCAAGAGCTTGAGATTTAACTGGTAGAAATTTCATAGGTGGGGAATAAATATGCAAAGAATACTAGAATAATTATTTTTAGATGGGATTTTCAGATGGTGGTAGGATATGCAAAAAGAGACTAAGAGTACAAAATCACTAAATATTGCAAGAAGGGCGTGTGAATATGCAGAGTAAATAATATCAGTAAGATTATGAGAATAAAAGCTAGATTGTAAAAGGATGAGGAATGAAGAGGAAATCAGTTCAGTTCTGTTCAGTCGCTCAGTTGCATCTGACTCTCTGAGATGCCATGGACTGCAGCACGCCAGGCCTCCTTGTTCATGCCAACTCCCGGAGTTTACTCAAACTCAAGTCCTATTAGTCAGTGATGCTACCCAACCATTTCATCTTCTGTCGTCCCCTTCTCCAGCCTTCAATCTTTGCCAGCATCAGGGTCTTTTCAAATGAGTCAGTTCTTCTCATTAGGTGGCCAAAGTAATGGAGTTTCAGCTTCAGCATCAGTCCTTCCAGTGAATATTTGGGACTGATTTCCTTTAGGATGGACTGGTTTGATCTCCTTGAAGTCCAAGGGACTCTCAGGAGTCTTCTACAATTCAAAAGAATCAATTCTTCAGCGCTCAGCTTTCTTTAGACTATAACTCTCACATTCATACATGACTATGGAAAAACCATTGCCTTGACTAGACGGACCTTTGTTGGCAAAGTTATGTCTCTGCCTTACCCTTTCTTCCAAGGACCAAGTATCTTTTAATTTTATGGCTACAGTCACCATCTGCAGTGATTTTAGAGCCCCCCAAATAAAGTCTGTCCCTGTTTCCCCATCTATTTGCCATGAAATGAGAGGAGCTACAGCACGGTCGGGGGCCATGGGCAAGAGGAACAACCCCACGTCTGAGGTCAGGGGCGGCAGCCGAGAGGAGCAACCCCACGTCCAAGGAGCGAAGGCTGCACGGGCACAGGTGGGTTGAGAGGAGTTACTCCACACTCAAGGTCAGGAGGGGTGACCTCGTCCAAGGTAAGGAGCAGTGGCTGCACTTTGCTGGAGCAGCCATGAAGAGTTACCCCACGTCCAAGGTAAGAGAAACCCAAGTAAGATGGTAGGTGTTGCAAAAGGGCATCAGAAGGCAGACACACTGAAACCATAATCACAGAATAGCCAATCTGATCACATGGACCACAGCCTTGTCTAACTCAGTGAAACTAAGCCATGCCCTGTGGGGTCACCCACGATGGATGAGTCATGGTGGAGAGGTCTGACAGAATGTGGTCCAATGGAGAAGGAAATGGCAAACCACTTCAGCATTCTTGCCTTGAGAACCCCATCAACAGTATTAAAAGGCAAAATGATAGGATACTGAAAGAGGAACTCCCCAGGTCATTAGGTGCCCAATATGCTACTGGAGATCAGTAGAGAAATAACTCCAGAAAGAATGAAGGGATGGAGCCAGAGCAAAAACAATACCCAGCTGTGGATGTGCCTAGTGATAGAAGTAAGGTCCGATGCTGTAAAGAGCAATATTGCATAGGAACCTGGAATGTCAGGTCCATGAATCAAGGCAAATTGGAAGTGGTAAAACAGGAGATGGCAAGAGTGAACGTCGACATTCTAAGAAGCAGCAAACTAAAATGGACTGGAACAGGTGAATTTAACTCAGATGACCATTATATCTACTACTGCGGGCAGGAATCCCTCAGAAGAAATGGAGTAGCCACCATGGTCAACAAAAGAGTCCGAAATGCAGTACTTGGATGCAATCTCAAAAACAACAGAATGATCTCTGTTCATTTCCAAGGCAAACCATTCAATATCATGGTAATCCAAGCCTATGCCCCAACCAGTAATGCTGAATAAGGTGAAGTTGAACGGTTCTATGAAGACCTACAAGACCTTTTAGAACTAACACCCAAAAAAGATGTCCTTGACCTGCATACCAATTTCTCAGGAGGTAGGTCAGGTGTTCTGGTATCCACATCTCTTCAAGAATTTTCCACAGTTTATTGTGATCCACACAGTCAAAGGCTTTGACCTAGTCAATAAAGCAGAAGTAGATGTTTTTCTGGAACTCTCTTGCTTTTTTGATGATCCAGTGGATGTTGGCAATTTGATCTGGCTCCTCTGACTTTTCTAAATCCAGCTTGAACATATGGAAAATCATGATTCATATACTGTTGAAGCCTGGCTTGAAGAATTTTGACCATTACTTTGATAGCGTGTGAAATGAGTGCAATTGTGTGTGTAGGTTGAGCATTCTTTGCCATTGCCTTCCTTTAGGATTGGGATGAAAACAGACGTTTTCCACTCCTGTGGCTACTGCTGAGTTTTCCAAATTTGCTGGCATATTGAGTGCAGCACTTTTACAGCATCATCTTTTAGGATTTGCAATAGGTCCACTGGACTTCCATCACCTCCACTAGCTTTGTTGGTAGTGATGCTTCCTAAGGCCCCCTAGACTTCACATTCCAGGATGTCTGGTTCTAGGTGAGTGATCATACCATTGTGATTATCTGGGTCATGAAGACCTTTTTTGTTTAGTTCCTCTGTGTATTCTTGTCACCTCTTCTTAATATCTTCTGTTTCTGTTCGGTCCATACTATTTCTAGGTATGGTTAGTTTCTCTTTCGTTTGTTAGGTTCTCTTGCATTTGGCAAGAGAACGCACTGGTCATAGCAAACACCCTCTTCCAACAACACAAGAGAAGACTCTACACATGGACATCAGCAGATAGTCAATACTGAAATCAGATTGATTATATTCTTTGCAGCCAAAGATGGAGAAGCTCTATACAGTCAGCAAAAACAAGACCAGGAGCTGACTGTGGCTCAGATCATGAACTCCTTATTGCCAAATCCATACTTGAATTGAAGAAAGTAGGGAAAACCACTAGACTATTAAGGTATGACCAAAATCAAATCCCTTTCAACTATACAGTGGAAGTAACAAATAGATTCAAGGGATTAGATCTGATAGACAGCATGCCTGATGAACTACAGATGGAGGTTCATGACATTGTACAGTAGACAGGGATCAAACCATCCACAAGAAAAAGAAATGCAAAAAGGCAAAATGGTTGTCTGAGGAGGCCTTATAAATAGCTGAGAAAAGAAGAAAAGTGAAAGGCAAAGGAGAAAAGGAAAGATATACCCATTTGAATGCAGAGCTCCAAAGAATAGCAAGGAGAGATAAGAAAGCGTTCCTCAGTGATCAATGCAAAGAAATAGAGGAAAACAATAATATGAGAAAGACCAGAGATCTCTTCAAGAAAATTAGAGGTACCAAAGGCAATTTTCATGCAAAGATGGGCACAGTAAAGGACAGAAATGGTATGGACCTAACAGAAGCAGAAGAAATAAACAGGGCAGATTACTCTTTTGAGAGGTTGTCACTGTATGGAAAATAAGAAAATTAAGGTGAGGGCAAAAAACAAACACTGTCAAGGAAAGGATTTGGGTTTTGGTTTTGCTTTCTAGGAGGGAATGGAATCTATATGCTAATCTTTTCATTTGTTGCATCAGTCAATCTTTCAAAAATCATGATTAAACAGTTTCTATTTGTCAGGAACCCAAGGCCTTCCAGCTCTATAATGGAAGTTAGAAAAATCATAGAGAAAAAGGTGATAATGGAAAGGAAGGGCCGAATAAGTGGGATGAACAAAGCACAAAAACAACCCAGCCTTTTGGGGGAAGTGCAAGCACCTGGGGTGATGGAAGCAAGAAATAAGAGCGTAATGAGAGCTCCGAATGGAGAAGCAGGCAGAGACCAGACCACGGAGTGACTCAACCACAGGGAAAATGTTTGCACTGCCTCCTCAGCATCTAGGTGAGCCATTAGTAAGTTTTAAATAAGAAATAACAAGATTAGACCTGTTCTTTTCAAAATGTCTTTGCCAACAGATTGTAGGATAGACCGGAGAAGACGGGAAACAGAAATATCAGTTAGGAAACTACTGCAATCATCATGCAAGATCATAAAGGCCTTAATTTGCCTTGGGAGGAGTTTGTTCCCCATTAGAGCCTCATCGATTTGCTGTGGCCCTAACCCATTGTAGCCACTCCCTTATTCTCCATGAGCTGAAAGGATGCAGAAAATATTTAGATATATAAAGAAAAAGGAGCATGGAATGACCCAATCACACCAAATCAGCCTCTTTGGAGAATCTGATGAAGCAAATCAGAGGAATGCTCAAAACTGTTTCAGGTAAACCCAAACGTGCAAAACTGCTTGAGGTAAACCCAAAAGCCAACCACACATTTAAATTTAATTCAGTAGCTATATCTTCAGTTCTGTATGGTTATAACTTAAAGCATAGCCTGAGAAGGGGGTGGTAAAAGATGAATGACAGACAGTGACACATGTTTGTAATGAATGTCAAGGAGTTTGGACTTTGGCCCAAGAGAAGTAGGAGCCCTCCTAAAGGATTTTAAGAATGACCTAGTCAGATTTTCATTTCACTATATAGCAAACTGATTGGAACTGGGTAACCAGACAGAAAACCAATTAGAATATTTTCAATATAAACTGGGAGAGAGACAACAACTCTCTAGCCCAAATCAGTAGAAATGGAGATAAAAGAATATGCATATTCTAGAAAATATTTAAGAGGTAGAATTAGCAGGTCTTTGTGACTGATGTCAGAGTTTATTTTGGGGACTCCAAAATCACTGCAGATGGTGACTGCAGCCATGAAATTAAAACACACTTACTCCTTGGAAGAAAAGTTATGACCAACCCAGACAGCATATTGAAAAGCAGAGACATTACTTTGCCAACAAAGGTCCATCTAGTCAAGGCTATGGTTTTTCCAGTGGTCATGTATGGATGTGAGAGTTGGACTGTGAAGAAAGCTGAGCACCGAAGAATTGATACTTTTGAACTGTGGTGTTGGAGAAGACTCTTGAGAGTCCCTTGGACTGCAAGGAGATCCAACCAGTCCATTCTGAAGGAGATCAACCCTGGGATTTCTTTGGAAGGAATGATGCTAAAGCTGAAACTCCAGTACTTTGGCGAAGAGTTAACTCATTGGAAAAGACCCTGATGCAGGGAGGGATTGGGGGCAGGAGAAGAAGGGGACGATAGAGGATGAGATGGCTAGATGGCATCACTGACTCGATGGACATGAGTCTGAGTGAACTCCGGGAGTTGGTGATGGACAGGGAGGCCTGGCGTGCTGCAATGCATGAGGTCGCAAAGAGTCGGACATGACTGAGCGATTGAACTGAACTGAACTGAACTGTGACTGATGGAAAATGAAGGAGTCCAAGGAGGACATTACGATGCTTAGATTTCTGGCTTGACCAGAGGAGCTGACACATTTGGTAAGATAGGAAATGCAGGAGAGGAGCAGGTTGGGAGTTAAGGAAAGGCTGGACTCAGTTATGATTATATAGGTTTATAATACCTGTGGAACATCAGAGGGAAAGATCTAGTAGGTAATCAGTATCTGGGTCTAATACTTAGGAGAGTTCTGGATTGAAGATAATTTTGGAGTAAGCACGGAGACAGTAATGAAGCCACTGAAATGGATAAGGTCACACACGAAGAATATACAGAGTTAGAAGAAAAAGAAACCTAAGAACATTAAAGAAAGGAAAAGGCAGAACGAAGGGAAAAAGAGGTAAAGAATAAGCAACCAAATAGAAGGAAAGCCATCAAATGTGATGCCAAGAAAATGTATTTTGGAAAGGTAGAGTCAACATAGTCATACACTGCTAAAAGACCAGTAAGAATTGAAAAGGATCCGCTGAACTCGTAAATATAGGTATTTAGTCTGATTGAACTTGTCCCACAGCTCACTAATGTTGTTTATTCTCTTATTTCTGTGTTTTTGTTTTAATCATTTCAACTGCCGTGTCAAGTTCACTAATATTTTTCTTCTGAAACATCTAATCTGTCATTAATCCCATCTGTGATGGTTACGTTTATGTATCAATTTTGCTAGGCTCCAGTACCCAGTTGGTTAGTGAAACACCAGTCTGGATATTGTTGTGAAAGTATTTTTTAGATGTGATTGACATTTGAATCACTGTTGTTTTTTTGTTCAGTCACTAAGTCATGTCCACTCTTTGTGACCCCATGAACTGCAGCACACCAGGCTTCCCTGTCCTTCACTAACTCCTGGAGTTCGCTCAAGGTCACATCCATTGAGTTGGTGGTGCCATCCAACCATCTCATCCTCTGCCATCCTCTTCTCCTCTTTCCCTCCACCTGCGGTGCTCAGCCTTCTTTGTGGTCCAACTCTCACATCCATACATGACTACTGGATCATTAGACTCTGAGTAAAGCAGATTATCCTCCATAATGTAGGTGGATACCATTCAATCAATTGAAAACTTTAAGAGAAAAAAAAAAAAAACTGAGGCTCATCAAGGGAGAAGAACAAATTCTCTTCAAACTGCCTTGAACATCAACTCCTGCTGAAATTTGTAGCCTGATGCCCTGCTATAATGACTTCAGACTTGCCAGCCCCCTCAATCACATGAGCTAGTGCCTTAAAATAAATTTTACACACACACACATGCACAGAGCCTATTGATTCTGTTTCTCTGGAAAGCCCTAGTTAATATACCATCCTCTTTATCTCACATATAACTGTTTTAATCTCCAGAATTTGGGTCTTTTACTTTCCATCTACTTAACTTTTTGAACATATAAAATGCAGTTACAATAATAATTTTAATGTCCTACTAGTTATAGCATCTATATCAATTATGGATTGATTTCAGTTCATTGATTTTACTTCTCATTATGGAAGTTTGTGGAATTTTGCCTTGTTGGGTGCTTGGTATTTCTGAATGCCTAGAAATCTGCTTAAGCTTTGTTCTAAGTGTAGTTAAGTTTCTTGAAGGCAACTTGATTCTTTCAGGTCTTGTTTTTAAGATGTGTTATCCAAGGTCAAAACAGTATTTAGCCCAGAAGCAACATAATGGAATTTGACAATTGATTTGAAGCTGACTCAGGGGAGTAAAAATGGTGAGATGACTCTGAAGTTCTCAACGTAGACAAGTGAGAGAGAAAGCTTCCAGAAATAGAGAGTAAGAAAGACTATCGTATCTGAAAAAAAAAAAAGTTTCTTTATGACAAAGTAATACTTGAAAATAATAAAATGAAAAATCAAATTCTGTGCTTAGAATGAAATCTGAGAATCTCAAATTCTGCCCCTTTTCCATTCTAAAGTTCATAGTCAAACTTTGTTAACTGTTTCTGCGTGAGTTCTTCTGGTAGTTAATTCCACTATTCTAAATAATACCTGCATCTCTCTTTTTCTTTACTTAGAAGGTGAGGTGCCATTTACTGACTCTGCTATAAAAGGTAAGGCTTGGGCTCACTTACACAAAGCTTCTTCCCTCCTGTGTTACAAATATTGATAACTATATTGTTATTCTTAGCTCTTCTACCATTTAGTAAACTTGGTAGCTATCCAATATAACTACTTCTGGGACTCTCAAAGGAAGGCATTTCTAGAATCACAGTAAAATAGATTTTCTTATATTATATCAAGTGCTTCAAATTAAGTATGACTTAATTTTTCAGCTTTTGGGTTTTTTTTCCTAGAGTTTCTGAATATCTCCATGTTTCTTTAAAAGGGGATTGGGCCGTTACAAACCTTCATTATATCTTCATTTTTATCTTGCCTTCCTTTCAGTTCTTTGGTTTGTTACATACAGGTTCATTTCCTGCAGGGGACACTCACTCCAGACCTTCCTGATTTCCTGCTTCAATATAGCTTAGTTTCTCCCTTGGCCTGCTACAGATTCCAGGGGATTCTCTTTTTTTATTGTTTTTGTTTGTTTGTTTGTTTGTTTAGTTTGGAGACAGTATTTCATGGATCCTATCTATTTCTCTTTACTGATCTTTCTCAATGCTCAAATCTCTCTCTTATCCCTCATGCTTCAGTCCTGTGGTGCTTTTCTTCATATCTGAACATGCCAGGTTCTCTCTTAGTTTGGAGGCATCAAATGGCTCTTGCCTCTGCCCCAAGCACTTCCCTATCCACCTGTTTCAGCTAAGTTCTATTCACATTTGGGGTCTCAGTTTAAAAGAACACTTGCTCTGTGATATTTTATTACCCTCTCTGCTCCTCCCACAGCCACACCATTTAGATTCTGCCCCTCTTCTGTGTAAGCCACAAAACACTGAACTTTCCCCGTCATAATACTTTCCACTGTTTATTAAATTACTTATAAACTCTAAACAGGCAAGAAACTATGTTTACCTTATTGTCAGAGTTGCTGCCTGATAACCATGGCACTTAATAAACAACTAATAATTCTATATAAATGATTTAATGAATAAAAGGTATTCTACAATCAAAGAATAGTTAAAAACTGAAGTTAGACCAACTTAATGAAATGTTCTCGTCATTAACATGATCATTTTTAAAGGAAAGATAATAAAAAAATATATATGTCAAATTTATAAAAATACACTTTGAAACAATATAAAAAGAGTTGGCAGGTTTAGGAGTATTTTCTACTTTTACCCTCAACCGTGTTTGTTTGTTTGTTTGTTTTACAATATTTTATTTTCTTTTTAAAAAACTTTTTATTTTGTATTCAGGCATAGCCGATTAACAACGTTGTGATAGTTTCAGCTGAAGAGTGAAGGGACTCACTCATACGTATACATGTATCCATTCTGCCCCAAACTAATGCTTGTATATACAGCTTCCATGTTCTTAGAACAGTTAAGCAATTATTAAACAAATATACCCTGTGAATTCTTTGATCATTATAAAAATTTATCAGTATGAAATGTAAGAATAAAATAAAATAAAAATCTTAGCAAACTGAGATTGTTTTCTTTTAAATATTTATAGCTTTGATTAAACCTAAATAATGAAAGAAATTTTGGAGTATCCATAATTGATATATCTTTCACATATTCCCATAGTTAGCCCTTTAAAAAATTTAATATAAACACTGCTCTAACCACTATGATATGTAGAAGTATTACAATACTCTTCTAATCCAAACTTTCCTGAAGTTTCTAGAAGGAAGAAAGTGAAGAAAGGAAATAGGAATAAATAAGGAAATAATCAGACTAAAATTCTTCAAAAATAATTGTGAAAATGAGTATAATTCTACAATTAAATATAGAGATTTTTCATCTTGAATAATATGATTAAAATTTTTCACTATAGTGACCTTTTAGCCACCTAGCACTTGACTAAGACAAACACTTAGCCTTAGCTAAGAGTGGCTCACAGCAACAAGAACTGGAATGCCAAGATGTGCACTTGTAAGGGCATGATCCCATAAAAGGGGTCAAAGGCAATTCCCAAAATCCAAGTGACAGGCAAGGGTGAGAAGTGCAGGAAACACAGCGGAAGCATACAGCCAAGTTGGCTGAATGAGCTGGAAAAAGAGCCAAAATGTATACCAAACCCAAAGCAGGGTCTCGAGTCAGAATGAGGGCCAGGTCAGGTGAGAAGGAGCCATCGGTTGAGGACTTGTGGACAGTATGGGCAGGATTGGGCTTTCCTCCTTCCTCTCTGAGAAGGAATATCTTTTCCCCATCCATGGATATGTGTGGGTTACTTGATATTATGAGCCTAGAAATTTAGCTGCTGGCCAGTCTACTTCAGAAAGACAATTCACATCTCCCACACTCACTCATAATGTTATGTTTAGGTGTATCTTCTTGTCAAGGAAAAGATATCAGAACGATGAAGATGCTGAGAAGCTCTCCAAAGTCATAACATGAGTAAAAGTTGAACCAGAGTGTAAGATCCATTTCCTCCCTCTTAGCATCATTACATCTGCCGGTTATGCTGCTTCCCATCAAAATGATTTAAAGTCATTATTTTTTTCCCCTAATGCTATGCACCAATAATGCCACATAAATCTCAAGGTAATATTAAAGTTATATTTCTTTTCAGAATGTAAAGGCAATCTCTACTTTATAGCAGACGGAAAAACAATATTAAATGACAGAGTTTTTGTTTTGTTTTTTTTAATTAAAGAGATAATCCTTACATGTTACCTTTTTCTTTTCCCTTTTTGGCCATGCCACACAGTTTTGCAGGATCTCAGTTCCCTGACAAGGGATTGAACGTGGGACATATCAGTGAAGGCCCATAATCCTAAGCACTAGGCCACCAGGGAACTACCCTACATTTTACTTTTTATATCTGAAAAATATACTATTTTTAAAATATGAGCTAAGTCTGAGCAACAATACAGTCTGTTCTCCTTATATATTATACAAACCTTTATATAGAGTACACAGAATAAAAGTTAACCCTGTGGGATTTAAAGTCAAACACACAAATATTTTCATCACCATTCTGAAAAACCACATGATCTTGGGCAAATGACTTACCTCCTTAAGTTATAGCTTCTCCACCCATAAAATGGGGATAATAACACAACTCCCTCAGAGAGCTGTTTGTTGTAAGGATTCAATGAAAAAGGCACTTAAAGGCTTAGCACAGTTCCTAGCATCAGAGTCAGTGCTCACTTAATGTGTATTAATAATAATAGTAATAGTACCCCTCAGATTTACGGCAGGAAGCTCACAAGCTGGAGCAGAGACTCTCCTTTGGGATCTTCTGTTATGCTGGTATCCATGACATGGAACTTATGTCATATTTGAGAGCATGTCAGGGAGATGGCATGCCTCCCACTGTCTTTCAGGAGCACTGGTGTTACACCACACACACAGCTCTGAAAATCTAAGCAGATTTCAAAGTTGCTTAAATACCTTTCTTGGCCAAGAGTCACGTAAGTTGCCAACTGGCAATGGAATGATTTTCCACTCAAACTTGGCAGCAAAAGAATTTAAACAGAAAACTGGGAGGAAGGCAAGGGAAATAATATGCTTCCTTCCTCAAGGTAGTTTTGGACTCTTTGGCACCAGAGAAATATTTTAAAGAAGAGAGAGAAATTTTGCATGAATATTACAGTATTTATTTTTTAACTCATTAATTTTTAATTGGAGGAAAATTGTTTTACAGTGTTGGTGGGTCTCTGCCATACACCAACGTAAATCAGCCATAGGTATACATATGTCGCCCCCCCCCCCTTGAGCCCCCCACCCACCTCCCACACATCGCACCCTTCCAGGTTTTCACAGAGCACTGGGTTGAGCTCCCTGCATCATACAGCAAATTCCCACTGGTCATCTATTTATGTATGGTAATATATATGTTTCAGTGCTATTCTCTCAGTTGGAAGTAAGTCAGCAAAAGAAAAACAAACATCATATATTAACGCATATATATGGAATTTAGAAAAATGGTACCTATGAACCTATTTGCAGGGCAGGAATAGAGACACAGACACAGAGAACAGACTTGTGGACTCAGCAGGGGAAGGAGAGGGTGGGACAAACTGAGACAGTATTTATTTTTAAGCTATCAAAAATAAATTGAAAAGGAATTGCTGGTTATCATCTTTCCCTTTCTACCTTTTTTTGTCATATTTGATGAACTCTTTTTAGAAGATACTGGCATTTCTTAATTTGAGTGCTCTAATTCAGGTGCAGTGAATTTGGATTTTTAATTAATTTATTTTTATTGCAGTAGAGTTGATTTACAATGATTCAGGTGTACAGAAAAGGGATTCAGTTATAAACATATTTTTTCTTTTTTAGATTATTTTCCACTATAGATCATAAAATATTGAATACAGGTCCCTGTGCTATACTTAACTTTAGAGTTTGGGTCAGAGCCAAAGCTCCACTAACTGAACACTCACTCCCTGGGGGAGAGATTTTGTTTCTAAAACCTGTTCAGCCATCACCATGGCGTAACCTGCTTTTACACTTCCATCCAGAACAAAAGAACTGCCCTCTGTGAATATTTCTGGGTCAGGATTGTCTAATGGGGTATCCATCAGATCTTCCCGAGCTGCATAGTTTAAAGATAGAAATTGAGAACAACTGTGATCAGGTGTTTCATTTTCCTTCTCAGGAAGGAAAGTGGCAGGATAGAAGTTCCCACAAACTTTAAGCTTAGTTATTGGTCTTTCTAACAACAATGACTGATATTTAAGAAGCCGACTGTCTGTCATTCAGATATTAGCCTTAGAGTTTAAGATTCCATTCTATAGGATGCTGGTGAGGCCCTCAGCATTGTGTCAAGTCCTTGCTGTTTATCTGTTTTCTATATAGTAGTGTGTATTTATTAATCCCAAATCCCTAATTTCCCTCTCCCTGTTCCCCTCTGGTAACCACAAATTTGTTTTCTATGTCTGTGAGTCTGTTTCTGTTTTGTAAATAAGTTCATTTGCATCTTTTTTTGTGTGTGTGAATCTGAATATTTTGAGTCAAATAACAGACATTTGACTTCAGTGATCCTGCAGAATTCCTTCTCTTCATTTAAAACATAAAATAGAACCTAATAACAAAATAAGTTTTTTCATATTTCCATTATTCTTGAGAGTAAGAGGGTAAGAGAAATCAGGGTAAATGCCAATGGATGTCTAAATCTTCTCGAAGAGGAACTCCAACTCAAAGTATTATGATGGCATTCTAACCCAATTAGGAAACATGTAAGGATGAAGTTTCTACATGCTTCCTCAGAAAAGACTACTCCAAAGTACTAAGAGGAAATGTTTTCTTATTTATGTATACATGGCTTAATTCCAAAAAAGATTTGAGGCAAGGCATAACAATACATACAGTATATTGACATCAAGAAAATGAGAAACTATAAAATAATAAAAACAATTGTAAGAAAAAAAATAAAGACATCAGTGCTAAGTGTAATGAATTATATTATTTGATATCTATAAGATTAACAACAACAATCATGTGCCTAAGAAAACTACTTTTTTCTAATATATTCCTCCTGCTAGGGTTTGTAACAATCTCCTTACATTTACTTGTAAACAAGAACACTTATTACTTAGGCTAAAGAGGGGAGAGAGAATGTTCTTATATTTCACAGATTTCTACTGCCACATTTAAGGGAAGGATGTCATGGTACCAACAAAATTAAATAAGTATACCTAGTTAAAACAAAGAGCACCCAGTAAACATATTCCATGATAATATTTCCATGTATAATTTTTAGTCATTGATGCCCCTTAAGAAAATCTGTAAGAAAGACATCATTGATGTCGATGATGAATGACTTACCATTTAGATACTTTAAATGGGAGACTAGAACTTTTATATTTCATAGAGTTATAAATGTCTGTGGTAGAATAATGGCTCTCCAAAAGTGTCCATGTCTTAATACCAGAAACCTATGAATGTTACGTCAAAAGGTACTTTGCAGATGTCATTAAGGAACATGAAATGGTGAAATTATTCTGCATTATCTGGACTGGTTTACATAATCACAAGGGTCCTTATAAGAGGAAGAGAGGAGGGGCAGAACTGGAGAGGGGAAGAGGGATTAGAGAGACACAGAGGCTGGAGTGATATAAGGAAGGTGACACAAGCCAGGGAAGGAGGTGACCTTCAGACACTGCAGAGGGAAAGAAAACGAATTCTTCCCCAAAACTTTCAGAAGGAATGCAGCCCTGCTGATATCTTCATTTGAGGACTTCTGACCTCTAAAACTATAAGACAGTAACTTTGTGCTGTTTTAAGCTCACCAAATCTGTGGCAATTTGTTAGGGAAACAATAGGCAACTAATTCAGTGACTACAAAGTCAATATATTACTAATCAATCTCGTGAATTTCTACCTAGATACTATTAGTAAGCAAAAATGTATTAGCCATAAATAGAACAAAATAATGCTATTTTCAGTAACATGGATGGACATAGAGATTGTCATACTGAGTGATATAAGTATGTCTTCACAGAGAAAGACAAATATCATATGGTATCATGTACATGTAGAACCTAAAAAAATGGTACAAATGAACTTATTTATAAAATAGAAGTACAGTCACAGATGTAGAAAACAAACATGGCGGGGGGCGAGGGGATAAATTGGAAGACTGGGATGACATATGCACATTACTATATATAAAATAGATAACTAATAAAGACTTACTGGGTATCACAAGGAACTCTACTCAACATAATGACCTATAAGGGAAAAGAAACTAAAAAAGCATGGATATATATGCATATGTATAACTGATTCACTTTGCTGTACACTTAAAACTAACACATTGTAAATCAACTAAACTCCAATAAAAATTATTTTTAAAATGAAATAATGCTCACTGTAATACATATCTCCTATATTTTAGTTAAGCCACAAAATGAGCCCCAAGTATATCTTGAATATTCTGAATATCACAATTTTCAAAGTGTGCTTCATAATACACTGGTTCTATGGGATATTAAAAGGTATTAAGCACACACACACAAAAATTTCTAAAGTCAAATAACTTGAAAAAACTATACCATGTAATTGTAGAACAATTGAAACATTTTTTTAAATTATCTCAAGAATCTAGATTTACCAGGAAACTTTTTGGGTTATTCAAAGGATCCACATCTAAAACCACCCCACTATCACGAACAGATCAAAGATGAAGGCAAAAGGGTAGAATAAATGTACTAAATGACAGAATGAAAGTATCCTTCCAGCTTAACGAAATCTGGCTAACCAACCCTGTGCACAATTTCATACTCTCCAGCTCCTGTTCATGCACACCCTGTTCACCAAGCACAGGCCTGCTCAGCAAGGAGATTCTCAGATAACATAGCTGCTTCCTGATGTCTCTGCCACTGCCACTGCCATTATCCATGAGAGCTTGCCCAAGATTTTATTTGGAGGAAAAACACAGGGACTACTCACCAATCAAACTGAAAAACATATCCCATTTACCTCCCTTATTTAACCCTGTCCCAAGTATGTGATTCATTCTCCCAACATATTCCACCCTCCTCCGTCCAATTCTCTCCAACAATGGACAGGAAAACATTTGCCAAGAATATAAGTTCAGTTGAATACAAATTTCCAACATGGACACTGCAGGAACTTCAGACTTTCCCCTAAGGAACAAGATTTCTAGGGGCACAGAATGTCAACAAGATTGTCAACAAAAGCCAAAGCTTGGTCTCTTATAAATACTACAGTAAAAATTTCAACAGATCTTTTCACTGCAGAGCTAATGAGTGCCATGTATCTTTAAGAGAAAAGGAAAACAGTAGAGTGTTCTTCACGTATTTATGACCCAGAAACCTTCTCTGGAACATTTACAGAATAGCATTTGGAAAATAGTTTGCTAGTTATATATGAAATTTCCTAAAATCAGTCAATTCCTTTGAGGATTATCATGTGAAAAGGGAAAAATAAAGAGCCTATGTAAAAAAAAAAAAAAAATTGTACATGGGAAAACTGAGAATTCACTTTAGCCAAATAACAAGATAAAGAAGCCTGTTTCTAGATATCAAGCAGGAGATTTGGGCCCTTACTGATGAACTAGCATAGCCAGGTTAACTCAAGTAAGGACAAATTAAGAATGCTCAGTTGTCAGGTGAATAATTAAAGCAGAAATTGAGGCCCTGAGGCCAAGACAGGATCAGCATCCAGGAGGTCAACATTTGGCATGAAACTGACACAGTTAATAGAAAGGTCACCCAAAATCACCCCTACTCACCATCTCAAAGTACAGAAGATAAAACAACATGATTCAAAATCAGTACCTCAGCACCATCCCAAGTACTAAAAGTTTAAAAATGTAAGGAAAAAATATTTCAGGCAAAATAAATGACATCCTGAAAAATGACGGTCATTATTTTTAAAACCATAGAAAATAGCCACATATATCTAACAAGCAAATAATAGCTCATCTACTGGGAATTGCATAGGCCTTTGGCCCAGAATAACTTCCTTACTTATAATCCTCTTGTTTTTCCTAAAGAAGCTTAAAAAATACTATTTTTGAGAACTTTCCAAAAAATTAGCATAAAAAAACTTTTTTTCCACAGAAAGTTATCAACCAAACTTCCCTATTTCACAATGATTTTAAAAGCTATCCACCAAATGTTTATATTCCAGGAAGAAAAACATAATTAAGAAGTCTTTTTTTTAACTTAGCAAAGTCTATAAACACCCACAACTACACCCACTAACACATAAAACCCAAATTAGTATAACACAGTTTAGTCTTTAGAAAACAACTTCCCAGCAAAGGGCAGCCATTATTGTCTGAGATGAGCTTATCTGTCTTTTGGTCATCAAGATGATGTCATTACATTACTTATATTTTCACAAAACACACTTTAAATATAATCTCAATAATTAATACATTTTGTCATTAAAACCCATCCATTCAACAGATATTTATTGAGTGTCTTCTCTAAACAATGAGCTAACATTGGTAAATATTAATCTATGTGTCTGTCCCATAATTTCATGCATTAAATTCCTCTCTCCACAAATATAAAGTTACTAGTGATCCCAAAAATAGTATTTTAGAGTTATGGAGATACATAAAGGGAAGGTAATTTTTCTAAATCTTAAAGTGAGACAATCTTTTAAGTCGTGTATTCTGGGAGGTTTACTATATTTTTATATGATTTTGGAGGACAGGCTTTCTTAAAACATTGAATTAGTTTACCTGTTTTGTGAGGTTTATGAGTAGTACATAATTTGGTCAGGTATTTTGAGACCAAAGAAATAATGTCAAAGAGAAAAAAAGCATTTTAGTACATGCTGTCTTAGTATAAAGATCTATTTTAAAAGTTAAGCAATTGATTTTTAAAAATAAAACTAAATCTACAGAGGTTTTATTTTGTTTAAAAATATGTCTATTTTTACTTAATGTTAAAGTGTGATAGTATTTCAACTTGATAAAGCATTTTAGCAGAAACACTTAACATAAAAGTAACCATGAAAACTGAAATGGTACTTTGCAACCTGAAATATTTCAAAAGAAACTTGCCTAAACAAAAGATTTTTCAATAGCTAGACAAGCAGCTCTATTTGTAAAAAGGAAATTGCTTCCCAAAGAAACAACAGGAATGAACCCTAAATTCTTACAACTGTTAATTAGTTTTCTAAAAATATTGTGCTCTAGACCCTTAATATGAAGATTAGACCAGATATTTTTGGAAAGTGTTTTAACTGTTGATTTAATAGATATATTTCTCACTACAGTAATCTTTTAGATGTAATGTCATATTACATAAGTAATCTCAGCACACAAAGAGGGAGCACTGACACTTTTTGTAGGAGCAGTTAAACGATAGTATTATGTAATTTAAGCAACACTCTCAGGCAAGTCTTTTAACAACCAAGAGTTTTTTCTAACTATGTAATCAACATTTGCATTAGAGATAAAAATATTAACCCTTCTCCTATGAATCCTTAGTACCGAGGATTCAGTACAGTTTTGTTTTCTGCTGTTTTTTTTTTGTTTGTTTAATGAAGGAGGTTTTATTTTTTTATCTTTTGCATAAAGATATTAAAATTATCTTAATTCAAAAAATTACTCATTGTAAAGAACTGGGTACACTAAGAGTAGTTTCTTTAAAAATAAAGTTATTTGGACACGAAATTTGTATAGAGAAATTAGATTAACTCTACAGCTCATTCATTCTAGTAATTTACAAACAACATAATATGCTATTATTCATATTCATGCACATGAGGAAACTGAAATTGAGAGATGTTAAGAAACTAGCCCAAGACCATATAGCTTGTGAATAGCAGAATTGGGCCTCAGTCACCTTCAGTAGCCAAGAGTACCACCTGGGCCTTTCCAACACCAAAATTTCCTGTTTCATTCCACAGTGGACATCAAATTTCAATGTACTCTGAAAATAAACAAAAATTCAGAGCAAATTCTATAAACCAGTTATGCTCAGCCTTGCAAAATCATTATTGGAAGTATTTATGTTTTCTTGGGCTACAAAAATATTTCATAATTCACTAAGTGTTTGTTCTAATAAACTATTTTAAGCATAAGTTTCCTTTCAGGAAAAAATATACATACCCTTATTCATATACATAGAAAAGGAAAGTTAAGAGAGCTAAACATGCGTCTCCCCCAAATTCACCCAGGATAGAATCTCTAGTTCCATTCCCATCAGACAAAAAGCTCTTACCCAATCATGATTCTCAAGCCTACTGAACGGTATCTTTCCTGGGTCAAACCTCTTGGCCCTACAGGGTGTGTCACAGAGGCAATCTCAAAGGCACCAAAGTGGGAGAAAACTCTCTTCAGTAATATTCCTCACTAATTTTTCTAAAATTAAAAAGAAACAGAAAAGCATTCTATATATAAAGAATAACTTCCTTTTCTCTTTTATTCAGAGGTTTGTTATGCTTACTCCAAGTATAAATTAAGCATTCCCATTATAAAATATTTAGGGCTTCATTTCAAATTCTTTTTTGTGGTTGTAGTAATTCATATTCAGGCAGATTCCAGGCCCTCAAAGCAACATGAATTCATTTTTAAGCCAATTTCCTTGTTTAGTAGGAAAGCACAGAAGGTCCCAACTCCTCATGTAATGAGATTTTTTCATCAAGAAAGGCTTTTACATAAATTAAATCTAAGTGTTTTCCTAGTAATCCTGACACTTGTAATACGATGCTTATTTCAATCACTAAAGAATCTGATATCAATGTTAGTGTGAGTTCATCAACCTACCCCGGCCTCCTTTTCACCTGTTTATATTCTTCTGTTCCTTATAAATTGAACTCCTTTATCACCACATCCCAAAGGTCTCTGCTAACTCTTGCTAGGTTGGAATAGGTGTCCTTCCAACCTGACATTATAGCATCCTAGTGAAAAGCTCTGTTAGCATATTGTTCTATGATAATATCTTTACACGCTTGTCCTCACTTACAGAATGCAAACCCGTGGAAGGCAGGAATCTTATCTTATTTGCCTCTTAATTGCATTTAATAAATACATTTGGAGGAAAGGAAGATTTTTAACAATTCAAATACATTCCTTTCCTTCCCTTCTCTTCCCTTATCCTCTTGTTCCTTTCTTTTCTGGATAATTCAGACCATTATCATGTGGGGCAGAACAAGACAGGCATCAAAATATAAAACTCAAGCAGGGTGAGGAAGGTATCCAAGTAAAAGGGCTCCCAGTCTGAGAGTCAGCCCCTGAGTGAGGTCAGGAAAGCATTCAGGTGAGGGAATGACTTGGGGCAGGAAGTTGGGGTGCCTGCAGGAAGTACAGGTTATCCAAGCCACAGCAGGGAAAGGAAGGAGTCCATGGATTGTGGTAGCTGCTCAGTGTGAAGTCAGAGCCCAAAGAGTGAAGAAGGGATGAGCACATCCAATGAACTTGGGCATCAGAGCTGTAGTTGGGTAAGTGGGTGGACACATGGAGCGGCACCCTGGATGGGGTGTCAGAGTCCAGGATATCCCACAGGATATCCTGTGGGAGGATATCCCGCAGAGGGTCAGAGCCTGAGTGGAGTGATGTGGGCATCTATGCAAGAGTGGCAACCCAGTGTGGAGATCAGAGTACCTAAGCCAGTGAGGAGGACGAAAGGAGTAACGTTCAGGTGCAGGAGTCTAGCCTGCACAGACAGAGGAAATGCTTCCATGCCAGGGGGTGGGGAGGTGTTGGGAGGTGCTGCCTAAACACCGTGAGAAGAGCACTCACATGGGTGTTCAGGGGATGCTGGCCAAGTCCCCTTAGTGATGGACACTAGGACCTGGCCTGGGGCATCAGAACATGGGTGAGGTGAGCGAGGCATCCGCACAAGAAACAGAGACACTGGTTACATACTGGGGGGTTGAACAAGCAAGTAAACCTGAACAAAGACACAGTCATGAGATCCGGAGTCAAGTTTCTGACCGTCTAGGAAGAGCAACCAATACAGAAGGGGCCAAGATGCAAATGAATCCTGAGGAATTTTGTTTCAGAATCTAAAGTCATCTGCAAGAACAAATAGGTAAGTCGAGTTTAAAATGTTCTAAATTTTAAATGACTTGAAGAATTGATTATCAGGATATTTTGAATACATCATAGTATATTTTAAATCATATTAAAATGTCTATATTATAGTGTATTCATTTTAGTAGATTTAAAGTTTTGAAATTAAACTTCAAACATATCAGTGGCATGAGGAGGGTAATTCACTAAACCTGGTAAATCCAGACCTTGGAAGACCTAGGGGTCTTTATTCCAGCTTCCCCTCCTCTCTGGCCCCACTCCCTGCCCCCAGGGTACAGAATTAGTAATATCAAGTGGGTCCCCTCACCCAGTAGAATGCCTTCTGATATGACATTTAATCCCATTAATATGGCTTTGTGCCCAGTTGCCCAACAGGATGCTCATACATGGCCACCATTCCTGTAAACCACAGGAATACAGGCTGACTACTGCAGCCCCGTCTGCTCGTTGTGTCTCCCCAGTTGTCCTGTTCAAATAGCTCAGCAAATCAGCCAGTCAGCTGCAAGCCAACTATTTTTTACAGAATCCCCATTCTCTATAAACAATTCACTTGGAAGCCAAATATAACCTTCTTCTCTCTCTCCCTGCCTTCCTCTATCCACAGAGTTCTCTTACATAAACCAGAGGAGTCTATAGTTAGAAGGGGCTGGTATGTGGTTGGGAATTACCCATCTGGTTTGAGCCCTGGAGGGTCTGTCTCACTCCAGCTTCTCTAGAATATGAGATGCTGGCTGTCCAATATGTCCTTGGTTTTGTCCCCTAGTCCAGAGCAACAGAAAAAAAGAAAGAGAAAAAAAAAAAAAAAAAAAAAAACTCAAAAGCCTAATACATAAGCTAATGCAAAGGAAAATGTAACACAAAACTGGTGCCCATGGTTAAAATCCAGTAGCAGACTGACTGTCACAGGAAACCAGAAAAAAAGAAAATTTACATAGGTACTGTCTGAATCTTTACTAAGACTATATTCACATATTATTTGTGTAATTTAAAATAAATGAAAAGCAATGAAAAATTTATAAACTAATTATTAACAGCCAAAAAAGTAACAGTGAATATAAATCACAGAATGAACTTTGTCACCATAAAATCAATGAAGAAAATTTAAAAATGAATAATTTGACCATATAAAGTAAATAAATGTATACAGGCTTAGCTCATATAAATAGATTTTTTTTTTTTTTACTTTATTTTACTTTACAGTACTGTATTGGTTTTGCCATACATTGACATGAATCCACCACAGGTGTACATGCGTTCCCAAACATGAACCCCCCTCCCACCTCCCTCCCCATAACATCTCTCTGGGTCATCCCCGTGCACCAGCCCCAAGCATGCTGTATCCTGCATCGGACATAGACTGGCGATTCGATTCTTACATGATAGTATACATGTTTCAATGCCATTCTCCCAAATCATCCCACCCTCTCCCTCTCCCTCTGATTCCAAAAGTCCACTATACACATCAAAAAAAAACATTAAAACCCTAATAGTTAAATGAGCTAAAAAATATGAGTTAACTATTCATAAAAGAAGAAAAATAATTGTATAAGTTTGAAAATTAACCAATATCTATTGCTTGCCTCAGATATTGGTAGGGTCTCTTCCCTTCTTTTTTCTTATAAAATTTCTATAATAAATATTTATCTCTTTAAAATCAGGATAAAAAAAGAAACTTTTTAAACAGTCCCTCTCACTTTATCCAACCCAACCCAGAAAAAAAAATATATGTGTATACATGCCAAATATACATTTTTTGTAAGAGTCTCAATACTAGTGAAATAAACAAAGAGAAGTATAGAAAGAGCCCTTTTCAAAGAGACAATTTTTTTTTAAAAGCTTCAACCCACCTTATAGATTATAATTGATTTTATACTAAAAAAAAGTCACTGAGTCTTTATTACAGGAGTCTTATAAGAAATATCAACACATACAAAGAAATTTAAAAGTTGTTGAGTTAAACAATAAGTATGTTACTTTTTTCCATCAACTATTTCCTACAGATTCTTACTGAGAAAGAAAATTTCTTTCCTCTGGCCTTCAATAATTCTGACATTTAATTTACTTCCTTTTTTATTTTGAAACTTTATGTGCTTTTTTGCCTTCACTTAATTTCTACATAAGGGGATCAGCTACTAAAACCAAAAATATCATAAATTTTAAAATTAAAATGTCAATCTGTTTATAGAATATGGATAATGAAAACTTAATACATTCATTACAGTCATGAAATATAAATAACTTTACATAGTATATTTCTCCAAGAATAAGTGAACTATAATTTTTTAACTTCTATAATGTATTTTCTTTTTAAAGCTTATAGAGCTAGTCTTGTGTCTAAAATTAACCCATGAATCAACTAGCCAAATACAGGAGTATGGTCTATATCCATGCAGAGAATTTTCTTCAAGAAGTTAACCCAAAACGAATCAAACATCAAGACACTTGCATCAATCACACCAGCTGTCTGCTCTAAGGAAAACTGGAAATGGAAGAAAGAGGCAGTGATCAAACAGAAGACATGGGAGACACCTATGAATATTAATGGAGAATCCTGACTTATTCCCAAAAGCATTCTTTGACAATTCAAAGACATGAAACCTGCCAGTCAATTCAACCTTTCTGTAAAACCCTATCAACTGAAAAATGAATGATAAGTTACCTATTTCTTGAAGCAAAGATATGATCAAAGGAAGTAATGCAGTTTTATGATACTATTTTAAGAGTGAACACCAATCTTGAGTTATCCTTTTTAATGAAATCAAAAAGAACCAAGCTTTTTTTTAACCTAACATGAAGTTAAATACTGTGCAATAGATACCCTGACACATTTATATTTTAAATAGTGGGAAATTTTACTATTTTTTCCCACATTTGAAAGTATGACTTTCATTATTCTAGTGTGGACTCAACTTCACCCAAACTGAAGAGGATAAACAGAGTAGTGTTAAGCAAACTCTTCTTAGTGAACTGAGGAATACCTCATCCAGTTTCAACTTGGAGCCTGTTAAAGAGGAGTTAGAATTTTAGCAAACTAAAAATCTGTCAAGTAGAAAATAGCAGGCAGTCCTCCCCAGAGATCTGTGGGCACCGGACACAATGCGAGCAAGTAACGCGCCCCTGGTCGCAGCGGGAAGGCTCGCAGACATGACACGTTCAGTGCCAAAGCAAGGGCTCTAATTAGCGAAGGGTTCCGGTCTGGCAGTCAAGGGCTTAACCTTCGCTGGGAAATAATGAGTCAGACAATGTTTGAAGCCTCCATGTAAGATTTAGAGAAGAATGAGGGTGCTGAGAACTGCCTTAAATGTGTTAAACTGACAGACACAGGTGACCGAACAATGAACTGCACACTTGGCAAAGGAGAAGAAAATATTTGGTACATGCTTACGTCCTCCAGAGCAGCGTTCCTCTTCAGTCCCTGAATTAAGATGAAACAAATTGATAGGCCATATTATTTGGTTGAGACACTTTAACGACAGTAGAAGACATGGTGGAGGATATATATTTTCTGCAAATGTTTCTTAGACAACCAACTTTTAAGATAAGGAAATATCTGGGAACTTTTCTGAAGATGAGAGACAAATCTCAGTTTAAAGGCTAAAAAGTTCATTAGCAAACACAAATACTCTGTAATTAAACATGTACACTCATGGCAGACTCATGACAATGTATGGCAAAACCAATACAATATTGTAAATTTTAAAAAATAAATTAATCAAAAAATAAAATTCATATGAATTCTAAAATAAATCAATAAAATTACCTAAACAGAAGGCCAAGTGAAGGACCCAAAGTCTAGGCAAATTAGAACATTTCCTTCTTGTCTTCTGATATAAAAGACTACTACAGCTCCCAAAAGTTTCTTGTACACATGATTTTTTAAATTCTTTTCCATTAAGGTTTATTACAGTATACTGAATATCCCTGTGTCATAATCTGGACCTTGCTGTTTACCTATTTTTTGTATATAGTAGTTTGTATCTGCTAATCCCAAACTCTTACACCTCTTTCACTCCCTTTCTCCGTTGCTAATGGTAAATTTGTTTTCTGTTTGTGAGTCTCTTTCTGTTTCATAACTAAGTTCATCTATGTCATATTTTAGGTTTCACATATAAGAAATATCATATGACATTTGGCACTTTCTGACTTACTTAGGCAGACGTGATTTTTTACTCTTAACTGCACAAACTCTTTAAAGAGTAAAAAGTATAGTACTTTGACTTTTTACTTCATGTAACTGAATCTGGGGGAAAAATACTCATATCTGATTGCTCACCATAACAATATGCCTTCTTTGATAAACTAAGTAAACAACTATTCATCACTGTTTTTTCCTACTTCACCCACTCAATGTTATACCCAAAAGGTGGTAAGTCGCTTCAGTCATGTTCGACTCTTGCAACCCCATGCACTGTAGTCCACCAGGCTCCTCTGTCCATGGGATTCACCAGCAACAATACTGGAATGGGTTGCCATTTCCTTCTCCAGGGGATCTTCCCAACCCAGGGATCAAACCCGAGTCTCTTACATCCCCGGCATTTGCAGGTGGGTTCTTTACCACTAGCACCACGTGAGAAGCCCTATACATAAAATAGTTAAGCCTTTTAGGATGTTTTATAAACTGATATATATATTTGAAAACTCATACATACACACATATATATTTTTACACACACCTACATAAATATATATGTGTATAGTCTATGTTATCTGAAAGCAAGTTACTCAATTTGAAAATCAATTGCTCATAGAGAGTGAATGTTAACATTGCGGACAACAGAAGGTTTCAGTTACATATTGAAGGCATATATGTGTGTGAATATATACGTATACTAACATGTGGTGTTGGAGAAGACTCTTGAGAGTCCTTTGGACTGCAAGGAGATCCAACCAGTCCATTCTGAAGGAGATCAACCCTGAGATTTCTTTGGAGGGAATGATGCTGAAGCTGAAACTCCAGTACTTTGGCCACCTCATGCGAAGAGTTGACTCATTGGAAAAGACTCTGATGCTGGGAGGGATTGGGGGCAGGAGGAGAAGGGGACGACCAAGGATGGGATGGCTGGATGGCATCACAGACTCGATGGACATGAGTCTGAGTGAACTCCGGGAGTTGGTGATGGACAGGGAGGCCTGGCGTGCTGCGACTCATGGGGTCGCAAAGAGTCAGACACAACTGAATGACTGAACTGAACTGAACTGAACAATTCACTAGTGCTAATAATGCTGAACTGTCTTCCAGTATTTGTTTAGAAGGTATAAAATCTTTCCTCTCAATAGTAGAATGCTAATTAGGTATGCTAAAAGATGCCTCTTAAGAATTATAAGCCCTAAGTAAATAAAGTAATAAACCACTAATACTAATCTTAAAGTCCAATAACTGGGGTTAAAATTTTTAAGTGAAGAACACTGCAAAACAAATAAGTGGTATCAGACTGTATTACCTTTCTAAAGGGCAAAAAAATGTGAATTCTGAAATATATCTGTCCCCATGGATTTCAACTTAACTAAGGGATTGAAAATTGTACATTTGTTTTCCCAGTCAAAACACTGAGAATCAGGGTTATTGTTTTCTCTAATAGAAATATTTCAAAATAGAACGCATACATAGACTCCAGAGAGAACAAGAAAAATGCCAGACTTGCATAAAGCTCTCCTTGTTTCTTTTTCCTTCCCTATCTGGACAGGGAACAATTTTCTCTTGCAGCAACATAGTAAAGGCTCTGATGAACCATGACTCCAGAAGAAACAAATGCACTTTATCCGCCCCATCTCTTGTCAGGTGAAGGGAGAATTACACTTGGTGAATGTTCAGAAGCACCCTGAGCCTTCTATCAGACCCCTCAGTGTTCAAAGATCTCATGGAACTGAGGTTCAGCTTAACCAGAATATTGGGGAAATGACTTGGTGATTTTAAAAGTTACACTAAGATTGAAAATCAATTGCTTGTAGGGAGTAAATATAAACATTAAAGAGGGCTTTCCTGGTGGCTCAGACGGTAAAATAAAATCTGCTTGCAATGCAGGAAACGCTGGTTCGATCCCATCTGCTGGAGTAAGGAATGGCTACCCACTTCTGTATTCTTGCCTGAAGAATTCCATGGACAGAGGAGCCTCATTGGCTACAGTCCATGGAGTCGCAAAGAGTTGGACATGACTGAGTGACTAACACTTTCACTTTCACACTTTCGATAGATGCAAGTTACATTTTTTGGAAGAAAGTTACTCAATTTGAAAATCAACCTCTGCTTATAGGGAGCAAATATAAACGTGAAAGAGCACCACAAGGTTTCATTAGCTCACAGATACAAAATTGGCTGTTAAAACTATATACTGTACATTTTGTTCACCAACAAGTTTATCTGGAAAATATAAAGTACTCCTCTTTGTGACCAAAGAAGATGATAGTTGTTATTACCTTCAACAGCCTGCATTGCTTTGTTTATTAACTACATACATTACCTTAAAATTAATTAAGTACATATTAATTAATATAACTTGTTTATTAGTATAATTTTATCACATATTTTATCATTATTTGTCTTCTCTGCTAGAATATAAGCTCTCCTCTGGTGGAGATAGTCATAGTTCTTCATCAAGCATGTAGAATAGTGCCTGGCATACTCCACAAAAATTGTGGAATGAATTACTAAAATATAAAAGTGAAAATTAAAAGAAGGAAAATAATTCCATTGAAGACAGGTTGAAATACAAAAAAATCAGATAATAATTTTTAAAAATCATCTCCAGAAAGAGTTAATCTGTTCTCGTTAAAGAAAAAGTGCCATACAACCAGGGTCTCCAGCATCGTTCTCAGTGGGAGAAAGCCTTCCTCACGGTGGACAAGTCTTAACACAGGGGTCTCTCCTCCCTGCAGACCTTGGCTCCAGTTCACCACTCTCAGGGTAGTAATCCCATACCTGGCTCTGGTACTTTCCATCTGAACTGATTCTACCATAAAATTTATACTGCCACTTATTCAAGGGAATAAACATGGATTAAATGTTTAGCCCCAAGGTCCTGGAAGGATATTTGAATAAGAGTTGGAGCCAAAAAATTAGACATGGATTGAGACTATAAAGATTTCTGTGTTCTCTCTGCTTATTCAAGCTTGAATTTTGAGGTAACCACTGAAAAGTACAACTGCAGATTTTGGTTCAATCACAACTTGATCGTTAAATATCCTTTAAATATGAACTATAACTTTCCTGAAACAGGAACAAGTCAAAATGTTTGGTAAGCTATAGATAACAATTACAACTTAGGAAAGATTGTGATGAATTTTGTGATGTGTAAAATTGAATCTCTTTTTCCTAATTACAGCATCTCTCCATCTCAACATATACTTACTACAACCCCCACCCACAGCCTCAGTGTCACTACTAAAGAAAGTATTGCCTTGAAGACATCAATGACTCCTACTTAACAAATCTCAATGATTCTTTGGCCAGGATTTCATAATTTGTATTGCCTTAGTTTAGGTAACCTTCCACAATCCCAGATATTTTCCTGATTTTACAAAGATCTGAGACATCTAAGAGCACTCCTCACTGAAGTTAGCCAATGGGGCTAAGTTTTCTCTTTTGTTCTTTTGATTTCCATTGACAACTCACACATTATTATAATATCACCTACTAGAAAGTGTGTTTTCTTTGGAGTTATAATTTTGATGCTCAATGAGCATTTGTTGAATGAGTGAATCCTACTCTAGCAATCATCAAAATTGTCATGCTTGTCACATGGAATTATGAGACGCTGCTTAAAAATATGCCAAAAGAAAAAAATATTAAATCTTAACAAGCAAAGAATACATAAGCTTACATAAATATTTACACAAAGAAATCACCTAATATGCTTCCTATTAAGGGAATAGGGTTCCCATCCCCAAGCCCCCATAAAAACAAACAGTGGAGTTGCAAAGGTGAGTGGTTCAGCCTTGCTATCCTTGCCATTGCCTCTCATGATTCTTCTTTTTGTGCTTACTTACCCATTGAGGCTAGACAGTGAAAGTGAAAGTCACTCAGTTGTGTCCAACTCTTTGCCACTGGAGTTGACTGAGTGGGACTGACTATGCAGTCCTTGGAATTCTCCAGGCCAGGATACTGGAGTGGGTAGCCTTTCCCTCCTCCAGGGGATCTTCCCAACCCAGGGATGGAACCCACCTAGAGGCTGGTGTTAAATAACACAACACATTCCTGAATATTCGCTGTGAGACTGGAAGAAACAACAGGCATATATCAGGAGACCCTGGATTTAGATTTGGCTTAGATCCATTTCTGCAGACCTCCAACACTATTCACCTACAGAACACTTTGAGCCCTTTCATTGCCTCAAAAAGCAGTAGATTCAACACATCTTCCTATTCTAAACAAGGTTTCCCCAATTTTTTCAAAAGTTTAAAAAAGGTCTCTATATTGCATTCTAAATAACTCATCTTAATGATTCTTCTTTTTATTGGCCAGGCTATTCCCTTCAACTCCCACAGCCACCATATTAGGCTAGCTTCATAGCAGATTTGAACTAAACGTGTTTTTTATATGCTGAATCATACTCACCTCAAAAAATTCACTTGTTGAAGTCTTTATCCCTTCATATATTTAAAGGACTCATGACTAAGTCAGACTAATTCAGATGACTCCTCCCTGTTTTAAGATTAACTGGGATCTTAATTACAGCTGCAAAATCCCTTCACTATGATTTGATCGAATAACTAGGTGAATGTATGTATGTACACAGGGACCAGAAATCTTAAGGACCATCTTAGAGTTCAGTCTACCACTCTAATATTTTTGGTTTTCTTTTTAAGGAGGATAGAGTAAAAGTGGGTTGAAGGGGATAGCGAAGGACTCTGTTTCTTAACAAATCCATTTGTTTTGTGGACATACCCACAAAAAATGAAAGATATGACACAAGAGGGATAGTCTAAAATTTTAAATAGCATGAAAAACAGAAATAGAAAAGTAGAACAAAGAGGAGAGTCTGAGTTTTTAGTTTTAATTTTGGATTTTTATTTTTGTTTGTTTCTAGCAAATCAAGCGACAAATCTGGAAACTTAAGTCAAAATGTTTTTTGAAAGAAAGAAAGTTTATCTTTTGAAAAAGAGAATTCAATTATATCTAAATTTAGAGTATAGGTCAAGCTCTATCTATGCTTTCTTAGAAAATAAAAAAGGAAAGCCAAAGAAATCTTCCCTAAAAATCCAACTCCAATATTAGTCGGATTAGTTCTGATTATCTTGGATATTTTCTGGTTAAAAGTATGTCTTGTTAAATGTCTCAGCTATACAATATACTTTAAAAGAGAGAATAAGTAAAATGAACCATTTCTAGTCTCTTAAGAAATAAAGCTGTTCTAAAATTTTTCTCTGGATTAGTGATATAAAAGTGAAGCATTGCCCTCTAGAGGATTAAAAGAGCTTTCTAGACCAGGCAACTATTTCATAATAATGTAATGTTGCTATATACATACTGTCCTGCTAATTTCAGGTTTATGTTCTTCTGTGGGGCACAGAAAAGAAATAGAAAATAGCTTTGGTGTAGGGAGTGCTAAAAAACTTTTTTAACAAACTTAGAATTTCTCAAGAGTTTGGTAAATTCTAATATTTGGTACATTACTTTATAAAATTTTGACCAATGTATTTGCACTGTAATCATGAAATAAAGGTCTGTCTTAGAAAACAGAGAATGTTTAGTTTTCTTAAAATGTGTACACTAAATCTAATAAAGTCTGGTAGACTTTTAACCAGCTACTAAAGCAACAGAACCATGTGTATGTATCATACATATGGTCTTATATTAAATTATAAAGTGACTACAAAACTGAGCCGCATAATTTTTCTACCATATTCAACCTTAATATTTAGGAAGTTTAAAAGCAAGTGAAAAAATGGAAGAGAATGTAAAATTTCAATGGCTATTTTGGCAATCCATGTCAAGAGTTTCCCTATTACCAGAAGCATTTTCAGCCTAATCACAAATTCCCCCAAGAGTCAAAATCAGAAGCCAGAGCAAGTTGTTTAAACATCTGGGTCTCTTCCTTTAACATAATTAATCGGTTATTCTCAAATAATTCTCAATAATAATAATTCTCAATAATTCCCAAATTATTCTCCCTAAATGGTTATGTCTCATCCATGTTTCCACCAGAACGTGTACCCCAATGTTCATCGCAGCACTGTTTATAATAGCCAGGACATGGAAGCAACCTAGATGTCCATCAGCAGATGAATGGATAAGAAAGCTATGGTACATATACACAATGGAGTATTACTCAGCCATTAAAAAGAATGCATTTGAATCCGCTCTCATGATGTGGATGAAACTGGAGCCGATTATACAGAGTGAAGTAACCCAGAAAGAAAAACACCAATACAGTATACTAATGCACATATATGGAATTTAGAAAGATGGCAATGATAACCCTGTATGCGAGACAGCAAAAGAGACACAGATGTATAGAACAGTCTTTTGGACTCTATGGGAGAGGGAGAGGGTGGGATGATTTGGGAGAATGGCATTGACACATGTATAACATCATATATGAAACGAATCACCAGTCCAGGTTCGATGCAGGATACAGGATGCTTGGGGCTGGTGCACTGGGATGACCCAGAGGGATGGTATGGGGAGGAAGGTGGGAGGGGGGTCCAGGATGGGGAACACGTGTACACCCGTGGTGGATTCATGTTGATGTATGGCAAAACCAATATAATATTGTAAAGTAATTAGCCTCCAATTAAAATAAATAAATTTAAATTAAAAAAAAAAAAAAGAACAGACTTTCCCTTATCTTCCTGTTAGGGTTTCATACAAACTTAAACAATTCCAGGCTTTAAAAATGAAGCAGGGAAGGGAAAAGGGAAAGAGAAAGGAAAGGAGGGAAAGAAGAAAGGAAGAAAGAGGGAGAAAGGGAAGGAGAGGAGGGAAGCAAAGGCAGCTTAAAAAACTGTTGGCTCTTTGCATTTCCTTCTTTAGTTGTATAACTATTTCTTTTAACTTTCGTCTCTCCAGTGTTGGCAACAGTGAAGATCAGGTTGCTTCAGTTTGTTTCCTAAAATGAGAGATAACAGCCTGCCAGTGTAGGAGACTTAAGAGACATGGGTTCAGTCTCCAGGTTGGGAAGATCCCCTGGAGAAGGAAATGGCAACCCACCCCAGTATTCATGCCTGGAGAATCCTATGAAGAGAGGAGCATGACGGGCTATGGTCCATAGGGTCGCAAAGACTCAGATACGACTGCAGTGACTTTGCACAAAACCAAGCATAACACAAAGGGATGAAACCAAAATACAGCATTATAGACATAGTCTACATCTTATTAATAAAAGCCTCTTGCAAAAAATGCACAGAACATTTTACAATGGGGTCTAAACACACTATACAATGTACAAGGCTTCTTACTGTAACATGGCATTTTTCTTCCTCAACAAATACCTGGCAACTATCTCACACAATTTTCATAATTAGATATGTGTCCCTTTTCCTTCTGGGCTTCCCACGTGGTGATGCTGGTAAAGAACCCACTTGCCAATGCAGGAGACACAAGAGACTAGGATTCGATCCCTGGGTTGGGAAGAGCCCCTGGAGGAGGGCATGGCAACTCACTCCAGTATTCTTGTCTGGAGGATCCCATGGACAGAGGAGCCTGGCGGGCTACAGTCCATAGGGTCACACAGAGTCAGATACAACTAAAGAAATCTAGCACACAGGCATGCTCTTCTTTCTGTCTTACTCCAGAGTTCCATGGCATATTTACATATTATAAATGTCTTTAATATTTACAGACCTATGAATATGTCACAAAACAGCAGGATGAAAGGTTTTAATGAACTATAGAGGGAAACTGCCAACAGAAGTTTCTGGTTTTCCTCTGTCTGGATTTTTCACAAGCAAATGATTCAGTTCAGTCGCTCAGTCAAGTCTGACTCTCTGTGACCCCATGTACTGTAGCATGCCAGGCCTCCCTGTCCATCACTAACACCCAGAGCTTACTCAAACTCATGTCCATCGAGTCAGTGATGCCATCCAACCATCTCATCCTCTGTCATCCCCTTCTCCTCCCACCTTCAGTCTTTCCCAGCATCACGGTCTTTTCCAGTGAGTCAGTTCTTCGCATTGTGGCCAAAGTATTGGAGTTTCAGCTTCAGCATCAGTCCTTCCAATGAATATTCAGGACTGATTTCCTTTAGCATGGACTGGTTGGATCTCCTTGCTGTCCAAGGGATTCTCAAGAGTCCTCCAACACCACAGTTCAAAAGCATCAATTTTTTGGCACTCAGCTTTCTTTATAGTCCAACTGCCACATCCATGCTACTGGAAAAACCATAGCTTTGACTAGATGGACCTTTGTTGGCAAAGTAATGTCTCTGCTTTTAAATATGCTGTCTAGGCTGGACATAGCTTTTCTTCCAAGGAGCAAGCGTCTTTTAATTTCATGGCTGAAGTCACCATCTGCAGTGATTTTGGAGCCAAAAAAAAATAAAGTCTGTCACTGTTTCCATTGTTTCCCCATCTATTTGCCATGAAGTGATGGGACCAGATGTCATGATATTCATTTTGCAAATGTTAAATTTTAAGCCAACTTCTTCACTCTTCTCTTTCACTTTCATCAAGAGGCTCTTCACTTTCTCTATAAGGGTTGTGTCATCTGCGTATCTGAGATTATTGGTATTTCTCCCAGCAATCTTGATCCCAGCTTGTGATTCATCCAACCAGCATTTAGCAGGATGTACTCTGCATATAAGTTAAATAAGCAGATTGACAATATACAGCCCTGATACATTCCTTTCCCAGTTTGCAAACAGTCTGTTGTTCATGTCTGTTTCTAACTGTTTCTTCTTCACCAGCATACAGATTTCTCAGGAGGCAGGTAAGGTGGTCTGGTATTCCCATCTCTTTCAGAATTTTCCACAGTTTGTTGTGATCTACACAGTTAAAGGTTTTGGCATAATCAATACAGCAGAAGTAGATGTTTTCTGGAATTCTCTTCTTTTTCTATAATCCAACGGATTAAACTACAGCAAAGGATTAAGTTAGTCTTTAGAACAGGATCTGAAAAACACAGTCTCCTTTTTGCATCTTGAAATTCAACCATACTGTAAAATTTTCAGTTACTTGTTTGGAATGCAAAGATTCTTTGACTAGGGTGTAAGGAATCTTAGGACACTAATTACTTGGGATCATGGAATCCAAATTGGCTAAGACTTATGATAATCCTGGTCTGTTTTCATCATCTCTTCACCAGTCAGTTATCAGATGTGGTGGTACCATCACAGAAGAGATAAACGTTTCTTGAATAAGTCTTAGAACATCCCTTCCACTTTCTCCTGACATTTGCAGAAGTTGCTTACTATTCTAAACTTGCAGTTAGCAAGCGTTTCACAAGTCCTATTTTCTTATCAAACCAGTTGAGTCCAACTCCATCACTGCTTGATCTTCAACCTACCCCATCCTTTCCTCAAAACCCACCTGGTTAGCCCTAAATCCCTTCTTTCTCACAACTCAGTCACCTCATCTTTGTCTACTGCCAAATAATTTGTCTTCACATACAGGACATAAAAATAACTCTCTCACTTAAGAAAATATCTGATATAACTAAGCAGAAATGCAAGTAGAATAGACAAAGAATTGGAGAAGAATAAGACTGTATATCTGAAATTTCTACAAAAAAATATTGAGGAGTACTGATGTTTAAAATTAGTCAGTGATTCCAGTCACAACCCAGTTGTCTATTCAAATCCTATCCATGATTTCTTTTCACACAAGCTTGGAAGATGTTACACTAACTATCTTCAATAAATCATTTTCAAAATTAGTCATGACCTTTAAAGGTCCCCTTAAATATGATCAGATCCTCAATGTGTGAATGACTGCATGACAGGTTAAACAATATCCAATGGATACTAGTGTTCCAAAAATACCCAAAGCATCCTGGAAAGAAAGGAGGGCTGGTACTATCCCCTCCATATGAGTGTGCTGGGCGTGAGAGCTAAGTTGTTTCAGTTGTGTCCAACACTGTGCTACCCTATGTGCTGCAGCCTGCCAGGCTCCTCTGTCTGTGGGATTCTCCAGGCAAGAAAAATGGAGTGGGTTGCGATGCCCTCCTCCATGGCATTGTCCCAAACCAGGATCAAACCTGCATCACCTGTGACTCCTGCAATGCAGGTGGATTCATTACCACTAAGCCACTAGGGAAGCCGACTATCCCCTTATTGTTATTCAGTCACTCAGTTGTGTCCGACTCTTTGCTACCCCATGGATTGCACCATGCCAGTCTTCCCTGTCCTTCACCATCTCGAAGAACTTGCTCAAACTTGCAACCATTGAGTCAGTGATGCCCTCCAACCATCTCGTTCTCTGTCATCCCCTTCTCCTCCTGCCTTCAATCTTTCCCAGCATCAGGGTCTTTTCCAATGAGCTGGCTCTTCACATCGTGTGGCCAAAGTATTGGAGTTTCAGCTTGAGTATCAGTCCTTCCAATGATCATTCAGGGTTGATTTCTTTTAGGATTAACTGGTATGATCTCCTTGAAGTCCAAAAGACTCTCAAGAGTCTTCTCCAACACCACAGTTCAAAAGCATCAATTATCTAGTGCTCAGCCTTCTTTATGATCCAAATCTCACATGTGTACATGACTATTGGAAAAAACACAGCTGTGACTATACAGACCTTTGTCAGCAAAGTAAAGTGTCTGCTTCTTAATACATTATCTAGGTTTGTCATAGGTTTTCTTCCAAGAAGCGTCTTTAATTTCATGGCTACAGTCATCATCTGCTGGGATTTTGGAGCCCCCAAAAATAAAGTCTTTCACTCTTTCCATTGTTTCCCTGTCTCTTTGCCATGAACTGATGGGACCAGATGCCATGATCTTAGTTTTCTGAATGTTGAGTTTTAAGCCAGCTTTTTCACTCTCCTCTTTCACTTTCATCAAGAGGCTCCTTAGTTCCTCTTCATTTTCTGCCACAAGGGTGGTTATCATCTGCATATCTGAGGTTATTGATATTTCTCCCAGAAATCTTGATTCCAGCTTGTGCTTCATCCAGCCTGGAATTTCACATAATGTACTCTGCATATAAGTTAAATAAGCAGGGTGACAATACACAACCTTGATACACTCCTTTCCCAATTTTGAATTAGTCTGTTGTTCCATTTCCAGTTCTGTTGCTTCCTTCTCAGGAGGCAGGTAAGGTGATCTGGTATTCCCATCTCTTGAAGAATTTTCCACTAGAAAAGATGGTAGGTCTTAGAACAATGGCTGTACAGCACTAGAGCAACTTTGAGGAGATATCCCACGTCCAAGGGCAAAGGAGAAGCCCCAGCAAGACCATAGGAGGGGTAAAATCACATTTAGAATCAAACTCCATGCACGCCAGAGAAGCTCAGAGGGCTCAAACATACCTTGTGCACACCAGGACCCAGAGACCCCACAGAGACTGAGACAGAACTGTGTGTGTGTCTCCTGAGGGGTATGGTCAGCAGTGGCCTGCTGCAGGGGCAGGGGCTCTGGGTGCAGCAGACCTGGCTGTGGTATAAGCCCTCTTGGAGGAGGTCGCCATTAACCCCATCATAGAGCTGCCAGAACTTACACAGGACTGGGAAACAGACTCTTGGAGGACAAAAACTGAAACTTGTGCACACCAGGACCCAGGAAAAAAGAGTAGTGACCCCACAAGAGACTGACCCAGACTTCCCCGTGAGTGTCCAGGAGTCTCTGGTGGAGGTGTGGGTCGCCGGTGGCCTGCTGTAGGGCTGAGGGCACTGAGTGTAGCAGTGTGTGCATGGGATCTTTTGAAGGAAGTTGTCATTATCTTCATTACCTCCACCATGAAGGTGAAAGTGAAGTCTCTCAGTCATGTCTGACTCTTTGCCACTCTTTGGACTATAGCCCATCAGGCTCCTCTGTCCATGGGATCTTCCAGGCAAGAATACTGGAGTGGGTTGCCATTTCCATCTCCAGGAGATCTTCCCAATCCAGGGATTGAACCCGGGTCTCCTGCATTGTAGCCAGACGCTTTACCATCCGAGCCACCAGGGAAGTCTGGCCTCATGTCAAACAACAGAGAGGGAACACAGCCCCCTCACTGACAGAAAATTGGATTAAAGATTTACTGAGCATGGCCCTGCCCATCAGAACAAGACCTAGTTTCCCCCTCAGTCAGTCTCTCCCATCAGGAAACTTCTAGAGACCTCTTATCCTTTTCCATCAGAGGGCTGAAAAACTGAAAACCACAATACAAGAAAACTAACCAATCTGATCACATGGACCACGGCCTTGTCTAACTCAATGAAACTATGAGTCATGCCATGTAGGGTCACCCAAGATGGATGGGTCCTGGTGGAGAGTTCTGACAAAACGTGACCCACTGGAGAAGGGAATGACAAACCACTTCAGTATTCTTGCCTTGAGAACTCCAAGAACAGTTCAGTTCAGTTCAGTCACTCAGTCGTGTCCAACTCATTGCAACCCCATGGACTGCAGCACACCAGACCTCCCTGTCCATCACCAAATCCCGGAGTCTACCCAAACTCATGTCCATTGAGTCAATGATGCCATCCAACCATCTCATCATCTGTCATCTGTTTCTCCTCCTGCCTTAAATCTTTCCCAGCATCAAGGTCTTTTCAAATGAGTCAGCTCTTTGCATCAGGTGGCCAAAGTATTGGGAGTTTCAGCTTCAACATCAGTCCTACCAATGAACACTCAGGACTGATCTCCTTTATGATGGAATGCTTGGATCTCCTTGCAGTCTTGAAGTCTCTCAAGAGTCTTCTCCAACACCACAGTTCAAAAGCATCAATTCTTCAGCACCCAGCTTTCTTTAAAGTCCAATTCTCACATCCATACATGACTACTAGAAAAACCAAAGCCTTGACTAGATGGACTTTTGTTAGCAAAGTGATGTCTCTGCTTTTTAATATGCTGTCTATATTGGTCATAACTTTCCTTCCAGGGAGTAAGCGTCTTTTAATCTCATGGCTGCAGTCACCATCTGCAGCATGAAAAGGTAAAAAGATAGGACATTGAAAGATGAACTCCCCAGATCGGTAGGTGCCCAATATGCTACTGGAGATCAGTGGAGAAATAACTCCAGAAAGAATGAAGAGACAGAGCCAAAGCAAAAACAACACCCAGCTGTGGATGTGACTGGTGATGGAAGTAACGTCAAATGCTGTAAAGAGCAATATTGCATAAGAACCTGGAATGTTAGGTACATGAATCAAGGCAAATTGGAAGTGGTCAAACAGAAGATGGTAAGAGTGAACATCGACATTCTAGGAATCAGCAAACTAAAATGGACTGGAATGGGTGAATTTAACTCAGATGACAATTATATCTACTACTGTGGGCAAGAATCCCTTAGAAGAAATGGAGTTGCCCTCATAGTCAACATAGAGTCTAAAATCCAGTACTTGGATGCAATCTCATAACCGACAGAATGATCTCTGCTCGTTTCCAAGGGAAACCATTCAGTATCACAGTAATCCAAGTCTATGCCCCGACCAGTAATGCTGAAAAAGCTGAAGTTGAACAGTTCTGTGAAGACCTACAAGACCTTCTAGAACTAACACCCCCAGAATATGTCCTTTTCATTATGGGGACTGTAATCAAAAGCAGTAAGTCAAGAGATACCTGGAGTAAGAGGCAAATTTAGCCTTGGAGTACAGAATGAAGTAGGACAATGGTAAATAGAGTTTGCCAAGAGAACACACTGGTCATAGCAAACACCCTGTTCCAACAACACAAGAAAAGATTCTGCATGAACATGGACATCATCAGATGGTCAATACTGAAATCAGGTTGATTATATCCTTTGCAGCCAAAGATGGAGAAGCTCTATACAGTCAGCAAAAACAAGACTTAGAGCTGACTGTGCCTCGGATCATGAACTCCTTATTGCCAAAATCAGACTTACATTGAAGAAAGTAGGGAAAACCACTAGACCATTCAGGTATGACCTAAATCAAATCCCTTAAACAGTGGAAGTGACAAATAGATTCAAGGGATTAGATCTAATAGACACAGTGCCTGAAGAACTATGGACGGAGGTTCATGACATTGTACAGGAGGCAGGGATCAAGACCGTCCCCAAGAAAAAAAAAGGCAAAAAGGGTGTAAAGGAGGCCTTACAAAGAGCTGTGGAAAGAAGAGAAGTGAAAGGCAAAGGAGAAAAGAAAGATATACCCATTTGAATGCAAAGTTCCAAAGCATAGCAAGGAGAGATAAGAAAGCCTTCCTCAGTGATCAATACAAAGAAATAGAGGAAAACAACAGAATGGGAAAGACTAGAGATCTCTTCAAAAAAATTAGAGATACCAAGGGAACATTTTACACAAAGATGGCACAATAAAGGACAGAAATGATATGGACACAACGGAAGCAGAAGATATTAAGAAGAGGTGGCAAGAATACACAGAAGAACTATACAAAAAAAGATCTTCACAACCCACATAATCACGATGGTGTGATCACTCACCTAGAGCCAGACATCCTGGAATGTGAAGTCAAGTGGGCCTTAGGAAGCATCACTACAAACAAAGCTAGTAGAGGTGATGGAATTCCAGTTGAGCTATTTCAAATCCTAAAAGATGATGCTGTGAAAGTGCTGCACTCAATATGCCAGCAAATTTGGAAAACTCAGCAGTGACCATAGCGCTGGAAAAGGTCAGTTTTCATTCTAATCCCAAAGAAAGGCAATGTCAAAGAATGCTTAAACTGCTTCACAGTTGCACTCATCTCATACGCTAGCAAAGTGATGCTCAAAATTCTGCAAGCCGGGCTTCAAAAGTACATGAACCATGAGCTTCCAGATGTTCAAGCTGGATCTAGGAAAAGCAGAAGAACCAGAGATCAAATTGCCAACATCCACTGGATCATTGAAAAAGCGAGAGAGTTCCAGAAAAACATCTATTTCTGCTTTATTGACTATGCCAAAGCCTTTTACTGTGTGGCTCACAACAAACTGCGGAAAATTCTGAAAGAGATGGGAATACCAGACCACCTGACCTGCCTCCTGAGAAATCCATATGCAGGTCAAGAGGAAACAGCTAGAACTGGACATGGAACAACAGACTGGTTCCAAATTGGGAAAGGGGTACATCAAGGCTGTATACTGTCACCCTGCTTATTTAACTCATATGCAGAGTTCATCATGAGAAATGCTGCACTGGATGAAGCACAAGCTGGAATCAGGATGCTGGGAGAAATATCAATAACCTCAGATATGCAGATGACACCACCCTAATGGCAGAAAGCAAAGAACCAAAGAGCCTCTTGATGAAAGTGAAAGAGAAAAGTGAAAAAGTTGGCTTAAAACTCAGCATCCAGAAAACTAAGATCATGGCATCTGGTCCCATCACTTCATGGCAAATAGATAGGGAAACAATGGAAACAGTGACAGACTTTATTTTGGGGGGCTCCAAAATCTCTGCAGATGGTGGCTTCAGCCATGAAATTAAAAGACTTTTGCTTCTTGGAAGAATAGTTATGATCAACAGAGACAGCATATTAAAAAACAAAGACATTACTTTGTGGACAAAGGTCTGTCTAGTCAAAGCTATGGTTTTTCCAGTAGTCATGCATGGATGTGAGAGTTGGACTATAAAGAAAGCTGAGTGCCGAAGAATTGATGCTTTGAAATGTGGTGCTGGAAAACTCTTGAGAGTCCCTTGGACAGCAAGGAGATCCAACCAGTTCATCCTAAAGGAGATCAGTCCTGAATATTCATTAGAAGGGCTGATGCTGAAGCAGAAACTCCAATACTTTAGCCACCTGATGCGAAGAACTGACTCATTTGAAAAGACTCGATGCTGGGAAAGATTGAGGGAGGGAGGAGAAGGGGAAGACAGAGGATGAAATGGTTAGATGGCATCACTGACTCAATGGAGATGAGTTTGAGTAAACTCCGGGAGTTGGTAATAGACAGGGATGCCTAGAGTGCTGCAGTCCATGGGGTCGCAAAGAGTCAGATAGGAATGAGCAATTGAATTGAACAGAAGAATTTTCCACATTTTGTTGTGTTCCACACAGTCAAAGGCTTTGGGGTAGAAGCAGTCGATGAAGCAGATGTAGATGCTTATCTAGAATTCTCTTTCTTTTTCTATGATCCACTATCACCTACCGAGAACCAAATTATCTATTATTCCTGAAACATTTTAATAAGAGGTCACATTTATTGTGCAGCTACTGTGTGCCACATAGTAAATGCTATAAAAGCACTTCTTTATATATGTTAACCAATCTTAAGGGGATGATTATTATGAGTAGTTTAAAGACAAAGAAGAGAAACACAGACAGGTTAATGATTTACTTAAATTCACCAGTGGCAGAGCCAGGATTTAAACTCATTTATGGGGTTTATGGGGTTTATGCTGCCGTTTATGGGGTCGCACAGAGTCGGACACAACTGAAGTGACTTAGCAGCAGCAGCAGCAGTGACTAAACCACAACAACTCTGGCTGTGGGCCCCAACTACCTTGAAAAGTCTCCAAGAAGTCTCCAAAACTCTAGTGAGGACATGTGTGTGTAGATCCTAAAGATACTGCACAGATTTCCCCATCTTGGTAAGCTAGTCTAAAAATCATACAGCACCATAATATTATTCTTTAGAATGACACTAGATACTTTAAATAAGTGAAAAGAGACGCTAGTGAAATGAAACAGAAATTCTCTCAATATAAAAGAAGAAATATTTGAAATTGATAGACTGTCTACGAATATTCTTAATATAAGTTTCAAAACAGAGAAAGGATTCTTACACTTGGAACTTGAAGAATTCTGTCTTTTCAAGATGACTCTAAGCTCCTCTGTATTCTGTGGAAACCTTTTACATTCCTAAAGGTAAGTTTTTCCATTCCTGAAAATTTCTAAAAATTCAAATTGTAAAAGTAAAATAAGGAACAAAAGAATGTGAAGGAACTTAACTTGGAATCAAAGCAGAAAAATCACCTTTAATTATTAAAACAAAAATCTTAATTTTTGGAAATACATATGACATATCTATATAGGAAAAATAGTATAAAATCTGAAGCTGCCATGTGACATAATTCTTCTGTTTACTTTTCTTAAAAAAAGGTATGTGTTTCATGGCACTGTCAAAGAGATTGATTTGAAAATGGCCCATCTGGTACTACATTGGATGACTAAAATCCACATAAACTATTTAAAAATATAAATATAACTCATCCTTTATAAGAATTTGACTTTGGAAATTTCATTACTCTTAAATCTATCAATAGTAAAGAGTTTTCTTTGATGTGAGGGTTTAAAGAGGCATAAAATTTTACAATATGAGGCCCCTATTTAAAAGAGTAAAAAATGTAAAATTTTTTAAAATTGTAAATCACAACAAATTATAGATTTTAAAAAGGTGAAAAATACAACAAAAATTTCAAAACAATGAAGACAATATATTTTTATTATCTATTGCAATGATACTCTTTTTCTTTTTCTTTTCTTTTTTTTTTTTTTTGTGGTAAACCCTCTAACCACTCTTAAAATATCAATCATTTGGAACATCATTTCCTATGAAGAGAGGAAATCTAATTTGGTCTTTTATTTCAGCATGCTAGTCTTTTAAAAAGCTCCCTCAAGTGAGGATCCTTAAAGTTTAAACTTCATAATTTTAACCATAAATTCACCCCTATTTTGGACATAAGTTGTCAAATGGTCTTGAAATATATATACATTTTATTGAAATATAATAATGACTACACATACCTTCTTACTATGGTTGTGATTTTTAACTAAGATGTTCCCTTCAAGTCCTTCAAACAAACTTCTTCTTGCCTTAAGAATTCAATTCCAGATTCAAGGTTTTCATACTAAATCATTTCCATTTTCATTCCATGGGAAATTTTAAAGCATAATATATTCTGACCATTGACGTCATACCAGGCTAAATTTTCCAGTTCTCATTCTGAAAGGTAAAGCAAATGTGGAGCTTTTTACTTCTCCTTTTCTTAAAAGTATGATACATCTTTGAAACAAAAAATCCTCTGAATCACAGCTCTTCATAATTACTGCAGAAAAGGCATTTATCATATATTGTGTTATATTCCAACAATGGTACCAATGGAAATAGATAAGGAAATGTGTCTAAGTTTAATTTTTCTGTAAACATCAATTTCCTGAAATTTCTAAGTTATGCATTGAGCTTAAAGGTAAGTTCATCAACTATAGTTATTATACAGAATAAATTATTACACACAAATTTGTTTAGAGGTCTTGAATACATTGTTATCATCAGTATAATTTTAGATTTATTTTATGTTTATATTATTAAATTTTACATCATTTTATTTGTATTCAGTAACTACATCTACCAACGTTCCCTTCAAATAACTCACGTCTTCATTTTTTTAAGTGAAAATTATATATACATTTAAGGCAAAAGATATGAAATTTAATTATCATTGAAAATGTCATTTAAAATTATAATTTTTCAGTTTTAATGGAAAACTAAAATACCCATCCATGCCCAAATGTCTATCAAAGGTACACTTTTCCTTCTAATATGTAACCACCAAAAATATGTAAAAAACATTTTTATAACAGGAAAACAACTCTGAGATAAGTGCCGCTTGATTAAAGTTCAGGTAATACATTATTTCTGTGTAAAAATTAAAATTGTGACTTTAGCTGTTTACCTTCACACTTGTAATACCTAGAAGAGTTTTATGTCAGAAGGAAAGACATCTGAAGTCACTGACAGACAGTTAAAATTTCTCTCAATATCTAAAAATGTCCTTATCAACAAGGACAATTAAGCACAAGTGTTAACTTAGAAATTAAAGGAATATTAAATAAATTTTAAGAAAATGAAGGAATGAATCAAAATTCTATTTGAAACCAAAACATTTAAAATAATTATACAAGAAATAAAATTAGGATTATTCAGTTTTAATTACAAGAAAAATGTAATGATCAGATACAAGAATGTTATGCTTTTATACAGAGTATTCCTCATTACTTTTTCATTTCTACATATCTATTACACACTCAATACTTAACTTTTTAGTTATACTAAGCAAAGTAAATGACTGTGGTATTCCTTTATTTACCATGTGGTTAATGTAACGAATAAAATGTGCTCGGTGTGCACAAAACCAGATTCAAATATTTAATCAGCAGTTGCCAAAACTATCTAAAGTTATTTTTATCAAAAAGTGTACAAGTTGAGTAGGACTTTTTTTTTTAACTAGAAATTTTGTGTTCACTAGTTTTCACTAATGTAATTTGCAGAGCTGTAAAGCATCTGGTAATTGGAGGCAAGTTTCACAACTCACATCATCAGTACACAAATATTGACATTAGATGTCCATCTCATCTGACTTGTGAAATTCTGCTATTCCTGTCTTTCATGGTACCACGATACCGACTTGTAAAATCTTTCCTGATATTTTTGTTCTTATCATATAAAAAATCAAATGAAGTCACTTTGCTGCCAGATCAACAGAATAACAGATTTCTTGGTAAACACCATAGATATTTTCTCCAGAAAAACTCTAAATAAAAAATAGACTATTTATATTATCTATAACAGCATCTATCTTTCTTTCACTCACTATAAATCAGTACACATAAGGTCTACTCTATAAATGTGATCCCAATCTTGTTTTCTAGTCTAAACAAATCCTTATAAAATTCTATGACCCTGCAGTTTTCCTGTAACATTAAGTTCTCAATTTCTTATAACACATGAATTTATTATTTGTAATTTGAGTAGGATAAACATTCTTTGCAACGTTGCAAAACACTAGAAATGAATGGGCTTTGGAAAGCACAAATCATAAAAGAGAAAATTAGCAAAGTAAATATCCTCTGTTATGATGGCTTCACAGCTGAATTCTACCAAAAATTAAGAGAAGAGTTAACACCTATCCTACTCAAACTCTTCCAGAAAATTGCAGAGGAAGGTAAACTTCCAAACTCATTCCATGAGGCCACCATCACCCTAATACCAAAACCTGACAAAGATGCCACAAAAAAAAGAAAACTACAGGCCAATATCACTGATGAACATAGATGCAAAAATCCTTAACAAAATTCTAGCAATCAGAATCCAACAACACATTAAAAAGATCATACACCATGACCAAGTGGGCTTTATCCCAGGGATGCAAGGATTCTTCAACAATCAATGTAATTCACCACATTAACAAATTGAAAAATAAAAGCCATATGATTATCTCAAAAGATGCAGAGAAGGCCTTTGACAAAATTCAACATCCATTTATGATAAAAACTCTCCAGAAAGCAGGAATAGAAGGAATATACCTCAACATAATAAAAGCTATATATGAATCCAGGTGGAAAATTTGAAAGCATTACCCCTAAAGTCAGGAACAAGACAAGGGTGCCCACTTTCACCACTACTATTCAACATAGTTCTGGAAGTTTTGGCCACAGCAATCAGAGCAGAAAAAGAAATAAAAGGAATCCAAATTGGAAAAGAAGAAGTAAAACTCTCACTGTTTGCAGATGACATGATCCTCTACATAGAAAACCCTAAAGACTCCACCAGAAAATTACTAGAGCTAATCAATGAATATAGTAAAGTTGCAGGATATAAAATCAACACACAGAAATCCCTTGCATTCCTATACACTATTAATGAGAAAGTAGAAAAAGAAATTAAGGAAACAATTCCATTCACCATTGCAACGAAAAGAATAAAATACTTGGGAATATATCTACCTAAAGAAACTAAAGACCTATCTATAGAAAACTATAAAACACTGGTTAAAGAAATCAAAGAGGACACTAATAGATGGAGAAATATACCATGTTCATGGATCAGAAGAAGCAATATGGTGAAAATGAGAATACTACCCAAAGCAATCTACAGATTCAATGCAATCCCTATCACGCTACCAGTGGTGTTTTTCACAAAGCTAGAACAAATAATTTCAAGATTTGTATGGAAATACAAAAAACCTCGAATAGCCAAAGCAATCTTGAGAAAGAAGAATGGAACTGGAGGAATCAACCTGCCTGACTTCAGGCTCTACTACAAAGCCACAGTCATCAAGACATTATGGTACTGGCACAAAGACAGAAATATAGGTCAATATAGAACAAAATGGAAAGCCCAGAGATAAATCCACACACCTATGGACACCTTATCTTTGTCAAAGGAAGCAAGAATATACAATGGAGTAAATACAATCTCTTTAACAAGTGGTGCTGGGAAAACTGGTCAACCACTTGTAAAAGAATGAAACTAGATCACTTTCTAACACCATACACAAAAATAAACTCAAAATGGATTAAAGATCTAAATGCAAGACCAGAAACTATAAAACTCCTAGAGGAGAACATAGGCAAAACACTCTCCGACGTAAATCACAGCAGGATCCTCTATGACCCACCTCCCAGAATATTGGAAATAAAAGAAAAAATAAATAAATGGGATCTAATTAAAATTAAAAGTTTCTGCACAACAAAGGAAACTATAAGCAAGGTGAAAAGACAGCGTTTGGAATGGGAGAAAATAATAGCAAATGAAGCAACTGACAAACACCTAATCTCAAAAATATACAAGCAACTCCTGCAGCTCAATTCCAGAAAAAATAAATGACCCAATCAAAAAATGGGCCAAAGAACTAAATAGACATTTCTCCAAAGAAGACATACAGATGGCTAACAGACACATGAGAAAATGCTCAACATCACTCATTATCAGAGAAATGCAAATCAAAACCACAATGAGGTACCATTTCATGCCAGTCACAATGGCTGCAATTCGAAACTCTACAAGCAATAAATGCTGGAGAGGGTGTGGAGAAAAGGGAACCCTCTTACACTATTGGTGGGAATGCAAACTAGTACAGCCACTACGGAGAACAGTGTGGAGAATCCTTACAAAACTGGAAATAGAACTGCCTTATGACCTAGCAATCCCACTGCTGGGCATACACACCGAAGAAACCAGAATTGAAAGAGACATGTGTACCCCAATGTTCATCGCAGCACTGTTTATAATAGCCAGGACATGGAAGCAACCTAGATGTCCATCAGCAGATGAATGGATAAGAAAGCTGTGGTACATATACACAATGGAGTATTACCCAGCCATTAAAAAGAATACATTTGAGTCCGTTCTAATGAGGTGGATGAAACTGGAGCAGATTATACAAAGTGAAGTAACCCAGAAAGAAAAATACCAATACAGTATACTAACACATATATATGGAATTTAGAAAGATGGTAACGATAACCCTGTATGTGAGACAGCAAAAGAGACACAGATGTATTGAACAGTCTTTTGGACTCTGTGGGAGAGGGAGAGGGTGGGATGATTTGGAAGAATGGCATTGAACCATGTATAATATCATATATGAAATGAATCTCCAGTCTAGGTTTGATGCAGGATACAGGATGCTTGGGGCTGGTGCACTGGGATGACCCAGAGAGATGGTATGCAGAGGGAAGAGGGAGGGGGGTTCAGGATTGGGAACACATGTATACCCATGGCAGATTCATGTTGATGTATGGCAAAACCAATACAGTATTGTAAAACAAAATAAAGTAAAATTAAAAAAATATCCTCTGTTATAAAATGTAGCACAAGAACAAAGTATTTGCAAGCACTCTAATATCACCACTCCTTTCCTCCTTATTTCTCCTTTCTTTCCCAAATGTCTACAAGGCAACAAAGAAATGATGACCAATATTTCTTTTCCCCTAACATTAACCTTATTCATTCTCAACAGTGTATTCAGGAACTTCCCTGGTGATCCAGTGGCTAAGACTGCACCCCCAAGGCAGGGGGCCCAGATTTCATCCTTGGTGAAGGAACTAAACCCCACATGCTGCAACTAAGAGTTCAAATGCCACAACTAAAGGTCTAGCATGCTGCAACTAACACCCAGAACAGCCAAATAAATAAATAAATATTTTAATAAAAAGAAAAAAAACAGCATATACAGTAAAGGATTTATCACTCTGTTTGTAAATGGCTGATCACAAGGATCTGAAGGAAGTGTCCACAGCCTCAAATTTGTCCCCATAATTTGCTCAATAATATCTACATACCAGAACAACCCTGCAGTGCCTTCAGTTGCTTCAAGTAGAACTGTTATCTTAAAATAATTAAAATAACCCTGTCCTATATTTTTAGAGGAGAAAATCAATGACTAAATACTATTAAGATAAAAGAAGTTAATAAAATAATTAACAATTCAATGAGCTCCTATGATGACAAGTGATACTTAATGCTCAAAATACCATGAATACATCTAATACTTTATGATATATCATACTTTATCATTAGCTCTCATTTGTTTATTATGAACAGTCTATGAGGTTAGGAGTTCAAAGTTTACCATAGTTTACAAGTAAAGATGGGCTTCCCTGGTGGCTCGGATGGTAGAGAATCTGCCTGATATGGAGGAGACCCGGGTTTGAGACCCGGGAGAAGAGAATGGCTACCCACTCCAATATTTTTGCCTGGCGAATTCCATAGAGAGAGGAGCCTGAAAGGCTACAGTCCAAGCAGTTGCAAAGAGTCAGACATGACTGAGCAACTAACACATTCACTTCACAAGTAAGGAAACTGAAGATTAGAGAACTTAAGCAACTTACTTAAGGTCACACAGCTAGGAAGTAATAGAAGAGAGATAGACGCCAAACTTGTTAATGATGCTTTCAGGACTATTTCTACCTCCAGTGAATCCATATCCTTAGATTTAATTTCACAAAGTATTTATCACTAAAAAAGTTCTCAATAAAGGACCCATTAAGTGCTTATACTATGCTGGAGACCATGATCAAATTTTTACCATTTCTGTAAAAGGAAGCACCATCTGATGAATTCCCCCAAAATTTTTGAAATTCCATTTGTATTACTTCTATCATATCTATTTTTTTAACTTTGTTTTTTTTGTAATGAGAAAAGCTATTAATATAAAGGAATGCTTTGGTCCTCTCTGGCAGTCAAGAAGCTCCATTTTACTGCTAACATTGAAGGCTGATGCTAATATAGCTATAACAGTGTGTTATTTAGAAAAGAACTAAGGCTTCTATTTTGGACCAGAACTAGAAATTGTGCACACTGTAATGCCAAATCAGTAACAATGAGAAATTTATTTAGGATTTTCCTCTGTAGTTTGAAAGCTAAAGCTGAAGATATCTACTCTTCCAGCCCCTAAAATTATACCCAATTAAATAAAGGTTGGTAGTTGGTAATTACCAACCAACCTCCTCTGGATAATATGTGAACTTTAAAAAGTATGTTTTTAAAAGAGTATATTCCATCATATGGAGAAACATATATGGAAAAAGAGAATCTGAGAGAGAATCAGAAGGAGCAGAAGCAAGAAAAGAAAGAGGAAGAAGAAGAGAAGTAGCAGCAGCAGCAGGAACTTGCTGTGCCTCTCTGTTCCCTCACTTCCTTCTCAGCCCTTTATAATCTGACTTCTGCTCACAAGACCACAGAATATTCTCTACCTCAAATAAACTCACTACATCAAGCCTTACTCAGTAGCTTGTTATCTGTCCTTATCCCACTTGAGCCATCGGCAGCATGGGACATGTTTAATTTCTCTATTTCTTAAAACTATCCTCTTGGTTTCTGAGATTCTCTTCCCATTGATGTTTTCCCTGATGCTTCTTTCACTTCCATTTACCACCTTAAATGCTTATGTCACCCAGAAAAGATGAAGGTATCTCATCTTTTTGAATCCCAGAATAAAGCTCAAAACTATTTTAGGTACAGAAATACAAAGCATCCAACAAACTAAAATCATAATGTCTGGCAGCTGATGAAAAATTACCAGGCAGAAAAATAAGCAGAAAAGTATAAGCCATAAAGCAGGGAAAAATTAATCATCAAAACCAACCCCAAAATGACACAAATGGTAGATTTAAGAGGCAAGAACATTTCAACAGTTACTATCACTATATTCTGTTCATAAAGAAACTAGAGGAAAACTGAGCATGTTATGTTTAAATGTAAAAGATATAATACCAATCCCAAATCAAATGTCTAGATGTGAAAACTACAAATATCTCAAGGAAAAACACACTGAATAGGACTAATACCAGATTGGAAACTGCAGAATGAAATAGCAAAGTAAAAATCTGGAGACATACAATAGAAACTATTCAAAATGAAACACAAAGAGAAAAAAAGACTGAAAAAAATGTGCGTAGGGTATGAGTAAGCTATGAGGCAACTTCAAATAGCCAATATGTGTGTAATTAGAGTTGCTAAAAAAGAAGAGAAAGGAAGATAGAAAAATAATTTAAGAAATAAGGGCTGAAATGTTTCCAAATTTGATGAAAACTATAAACTCATAGATCTAAGAAATTCAACAAACCCCAAGCAGAAGAAACTTGAAGAAATTATACAGAAGCACATCAAAACCAAGTTACTTAAAACTGATGACAAAGAAAACATATTTAAAGCAGCCACAAGTATAACTTTTTAACAATAGTATGTTTTCCTGTGGTCATATTTTTTTTTAAATCAATCTACACTCATTCTGTAACTTTTCCAGTTGGGATCAATATTTTATTTTTAAGCTAGAATATGATATATACATATAAATACATAAAATCTATGTAACTATAGATTATATAGATATGTATAATGTAAATTACATATATATAACATTCAGAAGCAGTGCTAGGAATACTTTGAGTCAAGAGAAGAGAAGTTCCTCTGTAATAAAAGGAGGCACTTATCTGACCCTGAAAGGGACTGGTTCCTTAAATTTTCACCTAGGATCCTTTCTTGCCTCTCCTTAGACCTGGCCTTGTTCTACATCAATCATCAGACAACCCCTTCTTAAAGAGTTTAACTCTACTACAAGCAACAGTATTCCAATAAAATGGGCAACCTGGAAGAAATAGACAAATTCTTTAAAAAGCACAGCCTTCCAAGACTGAACCAGGAAGAAGTATAAAATATAAACAGACCAATTACAAGCACTGAAAGTGAAACTGTAATCAAAAAACTTCCCAACAAACAAAAGCACAGGGCCGGATGGTTTCACAGGCAAATTCTATCAAAATTTCAGAGGACTAACACTTATCCTGGTAAAACTGTTCCAAAAAATTGCAGAGGGAGGAAAACTTCCAAACCCATTCTATGAGGCTTACCCTGATACCAAACCCATTACCCTGATACCAAAACCAGACAAAAATATCACACACACAAAGAGAAAGTTACAGGCCAATATCA